>NC_092826.1:45066453-45744370 GCF_039878825.1 Excalfactoria chinensis
GTTGCTTTAAAAGCATTTAAACTGCAGCAGGCAAAGAGAAAAAGTTGTTTAGGAGAAAAGGGGAATGGAGGGGATAAAAGAAACCACACCGTAAACCACCAGTGAAACGATATTTAAACTCCATCATTCTTACAAAATGTCAATTATTTGAACTATGTAATAAAGATATAATCATAGCACTAGCTTGCTTCATATAAATGCAAGAAGTTTGTTTGTTTGTTTAAATTAAAGCTTACATGTAGGATGAGAATTATTTAGTGATAACGATTAAAACATTATCAAAATCAAAACATCCAAAACTCATTAACAGAGAGAGCTCCAACCTTACATTCTGTCTGTCATGATCTGGGCACATAATCTTACACACACAGCATCACAGTCCCCCAAAAGTCCTTTATACACATGGGCTCAGACCTACACTTTTTCCTCCTAACTCATATCTGGGCATCATCCATATTTTACAGAAGGAAGATTTTACGACACAAAGCTTAAAATTACGTGCCTAACAGCCAACGCATAAATCAGCTTGGCATAAAGTCCCCAGTAGTTTCAAGAGTTAACACTGCACACCAAGCATTTATTACTCTCTTATCACGGATACAGAATGAAGATGTTTGCTGCTGCAAACTCTCTAACAGCCAGTAAAAAATAAGACAATAAAAAAAAAGTAAGTTTCTAGAAGTTGCATTTAAAATAAGTCTGATCATCTCCACCACGATCCTCTTTTCCAGGGAAGATGTGAACAAGCACATTTCTGCTCTAGCTAAATGGACATAGAGGAGCATCAACAGAGCACCCTGGGCTCGAGTTCTGCTGTGTTGTTAAACACACACAGAAGTCTTCTCCTATTTGTCCCTGGATGCTTAATTTTTCAAGTCTGATTTCACCCACGCAGTGATGTAGCAGTAATACAGCTTGTGAAGTTCAGGTGACTGTCTTAGGTGTATTTTAATCAGAGAAACAACACCCGGATGCAAATCCAAACTGAAGCTCCTTCAGGACAACTCTGTTGTTAGGAAAAGGCACAAAGTTACAAAGTAATACTCTTAACATCTATATTCAAGGAGTCCTGTAATGAATAGCCTCAAAAGAAAAGGGAAAAAAAAAGAAAAAGAAAATGCCTCCACGCTTAAAATCCGGTGTTAAATTCTGTATGAAGCCTCTGAGAAGTAGCACTGAAAATGTAAAGGAGAGAAGGTAATTGATTCATTACATCTATTTCTACCATATTTCTTTTTGTATTTTTTGGTCCCCATTTCAAAAGGCATTGTTTAAATTGCCCTAATCTGCAAACAGCAACAATAAGTGTAGCAAATACTTGACAATGAAGATGTAAAGCCTCTAAAAACCTGTTACCTTAGTAACCAAGGGAATGCAGGAGAATAAGAATACACTGAGTGTCAGGACATCATTTTGGATTCCTGAGGGTTTGGGCTGAAATACAGTCAGCTTTCATTAGCTTTTTGTTTTTCCCAGTAGGCCCTTGGACTTTGAAACAAAACCTGAATGACAGCTATGAGCAATTCCAGCCTCACTCCTGATTAGCCACACCAAACAAAACAGCTCTCTTCAGTGTGAACCCCCCACCATTTGCACCCAACAAACCTTGAAACAAACATTATTTATGTTTCTGACCCCCCTGGATATCACTAATAAATAGCATTCCAAAACAAGGCGTAAAACAAAGAGCCACTTTCTTGGGACTTAATAGAGAATTTACTTTAAACAAATGTCCTGCAAAAAAAATAAGCCAAGATATCTGCTCAGGACATTTTGGTAACCTCAAGAACAGTTTATTTACAGGCTTTAACGGGGGTGTTAATTCAACACAAACACTAAGGAGAATTTAGCTGCTTGTTTTACTCACTGAAAGAAAGAAAGAAAAGTTAAAACAAAACAAAAAACAAACCCACAGAACAAGGACTGAGCTCCAAACCCCCAACCCCCAAGGTCTGCTAGGAACTTTGTGGTCAAGACGGATCAGAACAAAGATCCTCCAACCACCGCCTTGAGCCGGCTTAACTCCAAGACCAGCCCCTTGCTGGTATCTGGTCGCTTGGGAAAACAATCTGAAAAAGCTTCAGGCAAAGATGTCAGAAAAAAATAAGCAGAAACGCAACCATCTGGATTATGTTAGAGCCAGCCCCTAGCACACCAAAAGCTTCTCCATCTTTACACTCACAGCCTCACGTAGTTTCTTCCTTTGCAAGTACACCAGCAACATGCTCAGAAAACCCAAGGAAGTCAGCTAACTCTCCTCAAAAGAGGACTGTGGAATCAGCTACATATTACAAACACGCAACGATACGGCCAACAAAAACAACCTGTTAATCAAAACTTTGTTCTCTGAAAGCCCGATCAACTTCCTTGATATGATGATAAAACATAGTGGAGCTGCAGAATGAGAAAAACAGGGAAAAAGAAAGAATTTTTTTTCCTCAGTGAGGGGTAAAACAAAAGAAGACAAGACCTACACAGTCATCATGTGATGACAAATCTTTACATGAGAAAAACTGGAAGGTGACAGCAGTTCAGTCAGAGAGACTGGCCTAATCTCCCTACACATCTCATCACCTCCCTTCAAACTGATACATTCCATTTTATCTGTTTACATTCAAAGAAACTGCCATTTCAAGACACCTCCATTTATTTGCAGTCTTCTGCACTCGTTTACAAACATAGAGGATGAGTACCACACTATGGCAAGACTTGACTTTAGAATCACATCAAGTGTTCAGAGTTTACACCCTCAGTGTCTGCCTGAACAAACTAGTTCACCTAATCACACTGCAGAACAGCAGTATTTCTCCAGGCAACTCCAACTTCTAAGTTAAATCAAGAGGAATACCTAAATGAAAGCCCACTAGTCATTATGGATGGGAGAATATTTCATTATCCGTTCACGACTTTTGCAGATAAAAAAAAAGGGCTTGCTATTTCCATCCTCTTGAATGCCATCAGGTGTCCAGAAACAACCTCATCCCCACAATGGTTAGTGCATCCATAAGAGCAGTGAGGCAGCAGATTATAAAAGAGCACATTTTCTCCTGCCACAGACATAACGAAGGTCACCTCAGGTTGGAGACATTAGCTTAGGCCTCACAACTCCAATTTTCAGGTCAATTAGTCCCTTCGTTTTTCCATCACTCTGTTCTCTGACTGTAAATGAGGCAAAATAAGTGTAATCACTTTTAAGGAGAAAAGGATCTTAGGGAAACCACAAGTTCTAAAAATAATATAAAAGGATTCCTAAAATATTTAAATAGATGAATTCATTTAGCATACAAAATATGTTTATAGTATTGAAACCAGATACAAGTTTGCATAAATTACAAGAAACTCTATTTCTCTCCAATTTCCCTCCCATCTATTACATCACTTCACACCTCCAGACTGGTTTTACATACACTGCTTGGCACAGACCTGCCTGCCTACCCAAATTGGGTAAGAGCACCCCCCCACCTAGCAAGCCCACAAAGGCTTCCCCCAGCAAAACCAGCAGATTCTCTTCTAGCTCTACATGTACCAGAATGATTCTTCTCTGAAGAAGCAGAAATGAAAGTGAACTTAAATCGGTTGATTTCATCTAACCCCCACAAAGCTTCTTTATGGATTTTTCTCTCTCGCTAGAAAAGATGAAAAGGAAGCTGTTCCAGGCAGTTCCAGAAAATCTCCCCAAAACTTCTCCCTGCTACTGAGCATCCTCACCATCCAACAAAGGGCATGGGAGATGAACCAGAACACAGGGCAGGACTGATCCATATGGACCATTCTCCTGCCTTCAGAAAACTGAGTTCTCTGAAATGAGATGCGGATGAAGCTAGCAGAGGTGGTCCAAGAGGAGCAGCCCAGCCAGCAATCAAGTCAATACAAAGCAAAGACTGGAGAAAAAGCACAGTTAGCATGCCCAAGGGCCACATCTATTCTGAAAGCAAGCATTCACCTATGGAATAGCCTCTAAGGCAGAAGGGGGCTGTGACAAACGATTAAGTAGCTGACAGCATCTCCCTTAAGTTCATGTTTCTTTATTCTTTTTCTTTCCAAAGAGAAACTTTAGCAAAAAGCCATTTGCTGGAAAAGAAACATTCCATAAAAAATCTTCTTTTAGTTACTTCCCCACTGGAAAACCTACCACTGGTACCGGTAGCCACACCTTGCAGGGAGAAGAGAAGCTTGGCACATTCACCTTTGATGCACGTGATTTTAGAAATAAAGGGATGGGCTGGAGGGGACAGGACAGCACCATCTTTCTCACAGCAAGAATTCATTGATACAGTGACCAAATTCTCTCCCGCATACCGCAAGTAGGCCTTTATACCACAGCAAAGAAATATTTCTCAAACTTGTGTTAAAAACAGCACCGCTATTGGTTCTGTGAATGGTGGCTGAGTTGCAATATGATCATTGTAACAATGATGTATGCAAGGCGCTAACATTAGTTCACCTGGTGTGATAAAGCAACTTGATCACGACCCTACCACTCAAGACCCTACCCCATGCATGTCCCTTCCTCAAAGAAAAGCACTGCAGAATGCTCCAGCACTGAAACGCACTGCTCAGACTCTGACAGCATTCAAAAGGCAAAAGACATACATAAATAATTGTACCCTTGCAACAGCAACACAAGAAGGTGAATGCAAGCAGATGCCAGTCTCCTACCTGCTTCTCTTTCTCAAATTACTGCTCTCCTGCATGTAAGGTAAGCCACAGGTGCTGCACCCCCTTAACAACAGATCTGCAGCTGCTTTTATCTGTGAACAAAGCACACATGAGATCTGTTTTAAATGGAAGAAATGCGGTACAGCACAACTCAGGAGAAGATGGAGATAGGTGCAAATCAGAAGCCTAACTGCTCTGTCATTTGTGTGCACCACTGACTCACCTGCTTGAGAGAACCGGACCTTCAGTCTTTTCCCTACAATTTGAGCTATACAGCTTAGCAACATAACTACACTTTACCAGAAAAATAACTACTCTGTGACAGAAAAATACATGGGACTGGAATTTCAAGCCTGAAAAAAAATAAATTCTGAAGCTCTTTATGCTTTCCCACCTTCAAAGAAATTCATTACTGCAGGTAGGACAAAAAAGAACCACTCCAAGACAATTCAGAACAGCTCCCTCCCTGCAAGGTTTAAACTTCATAGCCCCAACCAACCACCTAATTTATACAAATGTTCTTGGATTTTCAAGACAGTGTAAAAAAGGCTGAAAGACATCTTGATGCTGTCTATTAATCTCTAGCACAAGAAAGGCAGAAAGCAGCATATATGCATGTCCAATTAGTTTTGAAAAAATCTGTATGTACATCCAGTTAACAACATTCCCGAACTAATCCTAAAGTAGCATTTCTCTACCTAATAAACTTCACATTTGTAAACAGCTCGATATATTTGCCATTAACTAACGAAAAAGAGATTATACTCAGTCACACATATCATTGCACACCTCAGCTTGGTGTGTTGGATCAAGGAACTTTATATATATATGAAAAAGTAACCTAGAAGTTCTTTTCAAGTGGATCACTTCCTATGCCAGACCACAGCACATGGCATACAAACAGCAACACAACAGGGGGAAAAGAGAGGTTCAGGTCTCAGAACTTCTCTTCAGCCAACCAGAAAGGAAGATACAAAGGTGGCTAATCAGCAAGAAAGCCACAGTGCTCCCACACATCTAACCACAGGCTCACTGACATGGTTTGTTAAGAAACTCTTATTAAGCCAAGTCACAGATTTTAATCATCTCCTGCATCTTCATAAAGGAAGTAACAAAAACTCACAAGTATTCCTGACCCAACATCCACTAAACTCAGTGTTTAGTAGGTACTTTGCTACCAGCTCAAAAAGATCCTAATCCAATAGACATCCAAGGCAATGTTGAGAAGCTTCAGACTACATATCTTCTGTACGCGCAGATTTTACTTGTCTTTCTGGATATGTATTCCTTACTCTTTTTCCAGCCAATAACCAAAGCACAACCCTCCTCTTTGAACACTGTAATTCAAGGCTGGAAAGGAAGTAGAATGCAAATGCTTAACCAAAAAAGGCAGCTACAGAGCATGTCTTGTACCCTACATGCATAAACCTGAAGGAAAAATACGAGCTTTTGCTATATAATGAAAGAAGATGACAAATAATCTAATCGGAGTTTAAATCTATCTATTACTAAGCAAACATCAGGAGATACTATACTGAGAGAATGATTTTCTAACAACTAAGCAAGAACAGTACATATATAATATATATAAATAATATATTGTATATATTATTAATATATACAATATTCCATTTGTAATTATAAAATAAAAATAAAAACAAAATCCTTTGGTTTTGTTCCAAAGAAACAGCAGGGATTTCTTCAATAGTGACTTCAGTTAATTTCTGCTTCCGTCACTGCTAAAAAACTTACACAGCCAAAACTGTGGCTTTTTCCCAATGACTCCACACTACAAAAAGAGCACTATTACTTCTTGAAAAAAATATATATTTCAATTGAATTTATGCCACTCTAATATTGTACTGACAGACGTTCCCCAAAAAGGAAAACAAATCAAAAAGAAAAAAGGAAGGAGCAATACAAATGAATAAAAACCAGGAAAAAAATAATGCAATTAGTGGCCTCAGAAGAACCAAAAACCCAAAACACTTAAAAGAGGAAAAAAAAAAAAAAGTGGTAGGTCTGATTTGTGGTCTCCACAAGCCAACCTGCTGATTCAGGGCAATGTCACCAACAGTATCCTTATCTGCAAAGGGTAACAATCAATTGTTTGACAGAAACAAAGGACAGCTCAACAGGAAATCAACTGGCTTGGGACAGATGGTCACTGAATCAAGTTTCACCCCTCCCCTCACCAAAAATAGGCTTAAGAGGCATTTTCTGTTACCAAGCAACAGCGCAAAGGAAGGCATAAATCTTCCCCTACTCGTAATTCCCCTCCTCCCCGATACACACACATTTCAGCCCGCTAGGGTACTGTGCTTGTGCCTTGAGTTATTTTTCCAATGAGAGATGTGGTGCTGGAGTGCTTATCCTCCTCAGGGGCAATGCAGGAGGGCAACGGGCCTGGGTGTAAGCAGGAAGGCAGCCTGCAGGCTCCCCGTGGGGCAGGATTAGGGCCCAGGGCCTCACTGGACACCTGAGAAAGGGCTCCTCTGAGGAGCACAATTCCTGACTTGTTGTATATAGAAGCGGCACGATTCTGATCGCCACCCTGACAAAAGGGTTGAGCTTTTTGAAAAAGTCATCATCGTAAACCTCTGTGTGTGCTTTAACCTATGAAAATCCTGAAACGTAATCCCCTGCAAACGGGCCACGGTTATCATCAGTGTACAGAAGGGCACGCCTGCAAACAAGGCGATTGCTCTGAGCATTCACAGTGAACGAACCAGCCTAGGTCAGAATGAGCAACCTGGGGTACTGGAAAACACCAGCAGAATCTCCTTCCCAGAGGCAGAGCCACAGTGTCTTTCTGTAGGGAGTACAGAGCAGGAGAAGGGGGACGGGGAGCTGGGTAAGGAGCAGTGGCTCTGAAATTCACACTGAGAGCCAATAACAAACTGGTGTGCGTGTCCTGGTGTCATACAAATGGGTGACAGACAGGCTGGCCTCAAAGGAGATGTAGTTAAATGTGATCCTACTAAGCATCATCTGTAATAAATAATAATAAGGTTTACAATTACAACCCTTGCAGAAATTAAACAGGAAAGAAAAAGTTTCACTTCAGCAACAAACTGGGTATCCTATGAAAGCTGGGGCCCTGGTTGCCATACTCAGACTACTAAAACATACGGCCAAATAAACAAAAACCCCCATGAAAGAAAATGAGTCTTTCTCTGGGGGAAGGGAAAGGCTGTGCCAGCCTGCAAGGGCTGCATTTGCTCCTCAGTGATCCAGAGCTCTTCTCCCAAACACAGCCTGGCTCCCTATCCCTCTGTATTTTATATAACCGTTTGACAACGATGTAGATACTGCCATGGGTAAACACAGTCTGCTTCTCTGACAAAGGGCCTTGGACTTTAGAGTCCATTTGGCTGCAAAACTGCTTCAGTGGGGACAGCGCGCCGGCTGTCCACGCGCAGCACCCTGACCTCGCAGAGAAACCAGAGACCAAGGCATTTCAACTCAAATTACAGCTAAGCTAATTCAAATTAAACAGAAGGTTTGAACACAAAAGCCAAATTAATAACTGTTCAGGCATACGCCAGGAACAGAATTTGTGGTCTAATATGTCCACAGCTTCATGACAGCAGCATGATGCACAGTGACCCAAGGTCACGACAGGACTATTGAATTAAAGACCCTTAGGCTTGGTCACAGAAAATCGTAACACCTTATCATTACTGTCATACAGCACTTTAAAGGCCTCCTAGCATCACCATGTCACCCTCATTTTACTGAGGCAGCAACAGAGGCATAGAGGAGCTGTACATTTTCTGCAGAATCTGAAAGCAAAACCCTTCTGAGGACCCCAGTCCACATCATACGGTCACCCAGAGCACTCAAGTGAAAGCAAAACGTCATTCACTTAAACTCATGGCCAGAATCAACGTTTTTTCAACTGATTTCCCTTGCCTCATTACTGATTACTACGAATCTTGTAGCTGAAGTCACTTTATGAAGCTATTCTCTCTCTCATCGAGCAGGTAGCAAAGTCCTCTAGTATTACAAAGAAATGGATATAAGATCTTTTCTAACACTTAAGAATTTGGCTAAATATATATATATATATATATATATATATATATATATATATATATATATATAAAATCCTACAATTTCTCTCTAATGTGCATTAGCAAGTTGTCTGTATGGATTGTAATGGCTTTGATTCTTCTAAACATCAGTGTAAATGCTTTGAAATACGCCCTTGCAACAGAAGGTCTTTTATGCGCTACTACACAATCCGTCATATTAACAAATCCTATGCCATAGCTTTACATAAATATTTATCATAGCATTACAAGTTTTCCTCTTATGGTCATAAACTGATATCCTTAACACAGCACTACCATGATATGAAAGACATTATCATCTCAGAAGGGAAGGAAAGACTGGGTTTCTTCCCCTCCCAACTGCCATCAGGCTTTTCTTCAGAGACTAAAGAAACTCCAGATTCCTTGGCCAAAGTGGAATCCCCTGATACATGGTATGTTTTTTTGGCTGAAATGCAAGAAGATACAAGTTTTTAAGGTAACCTTCAGGACTGATGCCCAAAGAGCTTGCTCACCACTGCCTTTTCCTAACAACATTTTAAAAGGTTTTCCTTGGATTCTCTAAAACTCAAACTGCTAGTTCAGATCTCTAGGTCTCCTGACTCTGTCTGAGGCATTGAGTTCTACTTGACTCTTTATCTTGAACTACACTACACTTCACCTCCTCTAGTCAGATGCACTAACCTCAAGCCAAACTTACAAAACAGTTCTCAAAAGAAAGTAGTACAAGTAGTACCTAAATATCAGTTGAATACAAACTCTTATTTATGGAAATCACAAGTGCTTTTCTCCAGTGAAACGGGAAAATGGAAACAGAAGAGTAAAGAACAGCGACCAGAAGCTCTGTTACATCAAAATCAGCCTAGCTGTAGAAAGTTAGAAGAAATTACAGAACATCAGGTAAAAGGAAGCCAATAGTGATAGTAGGCAGATCATTGCGAGCCTCACTTTCGAAATAAAGAAAATCACCACCTGAATGATAACCCTCTTACGGATAATACAGAGATGCTGTCTTGAACTGTTTACTCATCAGCTTGACACCAACACGTTGCAGAAGACGGTTCTCTTAAATTATTTTGTCTTTCCATATTTGTAGTGCCTCCCATTTTTCCCAGCACACATAACGACAGCCTGGACACAAGAAGGCTCACCAGTGTGTTTTCATATCTCTGCACACTGGCTGAAAGAAACGGTATATGAGATTTATTCCAGACCAGAACGGCACTCTGACAACGCAGGGAATAGATTTAATTTTCAACATGCATTTTTCAAATAAGAGATTTATCAGTTCCCCTCAACATGAACTGCACTTTGGAACACGGAGGACAGAGTTGCTTTAATGAACACATCCCGAGGCCAGCCTCCTTCCAAACATTAGCCTAGAATACACTCATTCTCTCTCCTTTGGGAAAAAGGACTGATTATGAATCTTAACAGCTCTGCTCTGACCCTTTAACTTGCAGGTCAACTTCTTCCTAAAACTGCATATCTTGAAAAACATCCCATCTCTAATTGCAGATTTCCAGTTCCTTCTTCTCCCTTTTTTTTCCCTTGCTGATGTTTTCTTGTTGCCATTGCCTTTGCTTTGTTGCTATTTTGGTTTTTAATAAAAGCTCAACTTCTCACAGTTTGTTCCGATAGCCACTTGGAACAGATTCCACTCCTCTTTTCACAATTAGAGCTAAGAAGCGCAAATCCCTTCTTCCCACTTTTGACTGCTGGAATACGTTCATCTAGACTGAAACTTCAACCCATACCCTGAGTCAACATTAATACCACACTGCCATCAATGCGTCCTGAAAAACGCATGGGCACACATACAACTCAGTTACTGGAAATATGCACATGGGGAAGTAACAGAGAGCAGCATTTCTCAAGCCTCACCAATTACTAAAACTGTAGAAGTGACCGGCTGAAATAAAACAAGCAAATCTCTCCTCCTAACACATAATTTTAGTCCAGAAAAGCATTAAAAATATGTTACAGGGCTTATTTGTAGATTCCTTGAAGTAAAATGTTGGATTATGAACATTAACCCAGGAAGGCTGATTTCAGACAATGCATCAAAGTCAGTCTGGTGGGTATCAATATTATCCTCTGGTGCTCCATCTTCTACCCAAACCAAGCTGAACAGCCTCTTACGGAGTACTGAAGCTTACACACTGTAGCCCTCCTACTGACATATGAGCATCAACACCTCAATCAGCAGCACATTTCTAGGTTCCCACAAAGCAGTACAACCAAACCTGCAGATAGCTGCTAGTAATAACTCGAAGTAGCTCTCCACTAACATACATAATTGGATATGAAATCAATATGCATTTCTGATCACATACAGAAAGCACATCTAGCCCAGGGCAGAGTAACAGTCAGAAAGACAGCAAGCAGACAGCTGGCTACCAAAATAGTCCATGCTGCTGATAGCCTGTTCCTCAGGTACCTTTCCAAAGCTGTGAGACCAGATAAATTGTTGCAGAAGTTGCATCTAACCAACATCTAACACTGGCCGGTTCTGTGAGGTTGTATGGGGTTTTTTTTTCGCACTTTCCTACTTTACACGAAACAGAATAATTTAGACTGGAAGGGACCTCTGAAGGTCACACAGCCCAACATCACACGGAAAGCTTGGCCACATTGGAAACACTGTGAAAACAAAACACTGCTTTGATGTCTTTTGGTTTGGGGCTGACCTGCATCAACAGTTTTGACTTCTTAACCTGACAAATTTAGATGTAAAGGCTCCCAGTTATTCTCAGGAGAACTAGAACTGAAGTTCTGTTTCTTAATAACATATATTCCAGAAGCTCAAAAATACATCTTTCCCTCAGGTTAAATAGAAAAAGGTGATGTTTCACTATTATGTTTAATCTGTTTCCCAATACACAGATACTGCAATTTGGATAAATGACTAATGAACTACAAAGCAAAGATCCAGTCATATGTCAAGGTTACACACGGAGGTTCATCCCGTACTTGTTTATGCAGTGAATCAGAGTAGAGAACACAAGCCTCAAGATATCAGTATCATCAGCCATCGCAAGCATCAAAACATCTGCTGCATTCCTCTCTTTTTCAACTGCAAGCCCCTGAACTGCATGTTACTGAGTTCCAAGGTGAGCCCGTTTTCACAGGACAATTCAATTAAAACACATCTGGAAGAACACTGCTTTCCGCTGAATGCAAATCCCAGATCCAGCTCTCATTTATTACACTGCTGGGACAGCATCCTTTAAACACACTGATAGAAAGCAAACATTATTTTCCCCTTCAAACAGACATCAAAGCAACAACGTTAGGAGGAGTTTTCAGCTGTCCTGCACACACAGATTATGCAGATTTGCTGTTCCCCCCCCCCCCCCCCCCCCATCAAGAGGAACATGACACAAACATGGAACTTCACAAGTTCAACTCAGCAGTTAACCAGTCCAGTTTTAGCACATAATCACAAATGGATTTACTACAGTGACAGCAAATGGAGACACAAACCTTCGCCATGTCGTGCAGGAAAGCTCTTTACCCCTATCACAAGCACAGCCTTCCTCCTACACCAAATCCACAAGAATCACCTCAAAATCAGGCCTGACAGAAAGCCAGCCACCTGAGCCACATAGGAGAACAGACACCTACCTGCACAGCCATTAGGCACTGCAAGGAAACAACCACATCAGACAGTTAGCAAGTAAATACTGGTCATTAAGAGAGCTGAGAGCAGCCAGAAAAATGCTCCCTTCTAAGCTTGTCTGGCTCAAGGTCACATCTGCTTTTGAAAATTGAAGCTTTTTTGGTGATGGTTTTTATTTAAGTATTTCAGAGGCATACAACTTTGAATACGTCTCATGGTATTTCTACTACACATCAAGAATTCTTGGCCTAAATACACAACAAACACAACCGTGAACAGGCTCTTGGCATTCATACCCACATAAGCCACCTTAACCAAGCGATCGCTGAACAAAGAAAATGAACACTCTGACCCATTAAGACATCAAGCCATTATGACACCGGGTCCCTAAGTAATAAGGGTATTATTAAATTAATGCCACAAAACAAAAAAACAATCTGTGCATTTAGATGTCCTGCTGTTTCATTTTGAAAGATTCTGCAACACAACACAAAAGCTTCCAACAGCTAACATGTTTTAATCTTGATGCCTCTGAAATCCACATTACCTCCCACATCTGCTGCTATCGTGACTGCAGACCTAGAGGGAGAAGAAAAAACAACATTCTGGCAGGAAAGCCGTCTTCCCGCTCTTTAAGAGGCTTGGAAACCAAGAGCTGAGTCTCCTAAAAGGAAAAAATCTGGCAAAAAGCTACCCTTTAAGATTTGCTGAAACTGTTGCAGCTAGGCCTATGACAGTGCATGTATTCTTCACATTCAACTTGTTATTCTGCTTTTAAGCACTTCAGCAGTGCTTCTGCATACCTCTCCGTCCTGGGCGCTGAAATCCTCTTGGATGCCTCTGAATCACAGAATCATAGAATCACCAAGGTTGGAAAAGACTTAAAAGATCATCCAGTCTAACCGTTCACCTATTACCAAGAGCTCCCACTACACCGTTCCTCAACACAACATGCAATCGTTCCTTGAATACCCCCAGGGCCGGTGGCTCCACCACCTCCCTGGGAAGGCTTTGCCCTCTCCCTCTAGGTCTTCTTTATAACTGCACCTCTGTGAGCTGGTACCCATTGCCCACCTGATACATCTAATTATTGTTCTCAAGATCAGAATTTTCCCCCAAAGAGATCAAGATAGGAAGAGTAATGGCAACTTTTGGACAGCTTATCCCTATAAGTAATTTGTTGAAAGCATTTTTGACAACGCTAGGAAACCCTCACACCCTTAAACGTCACACACATCATAGCTGGCCTAGGCAGGAAGCTGTTAACCTTTTCTCAATGCAGAGAAGGGCATGGTAGCAGTAGAAAAATCAAGATATAGTTCCTCGTATTCAAAGGAATCTCTTTGTTGCACTACGAATTTGATTCTGTGGAAGTGGTTTAAAGAAACTGCGAGATGAAGCTTCCTTTACAAAACAGCTATTCTCCACATGGACTGAAAGCGTGAGAAGACTTATGCCATGTAGGGCCCTAAAGGAACACAAGATGCAGAGGGCTTGCTGGCAAGCCACAGGGAGATTAAGTGAGGCAGGAACAGATGCAGTAAAAGCAGATGGCACAATCTCCTGGATAGCAAGGCTGAGATGCAGCTGCACACCAAAGAAACAGTAAGCAGAGAACTAGAAGTAGCAAGGTATATAGCAACAGCAGAAAGCCAATGCACTCAGGACAGGTTATGGAGATCTGCAGATTGACAGCTGACAGGACAAGGTTCTTCTTTATTTGATCCTCATCCTGAGACATCAGTAATATTAAGAGGCAACAATAATGCTCCTCACAATCTGAACACTCCTATTTCACCATGACTCCAGTGTAGAAGACATAGGCGCCCAGGCTCCTCGTGGCATAGAAACCAGCTGCACTAAGCTACTGAGAAGAGCTCTCACTTACCTAACTAACCTTAACAACTTCACACTGTATGTTCCAGGCAAGTTCTATTACTTTTGGCAAGGGTGAGCTTTCATTTTAAAGCTACTGACATTCAGTAACTACCTTCACTCACCTCTGAGTGCTCTGCTCGGATCACACCAACCATCTTGAACAGAGCTACTGGAGACTAACCACAACCTGTGATAGAGATGGAGAACTGGGGCACCTTGTATGGCATTCTGTAAAACCAGTTGCTCCAGAACTGTTCATGGAACAACTGTGACAGATGTCTGGTAATCTCTTAAGTAACAGTACCTTAAGCCTGCCCACACAGTTTTGCTGTTCACAGCACCATCAACTTGAAAAAAAATCTACTTCAGAATAACATCTGAAATCTTACCTGGAATGTTAAGTGAAGATTTCTATCATAAACCTTGTCGCGCTGACTTGGGCAGTTCCCTACCTAGCCTACTGTTCTGGAGATTTTACGTCACAATATACACTTCTTCAAGTCTGTTCTGTTTTATCAACATTTTATTTAGTACCACAATTGCTATTAAATATATATACACATTGATTAAACACAAATTAACCAAAGCACTTGACTTGAGTGATGAGTCACTCAAAGCAAAAATAATTAGGTTTTAGAGTCACTTCTATGAAGAACTCTGTGCTTCCACTTGAGATTCCCAAGCCAGCCATAGCAGCGTACAAAACATGGCTGCTACCAGCACGAATAAACATTGTTCCAGACTTCTGTCATCTGCGGGTTCCTCCAGCAGACATTCTGCAGAGGTTCTGTTGTTGTCTTTGGTTGGTTTGCTTTTTTGTTTGTTTGGGCATTTTAGAAACCTTAATTGTTCTACTAAAATAGTAGGAGCCTAATGTAACTGGATAATTCACCACTATAAGCACCTTCACAATATAACTGCTTATTTTAGGGAGATTTCCCTACCTATTGGCTAGTTCAAATTCATTACCACAAGCCATATATACCATGCTCAAAGTTGCAAATGAGCCTGTGGAGACTAAATGCAAATTCATTTTCCTTCACATAATAAGGAGAGAATTGGTATTTTCAGAGTTCTCAGTAAGAGGATGCGTTTGCAACACACAAAACAAAATCAGCAGATTGATGTACAGAGTAAAGCATGAAACAAGATGAGGTTAGGTTGGGGATTAAGAAAAAAAAACCAACAACAAAGCAAAGCTGACTATATTAGGCAAAAACATTTTTAAGGGGCATCATGACCAGACATGATTTAAGGGAAGTCAATGATACTTACCAAAAAAAAACCATAAAACAAACCACGCCAATCAGCGGTAAAAATTTAGTGTTGTTTTATGATTGCCACTGTATTAAGTTTCAGAATATCCACGATATCTTAATCAGTTATTGTTTCTAATGAAGTCTAGCTCACGGGGCTAATCCTCTAGAAGACATCATTGTCAAAATGTCAAGGCTTATTACTCTTTCCTTTGTCAGCCCTCTCAACAGTCCTCGCAGTTCTGTTTTTGAAGCAAAGGAAAACACGTCTGCTGTGCTATGCGCAAGAAATGACCGTGCAAGAACTGGCAAAACGCAAATGCCTCAACGAGGCTACACTACTGAGTTCTAAAACCAAACAAGCAAAGTGTTTTCTACGCTATCTCACCGCTCTTTTTACAAGAGTAAAGACGTGATGCCTTAATATCATGTCCAAGCTCCAGGTTTTGTTAATTACATCCTACCTACCCAACTGCCCCCTGTAGTTTCAATTAGACATGGTACTCTTCTTCACTTCCCCTCTTGATCACTGTGCCCCGCCACTAAGCACTACTTAACAGTCGCCACATTCACCCAATGCTCGCTGCACTTCAGTGGTCATTCAAAGAATTAAATACAAAACATATGGTACAGAACCACACAAGACATAAAAGCATGTTTAAAACCCACTCAAATATGAAAGAAGCAGCAGGATACAGTCCTCAAAGTAAAATCCTTACAGTTCTACACCCCCTTCAGTTCTCCTAAGAACCCAAAATTATAGAGAAATGCATCAAATCATGTTTAAGCTGTCGCTAATAATGTGTCCCAGAATCTATTTTTGACACTATGCCCAGTCAAGCCTTTTGCTGAACAAACAGCACAGCATCTGTAATGTGCTGGCAATCACAAAACAGAGGTTTTCTCACATCTCCCCTTAAAACCATTTCATTCCCTATTTCCTATTAATTACTCTCCCAATTTTCTTCTTCCTTGTAGCTATGAAATACTTGACACACGACTCACTGAACCATCAAATATCAGTGCCAATAGGGATGCTTTGGAGAAGACCTTGAACCAATCTGCTTTATTGAATCCTAAACCAACTTTTCACACTGTGATGCCCTCGTGAGATCTTACAAAGCATCACATATTGAGCCAACCTACTAAAAGCTCAGGTTTCCTATTCCCTTTAATCTCACATCCTGGGCTTACAACCTGCCTTTCCAAAACATCCCTGCTACTCGTTGTTGTTACATACCTCCAGCCAAATGCAACTAACAAAATAAGTACCAGTAGGTACACACAGGGCTTTTGTAACTAAACTTCTTCTGTTAAAGATCTCGGACAAGATTTGTTTCACACAAACACCCTTGTTTTTCTTTGGAGGGTATGGCCAACCACAGGGAAAAACCAGAGACCCGGTGAAGCATCAGTGTTGAACAGCACAGAGAGCTCTTAGCCACCCTCCCCATGTCACACACAGAGCTACGTCCTGAACTGAAACAGGCACCTACTGGCTTTCCTCTCATCCACACAAAGGAAAATGTACGCTTCGTTTATTCCTAAGACATCAAGAAATAAAGTCCACTTTAACCTTCAAGGGCCTTTTACTGCAGTCTTTAAAAATAAAAAGCTCTTTATAACACAAGTATTGATGGCACACGGAGAATCTGAAGCATCACTTCAGGACCAAACATGTCACTCGGTGGCAAAGTCACAAGCGTCAAAGGAAGCTAAACGCAGTCATACTTACAACGTCACATCTCCAGGGCGATTAAAGGAGAAATCCTACCCAGATAAAGGAGCAGGGAGCTCTTTTTTGGCTCGGTAGGTCAGAAGCATTCTGCACTTTAAACACATTCGCCCATCGATGATTCTCACACGGCAGAATGCAGGCAGACCCGCGGCCGAACCAAACGGCAACCGGCGGACAGAACCCGGCGGCTTAAAGAAAGTTTTCACCTTTCAGACACTTCAGAAGGGAGCCGGGGAGCGTTTGGAAGGCCAAAGTCTCACGGCTTTCCAGACGCTTCGGAGAGCGGGAGGCGCAGCTAATAAATCTGTCAGCTGCTTTTGAGCAGCGACATCTACTCAAGCCGTTTTGTTGGGGTTCTTGTTTGTTTGTTTGCTTTCCCCTCCTGCACTCAGGCCCTCGCAGCTCGGAACTACCACCGCAACTCCTCCGAGCGGCACCGTGCCCTCAGGGCCGCCCCTCAGCCCCGCCGGCCCGGCCATCCCTTCCGCGGCACCCGGCGCCCACAGCCGAGCCTCCCGCAGCGAGGGGAGCCCCCTGCCGGCTGTGGCCCGCGCGGCAGCGCCGCCCGCCGAGCTCCGCGCCCGCCGCCCTCCGCCGGAGCCACCTGCACCCCCCGTCACCCCGCCCACCTCGGCCGGCTGCGCCGCACGGTGCTCCCTACGCGGCTCTCCCAACGACGCCGCTTGCGGTCCGCAGTCGGCTAACAAAGGGCCGGAGCCCACCCGGGGCAGCGCATTAGCAGCCGCCGGTGACAGCGGCCGCGGGGCGAGCGGCACCGAGTTCCGCACCGCTACCTTTGTGCCCTCCCCGGGAAGCGGCGAAAACACGAAGGGAGCCCCGAACCGCTGCCTTACCTCGCCGGGCAAGGAGAGCAGGAGTTGAGCGCTTTCCTTCCACCCCTCTCTCACTTCTTCTTTTTTTCCCCCTTTCTTCCCCCCCGCCTCCCTCTCCCTAAAGCCGCCCCTTCGCTGCGAGCAGCGCCGCTCGGCAGCCCCGCTGCCGCCGTCTCCCTACGGGTCTCAGTCTCTCTCGCTCTCTCCGCCGGGAAGAGGGGAGGGGAAGGGAGGGAGGAGAAGGGGGCGGTCCCACAGGTGCCGCCCCTCCTGCGCTGCTCTGACAGCGGGGACCGGGGGTCGGCGGGGGTTGAGGTTCTTGGGTTTGCTCAGGCAGAGCAGAGGAGCTGATGGAGCCCTGATGGCGGCTGCTGCTCCTCATAGGGAGCGGAGGGGCAGCGCTGAGCTCTGCTCTGTGTGACAGCGACAGGGCCCGAGGGAACGGCATGGAGCTGTGCCAGGGGAGGGGCGGCTGGGGGTCGGGGCCAGGTGCTGCACCACAGGGCGGTGGGCATGGAACGGGATGCAGGGTGGGCACGGCCCCGAGTGCTGGAGATCAAGGAGCATCTGGACAGCGCTCTCAGACATAGGGGTTGGATTTTGGGTGGCCCTGTGTGGAGCCAGGAGTTGGACTTGATGGGGAAGGCAGAAGATGGCCCTGGGCAAAGTGTCATTTCCTTCATGAGAGGCAGTGGTTACCAGGCAGGAGAGGAGTATGAGCGCAGTTTATCGTCAGAGGGGTCAGCTCACATCTTGTTTTGGGGCTGGTTAGTCTGAGCTGGCTCACAAGTGGTAAGGTAGAAACTGCAAGAGCTGAGTGAGCTGGGAGACTGCTGGACCCAGAACAGAAAAGGGCATCGTGTGTGTATTTGTGTAGGAGATTAAACTGAGCAGGGGCAGGCAAGGCAGACAGCTGAGCGAACCTGAGTGTATTGGAGATGATGGACAGAGAACGTTCTGGAACATTTCAAGCTGTAAGAAGCGACAGTCTTTGTGGAGAAACAGTGGGTATGAACTCCCAGTGTGCATAAAGATGAAGGTTGGATTTAGTTGGAGCGTGGGCAGGGGGCTGGAAATGCAGCAAGGCACTCTGAGGGTAAACAGCCATTGAACCTTGCTTTTATTTGACAGCAACCCGTTGCTGCATGACATTGAGAGGAATAAGATACTTCTCTCACATCCTTTCCTTTTGTCTTTGCTGGTTGAAATACTGAGTTCCAGCATTACAGCTAGTGCTCTCGTTACCACAAATATGAGAGTTTTACATCAAAAGGGAGCAGAGAAAACAAACTGTCCCTGCCTCTTGGAGGAAGCAGAGATTGCTCGGAGATGATATTCCAGCAGTGAGCAACAGGTACCTGTCTAGTAGATTATGTAGATGTCTGTGATTACTCAACAAGGTTAACCTTTTATTCACTAATCGCACTCTCCCCAATAGATGTTAAAGAGGCTTTTTTCACTGCTGGCTCTGTTTTGTTTTACCTTGATTTGAGCATTGCTTTTTTTACGCCGTGCTAATTTGTGGTTTCTTTCACTGATGGGGAACAGCTGGAGCTGTCTGTATGTATGTTAGAGACCAAAGCTTGGGGCAAGATTGTAGGCAGCCTTTGAAACAAACATGCCAGGGAAAAATCTTCACATGCAACAGATAAGTGCTCACTGCTTTGTACGCACCCATGTGAGTAAGTACTTCTGCATACATGGATTTTTTTCTGCCAGCTTCTTTGGCTACAGCCGTAAGCCCCACAGCATTCTTCTATACACTCTCCTGCTACAGTTCTCAGGATCAGGGTAGCTGTTAAGTAATGCACTGTTCACGTGTTTGAATTGCTTAGAGCTGTGCTTCAGCTCTGGCATACTGAAGACACGCCTCCATTTTAGCCCAATTTGTTTCTGTGTATTTGCAGCATTGCTGAAAATACGACCCTTCACAATAGACAGATAAAACTTTAGCCAAAGTGGAGTTCAAGGGAATCTGCTAAGTCAGATCAGGCTTTGAGGTCAAGTCCTAAAGCTCTGCTATTTTGCCTGTTCTAAATGGTACACTTAATTTCCTGGAAACCTGAGAGTTGTTTGTTGCTAAAGAGTTAGGCTGCTGTTCTAGCATGTTCGCTTGTATCTTGTAGATGTCAACTGCGCTGTCAATATGCTTCAAAATGTGAATGAATTGAGCAATATCAGTGTCAGCCCTTCAAGCTAATGTTGTTATGTTACCCTGAACAGATTCAGACAGTAACAGAATCATTACTTTAAAAAGCACATCTTGATTTGAAAGCATATCAAGGTGCTTGTAGAATACCTGCTATAGCATATGATCATTTTAACCTAAATGACTTAGTTATGCCTACATTGATCCTTATTGCAGTCTAGATTTCCCTTGACATATGCTTCATTCTACTTTACTTTAATTTTACTTTGATTTTACTTTACTACTGCATGGGTGAGAATTATTTTGGTTGCTTTAACGCAATAATTATTTTCTTATTTGGTCTTACTTATACTTCTATTTTTACAGGAAGAAACATTCATTATGTTTTCTTCTGACTTTCCATTTTGCGTGTTAACATTTACAGCTTGTAGGGTGGTTTCCTCTGTGCCATCTGCGTGCCATATTGTACATCAGATGGTGGGATACAATCCGTAACAAGAACATTTTGGGACGTTAAAGTCTTTCAGGATTTGAAGTAATGATATTCACAGCATGAATGTGTGGAGCCGCTCATATAACTGAAATAGAAGACTCGGAATGCCAAAGCAGCTGCCGAGTGAAAGAGAGACCACACAGTTGGGGCAGCATACAAGCAGCGAGGACAAAAGAACGTTTGAGGGAACAAGAAAGTGCAACTTCAGGCAGTGGGAAACTGGAGTCAATCTCTGGGAATTATTGACAAGCAGCCATGCACCCACACAGAGATTAGAGGCTCACTTAGGGATGCAATGTCAGTTAATACTGATGTGAAGAGTCAGTATCAAAAAGGCACCTGGCTTGGTGTTTTCTGATCCCTGACTAGGCAACTTTGTCATTTATTGTTGGGCTTTAGACACGTTCACAGTCACAAAGCAAGCAAGACACCATCACCTGTACTATCTTCTGTTACGAAGGACTGCCTAAGAGCTAACGATGATGTTACAGTTTGCACAAGGTTTGATAGGGCTCGGTGGAACTCCAGATGCTGACAGGTATACTTCAGTCTTGAGCCTTCACAATAGATTTCATTTTCCCCTGCCTTTACGTATATCTTCACTTTCCTTGTGATTTCCAGTTTAGAGGGCACTGCAAATAATATCCCTTTCAATGTAGTATGTTTAATACTGTGGCCAGTAGGAATTGCCAGTTCTCCCCTTCCTAGCTATGAGTGCAGACTGCAAACTTCTCAACAATTTCCAACAGCTATCAAACTTTCCAGTATATTTCATTTTTAGTGAAAGTAGTAGGCTGTTCATCTTAGATCATCCTCTGAACCAGAGCTTGTGGTTTATATCTGTCTTGCCTGTTACATTTGCTGATGGCCTGACGTTTCCAGCTTCAGAAGTCAGGTTTCAAGAAATTAAACAATAATTTCTTAATAGTTTCCAGGAATAATCATTTTCAGGTTTCAAGAAATTAACAATAAATTTCTATGACAATAAAATATGAACAGCAACAAAAGGGAACCCTGCTTTATTTTCTCGATATTCGTGAGCTATGAATGTCTGGAAGCAATGATTTCTTTCCTAGAAACATTAGTATGAAGGTTTTATTTGACCCAGCCTACCAAACTGTTGATATTAAACTTTATCTGAGAAAAAGTGTCTGAATTCCACAGGCCTGGTCTTGCAGTTGTTAAAAACTGATAGCAGACTTTGCTTTGACTACCTTTGTTGGGGCAATAGCAAATCCCACTATCGTGATAGGTAATTCTGGCATGAGCCTTCTAAGTAACCATTATTTTTCTGCATGAATCTCAATGGTCTGTTCTGATTTAGTATACCTTTCTCTTTTATTATTGTCATGAATTATTCCTTCCCTGATCGTGATACAGTAAATTTCTGTCAGGTATGTTTAAAATCGAGGTGTTGATGAAATGGACACAACCTGGATTAGCTATTCCCTGAAGAATGTTTCTTATCAGTGGACAAAACAGATGTTTAGCATGAAACAGAAGCAATACTGAAGATGAGGAGCTGGAGTATGTAAAATTAAATGGTTTTATTGCAAAAAACCCCACCATTTAGAGCAGGGCTAGGAGCAGAATTCATGCTTCTTGATGATCAGCCACTGCTTTAATCCCAGCGTCATCGTATCTAAGGTTGGAAAGGACTCTAAAGATCATCTAGTTCCAACCCCCTGCCATGAGCAGGGGCACCTTCCACTAGATCAGGGTAGCCAAAGCCCCATTCATCCTGGCCTTGATCATTTCCAAGAATGGAGCTTTCCTGGTAGTTTCACAGTAGCACATCACCAGTAGCACACAAAGACTTTCTATTCCTTCCTGATTTTGATAGGATTTTGCAGAATGAGCACTTTCAGAGATAATCGTTTCACAAAGAGAAAGAAGTGGTTACATGAAAGCCCTGAAGCTAATCCCTAAAATGTCAGTCTCAGTGGGAATTATAGCCGACTTCTCATTTTGTTCAGAACTTTCTATAAAATACTTGGTATTGCAATATCAACTCTTGTTTACAGGCTTACAACAGTACCCTGTCTAGACACAGTAAGGTGCTTTTACCTTTTCCAAGAAGCGTAGCCCTAACAGCAGACAGTGCCAGCAAAAGGTAAAAGGCATTATCCTGCCTAAATGTGAGTTATTCTTTGAAAAGCAAGAACACTTTGTGCCAATACTGTACAAGAGACTCAGTAACTGTGCTTCTCTATATTCAGACAACGCAATGTGAAGGGACCTCCCATTTCTTATACTGAGAGAGATGCTGTGAGAAAATAAGTTCTGTGTTAAAACTGTTTTAAAACTAGCACTTGTCATAGCTGAGCCTTACAGAGTTATGGTTTGGGGTTTGTTTGTGGAGGTTTTTTTTTGTATACAGTGGAAATAATACAAGTATGGTATTGTACAGTTGAAATAATACAAGTATATCATAGTATCATAGTATCGTGTGAGTTGGAAGGGACCTTAGAGATCATCGAGTCCAACTCCCGGGATTCGAGCCCTTCTATGTAGCAGAGCAGCATTTCTGCCACTTGCGCCACAGGAGGAATTCGAACCCCAGGCCTCTGGTGTTGCAAGCAGCAATTCTACCACTGTGCCACCGGAGGCACACATATAATACACAGTTGGAATAGTACAAATATCATTGGAAATAAATAGCCAAAGAATAACTAAGGAAAAGGACTCACCAACTCTGAAGCCTTCAAGATAGGCACTCACCAATGTCAAGGCTCTCCAGAAAGGAGCAATCTCCAGAAAGAGATGCTGCCTTAGTGGTGGTCAGCCTTTAAATGGGATCTGGGAAAGGTGGAGCCAAGCTCCACCCCTTCCGGTAGCACAGCTGAATTACCTTCACCTGTGCTCCCACAGCTGACTCCTCGCTTGCCTCAGACGATTAATCAGAGGTTCTGTTTCCCTTATATTTTGGTATAAATTTTGCTTTTCTCATTCATTTTCAAAATTCACGAATATTTCTGATTTTTTTTTTTTTTTTTTTTTTAGTAATTAGGCTTTGTAGTAAAAAAGATACTCTAGAATGTGGCTGATTGACGTTTAAGTAATTTCCAGATATCTTTGAAAACATGGGTAGGACACCAGCACCCCTCTGCTGCTAAACACATAATCTAATCAAACTCTATTTTACAATCTAGAGTGAAATAATCCTTTTAAATAGGGCTTACATGGAGAGAGGAGGTAGTCATGCCTAACTTGAAGCCACTTGGAAGTTTAGCTCTCATCCATCTTTCCTTACACAATGAACTTTCCTTACTTGGCAATTCTGGTTCCATCCCATTCTGAATCAAACACTTTCAGAACGCAGCCCCTCTCCCCTGATTCTCTTCTTTGACTTTAAAAGAGCTTGGAGACCTCACTGAGCCTGCACAACACCACTATTAGGTGAGTGCAGCCCCTCTTCCTGCAGTACTACTGATGGCATAGTGAGGGATATAACGCATTCCCACAGTCATTCCCTGATGTACACAATAGAAGCACTCATGGGCTGTCTCTGAAGTTCAGTCCCCTGGCTTGCTCATCAGAGGTGAGAAAAGGGCTTTCATATCAGCTATTAAATTCTGACCTCACAAAACCTTGCTTTATTGCTGTCTTCTTGTTGTTTTTAGGTTATTTTTTGGGGGGGTTGGTTGGCTGGTTTGGTTCATTTTAACGGTAAATCTTCAAATTCCAAATTTGCAGCATTTGCTGTGGTTTTTTTTTGGTAAAAGCAGTGAATCTCATCAAAGTAAATGCATTGGCTTATGTTTGTTGGGGTGTTTGCTCTGCCCCCGCATGCAGAATAGCAGTAAGCTTACTTGCTATTTTATTTTTGCTGCCTTTTTCATTAGTTATTTGCTCTCTGTAGGAGCACGAGCTGTCAAGAACATAACACTAAGTGTAGAAAATGGCCCTGAATCCACTGTGGAGCCAAGATATGGAAACTGGGCACTTTACAGGTAAAAACCTAAAATCCCACACTTACAGTATTTCTGGCAGTAAAGTTCATACTGCAAAGCATTGTTAGCATTTTAAAAATGGCTTGACTTTATGTTTTTTTTCACTGCCCGTAATCTGTGGAAGTTTATCTGTTCAGGGCATCATGTTTTCCTCTTGGATTGTGACTTCATTTTGTTTTGTTGCTGGAAGGACAGAGATGCGTTTGAGCTTTTTGGGTTTTCTGAGATGGAAAATGTTTTTAAGATGAGGTGGCAAAGGCTGGACAAGCCCAACCATGCTTGGTTTTGTCATTGCTGTCTTTATACAGACAAAATTCCTGCTTCAAGCAGCTTACGGCAAACTCCCCAGGCCTGTGGAGCTGCCAGAACTAACAGCCTCTCCCCTCCCAGTTTTCCTACTGGGTCCATGCATGTCACAGTAGGCCTTATCCTAGTGAAAAGCTAAGCTGCTGAGTGGAGCTCATGCAGCGTTCACTATGTCCTAACAGGCATAGGTGCTGTTGGGAGCAGACCTCTCTCACAGCCTTCTGGAGGCAGATCTCTGTGCCTGCCTACTCCCATATTTACAAATTCCCCAACTTCCCAAGAGGGTTTACATGTTTGTGAATGCAGACGCAACTCGGCTGGGTTGTCTCCAAGCACAGAAAGCCAGGTAAGCATGTGCTGCAGGGCGTGACATGCCTTTCCCATAGCCAAAGCTTCCTCCAGAGCTCCAGAAACATGTCCGGCAGCCACCACACCTCTGTGGGGAGCTCCTGGGGTCCTCACCTTGAGCTGCCTTAACCTGCACTCTGCAGGTGTGCAGGCACTGAGGGTTTTAGCTGCTTGTCTCCCAGCTGGCTCTCATTTCTCAAAGATTAAAAACCACAAGGTTAAATGTTCCAGTTTCTATATGCCTACAAACCTACTTGTAGAAATAAATCTGTATCTGAGCTATAGTGTATTGATTACTTTTACTTTTATCTTCCTACTATGCCCATTCTTCTATGAGTAATTCTCCTGGGATGTGAATTTTGTTCAGTGCACGAGAAGCCTTTTGGTTTAAATTCTGAGTTGCATTTACTTAGGGATCAGGGAAGTTGGTAGTTCTGTGGAGGTTGGTATCATTCACCATCACTCTCTGTATTCAGGCATAGGGTGCTACCAAACATGCAGTCAGTGAAGTGAGTTTGCTAGCCATGCGCTGTTCAGCTTTTCACTCTCATCTGTCTTCTGTGGGCATCAGCAGAGCGCAGCCAGTGGAGGGTCCCCACATGCGTTTTGCCAGCAATCCAAGATGGGATTCAGATTCAGGTTTGTCAGCAGGGAAGGCTGCTGTGCTAACTTGCTCTATCTCTTTATCTGAGTACCTGCAGCAGCCAAAATAACCCTCAGTCCTGGCTCCGGCAGTGTGGGATCCTCATGACTACAATGTGAAGTTTCAGCTCCTTTCTTATTTACATATTGGGTAGTTGGGTTTCTTTTACATGTTTCCCGGTACCTCCTGCTGGTTAGACAGAAAGCAGATTGCTATTGCCATCTGGAGGGAAGGAAATCTGGCTGTTTGCACTGCTGAATAGAAATTTGCTAAAAGCAGCTGCAGGGACAAAGAAAATCCCTATGGCTACAAAAATTGTAGTCATTAACACCGTGGATTATTTCTAACATAAAACTCTAATTAAGAATTACGTTACCATTTAATCTCCATTCATTTAATTATTATGTGTTTACTGTGTAGAGCAGTCCATGTTCCAACAGCTCCAGAGAAAGGGTAGGTCCAGGCTATGCAAAATAAATTCCTCTGTGTTTTCTAGTTTGCTTGCAAGAGGACTTGTTCATCCAAAGTAATAAAAAGCCAGCTATGTCTCTTACTGTGTCTACTTGTGTTATCGATCTATAAACGTGAAATCAAATATTAAACCACATAAAGAAGACTTCTTCTTCTACAGGACTGTTTTCAGATCAGTAATCCCACTTGTCTGTATCTCCTTCTTCCTTTGCTTTTAGAGTTGCCAGATATCTGCTCCTGGTGTCTGGGTCCCCTCTACATCTGCTCTGATTGCCAGCACCGGGGACTTGAACGTTGTGCAGAAGGAAACTTGAAAATCACAAGACTTTGAGGTATTGATTTCCAAATAAAACTGAGGGTGAAGAGAAAAGCACACTGTGAGCAGAGGGTTTTAGGAAGGAAATCCTATTGACAGTGAGAGCTGAAAGTGGATACTAGAAGTGGCTTATAAAATCCTTCAAGAGGTGCTGCCAGGGAGGGAACCAGAAATTAATGGCATTGTTTTTGCCATCTGTGGATGGACAAGAAAGGGAAACAGGTAAACACAGCACTTGTTACTGGTAGAAGCAGGCTTCATCAAACGCTTTGGTCTACTACCTGCTCTTTTCACTGCCAGCTGACTGGGAGCAGTGTTTCCACTCACACCTTATCTGGTTTTGCTGGAGCAGGGTTGCTGAGCAACAAGTTGGACCAAAAACACACTTGAGAATGTTCAAGCAAAGAAGCTTGTCCTTCATCACATCATAACTGAGTGCTCCCCTTTCTACTGCAAGCACCAGCTGACACTCACCTGTTGGGGAACAAGAAGGGAAATTCCACCAGGGTGACAGAGAAGGAAGACTTACTTTGGTGCCTCTGATTGCCCAGAGGGACCAACAATTTCTCATCCTGGGGCACATTTAGAGCTTGGGCCTGGTCTGAACAGAGGGCTGGAGTAGGTGCTCTCCCTTTCTTCTTTCAGTAAGCAGCTGCACTGCCTCAGTAAAGAAGATGGGACAGTTATAGGTGCTTTCAGCTTCCCAGCAATGTCAACTCTGCTGTTGTAGCTAACATGAAAAAAATAACACAAGTGTGAAGGTGCGGATGGCTTACATAGAAGTAAACACACAGACACGCAAGCACTGGCTTTAGCTGTTCTGTGGGAAAGCAGTCCAATAGCAGAATGTGAGGGTGCAGGGAGGGGTGCTTGTGGTTGAAGAAACCCTTGGAAAAAGCACAAATTCTTCTTTTTAACAGATTTTGTTTCCAAGCTGCTAGTATGAAGCCACTGTAGCAAACTGAGCAAGAGGTCTGAATGAATGGAAGGAGTGCTGGTTGCACAACCCAATTCCATGCTCACCCCCTTCTCCCTGCATCTCTTACCCAGGAGAGCCAGAGGGACTGAATAAATTATCTTTGTATGGGGCAAACTCTGTAATGTCTCTTACTGTGCTATTTTCAGAAGTCCTGAACTTCAGAAATGTATAAAGTTTTACGTATTTAGGATGACTGTTGTAAAAGGATGTGATTTCCATCCCAGGAGAAAGACTTGCAGACCTTTACTTCACCTGTACTTAGTTCTGCCTATGACCAAAATTCAGGTCTGTTCCAGTCTTCATGTCTGTGGCAACATGATGGCTTTGTTTTCTTCTGTATCACAAATCCAAATGGGCAGTGGCCAGGAAACAACCCCCACAGTGCTCCCCTAGTTAACACCTCTCTGGTCAATGGCTCATTGTTTCACATTCAGATTAAAAATTGGGTTAACCACTTTCTGAACCATCCAGTCAATTAATTTGCTACAACTTCTTGGTCAAATACTTGTGCACAACAAAAGCCTCGTGCTTCATAGGAATTTACTATATGAACAGAGCTGTTTTAATGAAGTAAGCTCTTACTCCTCTCAAAACATAGCATGTTAGCTCAGCATAATCTACTTCTTTCTGTAAATCCACGCCCATTGGCATAAATAGCCTCTACTTCTTTTATTTTGTGATCTAATAACACAGGCATTTTGGCCAGCATTCTCGTTAGGCTATGAACATCCATTAGGCCCATAGCCAGCATAATGCTGAATACTCCATAGCCTGAAATGGTCTGGGCTCTTCTGCACACCTTTCAAAACACAGTTGCAGGGTGCCCTTCTTTCCCAGCCCCTGGAGATCCCTTGGACTTCCAGTTCTTCTGGCAGTGACTTTTAGTGGCTCACAGTGTTCCTCTGTCAGCTCTTTGAAACTTCAAGGATAATAATGGTACAAGTTTTCCCATTTTAGGATGCCCGATAGCAGAACTGTTGTGTACAGCCTTGTCTCACCAGCAGTGTGACCAGACATGACTTCCTTTTTTCAACCATCTCAGTGGATTGAGATGCATGCAGCATGCAGCTATTGCTCAGCTCATACTTGTGGGTATGGAGTGAGTCTTCCTGAGGCCTCGCTGCCTCCATAGCTCACCTGAGAGATATTCCAGTTGTAGAGATTCTTAAACAGCAAAACTGGAGTTCTGTTTGCTTCGCCCAAGCATAAGTCACTGTAGTTGGCACTAAGTACCAGCACTATTCAGTACAGCAGGGCTGCCGTTCATCTTTTCCCACCTCTCTTCATCCACAGCTCTTGGAGTGGGACATTGTCAGCTACAATAGAATAAAATAAAATAGAACAGAATAGAATAGTGTAGAGTTGAGGACCTTCAAAGATCATCGCATCAAACCACCCGAACAGTTCAAAAAGCTATAGCACATTACTGGGGGAAGCGACAAAATGTCTTTAACGCTGACAGGCATGGGGCACCAAACACCTCTTTAGGAAGCCTGTTCCAGGTTTTGACTCCTCTCAGGGTAAAGAAATGTTCCCCAGTGCCCAGTCTGACTCTCCCCTGGAAGTTCTCTGCCTTTCCCCTCCTGCCGTTGGTTCCCAGGAGCAGAGCCCAGCACTTCCCTCTACTTCTCCACCAGCTGTTGAGAGCAGCAAGATTGCCTCTCAGCCTCTTTTCCATACTGGACAGCTTGATATCCTTGGCCTTCTCTCACAGGAAATGCCTCCCAGACCTGCTTTGTTGCCCTTATCTGGATGCTTTCAATGCCACTGTCATCCTTTTTAAGCTGTGGAGATGAGAACTGCGCATAATATTCCAAGTGAGACCACACAACACCAAGAACAGTAGGAGAATCACTTCTTTTGTCCAGCTGCCTGTGCTGTGCTTAGTGCACTCCACAGTGAATTTTGCCCTCTTGGCTGCTGGGCACGCTGCTGCTCACACCGAGTTTCTGGCACCAGCAGCCCCAGGTACCTTCCTGCTGAGCTGCTCCCCAGTCCATTCCCAGTCCAGCACTGCTCCATCCCAGGCTTAGCAGGTTGCATTTTCTTATGTTGAACTTTGTGCCACTGATGATTGTCCAGCGCTGCAATGTATCTTGATCCCTCTGCAAGGCCTCTCAGCCCTCCGGGGAAACAGCAACACTTCCCCACTTCGTGTGTCACCAGACTTAACGAGGATGCACTGCGAGGCACTCAGCGCTCCGATGCACTCAGCTTGGGGGAGCGCTGCCCCGCACTGCCGCCCAGCGGTGCCGGCCCACACCGCGCCCACACCGCTCCGCTCTCAGATCGGGGCTTCACGCTTTGCGCGTAGCCGGCCAGCTCTAGAAGAAAGCACGGGGCTGATACGGCAAAGAGGATGAAGGTAAAACGTAGAAAGTAAGGACGGGTCTGCAAGCGGCTGGTCTGATACTACAAATCCTAAAGCTAAATCTGCTGTATCCCCAGACTGCGGGCATTTGAAATGTATTCGGGTTTCTTTCTCTGTGTGTTTCTCATCTGACCGCTGGCCCTGTGCCATTCGCACTGTACTGTGTAAAATAGCCACTGCCCACAGGAAAGAGTGTACAGAATCTCTTGGCCATACTGGAAAATGCTAAGCAGTTCTTATTGAACTAATTGGCAGGGGATCATTCACAAACATAATTATGGCCCGATATTTAAGTTGGCTTTTTTAGAACCAAAACCTCCAGATGAAAATTTAGAAACACTTGAAAAAGCTAAAAGGAGCAAGGATGAAGATGCTACTTTTTTACCCTTCTAGCAGGAGAGATTTTCTGGTACAACATGCAAAACAAACTATTAGCATCGCTGGCAGAAAAACTGAACTCAAATGGCAGAATTACTTGGTGCAGCTCTGCCGAAGATGTAACAGCAGAATTAAATGCTGAGAAGTGCCTGGTCTCTCAGTTGTCTGCATATCAGGGACGACGCTGACTCTCACTGCTCTATTAACTATGCTGAGATGGTGAAAAGTGAAAAAATACTCTCCATGTGCTTTGGACCCCAGTGAGGATCAGAAAACCATGCCTGAATTAATCAGGCAGCACTGCTTAAATAAAACACACTGTTCTTTCCTAAGTTATCTTTACTATTATTAAATCATGCAGTGAATGTACGTGTGGCTTAGCCTTGACAAATTGCTCTTTAGAATAGTTTATACATTGCAGGCACTATTTCTAAAGCCAAAGAACAGAGTTTTGCTGACAAGATTCCTCATGACCCGATCAGCTCATGGAAATCTTGGGGATGTTGGACACTGCTCCTTCTGGTTTTGCCAGCACCAACATGCGGAGCTGCTACGAGCTGTATCTGCAGAGTATTCACTGCACTCACAGCACCTCCATACCACCAGAGCTTTACTACTTCATGCAGCGCTATAGGCTTGGGGCAGAGTGGCTGGGTGACTGTGAAGAGGAAAGGGACCTGGGGGTGTTGGTCGATGCTCGGCTGAACATGAGCCGACAGTGTGCCCAGGTGGCCAAGAAGGCCAACAGCATCCTGGCCTGTATAAGAAATAGTGTGGCCAGCAGGAGCAGAGAGTACTCAGCTCTGGTGAGGCTGCACCTCGAGTACTGTGTTCAGTTTGGGGCTCCTCACTACAAGAAAGACATTGAGGCCCTGGAACGTGTCCAGAGAGGGGCAACAAAACTGGTGAGGGGTCTGGAGCACAGGCCTTATGAGGAGTGGCTGAGGGAGCTGGGATTGTTAAGCCTGGAGAAGAGGAGGCTCAGGGGAGACCTCATTGCGTTCTATAACTTCCTGAAGGGAGGTTGTGATGAGGAGGGGCTTGGCCTCTTCTGCCAGGCAACAAACAGGACCCGAGGAAATGGCCACAGGTTGTATCAGATGAGGTTTAGACTGGACATAAGAAGGAACTTTTTCTCTCAGAGAGTGGTCAGGCACTGGAATAGCCTGCCCAGGGAGGTGGTGGAGTCGCCATCACTGGCAGTGTTCAAGAGGCATCTGGATAGGGAGCTAGGAGATATGGTTTAGGGGTTTTCTGTAGGTATGATTAAGGGAGGACGGTTGGACTAGATGATCTTGTAGGTCCTTTCCAACCTTGTGATTCTATGATTGATTCTATGATTGATTCAATGATTGATTCAAGTCTTTATGTTTGTGTTTTTCTCCCTAGAAACAATGCATACTCGTGGATGTGTGACTTCAAATACCATTAAACATTTATGTGACACATTTTCTGACCTCTCAGGGTCTGGAGATGTTCCAGAAAGCACTGCTGAGCTACTCAGATGGCCCGAGATTAAAGGTTTCCCAGTGCCTGGTCTGCCTACTGACCACACATGGCAGTTACTCCGTGGAGAGACTCATTTCTCAACAAAGGCTTTGCAACATCACCACAATGTGCCCAAGTAATTTCTATTCCATAATCAATGAGACAAAAATGCTCTAGCTATAAAATGTCCACAGCATTGCACAACACGTGGCCCAGCAGCAGCCCTGACCTGCCAAGTTGGTGCAGCTGGAAGATGTTTCAGCCTCAAGACTGATCTTGTGTTGGCTTTGAAGGTAGGGAAGGGAGTGCCTCATTGTTGCAGTTGCTGTCCTTTGGCTGAAATGCTGAAACAAACCATTTTCTTCTGCTGAGTGCTGTTTATCCCAACATAGATGTAGATACAAACAAACAGGAGATGGCTGGTGCTTTCAAAGCCCAAGTGTCGATCCCAGATTCCCAGTATGGTTCTCAGACTGCATAGGCCAAGCCCTGCCCATTCCAAACTATCATTAATCCACCAACTTGGAAGCCACTCAGGATTTGTTTGTTTTTCTGTGCTATTCCCATACTTAAAATGTTTTGAAAAAATTAATCTTCATAGAATGGTTTGGGTTGGAAGGGACCTCAGAGCCCACCCAGTCCCACCTTGTGCCATGGGCAGGGCTGCCCCCCAGCAGCTCAGCTGCCCAGGGCCCCATCCAACCTGGCCTTGAGCGCCTCCAGGGATGGGGCACCACAGCTTCTATGGGCAGCTGTGCCAGCGCCTCACCACTCTCTGAGTAAAGAGTTTCTTCCTCATATACCAAAGGATGTCCAACTTATGGACAAATGGGAGCTGAGTCCCTGCTGAAATCATCAGCCCTGAGCTGCAGCTGACAGGATGCATGAAGGCCGAGTCCTCCTCTGAGACACTTTGTCTGTGGGATGAGTGATGCTCAGAGGTGAGTCTTCTGGCAGTGAACCCATCCTGCAGCTAAACACATCCCAAAGGCCAGGCTATCCTCCCTACCCATGTCTGGGTTTTTTCAATGTTTTGGGGGTATTTGGTATGGGTATAAAAGGTATGACCTAAAATCACCTAGCACCAGCTCATGAAATATTGATTGGTTGTCTGGTACAAGACAAGCATGAAACAAGGATCCATCCTAGTCATGCTCAGTATTCAAGCATGTTCTACTGCTGGAAGGAGACTTTTTTCCCTTTAAATCTGAAGAGTGGGGTTGTACATTATTAAGGGAAGGCTTTGAGTCTGCAGTGCTGGTGGGAGTAGCAGCACAAGCTTTCAGAGTGTGCAGCTCACAGCCTCCTGCTGCTGAAAGGCATTCATAGCTCCCGTTGGCCTCCCCTCGACACTGGCTTCCCAGTGCCAGTTGTCATTGGTAAAGTCCCGTTCTACTGAAAGGCACTGTGCAAACACAGAGCTGAACATGTTAGCACTGCTTGCACACCACCGAAACCACTGCTGCTGTATTTTCTTTCCTTTTGCCCTGTCTTTTAAGAAAAAAAGCTTTATTTTAATTGCTTTATTTTAATTTCTACTTCTGATATTCATTTTATATTTGTATTTTACATTCTGCTCTACAAGCAGACTCTTTTTGACAGCGTTTCCCTGTGAAAGAACAAATAGTTAAGCCTTTCCTGGTTGGCCCCAAGTGACTCCGTGTTCCCATTGCTTTTGAAATCACTGGAGTTTGCTTAGCCCGAAAGACTACAGCTATAGGAAAACTTGGGTTTTGGTTGTTCTATTTTAAAAAGGAACAGCAGAATTTTAAAAATAGCAGCTTTACTGGGTTTTTTTTTCCCGACTGCGGCATCTCCAACCCAAGTACGTTGATGCAGTTTCCAAAGCATTAAGAAATGCCTTAGGTCACATTTAAGGCGGGTCGGCCAAATCCAGGATCAGTGAAAAAATGACTTGTTCATCTGTTCTGGAATGAGATCTTTCTTCCCACCATCCTTAGTTATAAAGATATCTTTTGTGTGGTTCATGCTAAATTTAAGCCCGGGCTGAGTGTATTTGTGTACTATCTACACACATTTTATGCATCAGCAGTGCATTGCTGGTAGGCTGTGTGGACAATTAGGGCTTTATGACTTTTGAAGTCACCTAATACAAAGATTTATGTCTTTGCAGCAATAAAAGCCCGTGGTGGGGATGGATGTTTTGCAGACCTACAGCCCGATTCTCCTTTGTGCAGTGTTGGTTTAGCTCCACTGCCTGCAGCGGCACCAATCCTCATAACACCTGAGCACCACAAGAACAGAAGAAGGAAACCACCCTCAGTGTGAGCACAGGGAAGTTGGATCCTGCCTAGTTTGCTCTTATTTCAGACCATAGCCCTGTGAAGTGGGCCTGGCAGCAGGAAGGAAGCCTTGCAGGATGCTCCTTGCACCAAGCAGCTCACGCAGCACTGTCACCTTGTGGGGCTGTGTTGTGGGGGCTCCCAGGGCACCAAATGCACAGGTGTATGCGTGGAAGTGAAGGGAACATAAGGTGAGAATGTGCTCTTTTAATACATGCATTACTATTCTGTAACAAAAAAAATCCTCTTATGGTCTCTTCACCAAAGCATTTGGTTACTGCAGTAGGACTGAGAAGTAAGAGGAGCTGAACTTCTACAGACTTCTAGCAGCAGTTAATAGCAAAGGAAAGTCCTTGTGTGGCTGTTTCCTGGTGTTACAATGTTTTGATAACAATGGTACACAAAGGCTTGTTTTGTTTAGCGTGCGCCATGTCGGCCCTTGTCAGACAAAGTCTCAATTCTCCAAGTCAAAGACAAAGTCTTGATTCTTTCGGGTGGAGGCAAAAGCCCAGGACAAATGTATGACAGAAGTACAGATCTGGAATGCCTCGAACTGCGGAGGAATAAGGAAGGGGATTAGTATCAAATTCTACTTCCAAGTGCGATGAAAAGAAGGGACAGACAAATACGCACTTTCTAACAGGACGGGAACATTTAGGAAAGGTGTTTCTCCTCACCGTTCCCTGTCTGATTCTGAAATCCTAAAGATGGAAATACCTTTGCTGCTCCCTGCACACACTGCCTACCCCAGACAGACCTGCCCTCTCTGGGCTGGGCTTGGCTCTCCCACAGCAGTTTCCCGAGCAGCTTTGTTTACCACCCCCAGGTGCAAACCTCATTAACTGATGTTTACTTCTTTTGTGTTTTCAGCTTTCGGTGAGGAGCCGGGTTAATGGATACCGAAGATGGTGGTGGTAGGGAGAATGGTAAGGAAAATTCAGGAGCTGGTTTTAGGTCTTTCAGTTTTGAGGGCTCCTAAGCAAAATGGCTCAGAGACGTTCAGCTATGGGAAAAAAAAAGGAAAAAGAAACAAAAAAGAGAATCCTTTTGCATACGTTTTGGTTTGTTGCATTTGTAGGGGTTTTGTTTTTTTCATAACGATGGGAAACAAAGCGTAGCCAAAACTCCTGACATTTCACGAGTTATAAATGTACCAAATTCTACTTCTGGCACCGGAAAATGCTTTCTCCTGTTGTTCAAAGTGACTCCAGATGCTGCTGTACTTGGTGTACTGCGCAAGCACGCGGACTGGAATGAAAAAGCGAAGTAAATGAGTTTACATTCATCTGTCAATATTCCTAAGGGACAGACTGTTCAGACTGCCAAGTCTGCTCTGCCTATGTGTGCATAACTTCAGCAGGCTGGAGATTCCCACAGTGGGATCTCCTCCAGGAGCAGGGCTTCTCTGCTGCTGCAACCTGGTAGAGGTGGTGGCCGCTCCCCTTCTGATTGCCCTCCATCTTCTGCAGGACCAGTAGAAAGAACTTTCCGAAGGACCCGGGCTTTTTACATTTTAAATAGCTGGATGTTTCACTGTCTGCTGTCCCTCATTTGAAATAGTTACATGTAAAGGGATTTTGACTGTACAAACAGCAGCAATTTCCATCCCAAACGCTGGAGTGATTTGATGCCCATGGAAAATGCAAACAAGGCACACGTGAGAGAAGAAGCTACTATGGCCGATGTCCAGCATGTGTTGGAAATACATGGAAGAAAGAAGAAAAGATGAGAGAATTCAAGAGATGAAGCAGAAATGGTATCACAGAATCACTAAGCCTGGAAAAGACCACCAAGTTCATCTAGTCTAACCACCATCTCCAGAATGCCCACTAACCCACATCCCTCGGTGCCAATGAGAGAGGCAAGCAGTGAGAAATGGGTAAGCAGTATTTTGCTCAAAGTGATGAACGTCTTTCACTCAGTAGATATCTTCAACCATGCCAGTGTCCCAGGCTAAGCAGCCCTCACCAAACTTGTCTGCACAGAGACTGACCCAAGCCAACATCTTCTGTAAGGGAAAGTAAACAGGAGAGTGGGTACATTTACCTCTTTTAAGGCTGGAATATTGCCACATAACCAAACTGTGTTCACAGACTCAGACCTTGGTCTATTCTAGGCCTTTAGGGCACCTCCTCTGTATTTCTGCCCTATAAAGTAAGGGAGGTGACTAAGATCAGCTCATCATTCCTCTGCTCGCTTCTGCTCATGGCAGCAATGTAGCTGTGTTCCTCAAATTCTCTTGCTCAACCTCAGATTCCTTCACTCATCCTTGATTCAGCCCAGGGGAATGTCATTGGGCTGAATAAGAAACCTGGCAACAATGACATTTTCCTCTCGTTGTTCTGTGCAATCTAGGATGGGGTAAGTTATGGTGATAAAACACAAGACCTTTAGACCCATCACCCCCCTTCACCTCCCAGAGGGACAGCCAAAATGTACCTTGGCGCCAGCACCAAAGACAAATGTCAATATGTTTCCTCAGCTACTAGAAGCAAAATGTTTCCCAGTGTCCACAAAGCCTTTTACCCTGGGCTGCAGGGCTCCAGGCTGGACTTGTCCAATACTATTTAGTATTATTTAGTCTTAGCTTTGTTGCCCAGAATTCTGTCAAGGAATACCACAACAAATATAGCAACATCTTCAGGAAAGAAGGAAATCCGTGCGTCTCATCCTGGATAACTTTTGTAACAGTGCAGAATGATATCATGATGAACAGCTACAGAATTTTATTGATAGGGAAGTAAGAATATCACAGGAAAAGGGCTTAAGTCACCATAAGGTGCTTATGGGAAGTGCTGATCATCTACATGCTTCATTAATCCAGTGTATATGGGATATTTGTTGTTTAATGCGAGTGTTCCCTAGGTAGTCGTTTAACCTTCTCCACCCAAAAGCAGAAGCTAAGCCCATTTGTATCATTCCCACATCACCAGCTACAACAAAGCAGATGTTTCAGCACATGCTTAGAAGGATTCTTCTCAGTCCAGCAGAAAGGCAGAATCATCCACCCTCCAGAAAATCATTTGGCTGCTGTGAGGCTGTTTCTCCTCCCATGAGAGCAGATGCATGCAGTCAGCAATTAGGCAGAGTTTTCTTAGTATCTGGGATAAAATCCTAGCAGTCAAAGTGAGAATTGTTTTGTCCTATACGAAGGGATATGTTTTCTCATTATGTGTGCACACTGCTCAGCGCTGGGGTGATGAATAGCTGCCTACCCAATGTCAGATTAGGATGTACACAGAAACATTTTGCTCGCTAGAAGTGTGCACAGTGAACTGTTGAGGGGTGTCTTTGCTTCAGAAGACAGTAAATAAAGCTGCTTCTTATGTCCCGAGGTGTGAGCTGATGACTGACAGCTTGCAGAACTGACAGTGTGCCTTCTTCATGTCTTACCATCCTTTCCCGTATACTTGAGGACAGCTCAAAAACAACAACAGAATGCACCAGCAGCACAGCTTATGTGCACAGATATTATCCATCTGAATGTTGAGAGGTGACTGCCGTGTACCGCAACTACTGCAGGCTTCCCCAAACCCATCCATTTTCTTGTTCCTCCACCGGGAATTGGACAGGTTTCAAATGAGTGAATGCACAAAATGTGCTCTGCTGCTGTTGGTTCCAAAACAAACAAACAAAAAATGCTCAGAACTCACTGCTGGTGCAAAGGCTGTGCTTTAACTTCCATGCAATGAGAGCAAAATATAGCTCTGAGCTGTTGTACACAAGGTCAGCTTTGTTATGCTGCACACAACTGTCCTGCTCCCCTAGAGGCTGAGTTCATTTTGAGCCCCAAAGATAAACTTGGAGCCCTGTGCAGGCTCAGTATACTGAAGCTATGAAGCTGAACTCCCTATCCATGCAGTATCCCTACCAGTGCTAGCAAGCAGGGGGATCTTCATTTAAAATCTGGGTTTCTCTTAGTGCTGCTCATTATTGCACGTTCAGTAAGACAAGCAATCTTCGCAACTGTCGTAACTTCCATCCCACAACTACACCTAGGAGGAGATGTTTGTTAAACACCAAATTCCAGACCATGGGACAATTGATGTGCTGGCAAGACTCCTGCAGAGATATCTGGTGGCCAGTTGTCAGTACATCCAATTGCGCAAGCTTGCAATTTGATCTTGACCAATGCAATTTCCTTTCCTTCTTTAGGAATTCTTTTACTGCCTTTACGCCCAAGGGATAGATAGAGAAGATAGCTATATACAAACTGCTTCAAACTGTGAGGCTAATACCTCAGGGATGATTCTACTTCTGTTTATGGCCATACTCTGCTCTGCAAGGTCCATTGTAACAAAGGGTGAAATCCAGCATTATGGAAGAAACAAACAAGCAAACAAACACAGGGAAATGTATTTTCATGTGCCCCAAAAGGCACCTTTTGTAACTGATTAAGGTTACAGGCTTCTGTGAGAGACTGTGGATTATCAAAGGCAGAGTGGCAAAATGACATGCAGAGAGCTGTCATTTAGTAGGATGTGCCTCCTTCTATAATAGAGTGAATCGCTGTTTTCCTTTAAAGACATTTTAGCACTGTTTAAGCATATAGGAAAGTAGATTTGAATTAGTTGGCTGTGGAAATGACCGTAACCGTATATGCGATGCCAAAGGACAGGACAGCCTGCCCCAAGCAACCAAGCATTGCAGAGCCCAGATGGTGCAGAGCAGGAGGATCTTAGCAATAACCAGAAACCTCTGAGGAAGCATTGGAGCTTTACTTTCAATAAAAGCATTGTTTTCGATTGTTATTCATACTTGTACCTGTAGAATTTCTTCTTGGGTAGATTAAGATCTTTTGGGAAGTTTAACATCTTTGCTTTTTTCTTCAGCAACCTTTGGATGGCAAAACCATTCATCTCAGAGACAATTTTTCCTGTGCTCTGTGAATTTCTGTGTGACTCTCATTGAAATGTTAACTGCCGGAAATGTCCCTGGCCTTTCTCTGGTTGGTTTCTCCAGCAAAGGTCAGGGCAGGCTGCCAGGATGGCTGGCCAACCGCACTGCTTTACGGACCTGCGTTCTCATTGACACCATGACAGCAGTGGGTGACAGAGCGTTAGGAGAAAGCATGATACAAAAGTGGGATCACATTTCCAGAGTAGATTTAATAGAGAAAAGGGCTAGGAAGGTTTTGTGAGGTAGAGGAAATAAAACCTGATTCCTCCTCACCAGACTTCCAGGATGTGGTTCAAATGGCTTCAGCTTACCACACTTCCATGTCTAAATTGAAGGAATAAATGCCTGAAAACCCAGCTTGTGTTACCGAATAAATGGCAAGAATAAGGGATTCCTTATCTGTGCTGCAGGGACTGCCCTCCTCCAGCTTTCTTCCCAATAAAAAAGCTAGAGCATCCAGTTCCCATGTCCCACTTGGTAGCACAGCACCAGTTAACTCACAGAGCCAGTTCTTGACACGCCAGAAAAGATTAGACTTAAATTCTCTTTTCATTCCCTGTCCTGGCACACTTGTGTTCTCACAGATGCATCCCCGGCACCACCAAACTGCAGACTTTCCCACAGGATGCATACCTCATGCTGTACAGCGGGATAATCACACCCGGTGGCAGAAATAAATTAGCATAGCAATCTTAATCTGGTATTTCCTATTTTTCCTAATTTCCTTATGCTTCAGCACTCAGCCACGCTAATCTGAGCAATATTCCTTCACAGTAATTTCTGTACTTTACCATTTAAATATATGTGTACGTGTTTGTGTATCTCTCCATCTGTCTGTGTCCGTTAATGTATTGGTAAACACAAAAGTAAAAGATAAAAGTCGTTTGTTTTTAATTCTTTCGGAACCCTTTGATCTTTCCTTGCTTGTTTTAGCAGCTGCCCGACTGCTTTTTTCTCGTATGTAAACTTCAAAGTCACTCAGAGGTCAAAGTTTGGATGAAGACAGAATGAAGAGAACAACAGCAGTGAGAACACGTAATGCGGAGAAGCCAGGGATGGCAGAGGCAGCACATCGCCTCCTTCAAGGTGCTGGGGAAATGACCTACGCCTTGGACATGGCATGCCATGATCTGAGCGTCTGGTGTGGTTGTCAAGGCTTCTGTGCTTGCTGGGAAATTGTCTCGCAGAGAAATGAAGGGCACAGCCACGTTCTGCCAGGCTTGATGTTCTCTGGCTGGTCTTGGTTCAGGTGATCTGGAAATAGCTATAGATCACCGTGAAAATATTGGAGAAAAAACGCTTTTTTTCATGGTTTGTGTTGAATGCAGAGGGCTTCGGGGTTGGGTACAAGTTCAGATAGCAGTTACAATAGCATTTAAATCACTTCCCACAGATGTTATTAGCTTGCATTTGTTGCTTCTTCCACTTCCACAGTAAATTCCCACAGGCACTGTGGGAAGAGAGCATCCTTCTGTAGTGCCGGGCCTCCCCACAAGGGCTAAGAAGGGTTTCAGGCATAGGAAGTATTCCAAACACTCCTGATACAAGGAGCATATCTAATGTGTGCCTTCTTATCCCTTGTTAACGTAACCAGAAGCCACATTGTTCTTGCTGCTTCTCACTCAACAATCTTTCCTATTGGTTCCAGGCCACTTAGCATCATTCTTTTCCTTAATGAACTTCACACCGGTTCTCATCTTAGCTGAGAGAATTAATTTTTGGGCCAGTTTCAATGAGTTTTGCAAGAATTAAAGTTTTTCATTAGTGACTTTTCACCACTAGCACAGATCTGCTCACTCCTGATTTCTGTGCCCCCACGCCTTAATGCGAAAGCAGAGAAGAAGAAGAAAAAACAAAAACACTGTGAGAGAAAAGGAAGAAAAAGTGTTGGTGTGAGAAGAGAAAGAAAAAGTGTGAAGTGGCTGTGTGAAGAGCCACGTGGGTGTAAAGAGAAGTAAGTGACAGGGATGATGCAGAGGAAAGCAGCTGGAAAACAAGTGTGGAGAAAAAGGAGGCTAGGAGGAGGTAGGAGGGGTGGGAGCGGGGAGATTATGGATGGTCCCAAGGGAGGGGATGGGGTAATGGACAGGAAGGAAAGCCAAATAAGGAGCGCAGAGTCATGTAGTTTATGCAATGCGAAAAAGAGATGGCCTTAGCAGCAGCGCTTTGCAGTGCTGGTGGGCTGCATGATGTGTACTCAGCTTGGAGTAGCTGTCGCGGTTCTTCAGGAGAGCCTAGGAAAGAAGATTATGGCTTCATTTGAATCAATTCCTAACCCAGGGTCTCTCCATTTAAAGGATGCTACAAAGGATGAGTACTGTGTTGCGCTGAATGACAACTGGAGTGTGTTGGGGTTTGTGCATTGTCACTGATTCTAATGCCTTTTGTGTTGTGCCTGCTGAAAACAAAGGTCAAGTACCAGCGCATTCTGCTTTCTGTGAGAGATTTAATTAAATCCGAAGGACAAAGGCAGAGTACTGGAAACTGCTACCAGTGGGAAAGATGCTTCATTTTGTATCACTATTTATCAATATCAGTTTGTCCATAGCTGCTTTGTAATTCTGTTTTATTTTATCTTAGTGCGATTGCAGGAGTGTAAACATTTCAATATCCACCTGAGATGCTACTTTCTGCAAATAAAACATTTGTGCTGTACAGGCTTGGAAACAGCTGCTCAGAAACAGAGAGGAAGCACACCGAGAAGGATGGGACAATTTTGGGATGTGGTTTTGGTCCTAGCATTTTAGTGAGTGTAAATTGTAGGGCTTGAAATGGACTGGGCTGTATAAGATTTTGTTATACTGAAGTGATAATAAAATCAAACCTGAGAGATTGAGCAACTAATAGCTCATTGCTAATGACAGCAAGCTCATGAATACCCTGAGTAAACTGCCCAGCTAACTGCATTGTGAAAGACCCAGAAATCACCAAACGGAAAACACTTTTCTCTTTTTGCTGTCACATTGCAAACTTTTGCATGAGCTGCCAACTTCTGCATAGGCTGGATTCCTTGGTCCGTGTTTCAAGATGGGCCAGGTGGGTAACCTGGAGATTTAGATGAGATGTCAAGGGGAATTTTTTACTGAGAGGCCAGCAAAGCTCTAGAACAGGTTGCTCAGAGAGGTTGTGGATGCCCCATCCCTGGAGGAGCTCAAGGCCAGGTTGGATGGGACCCTGGGCAGCTGAGCTGCTGGAGGGCAGCCCTGCCCATGGGACGGGGTGGGATTGGGTGGGCTTTGAGATCCCTTCCAACTCAAACCAGTCCGTGCTCCTATGATTCTATGATATTGAAATACAATTGTATTAGGATACTAAGCTCTGCAGAGAGGGACCTGGTGAACGACAGGTTGGCCATGAACCAGCAGTGTGCCCTCGTGGCCAAAAAGGCCAATGGCATTCTGGAGTGCATTAAAAAGAGCGTGGCCAGCAGGTCGAGGGAGGTGATCCTCCCCCTCTACTCTGCCCTGGTGAGGCCTCATCTGGAGTACTGTGTCCAGTTCTGGGCTCCCCAGTACAAAAAAGACAGGGATCTCTCGGAGAGAGGTCAATGGAGGGCCACAAAGATGGTGAAGGGCCTGGAGCATCTCCCTTATGAAGAAAGGCTAAGTGAACTGGGTCTGTTTAGCCTTGAGAAAAGAAGACTGAGAGGGGACCTGACCCAAGTCTATAAATATCTGAGGTGTGGGGACAAAGTGGTGAGGCCAGGCTCTTTTCAGCACTGTATGGAGACAGGACTAGGGGAAATGGCCAGAAACTGGAGCATAGGAAGTTCTGCACGAATGTGTGCAATAACTTCTTTATGGTGAGGGTGACGGAGCACTGGAACAGGCTGCCCAGGGGGGTTGTGGAGTCTCCTTCTCTGGAGATATTCAAGACCCGCCTGGATGCCTACTTGTGCTACCTGGGGTAGGGAACCTGCTTTGGCAGGGGGGTTGGACTCGATGGTCTCTGGAGGTCTCTTCTAACCCCTACGATTCTGTGATTCTCTGATTCAGTTTTGCCATACTACCCTTTCTGTTGCTGTTTAACATGAAATAAAATATTAAGAAAGAAAATACTGAAACAGCGCAGTTAGTATCCGATGGATACAAAACATGAGATCCCACACTTCAGCACCCTTCAGCTTAGGAGGTGACAAGGAATTTGCATTCAGCTGGTGATAAGGCAGCATGGAGATACCTCCGGAGCACGGGGAGTCATTGTGCAGATTTGGCAGCACAGGCAAACAGACTCAGGAAGATAGACAGGATGAAGTCATATGTCTAATGGTGCAAGAAACTATCCAGTTTACCCACAGTTTTGAAATGTATGAGTAACACAGCTATGTCTCCCAGTATAGGATTTTGTCTTGTAGGCTGTGACAAGGTTTTCCAAGAAATGTGGAAAGGCTGAGGGCTTGGACGCACGGGGCAGGTCACGCTCCATCATTACACGATCTTATGGGGAGCGGCCCTTCAGAGCACAGCTTGAAGCCCTCTGCAAGTGGGGATGTATTCAGGGGGGACACCTGAATTTCACACAGTAATGTATCTCTCACATGGCAGAGCCCTTAACTCCTGGCTCATTTGCTCACCCGACGCTCTGTTTTTAGTGAATGGGCTCTTGCATGGTACTGGCAGTGCCATGCTCTCTGCACAGCTCTGCGCCACTATGCAGACATCCATGCCTGCAGACATGACTCATTTTGGGGAGTCTGCACACAGTGTTTTGCAACAGCCCGGTCAGGACGTGACAAAGCCAGCAGTAGAGCGTGTGCTCAGAACAACGCAGTGGCCTCAGGCACTTACAGACAACAAACCTGCCCAAGAGCAGATGGTCTCCCCTAGCACATGGGGCGCTGAGCAATCTGATATAGCTGTAGATGTCCCTGTTTATTGAAGGGGAGTTGGACTAGATGGCCTTTAATGGTAACTTCCAACTCAAATGATTCATTATTCTATTATTTTCCCTGTTTCCTTCTTGTGTTGTGTTACCATCGTGGCACATTTGATGGTCCTCCATTGCACCTCTTCCATTTCAGCAAGACCAAGCAAGTTGCCAACCTGTGTGACTCAAGTCCTACACACAGTGGGTGCTTCCAGTTGACAAGATGCAGGACATGTACACTCTCAGTGAGAGATGCTGTTTGAAAAACTGATTTAGAGACAGACGCAATTAGGGCTGGACAAGCAATAAGGCTGCAACATTTCAGTGCTTTTCAGGAATGACTCAAGGAGGAAATGGGAACAGCTGACCAAAGATAATCATATGGTCATCAAATAGGAAAAATATTGGCCACGAGGCATTCTTGCCATTCTTACCCACAGTGCAGATAACATCAGTGACCACTGATTGCTACAACTGAATGAATTTTCATAATTAGTTGGATTTAGATTTTTAACTGCTGTACTCGAAGTATCCAAATAACACAGAGCCAAACTATTGTGGAGCCTGGGTTTCTTTTAGTGAAAAATTCTTCTGGTTTTCAGTTCCGGGCACTCCTTTGCAGTGACCATCATTTTATCCTCCTGTGACGACAGTGACGCTGTCTTATCTGTGCCGCACAGTGCCTGCAGGAACTCAGCCTACGCCAGCACAGACGTGATTGTGCAATGCAGCTGGATGGAACAGCTGCACAAAGCTGCAGCAACATGGCTTTGGGGCTGAACAAGCAACAAGGCATTCCCAGACACTGATTTCTCTAATGCTGGTAGCCCAGGTAGCTAGCTAGAAACTAGCCTGCATCAGCCTGCAGGTGCAGTGCAGTAATTCTCTCCTCAGCAAGTGTGTTTGGAGGTAAAAGGACAGACTTCTAGTCTTGCCACATGTTTTTCAAGCCTGAGGTAGGAGAATGTATCTGCTGCTACTTCAGCATTGCACCATCACATCTGTGAAGTGCAGTGCTGACGTGGTCAGAATTACTGTGGATGTTTTACAGCGTGGACAGCAGAATGAGTACGAAGTCATGGCATGGCCACAGCCATGGACTCCTTAGTGGTTTGGATATAGTATGTGTGGTTTCAGTAATTTGTTGAAAAGCACTTTAGTTCTGAACGACTCCATGGTTTCGTGAAGGTTGGCCACACAAGAGGAGTAAGGATTAAAGATCTGTAATAACAGAACATAACAAAGCACCAGCTTTGCCTAGGCGTTTCATGGCTACCTCTTTGGTCCCTAAGACTCAAAGGAAACCTCTGCTCATCACCCAACCTTTTGTTGCTTTGGTAAAGGTGCTACAGCGCCATAGAGGTGTGATTTGGCAAGCATTTTTGTGGCCACAGGCCATAAGTGAGTCAATCAGCTTGTAATTTTTTTAATGGAGTGCTCTACAGGACAGCCTAATCTATCCTGCCATCCCACTGGGATAGTTTATGAGTGTCATTACAAAACAGCTCTGAAGAAAAGGGCAGACATGAATTTTCAGGAGGTTGCAGCACAAGGTTTGGACAGATTTTTAGGTAATTCCGCCCTTAAAAACGCTTCTCTCTGACACAGTCACTCCAGAAACAAGAGATTGCAGACAAAATGTAGGGCACATAAAATAAAGCTCATACAAATATTCTGGATCATTTCTGAGCTTCTCCAGGCCCAGCAGACAGGCAGTAGGTGACCTTAGTAGAAGAAGCAGACTGAGCAGGCTCCTTTTTCCTCCTGCCTGAGAAACTGCTGCTGGGGAGGGATGACTCTGAGTGTACACCACTTTCGAGATGGATCTCAGGAGGACGCGAGCTCCCAGCCTTGGGTCCATCACTTTGTCAGGTTTTGCTCTCACCAGGTGAAGAAACTATGGGCCTCTGTCTTTGTTCTGAATCGGTTTAAGGCAGTGCCTCTGACCTGAAGTTATCAGTATAACAAAGGGATAAACTGATATAAAATTACCGCCTTTCAAGTATTCAAAGCTGAATTACCCAACATGGTGTTTTGCAACAAGTAGGAAGTTTAGTGTCTTTTATCTTTGAGGAGGGGAGGGAGAGAAGAAAAAGCAAAATTAACCCTTTGATTTGAGACCTGAGGGAAGCTTTCTCACACTTTGGAACACTTTGTGTTCTGCCTATGACCACACCTGTAAAGCTTCCATTTATAGTTTTGGACCATTATGGTCAAATGAAAACAGGATTGCAACAAAGACCAAATGGAAATTCTCTCAGTATTTTAAGACTACACTCCCTTGAATCTTACAGATGTGCTTTAAGAGTAATAGAGCTCCAGAAACATGACAACACAGTGCTGGTGTAAAATAGCAGTAAGTCAGCAGCCCACAATGGCACAAAATGAACAGAAGAATTTGAAAACATCCTGAGAGTGAGCAAAATGACCAAGGCAGCTGCTGCGATTTAGTTATTAAAAACCACCTGATTCATTTATAATTCCAGTTCTTTCACTGAGTTCACATTCTTCATTGTTGACAAAGCTTTTAAAAATGATTCTGTAGTACCTCACACTTGAGTGCCTTCAGTTTAAAGCTCAGAGGCAAGAAAAAAAACCAAAACAGATGCAATCACATGAAGCTTGTTGATATTAGAAGTTGCCTGAATCTTGTCTTACAAAACTCGATATTGTGATGAGTATCAACTGCCATCCTGCCTACAGAAGGGCTGCACAAAGCCTGCTCCAGATATTCCAGCAAAGTTATGAAATGCGCAGTTTAGAAGTTAATTATCTGCCAAAGTCTGAAACAGTTAAATATTTTCCAGACCCATGATAAAAACCTAGATTTTTATGGATTTGACATAGTCTTCAGCAAAAGAGCAAAGCATTTACAGGCAGTGTAGTTATTTAGGACAATATATATAAGGTAAACAGGGAGAATCAAAGCTAGTTCACCTTTAAACTCAGCCCGGCTTACTTCACAACTTTTGTCTTCAGAAGAACAACTATTTGAGTGAGGACTGGCAAACTCCAACCCCGGGAAATATGATATGCATATGTGGGTCAAGTAGGAGTAAGGTGGGGTGAGAGAAAATTGTTCTGGGAGAGAGTCTGGGAGGAGGAACTGAGGAAATGGGAAGAACGATTCTTAATGCTGTAGATGATTCATGGCTAACAAATTAACAGCAGGTCAGACTCACGACAGCTTAATGTACAAAGAGGTCTGTAATGACGGTAATTGCTTTACTTACAATGGAATTAAAAAGAAACAATTCTCTGTTGTTTATAACCCAATAGGTGATGCCATCAGGAGATTAATTTTTAGCTCCTGCTTTAATACACTCTTAACAAGTTGCTTTGGGAGGGCTTATGCTGAGCTGTTTTTGCAACTCTGCCCTTGCCTGCTAGCAGCAGACACATCTGTGTTTGCACTGGAGCAGACCATCCCATTCAGTTTGCTTCTGAGCTTGCAACAGTTTCTTCTTAAACCTCGCCCTCCCCAAATCCTGACCAAACCCGTCCACTGCAACACTTCAGAAAGGTGACTATTTTTTCTTTGCCTATTTCTTGCTCATTCAAGAGAACAACAAAGATCCAGGCGATCTGTTTCTCATCTATCACTCACTACACACAAACTGCACGGTCATGTAGCTGGAGCCCTCCATGTCTATTAATACCAGTGACACACACACATCTACACCTGTATATTTTGCAATGTCTGACCACCTACAGATGTTTGAAAGATACTACTTTCACTGACTACAACCATGACAAATTCTCTTTTTTACTGTTCATATCCCAATTTGTCTTCACTTGCTAATGATTTTTATTCCCTAGGCAATTTCTATTCTCTTCTGTTTTTATTCTGTCTTCATTGTTACCTTCCCTCATCCCGCAAGAACCAAAATGCCTTATTTTTCTTGTACTAAGCAGTATGAATGATATCTGTCATCTTTCTGTGTTTTCTCTCTCCCACTGGCTCAATATAATCTGTAATTCCTTCAGTAGTTCTGCCAGCATGCAGCCTGCAAGGGAAGCGTCACTTGGAGCTACCTGAAGCTACCAGCATCCACCTCTCAACACAGCCTTTTTCACACGTTGAAGGTACACCAAGCACAGTGTTGGTATGAGGTTTTTCATTATCTAAAGTCAGTTCAGTTATGCTGACGTATCATTGGTCCTTGCCTGAAATGCTGAGCGCTCCTGCAAAAGGACTTTCTGGTGCACAGATGAACTTTAGCTAAAGCAAAATGTTTTGCCTAAGGAGGGTGTTCACCGCATTATAGCTGCTAATCAAGGATAGAACTTCATGAGGTTTCTAAGAGGGCAAAGCTAGAAATGCATAAATTCCTTATCATACAGATACATTCTGAGTGCAGACTGTGAAAATGAGTTTGAAGAGTGAAGCATGTGAATGAGTGTTCAATGGATTAGAATCCATTACATGGGATGCCCCAACCCTGGGGGCATTCAAGGCCAGGCTGGATGTGGCTCTGGGCAGCCTGATCTGGTGCCTGGTGACCCTGCACATGGCAGGGGGGTTGAAACTGGATTATCCTTTATAACCCAGGCCATTCTGTGATTCTATGATGATTCTATGATTACACTCATGAGTACAGTGTGAGTATTTTACCACAGCAGACACATTTAACCCATAGCTGCTTTTAAAATTAGCATTTATTTTCTCTTTTGCTTCCCCTGATGCTTTCAAAGCAGGGCTCACGCTTTCCTAGACAGCTGGCTGAAGCTCTTCCCACACAAATTCTGTGGCATTTTGAGGCAGACATTCATTTTTAGTCCACCATACTCATGAGAAAAGCTCAATTTGATGGAGGTGTTTAAAATATTCTGTTTGCATGCAGCTGAGCACACACACACAGCAGCTTCCCTCATGAGGAACACTGGAGGAGGTTACTAGGCTATACTGCTACTGTGGCAAAATCATTCACAATGTGTGAGCTCAGGCCTTCCCACCACCCAGTTCTCCTATCCGAGAATTCCCCAAGATATTGTATTGGTTTTTAATATACAGATGGCAAAAAAAGTACTAAGAAGCAATAAGCAAAGGAAAACTCACCAGTGGTGGTGCCTTAGCTGAAGAAGCTGGGGCAGTCCTCACTAGCAAGCAATCTCCAAGAGATGCTGCCGCAGTGGGAGTTAGCCCTTAAATGAGGTCTGAGGGGATGGAGTCGAGCTCCACCCCTTCTGGGAGCACAGCTACATCACTCTCACCTGTGCTCCCACAGCTGACCCCATACTTGCCTCAGCTGATTAATCAGAGGTTCAGGCTGTGATTACCAATCTCCCATACAGATGTCAAGCCAAGGGGATGGTGCTCCTCTCTGAGCGTTGTTTTGGAGCTGGGTGCATTGGGCAAGTGACTACTTGTTTTGACTACTGCATTCATTTTCAGGCCCCTCACTACAAGAAAGTCATTATCGAGGGCACTGGAGCATTGCCTTCAAAGAAGGGCAGTGAAGTTGTGAGAGGTCTGGAGCACAAGTATTACAGGGAGTGGCTGAGGGAACTGGAACCATTCAGTCTGGAGAAGGCTAAGGGGTGACATTATTGCTGTCTACACTTCCCTGACAGGAGGTTGTGGTGAGGTGGGAGTCAGCCCTTTTACCTGCCTAAGTAGGGATAGGATGAGAGGAAATGGCCTCAAGTTGCACCAGAGGAGGTTCAGGTTGGATATTAGGAGGAATTTCTCTTCAGAGCGGTGCTGCAGTGGCACAGGCTGCCCAGGGAGGTGGTGCAGCCACAGTCCTTGGAGGTGTTCAAGAACCGTGTGGATGTGGCACTGAGAGAAACGATTTTGTGGTTGATAATGGCGGCAGGTGGATGGTTGAACATGATGATCTTAGAGATCTTTTCTAATCTTAACGATTCTGCGATTTCCTTGCAGAACTGGCAGTGACGAGTTGGGCCTGCACTCTGCCGGGTGCCTAATCGCACCGTGACAACTTCTGCATCACTCCACGGCTCATTTTACCTCGTTTAACATCAAGACCGCAAGGAGCGCTTCTTTCTCTCAGCACAAAGACAGCAGGCAGCGAATATCCACGGCGGAACAGCTGACACGCCCAAGCGTTTGGCTACGGATGGCTGTTTCCCAGCCGTTCCCGCGGGCAGCCGCACGGCGCGGTGCCACCTGCACGACCCGTCACCACCCGGCCGCTGTCGAAGCGCCTCCAGTTCCCAACCGCCCCTAACCGCCGTTCCACACGCGCCCCGCCCACCTCCTTCCCGGGCCCCGCGGGCACGGCGCGCGCGCGCCCCCACCGACCGTTGGGCGGCGGAGAAGGAAGGCCGCCCCCGCCTCGCGCGCGCATACCTTCCGCCTCCTTCCTCCCGCGCGTGCGCGCTGCGCGTCCCTGGCAGGCGCACCCCCTCCCTCCCTGTTCAAACAGGAAAGGCGGACATGTTGGTGCCGATCGCGGCTCGTCTCGCAGCCGGACCTCGCGCTCTGCCCTCCCCTTAAGCCACCTCCTTCCTTCCTGCCTCTCACGCCGCTCGGTCCCGGGGCGGCCCGGACTGCGGGAGGTTGAGGAGCAGCGGCGAGCAGTGAGGAAGAAGAGGAAGGAAGATGCCGTTATCGCCTCTCTGAAGCGCTCCCGCGGGGAGCTGCTGGCACGGCCCAGGAGAGGGGCAGCGAGCTCCGCGCTACCTGCGCCCGTGGACGGAGCGAGCCTGAGGCGCTGAGGCGCGGCGCCGGGAGGGCTGTCCTGCCTTGTGGGTCGTTTTGCTTCGCGCTGAGCCACTCTGACCTCCCCCCCACCTTCCTCCCCTCCGTCTTGTCGCTGCTTCTTCGGGCTTCCCGGACCCGGCCGCTGCTGCAGAACGAGAAGGAGGAACCGCTACGCTGCTGCCAGCGCGGCTGCCCGGCCGCGGGAATGAGGCCGCTGCGGCACGGGGGCCCGCGCGGAGGCGGGAGGGCGCGGAGAGCCTCGGCGGGGCTGTGAGCGGCGGGAGCGCCCGCGGCCCAATCCTCCCTCGGCGCGGCGCGGGGACTCGCCCGGAGACCGCCGTGATTGAAAGGACTGCGCAGGAAGCGCTCCTCAGCCCCGCGTAGGCTCTGCGGTTTCTCTTTTGTGCGTGCTGGTTCCTGTTGTCGTTGGCTTTTTTTTTCTTTTTAAATTTTTTTTTATATGTTTTCCTTTTTCGTTGTTTTTAACGTTTGATCTGGAATAAGGGAAGCTTTTTTAATCGTCGGAAACATGTCGACCGGAGAGAGTTTCGAGTCTCGGTTTGAAAAAATCGACGGGACTTTAAAGGATCCCAAATCCGAAGTGAACGTGGACTGTTTGCTGGTAAGTGAGGGGTGACGATGTGCCCTGGGGCCTTCTCCCCTATTTCCCTGCCCGGTGGCACTGCATCGCGTCTGCCCGCCTCATTTGTGGCCCTGTGCCCATCTTGTATGCAGGCAGAAAGCCTCGGTGCGATCCACTGACCACTCAGCGAGGTCCTCTTCGAGTGAGGCGCTGGCACAGCTGCCCATAGAAGCTGTGGTGCCCCATTCCTGGAGGCGCTCAAGGCCAGGTTGGATGGGGCCCTGGGCAGCTGAGCTGCTGGGGGGCAGCCCTGCCCAAGGCACAGGGTGGGACTGGGTGGTCCCTTCCAAAAAAGTGATTCTGTGTTTCTATGGTTCTCTTAATGCTGAAGGATTAAGGTGCCCTTGAAGGTGGGGCAGTACTCAATGCAGGGGGGCTAAGTGCACACTGTGCTGTGCTAGGTCTGAGGTTCACAGCTGCCTGCTAGTTGTTTCCCTGTTTCCCACACCTGATGGCTCAGTGGCTCCCTAGTGCTTTCAGTGTTGTCATGAGCAAGCAAGCATAACACTTCCTGACATAAACTCTATGCTGTTTGACAGTTGCTTGCACAGAAGTGGGTGATGCTTCAGTTCTGGCTATAAAAAGTATCAAGTATCAAAACATGTGTGAAATCCAACCAGTTTGGGATGTGGATGGATTCTTGGATATGTGCAAAGATATCCTCAAGTAGTGCGGGTTTTCCTTTCATGCCAACTTAGTGAATTTCTCTGTAGGAAGTGATAAAAGTTCGGAAGTGTGTAGGTGGGTCCCCATGTCCCCCTTCTCCTGTCTCAAAGGGAACGTGTCAGTGGGGTTTGTTCCTAGTGTGAACTCTGACGTTTAGGGGAGGGGATTGGAGGAGGGGATAGTTCTTAATAGCCATTCTTCATCCTTTTTAGCGTGGGTTTTAGCATGTAGCTTGCTTGAGCATAAAGCAGTGGGGAGATAAAAACCTGGTGAATGACTGTGCACAGGTTCATGGCAGCATGCTCTCTGTTCAGCTGATTGGTGATGCTGAGGTGCTGACAGGTCAGACCTACCTCCCTGGACCCAAGCAGGACCTTGTGGATGTTGTTGCCACAACATCACTGCATCTTCCAGGCAACTTGCTGCTTTGGTTCTAGTTTACGTATCTTTAATCTCTGAACCACAGCTGATGAGAAAAGAGATGGTACATAGGATATGCTTACTCCATTGTGATGGCTTAAGCCAGCACTGTCAGATCATATGTTTTTACACCCAGCATGTACTGATAGAAGTCAGGGGTACAGAATCATGTCTGGGGTTGGACAGTGACTGTGAGTCAGTCTGCTAGTGTGTGCATGGGCCCTGCTATAGAGGCTTTCCCACAGCAGTACTAAAGAGGCTGCAGATAGCAAAGGTGCAGTTGGTACAGTTTTTAACTGTGCTCCTTGATCTCAGTTTAAGGATTTACTTCCTTTTTAGTTATGCTAATCGCTATTTGGAGCTGAACTGTAGTCTCAGGTTGGGAATGAACTTGTTGGGATGTTTCCTATCAAGCTTCTGTTAGATTTTGGAACATATGTTTGCCTCTGATGTCTTAAGAATGACCTTTATAGTTAGTTTTTTCTATCAGTTTTCTGAGGTTTTTGGCATACGTTTGAGTATTCTTTTAAAAGCAGTTTTCATATGTTATAGTCATCAGAACTACTATTGTTAGCCTCCCGTTACAGGTAATATCTTACAATAACACCAGTTTTAAAAAGTGCTTCTTCAGAAGTCATGTGGTAGATTAACTTTGGGTTTGGTTGCTGTATTGTTTTAAAGCTTTCATCAGTTCTAAGGCTTTTTTCCTGCAGAATTGAAGCGTGTAACCCTTTCCTAAAGAGCCAAAACACCTTCCATCTCTCCTTAGCATGATTCACACTGCAAGCATTGCTCTTAGCTCTAGGCTTATATTTAAACTCATAATCTATATGGTTATTTTTTAAAGGAAGAAAAGCGTAGTTGTATTAGGTCTGCACCTGAGGTACTTCTGTGAGGTGAGCCCTTTTCTTTAGGCTAGAGAAATGTGTACCAGCTCTCTAGACCTGGTGTGTGAATAAAAATATTGTCCTTAGGATCAGACTTGATACAAAAAAAAGTTTATCTTTTGTTTGTCTGTTAAATCTTAAAAACCTTGATTTCTTTTGCGAAAATACCTAAGTTGGCATCATTTAGTGTTGTCACATTTTCTCATCAACAGTGTTAGCAAACTCTTAATCATCTATAGCACAGATGCTTTAAATTCAGCTTCCGGTATTCGAGATGTGTAGGCTTAAAAATGCTGGAGTTTCTTTAGGTTGAAGAAGCCCTTCTTAGTCCCTGATCAGCCTGTAGTTCTTATACAGTAAGAGGTAGATATGGAGTAACCTGAACAGCACTTTTGTCATTTTTATTTATTTATTTTTTTTGTGTCTGTGTGAATGTCCCAAGGTAGTTTCTGTGTGCTGGAAGTATCCTAAATTTATATGTGTACTGGTACGAGAACAATAATGCGACTGGAGGAAGAGGTGGAGGAAGGCCTGTTACAAAGGAAAGTGTGTTCTGGGTTCAGGAAGGTGTGGGAGAAGAGCTGTGACAACAGAGCTGTCAGAGAAGGCACACCTGGGACTATGTAACTTCAATTTACATGACACAGGAAGGAAATTCAGAAAGCTGAGGCATAGGAGGGAGAAGGGAGTAAGAGAAAACAACTCAATTTGCATCTTTGCGGTTCCCATATATTTGATTTAGTACTGGGCTGGGAAGGTATAGACAGGGTCTTTCACAGAGAGCCTTGAGGAGGCCAGAACCTGCATTCTGTGTCAGGTACGGACTACAGCATCATGTAGGGCTTTTCTCAGAATCGGGCCCTAGGAGTTTTAGTCTTGAAAAGGTCTAGTAAGGTTGTGAAGTTGTCACACACAGGTGTGTGATAATCAGGTACTGGGAGCATCGTGGCCGTGATAAATAGAGTTAAGGGCGGCGTAAGTAACTATTCTTTATCTTGAGCTCATTATTTCATTGATGTTATTAAGCAGTAAAATGTAGTATTCACTGAGTGTGGTTTTCCAACAACTTTGGAATAAAACCAGGTTTCTTTCATCTCCGTGTTCCCAATTAAACCCTTGGAGTTCACATGCTTCCAGTTTTTTAAAGAGCAGAGAAGGCAGAGCTATAATTTGTGTATGGATGAAGGGCTTGTTGACCTGAGGCTGCCCGTGCTCGAGTTGAAAAGTAAATGCTCATGAAAATGCTCTTTGGGGCTGTTTGTGCTCCGTTAATAACCCCCAAAGAGTCTTTCTCACGTTTTATGTGAATGCTTGAGTAACTCCGATATTCAGTCAGCTACATGAGTAGGTGAGTAAGACTTGAGATGATCTCAGTCTTAAAAATATCTTGTCTATCAGCGGTTGCTGATGAAGCTTCTGCACAGAAGAAGCAGGATTTGGACACTTTCAGTTCATCATCTCCAAAATGGTTTCATTGTTTAGTAGGATCTAAAATGAGACTTCTGCCTGATGTAAAATTCTGGGTCTGCAAGATGTCCAAGCTTTCTATCTAAAACTGTGATTGTGGGTTAATACTGCCTTCTTACCTCTATGAATTATGGCATATAGGTTGATGTGAAATCAATGATAAATATATTTTTACCTTTCTAAAGGTAGGGTGCAACTGGAAGTTGGCTTTGGAAGAACAGTTACATGGTGGATTTGTGTTTCAGGTTGCATCTCTTAGGGGTCTTTTTACCATCAGTAAAACCAGTGGGACTGTCAGAATGTTAGCCTTTTATTCACAGTGTATGGTACATTTTATACAAGAATCATGAACTTTGCCAGTTTCTCTGCTTGTAAAGCTATAGAGACTGTGGGCATGTAGATTTTTCCTATTAAAAGTCTTAATCAAGAACGATAATGGAAAGATGATGTTGAGATGTTTCAGCAAGAGGAATGGGACTGAAGAAACACCCCTAAACTTTTAATAGCTGATGAGTGCTCTTCTGGAGTAATAACATTTGTAAACAAAATTCTTTCCCTGGCAACCGTGGAGTATTTTCATTTCTCGGAGGTGGTGGAAAGAAAGATGGAAACGCGTGGAATTTGTTCATTGGACAAACTGAAAATCAACCTGCAGGGCTGGAAGTCTTTGACTTCTTTGAGGAAGATGATATGCTTGGGAGCCACTCACTGAGAATGTCATAAATATTTAGAAGCTCTACGACCAGATGATGTTGGTAGCCTCATAGTTGCTGTTAGCGCATTCCCTGGGATGTACTTCAACACTATCTGAAAATAAAGTGGTTGTTTTTAGGACTCCCACTGAGGAACACTGAGATGTTGATCTCAATGCGGGATGCTTCTCCTGAATTTGAGAGGTTCCAAAACATGTATTTAAAAAACAAACAAACCTATTTCTACTGAACTTGATGCTGTTTATCAAAACTCCTTTGTCATCAAGAAATTGCGGTTGTCAGTGGAGACAGTGGGAAGCTGAACTTCCTTCTTTGAGAATAAAATGAGAAAATGGTTGAAAACTATTCTGCCTCTGCCTTAATTTGTTCAGTCATTCAAGTGGAAATGAAGCCAGAAGGCTGATGAGACAGTATTGGTACAACTGTAAACACTATCCAGGCAACACCCAGTTATAGTTGGTATAAAACAAGTACAAATAGTCCTATCTTCCTTGATAGTCTGCTGAAACATACACCCTGATAAACAGGGGTTGAACAAGAGCTGAAACGTGATCTTTGTGAAAAGGAGAAGTAGCGTGGAGATCTTGGTGTCTTGCTGTGCTGAGGCCATTTGTTCTCTTATAGTGTGTCTTCAGTCAGGTTGGTTGTTTCGTTTTATTTTTGTGAGGTTTTTGGTGTGGATGGATATCCAAACAGCCTCACCTGTGTTGTGGCATCATGTTGAGGTCTGTCTTTAGTTATGAGAGTCCAGAGATGATGTGGACTCGCAGCAATTGCTCAGTCCAGTTCTCCTCCTATGTTGCTGCAGGATCAGTACCACGTTCTCATTAAAACACAGGTCAAAGTCTATTCTGATACTCAAAATCATGTAACTCATTGTTTTTAGCTTACTGAAAGATTGCCACTCCCTGTAAATATTTATACAATGCAATGTCATGGGGACAGTACTTAAAATCTCTTTATTACAGGCTCTAACTTAAATCCAGCTGTTGATTTCTGTGTTTCAGTTTTGCCTCTTACATTTCTTAGTCTGGAGAAACGGGAAGCCCTGTGTAAAAGAAGCAACCATGGAGTTCTCTTTTTTCGTTTATGTGGGCTGAGATAATGTAAAGGTTTGATGTCTGGAAACCTCTGTAGGAGAGACTCTGGAGAAATAAAGTCTTTCTAGGTTATATGTCTGCTCTACAGAACTTATGAGTGGTCTGGAAGCACAAGTGGAATGGGTGGTGGGTTGTTTTTTTTTCCTTCCAAAATTAATGAACTGTAATATTAACTAAAAACTAGTCAAGTCCTTGGATTCTAATACTTTGGTCTTTCTCTTTTCCCCCTAAAAGCTGCGTGCTGTTCAGATAGTGCTACATAGTATTGTATACATAGATGAGTTGAAAGACAAGGCACAAGTGTATTCAGGGGAGCTGGAATACTTCCTGATCATGTCTATTGATGTTAGATATCCACGCATACACTGTAACAAATGGCTGTTTTCCTGTGTAGTCACTGGATGCTGTGAAAATACTGTTTCTCCAGAGGCTGGGTTTCTTTAGCAAATAAATAATGGCAGAAGAAAGGCCTGGCTCCACAACTCTTAAGTTCCTCACATCCACTCTGTACTATCCAAAGAAGGAAAGGTTAGCAGCTTTGCTTTTCAGCTGGGGACTTCAGATAGGAAACCTGCAGTTTGCTGTTTCTCAGCAATATCACTACTCAGTTGATGCCCTGTGGTGGAGAATAAAATTCACTGAGACAAAGTCATCGTTCATTGGAATTGATGCATAGTTCTGAGTGTTTTAGCCTTGTTAATATGGTCAGTAAGCCTTTGCAGTCTGAACCTTTACCTTTTGGAAATGATCTGCCATAGAGAAGCAGAAGAAACTTCCTGCATGTAATCAGTTGTAGATTTGGAGGTTTTATTCTGAAGGGCAGCTAAGTTCCTGAGGTGAAAGTTGCTGTTAAGCTGTCTGCAGCTCAGCACCACACAGCTGTGAGCTTGCTGCTGCTGGGCAGGATGGGGGAGAGAACTGGAAACAAGAGCTAGTGGCTTGAGATAAAAACTATTTACTAAGACACAAGATAAAATGGAAACAGGAAAGCATTGATACCAGTATATATAGCTGCAGTGTGATTACTTGCCACCTGCTGACTGATGCTGCACAGCCCTCCTGGCAAGCAGCAGCTGGCCCGGTCACCTGCCCACGCCTTTAGAGTTCTGCGTGGTGTCGCGTGGTATGGAATGACACTGGCCTTATTCTGGCACCTGTGCTGGCTCTGCCACACCCCTGCTGTTATGCTGTGAAGGTGGTGGCTCTGCCCTGCGGAGTGGCCTGGCCCTGGGTGTGCCTCCATCTCACAGCAACAACTAGACATTGGTGTGCTTGGGCTGAAACCAGGACGGCTGCTAAGCTCATTGAGTTTAATTTGCGATGGTAGATGAGATAGATTAGATGTAGAATTTTCCTATTGGAGAGGGAAGAGGAAAATTGATGACTTGCTCTGATAGATGGGTGCCCAAACCTTTTGGCTAGCTTGGTCTGCACTAAGTAAAGGGTTATCTTGGACTACATATACAAGGGTTGCTCCAAAAGTAGTGCCTCCTAATTATTTCCATGGAGGCAGCAACCAATAAAAAGAGCACAATAGCACTGTTCTCAGCTACAGAAGACAACGTTCTCAGCTTCAAAACATTCTTTTTCAACACAGTCACTACTGTTAGCTCTAAGTTTACACCAGTGGTGAGCAAGAGCTTGCGTGCCATGTTTGTAACAGTCTGCACCAGTGTTGGTGGACCACAGTTGCTGCTGCTAAAATGCACTGCCCACTGCCTCACTGTTCACATCCATTGGTTGGTCTCTACAGACATTCAGCAAGTGTCAATGAGTGCTGTTTTTATCTGCATGGAGGAATTCAGTGACACACCTTTGCTTCATACACGCTTCCATGTCAGATGCCATTCTGTCAGACTGCCCCTCTGCTGCCATCTGTCACATTATAACAACGTATAACAGGATATGGGTGGGAAGGCACCTTTACTGCCATACTACCACCATCATAAAATATGAGGTGTTACTGTAAAACTAGTGGGATGTGCATCCTTGTTTTTGTGAACCTTACACATTGCTCTGGTTTGATGGCAGTGGCTGCCATTTGCAGTGAGCTCTCAAGGTGCTTGTCAGAGATTTCTGATAATTTTTTACTGTTCATGTGCTTCATCTTTAAAAACAGCTGTTAAAAATTATTGCCAAAAAGCAATGACATGAATGAGGTATGGCTGTGAAGTGGGGGATATTTCTCTCTGGTAAGAGAGGGCTTATAGATGTCTGGTAGAGAGAGTTGGTCTCATGTTTGGTTGTGACTCTACACATTCCATTTGAAAATGTGTAAGTAATATATTTATGTTGACTGCATATGGGGCCATAAATAAACCAAAAAAACAGTGGGTTTTTTTGGCAGTCTTAAAACCTATTCTCAAATTCCTTAATCAAAATGGAAAGCAAGGTGGCATTTTATTTGCTATTCACAGGTCTATGTTTAGCCATTGTATGAAAGTACATAACCTCACTGGCTGTGACTTGGGCTGGCACTGCGCTGCACCCCCTGGTTTTATTCAGTTTGGATGGGGCTGACAGTGTACTCAGGTTTGGGTGCTGCTGAGGCTTGGGCTGCTCAGTGGGAAGAGCTGCTGCCATGATGGTGTGGGGTTGGAGGTGGCCGCACTACGTGTAGAGTTAGATTTGGACATTCTGATAAAAAACTTATACTCTAGTAGTGCCCCTCTGGTTGTTCATGAATATGCTACTGTGGAGTTCTGTGCTTCCAGTGTCTCAGTACGTAAATCACTCTCTTTCTGGCAATCAGTGAGGGAGGTTAAGAAGGGCTTCAGTACTGGTGGGACAGGAGCCTGCCTTAGGGGGATATGCAGAGGGGAGGGAGGCTGCCCAGAGAGGCTGTGAATGCCCCGTCCCTGAAGGTGATCAAGGCTAGGTTGGATGGGGCCCTGGGCAGCCTGGTCTAGTATTGGATATGGAGGTTGGAGCTTGATGATCCTTGAGGTCCCTTCCAATCCAAGCCATTCTGTGATGCTGTGACTATTGCGACCTGTCAGTGCAACAAGTGTTATCTTCTGCAGTGTAGGTGACAGAGCCCAGCATGCTTATTCTACTCTTGATATTTTGAACACATTTGTCTTATGAGGGGGCAGAAACCTCTCCAGCCAGGGGATGGAAGAGTAAGAGTAGATGGGGAAGATTCTTCAGGTAGGAAAGGGCTGGAAAGTAGCATAAAGAGTTTGTGCTGGTTATGCTTGCCCCATGCCTTTATCACAGATACCAGGGTGCATAGAACACAAGGTAGGATGTTGAGATATTGTTGAAAATGAAGTAATACTAGCACCTTGTATATTTATCTTTATGTTGGATGCTGCCATTGGTGCTAGAACTGGAAATGTATGAAATTTCTTCACTAGCCTTTATTTGTTATGAAATCTGACTATACTGATGTTTTGTTATGCCAGTTCTTAGAAGGTTGTTTCATCTGAGTTGTAGATGCACAACTGATCCTTTCAGTGTTAAGCTGAGGGAATTCACCCTCCCTTTGCAAAGACAAGGGTACAAGGCTGTTCCCTTCTGTTCTATCACTTGTTGCCTTTCAGATGTAAAGAGCGACAAAATCTCCTCTGAGCCTCTGTTTCAGAATAGACCATCCTCTAAACAGTTTGTAGACATACGATGCTGAAAACTGTGCCAGTCAAATTACAAACTTATTAGAGCCTGAAACTTTTCCTTTGCTAATGTTGGCAACAGTCGTAACAACTTTTGAAAGCTGGGACTCTGGTTGCTAACACTAGTAGATAGCAGTAAAAATTGCCCATTAAGAGCTGTGCAGTGAAAGCTTAGCTGTTGATATGGGGCATGTGTGTTGTGTTTTGTTTTATTGCTCCCTCGCCCGTAAAGTACACTGAATTTGGAGCTGGAGATATCATTAAGAATTGAGGCTTTCTCATGAAGAGAACGGATTAATATGCTTCCTGGAAGAGCTTTTGTCTTTGACTAAAAGGCTCTTGTCTATTTTCAGCCTTGCTCATACTCCACAAGCTGTTAGTATGAGTTCTGAACATAGCATCTCCAAACAGTTCAGGGTCATGCTTTTTTGCTTGTAAAACCAAAATGTCTTAAATGTCTTCAGGTTTTCAAAATAAAGCTTTTTATCTTTCTTAATGCAATATTTAAAAAAAAAACATAAATAAAAGTCAGTAGTTTGTGCTTGAGATATAATCAGAGATTACAAATTGAGATGTCGGAATAAAAGAAAACAAGTGGAGAGTGTTACAGTGCTGGAGTTGTACTGCTGCGGTTCTGGGACTGTGACTGCAGTTGACTCCTGTGGACATTTCTGCTTTCCAATGCAGTGCAGTTGAACTGTTACTGTCAGGGAAGACTCTGGATGGCTGTGTTGTTCTTGACTTCACCTTTCCATTTGGGCATGGCAACCTCTTTCTTAATCACATGGCAAGGAGGGGTGTCAGACCTACTAAGTTCACCTTCATAAAAATAAAAGTTCCTGTTAAGTTTGTGGGAAAGAAGAGAACCAGGAATTCCAGGGAGAAGAGGAATTTTTTAATATATTCTTTTTCCTTGCAGTTTGACAGATGGGTAACAGGAATAAGTGAAAAGATTAATTAGAACTTTGCATTTGCAGGTTGGGAAGTATTTTTTTGCCACTAGATATCTGATCGCACTTCCCCTGGGAAGGAGAACTTGACTCTTCAATTGAAAAGTTGAGCAGAGTAGACAGCTGAAGGTTTTTCCTTCAGTTCAGGCTGTCTTGCACCAAAAGAGATGAACTATGTCTTGTTTTGCTGAGATTAAATCACACAAGAAAACCTGCCTGCCAGTTGTGTTGCATTACTTGTATTTTCTGAGAGAAAGCAGTGTATCTGAGAGAGGGGTGTGTTAGAACAAGCTGTTAAAATAAGGAGAGTTAAATCTTATATGTAACTTAAAACTTTGTCTATGAAGTGATGAGTTTAGAAGAATGGGGGAGGGGAAGGGAGATCTGACTGGCAGTTTCTGAAGGACTCCTTTCAGAACTCCTCTGATGTCTTCATATATTTAACTGTTTTCTCAAAGGAGTTGAAATCAACATATATTTTTTTCATAACCATGTTAAATGGACACTGTGGTTTTACAAGTGACTTGCAACTTTGTCTAACTGAATTGTGAGCTTTAGCTCAAGCTCCTGTAGGTCTTACTTGCCTTGGAATTGCATCATGATTAGTAAATCACTTTCAGGTTTAATGAAGTACAGTCTTTCCATCCTGGAGCTATAGAAATGAGCTATTTTCTTTGCTAGCCCTCATTTCTTCTTCTAGAGAAAAACTGGCAATATGTATAAGCCAAAAGAACTTCTGCTTAAGTTGAGCAAGATGCCTGTATGCTCTACAGAACATTGCTTCTAGAATTCCGGGGTTTCTTAATGTAGAAGGGAGGTGAATTATATTCTAGTTCTTCAACTAGAACTCATGTTTTGATAAGAGGAAGGGAAAATAATTGGGTAGGTGACAAAATCATTTAGGCAGAATTGACGTTACTGACAATTCTTAGGCTTCCAGGTTAACATAATTCTGCTCTGGCAGCAGGTGTATTTGCTGACCATACATTTCCTCATTCTTACTAGTTTTGAAAAAATTACTGCCTGTTCATTTGACTTTGAGATTGTGCAAAGTCAGTCATTCCACTTCGCTACTTTGAGTAGCAATCAAATGCCAAGCCTAATAAGATGAAAGTTGAAATCAAAGCTGGTGTGCCATATGTTCCTTTCTTTTTTTTTCTTCTCCTACTTCGCAAATGAAGTATCAACCAATGGAGAGCATCACTGCTGTATCTGACTTTGCTTTTGCCTTTGTGCTTTCACCTTGTGTTCTACAGCTGGGAATAATCAGATTTTCACTAACAAATGATTATGGTAAGGGGTAAGAACAAAAAAAATACCCTTTGTTTATAAGGAAGCCTCATCTGTAAGATACAGATATGAATACAAGGTTTGAACATAAGGCAGAGAAATTAGGAAGGTAATTAGAGATGAGTTTGAGGCTGGAGTCATTTGATTGGCCTTTGGTGACTTAAGTCAGGGTTTTCCGGTTTCCTTAGGCTTTAACTGAGGCACTGTTTTCGTTTCTATGTCCTGCTTCTAAAATAAGGAAGTACTAATTTTTCCCAGCTGTGGGTTTGATGGTGCAGAGGCAAGTACTGGTTGTATTCTTAGAAGAGGCAGGGAAATTACACTGGTAGCACCATGGTGTATGCTTGAAAAACAGACATCAGGTCTCAGGTGCCCATATCAAAGACCATAAATCTGGAGTCTTTAATCCAAGGTCTTAAATCTTTAAATCAGAAGGAGGGTGTGAATCAGTTTATAACATACTAATGAAGATGCTGTATTAAACTTCACCATTTCAGTGGTGATGTTTTAACTGACCTGAAGTTGTTGCTTTCAGATGAAGTATTTTGTGTTCGAGTTGTTTTCTTCAGTTAGCCCAGAAAAATTGGGATAGCTAATTAATTTGAATGTGATTGTGACTGCCAGCCATTGCCTTAATAAAGAAAAGTAGTATTTTTGTCTACTTATCTGTGTTGTATGTGAGCTTAAAATTGCTTTGCATTGTTATAAAAATAAATGCTTATGGTGCCATAAGGTCTGTGGTAGCATAGAAACTGTCATGTTCTTAACCTGGTGGACATTGGTCTCAAACTTTGCGTAGGTTATGGTAGGAATTCATTGTATTTTCTGGGAATGGAAATTGGAGACACTACGCATGAGTTTCAAGAGACGTGATGCTTTCTATGGAAAAAGCTCGGCACAACCCGTCTGAGTTGGGTGGTGCGTATCAAACTGTTTACATGAAATTGTATGTATTTTCATCTGCAGTTAAACTGATAAACAGTCGCTCAGTTGATAATGCTCCGTAGAACGATGGGAGGCTGTACCTGTTTGGTATGGTTTCCAGAGGGGTAGGGGTCAGTGAAATGTTTTGTTTGCCTGAATAGTTGGGCTGTAACAAAGGTTGTCATTAATTAAGATCATTCTTTTTCCGAAAGCATACTTAGCATCATATTTTGAGTGCTTAGTTTTTTCCTACCTTAATGAGGTCATGTGCAGCTACTGCTTGACTTCTTTACTTCTTAAAGTCTATTTCACAGGTTTCCAGGAAGGTCTTTCTGTGGAGAGCTTCATTAATCACTGGGGATGTTTAAATGCAAGTTGACTAAAAGGAAAAATGTTTGGTATGTTCTTGATTAGCTTTTCTGTATTGATGTGATGGAAGGTCATGCATTTTCTTTTAAAATAATAATTAAAAAAACCCTGCAAATTCAATTGAATCTTCAGAAAGCTTAGTAGGAGCCTTAGTTCCCAATGCTGTGAAATTGGAATTTCCTATTTGAGATGTTGTTAGAAACATTCCTGTCATAGCTTCTTCTATAGACTGTGATGCCATTCACAAAATAGCAAACTCGATGCAAGTAATTCCTTCTGCCAGTGTGTAGTTGATTTAAAGAGGCATCAAATGCACCGTGATCTCAAGCTGCAGAGAAAACATGCATACTGTGTTTCACTGTTTGCTCTTCCCTTTCTCACGACGCTTTGTGACCAAAGCTAGGAAAAACGTTCTTGAATATCGGGGCGACAGTCTGTTTTCAATGGTTACCGTGTGCACCATTGTTTGAGGGGACAGCAGAGTACAGGATGTTGTATGCTAATCAACACAATTTTCATATCATTTATCTTACACATCAGATCGGGTCAATGTGGAAAAAACCCCAAACAATCAAAGCAAACCCCAAAGAGCTCCCTAACCTGCCCCCCCGCCCCAAACAAACAAACTGAACAAGAAAAAAAAACCTCACCAAAACTGAAGGAAACAGTTGGTAAATGTGGTGGCATGAACAGATGGAGGAAACTAAATCACAGAATGCTTACACTTCAAATCTAGTTCCTGAATGAACAAAAAGATGAACTGCTGCAGATATTATGATGCAAAACATTTAGAAAATATCTAACTGGCAACTTGAAATTGAAATTCTCTGAATTCACAAAGAAAATGCAGTGGAAAGGTCATGGAGAGTAAACTGTTTTCTTTGTTGCATTCAGTATATCTCAGTGAGGATTGTCTGGGAAGACATTCCTAAGACTTCATCCAGCAAGTTCAGATTTTGCAGTTGGATTAAGACCTCTCCCAGGCAGGAGTAAGTAGCTGGTGAGAAGCAAGTAGGATTGTTCTTACATATTCATTAGTTTATCTCATGATAACTTTCTTCCAACTGATAGATGACTTTAGGTGTGAAATTGCTCAACCATTATATGACTTTCCAAATATAGAGTTACCACAGAGCAGAGTTTTCAGTAAGTGGGTCGTAATCCTCTTTTTCTAAGCATGGTACTAATGTAAAGACTTAGGATCATAACTTAAATACACGTATCAATACCAGATTAGTTTCTAGTTGAATTTTTCCCAGCAAATCTTTATTCTTGAAGATGCCAGAGGTTCGTTTTAGAATTACATTTTTACTATCAGATGGGTGTTAAGGATCGGCAGCTACAATCCTGAGGTTGGTGGCCATCAAGGCAGTTTTGCTGCAACAGCTTCTTGAGTCCCTATTGTAAATCAGTGCCTAATACTGCTGCTGCCCTTGTGCTACGTGTGGTTGCTGTAGTATTCAGATGAATGCTTTTTAAAATGTACCGTTTATATATAGCTGATATATACATATTTATATTTCAGGGAGCAGTATTATGGTTAGCAACAAAACACACTCATTGGAAAGTGCATAACATTCTGGCTAGTACTGGAATGACTGCTGTCAGCCTTGCTGGTGTCTTTGGCATTTTGGCTATTAAAAATCACATCTCTGATACATTATTGCATGACAATACACATATACACATATTGTCTGGAACCAGAGTGAGTCAGACTGTGGGATTTTCAGAAGACTGTTTTCAGTTGTTAAGGTTAACCTTTATGTAAAGAAACAGCATGTGAGAATTTGAAACTGTTCCACTCAGCTCTTTTTGTGATCTCTTCCTCTTGTCTTCTGGACAACAATGAAGTTTTCTTTTGGTTTTCAGAAGTGACCTAATTCATAGATGGGTTTGGTTTGAATCTTGATGTTAATTTTCTGGCATCCTCTTATTTCCTTAACAGCAATATGTTCAAATGAGTTATAGTCTGGGGTATCATAAGTGACATAGTCATTTTTGAACCTGCATTTTTATTGCAGATTTATTTAAAAACAGTTTTTATAAACTGGACTGTTATCTTCCAGGATATGGCCAGATTAGGAGGTTTTTCAGTGAAGCAAGATTAACTTTGACAGTTGAGGTTTGTCCTGTTATAGTTTTGTAGGTTGAGAGAGAGATGGGGAAATGGCAGCGGAAATAGAGAGAGAGGATTGGGGAAGTGGCCTCAAGTTGTGCCAGGGTAAGTTTAGGTTGGATATCAGGGAAAACTTCGTTACTGAAAGGGTTGTGAAGCACTGGAATAGGCTCCCCAGGGAGATGGTTGAGTCGCCATCCCTGGATGTGTTTAAAAACTGTTTGGATGTGGTGCTCAGTGATGTGATTTAGCGGAGGGTTGTTAGAGTTAGGGTAGTATGGTTAGGTTGTGGTTGGGTTTGATGATTTTTAAGGTATTTCCCAATCTGACTGATTCTATGATTCTATGAAATTGTATGGAAAAAAAGGATCAGTTCACATCCTGGTCTACATTATGTCCAAATTGGAAAGAGCAAGAGAGGAAGCTCTGAACATTTGAGTGAAATGTGAATGAAAATTATACATCAGTTTTTGAGGGTATTTATAAGTGCTGTTTGGGATGTGTTTATGTCTGATGTATACAGAACGTATATGTGCACATTTCCAGACCTTTCCTAAAGCTGAAGTAGTTATTCTTGTTCTCTTCTAAACCAAATTGTTTAGCTACATTTCACGATCTAGTTAACTTTGAATGACAGTTATTTCCATGCCAGCGCATTTTGTTTGAATACCACAGAAGATTTAACTGTTTTCTTAATTTCCACTTAAGTCTGTGAATTCTGAGGTTAGGTAATTACATCCAATTATAAAATGGCCATGGCTGACAGCAAGCATCTGCTTCTAAAATGACTGTGTACGTGTGCGTGTTTTCATATAGTTGTTCAGAAGTTGGTTTTGCAGTCCAGCAGGGACTTCTGGCAGGAAAAGTGGAGGAGGCCTGAGGGAAAGTTAATTCTGAATTCAAAGGGATAGTGCTCAGTAAGTGATGTTCTGGTATAATCACTTGCTGGTATTTTCTAGTATTTAGGGAATTGGGAGCCTACTTTGCTTGGTATCCTATGAAAGCAGATTTTACATTAATCAGAAGGAGCAGATGTTACCTGGACTGGCTGGATGTGGCTTTACTGCTGATAGCCAGTACATAATGCAATGAACCCTTTCATGTGGGTAGTCAAGTGAGTAGTGTGTTTTCCATTGCCTTTCCTGAACTGACTGCTGGAGAAGAGCTTTCATAAGACAGTGTCTAGGAAAGAAATCATCTAGCAGTTTGACACAACTCACATGTAGCCATTCAGTTAACTGTTGTTTTGTTTGCTTGCTTGCTTGTTTAGAAAATATGCTTTCATCAGTTTTGCTCTGTGCTTAAAGATAAACTAAATGACAACTATTCCAAATAGTCTGTGAGGTGGAGGAGCAGAAAACATAATGTTGGAGTGCCCTGATTTGTTTCATGACAGTCTTATATGGTGTGACTAAAGTATGGTTTGTCCTCATCTCCTGTTGAGATTAACATAATCAGCCCAAGCTCAGCCTTGCTCCCTTGTAAGGACAGGCAGGAGAGACTTTGACAAGATTCCATGGTAGTGGCAGTGGTCCAGGCAGTCCTGGCTCTCTCTCCTCTTGGGCTAAGATTTGTTTGCTAAATCTAAAAGAAAATCATGCCCGTGGAGGATATATATCAGTCCATTGCATCCTCTTGGCAGGGAGAATGCTTTTCCCGAGTTCTGAAGTGTTCTGTATACGTGGAGGGCATAGAACTAAAGAGGAGTTGATGTTGTACGCTAGTCTGTGATATCAGTGCATCTGGAGAAACATGTTAGAAGAGCTGTTTTTCATCAGTTTCTTAGGATTCTTTATTTCCCTCCAATAGCAGTACTTAAACTCAGTGTAAATACCCAACATAGTAACAGCTGGATACCAGTATTTTACAATGTTTTGCTGTCTGTCTCTTGGTTGAGCAACTGTGCTGAAATGTCTCTCTGGCTTGAGCAACTGTACTGAAAATTTTGGGGCATGCTTTCTTTCTTAGTATATGAAGCTAATGGCTTTAGTTTTCCCAAGCATAAATCTCAAGGTTTGAAAGAAATGTAGAAAAACTTATTTACAAATCCCTACACAAGCTTGCAAGCCTAATACATCAGGGCCCTTCCTAGATTAGAAAGAAGTGGGGGGTACAACTGATGACTTCCTAATACAATATCTATATTCCTCTAGTTTTCAAAATGTGTACTTGAAACTTTCAGGTGAAGCGGCATGTGTTCTTGCTGTATTACGTGTAGTAAACACCCTACTAATTATCATGTAGGAAACTCCAAACTGCAAAAGCCACCCTGAGCTGTGGTAGACAGCTTTGGTTGTGGTCTGTAATTGCAGCACTTGAATGTAGAACCAGGTTTTCATGTAGGTTTTAAATTTTTGTTGGTTACCTCTCTTTTTAATTCACGTTCCAAAGCACTTAGGGTTTTGGTCATGACTACTATGTGGTCGGAGTGAAAAGTGGCCTGGAAGAGGTTGGTCTTAACTATTGATGAAGTCCTACTTCGAGCTTGCTATGATTTCTGGCTTTATTGGTGAATGCAAACGTCCTTCCTGTTGAGAGCAGTCACTGTTAGTGACTTGAAAATACACATAAGTATCCAGTGTGTTCTAAAGATGCATTACTAGTGGCGTTGCCTATGTTACCATTTGTTTGTTCCGGGGGGTTTTGATGAAGTGAGTGTCTTTGCCACTTCTTTTTTAGTTTCTTAAAGGGAGTGGATAAGATCCTACTTGTAGGTCAGTTCTAAATCTTTAACGTACTGGATTCCAGAATCTCAAAGCAGGTTTTTCTCAGAAGTGCTTTTGTTTTCAATATTAGCGGTGTGAATTCCCCCCAGATGTGTAAAGCTTGCTGTATTGTTGCTGTCAGTAACAAAATCCTGTCCATTTTGAAGAATCTCAGTGCTTGGCAGTAGAATTAACTTGCCTCTGTCTAAAATCATGGAATCACAGAATGGCCTGGGTTGAAAAGGACGACAATGATCATCTGCTTTCAGCCCCCAGTGCTATGTCCAGGGTCGCCAACCACCAGACCAGGCTGCCCAGAACCATGTCCAGCCTGGCCTTGGATGCCTCCAGGGATGGGGCATCCACAGCCTCCTTGGGCAACCTGTTCCAGTGCATCACCACCCTCTGTGTAAAAAAATTCCTCCTAAAAATAAGTAAAATAATCAATAATAAATTAGAATAAATAATTATTATAAATTATAACCATAATTTTACAATGAGAGAATAATAATAATAAAGTATATCTCATCAAACCTTTATTATTTGAAAATAAAAAAAAAAAAAAGCCGACTTTGAGACCCGTCTTGTAACTATTTACATCATGGAAAAAAGTGAATATGGAACAACATTAGTTTTCTGTATATATAAATCTTTTGTTTTTACTGAAGCTGGAGTTTTTCTACTAATTGATAGGTGAAAAAAAAGCCCATGGGCTCTGCGAGTGTTTGCATTATAAAGCTGTGTAACGATGCACCAATTCTTAAGTAGCGCTCTATCCTTGGTCAGTTGCATATTTCAGATATCTGCTTGACGGGTGATGGAATGTTTACTGCAGAAATGAAGCGAGAGCTCTGACAGGGGTCATACAACTGCAGCAGCTTTCCAAAGCTGATGTTCTCAGGGAGTTGTGCTCAACTTTCCACCTTTTTATGCAGTCTGTGGGTTGTGCGTGACTCCAAAGGACACCATATAGTTCCACAGGTTGAGCTTTCAGTTTCTAGAAAGTATTTTTAGCATAATTCTCTCATTACCTTCATTTTGGTACGCACGGCTACTTTTCATCTCTTAATAGGAAACCAGTTTTGACTTCTCAAAGAGTTTTAGGAAAGAAATGTTGTAATATGTTGAGCTAAAAGAGCTAAGGTTGTTTTGCATATTAAATACCTCTTACACTTGTTACATTTCTTCTTATGGACATGTTGGTACCCTGCTAGCTCTCACACTGTCCAGCTGGCTGAAGTTAGCTTCTGAAAGCTGGCTTCATGGATACCTGCCTGGAAAAAGCTTGGAGAGGCAAACTGTGGTTTCCCAAGCAACAGATGCAGAGGGGGATGTTTCCTTTGCTATAAATGTCACTGCTTTATAGTGGTGTTGTACAGTTGCTTTCCCTTGGCTGAAGTCGTTTATTACCTTTGGACTTCTGGACTGATATTGGCACAGCTTATCTTTTCACATCTCTGATTTGTCAGTTGTGTTTACTGTTTTATTGAAGGACAGTTGTGTACCAGTGTTTCTGTCTGCAGTGTTTTTATCCATCCTACTTTTGCTTTCTAATGAGTCTTAGACTGTTGACTCTGTTATTCTGAATTGGTAACTGTGTGTGTGTTCAAATGGACTGTACAAGCAGAAGCATTAGGCCTGTGTGCTGCCTGTGGATGAGTGTCCTCTGAAGATAACTAATACTGTAGACATCTCAACTTTTGCTGATGTAATTTGCATGTGAGATTTAGCTCCCCCCCAAGTTACTTAACATTTGAGATGTGGGAGCAGGGTTTGCGGTATATTTTCAGCAAACAGGCTAACTTGCATAACTTAAAAGGATGTGAGGTCATTTCCCTCCCAAGGTATTTCTGTGGCTGGTGTGGTTGCAGGGAGCTCCAGACCTGTGAAGAAGAACTTCCATTGCTTAGTGCTGGAGCTGCTGTGTAGTGTTGGATCTGTGGTGGTGTGAATGCCAGTCAGACCTTTAAGTACAATATACTTTAAGTGTATTTGTGATTAACTCATTCAATGTAATTTTATTGGAAAGGACAGTTTTAAGAAGCCGTACTTATGCTTTATTTAATCCTAGCGTGAATTCAAATATAGCTTGATAAATCGTATAAACCTAATGTATGCCATCTCTTTTTGTTTCCTGCACATTGAGATGTCAGAAAACCAGCATAGCCCTCCAGATAGTTATACAGCTCTTCTGCATGTAAGGGATCTTTTGGATGGCAGAACATACCATGCATGGTACAGAAGCTTTGTAGATTGTGAGAGAGTGTACCATGGCAAATCAGCTCATGCAAGTGAACTTCTTTAAGGGAAATCAGCTACAACTATCAAGAGATCTCTCTTGTTACACAGTAAAATAATATAATTGGACTTAATAGCAGTTAGTTTTTACTGCTTTTACTCATCTCCTCTGTCTGCTTCCAAACTCATGTTGCACCTATTTCTGCATAAGTCTGACTGGAATGTGTTCCTGGTGATATATTGATGTGTGTATATATTCTTCATCTTCCCTGAAAACACCGTTCTCTTGTTTTATGGCTGTTCTTAAAGATATCAGATTAAATGGAATTAATTAAGGCGATCTATTGAAGTAGTAAAATACCAGCGTACTAAATTGAAGCTTGGATTTAATATTTATTAACCACACTTTAATTTCCTAGTGTAGTGAAATTAGCGCTGTAATGGTGTTAGAGGTTCTTGTTGGCAGGGGCGACAAAACCTCTGAAACGTGTAGAACCCAAAATATGTCTGAAATGCAAAGACCCCAAAGTACTGCGTGCTTTTGAATGAGCAATTCAGCTTCTGTCTGCCTGTCTGTTGTCTTTTGCTGAAGGATTTCTTCTGTATGAATATGGGTGCTAAAAAGGCAGTTACAAATTAAGCTATATTTGCATATAACTATGTAGAATTGTGATACAGGTGAAACTTGCAGCTACATGTGGAAAAAATCTTTGCAATGCTCTAATGAAGGCAATAACTATTAGTGCTTTCAATACCATCAACTTGAGGTTTCAAGATCTTATTACTGAGATTTTAAACCTTCCATGATTTAAACTCCTTACTGATTGGGAAAAAAGTTTCTTTGTGAAGGACTTAAATTAGTGAAAGCTCTGTGAGTGTTGCAGGATACACAGGAGTAATGAGCTTTGTAATATTGTAGATGCCAGCAACAAGAAGGTGCTGTGAATCAAGGGCCCTGTACTCAAGCTCATGTCAGTTTGTATACTTTGCCTAGTCTAACAGTGTAATGAAAATTCTTAAGTGAAGTGTCTTAACTCTGTGTACATTCACTTGTCTACTTTAAAGATGAAGTACTAAATTGCAGTTCCGTGTTCTCTGGGCAGCAACGTAAACAAATGCGATTAACTTAAAACTGTATAATCTTTTACGTACTTAATTAAAGATGGATAAATGTAGTCCTATTGGCCTGAAAGTTGGCTTTCGAAGAATAATCTTGCCTGAAACTAGTAGGTTATAAGGGTCTGTATGAAAAAAAAAATATATATATATATAAAGTGGAGAGGAATTAATGCTGGACATGAGAGGAATGGAAAGCTTTGTGTCTTTCCTTACCAATGGAGTTGGCAGTAGGATATTTCACAGTTGGCAGTAGGATATTTCACAGATCAGAAAGAGAGCTCAAAGATGGCTCCAAGGCTTTTCTCTTCATCAGGCATGCGGAGCTAAGTTCTGTGATGGGGTCTGCCTGCTTATGGTGGGGTGTTAAGGATGTTTTGACAAGATAACTCATTCCTAATACTACTTCCATGCAAAGCAAAAGCATGGCTGTAGCCTTGAAAATAGAAGGAAGTTCCTGTGTTACAGACGACATGGGATCATTCAGGGTGGAAATGAACTCTGCAGCTTGTATAGTCTAGCCTCCCATCTCAAGCAGTCAGCTGGAACAGGCTGCCCCGGGGTCATGCCCAGTTAGATTCCCAGGGTCTCTGTGGGGGTGTCGGGCAACCTGTTCCAGTATTTGACCACACTTAAAAGAGTGTTTAATTACTAATTTTTCTTCTCTTCAGATGAAATCTTGTGTTTTAATTTCAGTAGATACCACTGTTGGTCTTTCTCTTTTTCATCCCCTTCTGTTTCACATGCATGGATAAGATCTTCATGAGCCTTCATTTCTCTGGCTGTCTCTCTCAGCCTCTCATGACAGTCATCTGTATGGCCTTTTTCTGGATTTGCTGTCTCTGGAGGGCCCTGGAACTGGGTTCAGCAGTGAAGGTGTGATTTCACCAGAGCTGAGTGGTGGGCAGGGATCACCTCTCCTGTTCGGGTGACGATGCTGTGTCCATTAGCCCAGGGTGCTAATGGCTGCCCTTATAGCTGGTCAGTGCTCAGCATGTACCGGTAGCAGGAGCAGTTCCTCCCCAGGTGTGGGACTTGGCATCTGCCTGCACTGAAGTTCACCAGACTGCCAACTTATGCAGCCTTTCCAGGTCCCTTTAACAATACAAAGATCTGATGATGCAATTAAAAGAAACATGTTTTTTTGGTTTTTTTTTTTTCTTTGGCTAGAATTTTAGTTACTACTTTTTGTGCAAGTTATGCAGGTAGGATATAGAAACTAACTTCTCATGCTACTGTCTCTATAGACAATTCAGCACAGACCAACTATGTACATTTTGTAATGTAGGACGTTATGAAAAATTACGATGGACCCATGAGGATAAAGCTGAGTCAGATTTGTTGCTTTAAAGTATGGGAGGAAGCTCTAGTACTATAGAAATAAACAGGAAAATGGTTACAATGCGGGGAACTAAAATATGGATGGTGAGAGTTGTTTGCTCTTCAGACTTACTGTGCTCACTCCAAAAAAGGAAAAGTAGCAAAGACTCTAAAATTGGGTAACTGCCAGTCAGTCCAAGGAATGCAACTTTTGTATGCTGATAACTCTCACTAGGTTTCTTAGTTGTCTGATAGATAAAGAGTAAAATCAACATTTGTCTCAGTAGTTGTGCTTCATCTGGGCTTATTCCTTTTTCTGTTGTGTTTTTTTTGTCGTACACTCCCATTAGATACATCCAAAGGAAATGTCTATGAAGTTAAATAATATTAAACATTAGAAATAATCCTGTGACTGTGCCCTGATAGCGTAGGTCATACGTGTTTGACTTTATATCGCTTAAACCTGGTGATAATGTGTTTTGCCACACTGGGGTTGCTTGATAAGAGTTTATTCTATTTTAATACTAAATTTCACTTTAAAATTGCATTGAAGTTTATTTCTTATGTCTGAATAAAAATAGTATTACATGTATTGTAATGAATTCTGAGTTTAAGGAGTGTATTTACAGAGTGAGGCAGCCCGCTGCCGTCATGGTAGGAGTGATAGCTTGATTTGTGAATGCTTTGGGAAGAGGTCAAAACTTCGTGAGCGCGTCAGCACCAGCTGATGTGGAACTGTTTAAGCCTCACTGCTGGAAACAAACACGTTGTTGGGGAATCTTAATGAAAAGATGTTCATAATACATATTAATGTATTGAAATCCGATTACGAATTATTGAATTATGAAATCCAAAGCTAATAAAATATGTAACTAATATGTATGCTAATGATACGTGTTATTGTTCTCTGTGTGTATAGAAAAACTGAAGGGAAAGTCAAAAAGTCTGTCTGCATGCCTCTTAATGAAAATGCTTACAGCGTTTCTCATACTGGAGTCCTTACTTAGACTGTTCTAGACAAGATTTTTGTACAAATTGACAAAAAATAGTAGGATTTATTTATTTATTATTTATTCATGTATTCAAATTAAGAGTTGGCGATCAGCACACTCACAGTAATGCAGTTTAACAGGCCTGTGGTATTTCTCAGAAATAAGTGATCGAAAGTAGTGAATAACGAGGGGATTTATGCTAAAAGGTAGTGAAAATTTAAAGCAGAACAAGGGAAAAATCAGCATCTGCTGGTGCCTGGATGGTTAATAGTAGTAGGTGAAATTCAGCATGGGTGGATAAACTCTGATCTTTGTTGAGTGTTGAACTAGATTTGGCTTATAGTACCTAGTGCAGTGCACAGTGACAGCTGGGTAGTCATCATGGCTTTTGTGGCTGAGGCACAGTGACAAAGTACATAGAATGAGATGTACTTTCATGTACCCTGTAGGCTATGGTGTTATTTATGTGATGCTGTAACTGCAAAACACTTGAACAAGTAGAACAAATGAGGGTAAAATTATTGAAGAAAATTGTGGTGTGGTATTAAATACAGCAATGCAATTTCTGGCATCTGCTAAAGAGGCATTGTTGTATGCTGGACTTGTTCATGTCCTCTGTCCTAGACATCCATGTCCTCCTCATTGGAGACTGTATTTGAGTCTAGACTGGCCTTCCATTTCACTCCCTTAGAGCTCAGCTTCAGTTGAAAATGCTTCCAAGCTGTAAGTGTTGGTAAGATGTACTGGCTGTGCTGCTTAAAGATATGTATTGAAACGAGTTTTTTCCCATTTATATAGTTTCGATACTATGAAAACATCTTATTTTAATAAACAGTGTCTGATTACTGTAATTGAAGAGGAGGAGATATGGCTCCCATAGGTCTTGAAGGAAAGATCTTCCTTCCTGTCTGTATCAGGCAGGGGTCTGGTGGCATGTTGAGCAAGATGGAAACAGGAGAGCCAAGTTCTCTTTGCAGTTATCAGCAATAATGGTTGTGTCTTCTTTCACTTGACCTTGTTTCTCCTAACTCTTATCGCTGTAACTCTGTCATGTATTCCTATCCCTGTGACCTGTGCCACTTTTGCAGGGCATTGCCTTCTCACTGGGCACTCCTCCCCGTTCCTTCTCCAGCAGTAGCACCTGAAGTAGCTGTTTCTTTTCTGGATGTTGTAGCAAGGGGGGGTTACTGTTAATGGGTCTGTGGTGAGTGGGAAGCTGCTAGTCTGCAATACCTTTAGGTGTCCTTTGTGTGATTTGACATGAACCTGAGATCACCAACTGGTTTGAGTTAATCTTGCAAAGTTTATTTTCCTTAGGTGTTTGACTTGAGAGAGTTCACTCAAAGATCTGAAAGGAAATGTTTCCGTGGTTAACTCTGATTTAAACAACTCTGAAAGCTTGCTCTGGCTTGTTAAATGTGAATCCCCCCTCATCTTGGCTTCAGAGCTTTATTATAAGGCACACATGCACCTGACAGACCAATGAAGCTGTGGCCCTTCCTGTACTTAGTGATATTTTTCTGGGTAACGTTGTATTTTAATTCAGAATGAAAAAGTCATGATGCAAATTAAGATTGATGTTAAAAATGTGTCAATATTTCTGTTAGTCTTCGCTTCTTGTAGTCAGTTTTTAAAGTTTTCCTGGCCCAGAAGGATAAAAATGAAGCACATCAACACTCAATGGTTTCTCTCCTGAAGCTGCCCAAAAGGTGGGATTCTCTGGTGGTTTTCTTGGGTGCTTACTGTGTATCTTTGGAAAAGTCATCTTTTAGTAAGACACAAAGTATTTCTCACCAAGTTGCATTTGATTTAGCACTAACTCCCAATCTGGTTGGAGTCCAAGTTGTTATCAACCTCCTACTCTCTTGTTTATATTTCTGATCCATTAGTATGTCTTCATTGTTGTTGTTTGCTTTCCTTTCTTGTCATCAGTATAACTTCTAAGTGATGGGCTTTTCATATACTCAAGATGCAAAAGCTGACTTTACGTGCTGTGAAAATACTGTGGTAATTTCCTTGACTATGGTTTTCATTGTAATGCTTCTTAGAGTTCCAGCTAATCCACTCTATGGAGACCCAACTTAAACTATCGATGTTTCAATGAAATTAACAAAATTAAAATAAAAACAAAACGAAATTAACAAAACTTTGAAGCAGTTCTGATTAGCCTTGTACTTTTACTTCCTTACCCATGGTTTTGCATTCTATCATCATTTTACTGCTTGCTTTCATTACATCTTAGATATTTATATCTCACTAAATTTAAAGTGAGGACTGCAAGCCTATGAATAGTTTAGATACTGGTAGTGTTTGATTTGCATAGCTTACAAGGTCTTGTACACTGAGGGAAATAAACAGGCTAGAATTTGACGTCAGGGATCAAAGGCAATTTATAAAATACGTTCTTCTAATATATATTCCTGTAAAGTAAGCTTTCAGAAAGCTTGTACTGTAACATTTCTTCAAGCAGAGTTACCTGGGGGATGTAGCAATTAGGACTGATGGATCAACTTTCAGTTGTGTATTGCATAATTTCATCAAAGCAAACAGCAGTCGAACCCAGATCTGATCAGGTCCGGACTGATCAATTTGAAGATATCTGATCTTCGAGCTGACTCCAGCAAGTCAGTAGTAGGTGGTGTGGGCATGTGGGTGGCAGTAAGTAGCAGTACTTTCCTTGCACACTTTGCTAGCACCCAGTGGCTTGTACTCCGTGGCTTTCCTGTCCATCTGCTTATTTGTCACTGGATTGTTACCTAGCTGATGAGCGCTACTTGTATAATTCACAATGGCCCCCTAGGATACTTGATTGCTTTTCATTAGATGCCTTATCTGTGGTCTTCAGCCGGTAACGTTTTTGTTTAGTTTTCCTCTGAGGAGATGTAAACCACCAAAGTGTAATACAGGCCTGTTGTAAAATTAAGACCATAAACTTTAAGACAAAGTTTCTGGCACTTATCAAGACCTTAAAAGTATAGGATTTCTTCCTTCCTAAAAGTGTGAATAATTTTGTTTGTATGGAGAATTGATAAGAACAACCATTTTAATCTCATCTCTCTGACTACCAGAGTTTGTATTTTCCCAAACATTTAATTTTGCTTTTCTCTTTTTTCTTTTATTTTTCTGCAGGATGGATTAGATGCTTTGGTGTATGACTTGGATTTTCCTGCCTTAAGAAAAAACAAAAACATTGATAACTTCTTAAACAGGTGTAAGTATTTAATATTGTGGTTACTGACTAACTGGGACTAGGAATATCAACTGAAATAAAATAATATGTTGCTGCATTTTGAAAGGCCATTAGAGATTTTGGGTGCGAGGTGTTTTAAGAGTCATATTTGTTTGTTTCCCAGTCAGTACTGATGCAGTTACTGGTAGAAATGTAATCCCCAGCAAATGAATGCTCAAGTTTACTAATGTAAGTGATGATGTATTCAGCATTACAGAACCCTTAAAGAGAAAGGCCTGTCTCCTTGTTCTTGGCAACCTTTTGGATTCCTGTAGCTTGCTGTGTAATGTCATGTACTGACGTACTTAAAGCAATTAGCAGTAAAATGACATAACGTGTGCAGTGTTAAGAAATATTGAAGTGTTCACTGACAGACTGGAGAGCTCACTTTATATTATAAAAGGTCTCTTTTCTTTATCCAGTACTGCAGTGTAGAAGTATTATTTGTTTTATATACACAATTGTTAGGTCACCATGGTAGCTTCCTGATTTTTAAAGGAATTAGTAGGTACAAAATAATCTGTTTTATTATCTAGACAGAAAAAAGAATATGGGAAGAAAACGAGATGTTTTGTTGTTGTTGTTTTTCTTATTTTGCAACTGGAAGGTAGCACTGCCTTATTTCACTTTCTCGTTAATTCTGTTCCCTGCCGTTTTTTGTGCTTTTTGTTTGCTTTTTTAAAAGAATTTCAGAATTCACATACCTTCAGGTTAATTCTACTCTTATCATAGAATCACAAGGTTGGAAAGGACCTACAAGATCATCTAGTCCAACCAGCCTTCTATCACCATTGCTTCCACAAACCACTAACCCATATCTTGTAGCTCCTCATCCAGACACTTCTTGAACACTGACAGAGATGGCGACTCCACCTCCTCCCTGGGCAGCCATTCCAGTGCCTGACCACCCTCTAAGAGAAAAAGTTTTCCCTTATGTCAATCTAAACCTCCCGTGGTACAACTTGTGGCCATTTCCTCAGGTCCTGTTTGTTGTCTGGGAGAAGAGGCCAAAGCCATCACAGCCTCCCTTAAGGAAGTTGTAGAGTGTGATGAGGTATCCCCTGAGCCTCCTCCAGACTGAACAGTCCCAGCTCCCTCAGCCGCTTCTCATAAGACTCATGCTGTAGACCCCTCACCCCTTAGGAAGTCATATTATTTATCATATTGCTCTCTATTTTTCCACAACAACAAGATATCCTTCTCATTCTTAATATTCTTAATGAATAATGTTGATTGTACTGATAGAGGTATTGCCTGCTTTTTTTATTTAAAAGCAAAATAAACAAAACCAAAAACCCACATCATTAAAGAGCAAAGTCGTTTACACTCTATCAAACAGATGAATTCTGGAAATGATGGCAGAAGTGTTTACTGATTCTAGACTTACTGCTGCCTGTGGATTGAATGGGCAGACCTTAGAATTAAATTAGGTTTTATTCAATTTTTTTCCAAGCTTAAACATTGTAATTACATGTTGTAATAAACCGTTTTTGTGGCAAATGCAAAGTAATTTCATTAAAATAACCTGATTTTTTTTCTTCTCTTCATTGAAATTGGTTTAAGTCACAATAATGAATTGGCGGTTTCATTTTATTCCCAATCTGTGCCAGTGTAAGCCCATTAGATATGGTCGGTGGCTCAGCGTGCATGCAAGCTGGTTGCTGGAGTGCCTGACATCTAATACTAAACTTCTCACAGTTCAAGCTATGCTTGAATTTGTACACATTGTTATGCAAACATATCACAGAATTGTAGGGGTTGGAAGGGACTTCTAGAGATCATTGAGTCCAACCCCCCTGCCAAAGCAGGCTCCCTACACCACGTCACACAGGTAGGCGTCCAGGCGGGTCTTGAATATCTCCAGAGAAGGAGACTCCACCACCTCCCTGGACAGCCTGTTCCAGTGCTCCGTCACCCTCACTGTAAAGAAGTTCTTGTGCACATTCGTGCGGAACTTCCTATGCTGAAGTTTCAGCCCATTGCCCCTAGTCCTGTCCCCACACACTACTGAAAACAGACCAGATTGTATACTCAGTTATTTGCAGAGAAGGTGTGGTGAAACTGCTGGAGAAAGGAGAAGTCGGATTAGGCAAAGGAAATTCTTATTTCAAAACATAATTTGAATGCAGTTTTTAAGAATAGTGAAGTTGTCAGAAGGTTTCAGAAGATCTTCCCTTTTGCATTTGGAGATGAGTGAAGGAAAGGAAAATGCTTGCTCACGGTCTGAGAATGTATATCTTGTAGGTGTGAATTTTTCTGAGTAAAATGTAACCTGAAGGAATTTAAGGGTAGAGAACAGACCAAATTATTTTCGCTTCAGACTGCTTTTAGAGATGTAATTTTGCTGTCACTGCTGGAATGTGAAAACAAGCTGTGCGCCTGTGAGCAGTGACCTTACAGGGAATGGTGAAATCTAGTTTGTCTCAAAATTCTTAGTTAAATAAATAAATTACTTTATTTAACTTAAGACATGCAGGAACATTTTATTGATGAATGGAAAGCCATTAAAAATATCTTCTTGCGGTATTGGCTATCCAGACAGTTTACACCATTGTTGTACAACTTAATTCTGATCTTTTACATTACAAATAATGTAAAAAAAAGCTTGCTTTATTTTATGGAGGACTTACTGTTAGGAGATGATTAGACAATAAGTTAACAGCGACTGGAAAATCATTGTCATGAACTGGATGATCTTGGAGGCCTTTTCCAGCCTCAGTGCTTCTATGATTTCATAAGAATTGCTGCATTTCAGTTCTCTGCAGTCCTACCCATCTCCTGTCATAGGTCAGTTTTTGCAGTGTGCAAACAAGGCAATGCATTTTATTTTAAATTACTGAATATTTTGATCCTTGTATGAAATATGTTGAAATCAGCTGGGGGCGTGTAGCATTGTAAAGGGATGGCTCCATATTAGTGGTTTGATGGAGTATTTATTCAAACAAAACTGCGTTTGTTCCTGTAGAATAATAAAATGTTAATGAATTTTAATCGTGCATATGCCACTTTGTTATAGTTAATGGCTAATGTATGCTGCAATCAAATGGAAGTTTTCTGTTGTCTGCCAAGTCTTTTTTTTGTTAACATGAGCTATAGAATTGACATTTCTTCTTTCTCTTCCCTTGTACTTCTTTCCAAGGTTTGCTGTAAGGCCTAGAATATTATTTTTGAAAAGAAAATACTGTTGTATAACTTGTTTTATTAGGAGTATTTTAGTATCTGTTCCTTCTTTTCAGAAATACTGAAACTTGAAGCTTTTCCATGTAATCTCATGCCAGTGTTGACCCACATGGATTAAAATAGACCGTTTTAATCTTTGACCAAATTTGGAATTAGAGTATCTGCCCACTGGGAGTTGGTAAATGATCGTAGTTTATAGAATGACAGGTTTATATAAATAATTACCATGTTTCCCACTGCGTGTTTTACATTAAAATCTCCTTTTTACAGTAAAAGGATTAATGAAAGTGCAGAATACTGAAAGGCTTTTTTTAAAAAATAGTTACTTGAAGTGTCTCTTATGTATTCTTAATAACATTTTCTCAGATGTATTGCATAGTTATCCAGAAATAGTCTTTTATAAAGGATCTACTTACAAGCAAGATCATACTGGATATGAGATTTATGCATAGCTGTATTTTTTTTGGTAATATAATTATTTAGAAAGAAATATTTAGAAAAAAAAAAGCCAAATGAAGATGTCCAGTAACTTGATTGTACCATCAGTCTTGTATTATGTTTATATCAGGTTTGGTTACTACAGTAATGAGAGAGTGAAGTCATGCATTCTGCAGGGGAGTTCCCAATAGGGAAGTAGGTTAAAATAAAATCCAAATCCTCTCTTTGAGGAGTTTGTCTTCCAGTAATGTTAAAAAATCAAAGTAAGAGGTGAATGAGTTTAATCAATTTGATATAAATGAAATGTGAACTTTTCTTTCACATAGATAAAGACACAGTAAATAAAATGAGAGATCTGCGGATGAAAGCTGAAGATTATGAAGTGGTGAAGGTGATCGGCAGAGGGGCGTTTGGGGAGGTTCAGCTGGTAAGTCCTGTCTCTATACATCAGAACGTCTTCTGTAGCATTTGCCTGATACAGCTGTTTCTGAATACAGAGTTCAGAAGATGGAGTCATATATTACATGTATACCTTATATTACTTAGATATTATACGTATGCATAGTATTATACATTATATTTTATATATGGAAATTTACCTCTTTTTATCCCATGGAAATGTTTTTGCGAATTACTGTACTCTCAGTCTGCACCTGTTTTGCACTATAAGTCATACTTCTATTAAGAAGTGGAATATATATTACTTGTAATTCGCAAAATCAACCTTTGCTTCTGCATTTATGGATGCTCAAACAGTCCTTCAGGACTCAAAGAATTTCTGCCAGTTCAGAACCTACACTGGGGTTTTGTTCAAGTTTCTCACAGGTGAGAGGAGATGTGTGCTGCTGATGTTACATCAGCAACTGGACTTGTTTATGCTGCTTTATTAAACTGAGAATTGGTGGTAGAAACCAGACATAAGCAGCAATTTTATGTTTGCTAATGATCTCCAAAATGCTTATAGTCTTAATAGTTTTTAAAAGGTGCCTCCACCATGTCCTTTTAGGGATATTCACCTACAAGTCATAAAACATTTGTTTTGCCTGCAGATGCTGTTGGATAGTTCTAGCAAGTATCTTAAGAGCAGGAAACATATTCAGTTATATTCTTCCTGTATTAATGTGGGAAACTAATGTATTTTGTATGTAACTCTTGTCGTCATAGGTAAGGCATAAATCGTCAAGAAGAGTCTATGCTATGAAACTTCTGAGCAAATTTGAGATGATAAAAAGATCAGATTCTGCGTTCTTCTGGGAAGAAAGGGATATCATGGCTTTTGCTAACAGTCCCTGGGTTGTTCAGGTACAGTGAGATTCCTTTAAAAAATATCATTTGTGTAGAACAGTTCCGTGATAGTGCTGCATGACTTGTATTTTCATGGTTTAGCTTCTTAAATTCCCTTTTTCTTACATTGATCTCTTGGAGAAATACACAACTTACAACAGGAATGCTGTTTGCAACAAATAGCATGTGTTGTACTTACTTCAGAACTGCTTTGCCGTAACATTTGCAAGATGAGCTATTCTGCTAATTATTAGAACTCTGTTAGATAGAAGTTAGAACCGGTGGGCCTGCTCCATAGTAATTCTTTGAAGCGGTCCATGTATCAGAAATATGGTTAAGATGTAGCTTCTGCATATTCCATTTTTTGTATATGCTTGACTAGAAATTATGCCTTCTCTGGTTACATTTTCCTCATTTCAGTGTTATTACAATGTTTGGAGAGTCATTGCTGCCTTTGAAGTTAATATGGAGGGTGCCTGAAGCTATCATCATATGTTTGTGTGCGCATGTTAACACATTTGTTTAAACTGTTCTTACCCTTAAGCATGTACATTTTTTTGTTAAGTTAGAATTAAACAAAGTCATTCAAGAGTGACCTAAAAATCATACGAATTTTACTGCTGTCAAAGAGGTAACTACATCACTGTCTGTCTAGGAGTGATTGTCCAACAGAATGTTTTATCATTTTCTGTGTTGAACAGAGCATTGACTACTGTAAGGGAAGTACTACCTTTTAATATTTGTTTTAAATTGAAGTTTACTTTCTAAACAATGGATACACTGACAGTAGAATAATAAATATTTACTGATAACACAAATAGAATCGGGAAGATGTTTGCAGTACGTTAATTTCATGTTTACATATTTGTCAGTTTTCATTCCAGGGAGTGAGGAAGCATTACGTTCTATTATGCAATGAACTCTCTTTGAAATTATCTCAATATTTATTGCAGCAAATTGTGATCTGGAGGCAGAACTCTACTGCTTTTGTAGTAATATAAAAGAATGGAAAATGCAGCAGAAATTGACTTGAGATTAAGACCTTTTCAGAAGGTCTAATGGATAGTGCAGAGCTGCTGCAGTAGTTGTAGCAATTCTGTTACTCTGTAAGTCCAGCGGCACAGGAATTCCATGGTTTTCCAACAAGCAAAAGATGAAAGATATCTGAAACATTCAGCGACTTGTTCTTTTATTTTCTTTTTACAGTTATTTTACGCATTCCAAGATGATCGTTACCTTTACATGGTCATGGAATACATGCCTGGTGGAGACCTTGTAAATTTAATGAGTAACTATGATGTTCCTGAGAAATGGGCCAGATTTTATACTGCTGAAGTTGTTCTTGCATTAGATGCAATTCACTCAATGGGCTTTATACACAGGTGAGGAAAAAAAGTATTTAATTCTGTCAGAATTTAATTGTTTAAGATAGTTTTAAATTTGCTAATTGCTAATGAGGTGGTGCAGTCAAAATAAAGTTTTTCAGTTCCTCTGTTCGGAGAGTAATAAAATTGTCCCACTTTACTAACAGACCTAACAGATGCAGACCTAAAGTGACATGAATAAGTTGACCCCAAATTATTTCATTTAACTTGATTAGAAAAAGTTGTTTTGAGAATTTGATAGTGGTAATATACACTATTAGTAATTAATAACTTTCAGCTCTGTGTTTAGAGCCTCACCTGGCATCAGTGAGCCATTCAACAAGAGACTGAACAAGGTTAGGAAAATCTTCCAGCCACCTATTTTCTTATAAGAGGCCAGATGGAAAACAGGCAGAAAGTAAAAAGGACTTAGCTTAGTTTTGTGGGTAAAGTCACTTGTCAGATAGATTTGAGATGTTCTCTGTTGATGTTTGAACTTCGTCTGTTTATCTTTTAACTATATTAACTAGAAGAACAAGGATAATTTCATCAACAGAAAATACAGGAACAGCTTGAGAAGGACATGGTATATATTCTGCATTTGTCATTTGGTCAGATCAGCTTTAACACATAAGTTTTTTGTTTAAAAAAAAAAAAAAAAAAAGCAAAGCACAAAGCTATCAACCCATTGCTTAAAACAGGATCTAGAGGATACCCTTACTATACTACATTTAATGAATGGTCTGGCAGAACCATTTGTGCATGTGTATTTGCATTCTTTAGAAAGCAGACAATTGCAGTTGTCAGCAGCACTGCAAATCTTTTCCTGAAGTTTTAGTATACTTTGAGGCTGACAGGTTTTGTTCTTTTTTTTAATTTGAAGAGTGAATGGAGGCTCATGAAAATGAGGGCTGATGTAACGACAGAGGATGTGGGAGGGGCTGAGGCTGCTTTCTTTACCTCAGCCTTCACTTGTAAGGTCTGCTCTCAGGCCCCTGTGCCAGGTGGCATAGTTTGGGGTACTGAAGCATTTCTGTGACAGAGAAAGATGAAGCTGAGTCTCACTTAGAGAGAATTGTTGTGTGGAAAAGGGCATACAGCAATACAGCAATTTGATGATTTATTTTTTATGTAGCTGAACTGGATCTTAATGGAGATGGGCTTAAACCACTCAGTGTTTTGGGTTTTGAAATTATTATTATTTTATTTTGGAGCAAGAGTAACATCCAGATTTGTGAAGTTCACTGACTTGAGGCTGTGCTCCTCCATTCAGTACCGCGTCTTAAAACGTTCAGTTCCACAGTCTGCATGTAGGGCATGATACTTTAAGAAGGAAAAAATGGAGGAAATGGTTGTGCTTTCAAGTTGTTTTACTTACTATGTTAGATCTAAAAATGGATGACTTCTACTGTTTTCATCAGTTAAACTGATCAGTTAATGCAAATATTTTTCTCTTTTCAGAGATGTGAAGCCTGATAATATGCTGCTAGATAAAGCTGGTCATTTAAAACTAGCAGATTTTGGTACTTGTATGAAAATGAACAAGGTAGGCTTAAGATTTTAACTTTTCTGTTTGTAAAAGGAAAGCGTATCTGAAAGTGAAAATAAAATAAACTGAAAACTTTTTAGTTTTGACAGATGTCATGACAGATGTCATGACAGATGTCCAAGATTCCCCTCTATTCCTGTTACTATTCTTTGTGCATCCTATTAAATTACAATATAGAATATGAAAATGGTTCTGGAAATAGGGACTGCATCAACTTCTATACACTTTCAGACTATTAACTGTCTCTAGATCCTTCTGGACTATTTCTTTAAGGTTTTGTTATCGAAGTTAATGTGAAAGAATGAGATTATTTCAAGATAGTTAGTCAGTGATGAAAGAAGCATAACTGTTGCCTTAAGTTGTTGAACCCCGATTATACTTTCTACCATATGCTGACCTTGCAAAAAGGTGAATCTGAAAGTAACAGGTTGAAGAATATAGTGGAATTATTTATTTTTCAAAATAAAATTAAAAAGTATTTCAAGTACCGTGGAACACTTTTTTTCCCTACACAGATTTGGTTAGTTTGTCAACCTGCACCTATGTACTTGAAAAGCAACCTGAAAGAGATGGTACGAATAGAGTCTGTGTAACATATACATCATGTTCTCAGCTTATTCTAGGAGCTTTGAATAAATCAATTCGTTTAGCTGTTTTGCTATAAGTAAAAGGCACCAGTAAAAACCAAATGCAGGTTATGTGCACAAATAGAAAAAGCTGTCTTAGGTTATAACCAGTCCCCTCCAGTTGAGGAGCAGAGAGATAATTTGACTTGATTTTGACTTAATGTAGATTTCTGAGGACTGCTTTTGCTCTTAACAGTGGGAACTTTTGAAATACAGACAAATATCCCAGTGCTTAAGCTTTAAGTGCCAAACAGAAGTAAACATATAGGAATTTGTATATTAGTGTCACAGAAGTAAACTTGTGTCAGTCGTGCTTTGCATTCTGTTCTGTACTAAACAATGCTAGCTGTGTGTTGAAGAGCATGAGTAAAGTAGCTCTGTGGAAGAGAAACTGGACTGTGTAGACAGGAGCTTGATACAGGTGCATTCTAGATTTACTGTGCATGCAACATTTGCTGTGTTATATTTCTTATTTATATATTCCTGTACCAGTTTTTCTACTGATCCATTTCTAGCAATACTATAGTGTTATACTGGAAGTGTCTGAATACTGGAAAGGGTCGTGTGATATCTGCTTCAGTGTTCTAGTTGCCATTACCAGTGTGATTACTCTGCTCTTCTGCCTTTCTTAGCAGTGTGAGGAATGTAAAACATTCTTCTCATCTGTTACACAATTTGAAGTCTCTGCTTCAAGTTTCAGGGCCTTATCTACGTTGCAGTCTTCCAAGCTTTAAGGATATTGGGTTGGAAGTGAAAAAGTTAATTTAGTTGGTCTTGACAGCAAAATCCCAAATGTTGGACTCTTACACTAACAGAGGAGCTTTCCTTGTTTACCCTAAGTCCTGTCAGTATGTAAGACATTCATACTTGCATGAGCAAGTAATCAAGTGCTTTGCTCTGGATTTAGTAGTTTAGCGATTAAAAATGTTTAAATACCCATTCAAATGTTCAAAGAAGAACATTTGTTAATTAAAGTTGATGTTGATTTATTGATGCTGTTTAGGCTGCATAAACTCTTGAAAATGGCTTGCAATTTTGGCCCTTACATTTGGGCCTGGCTATTTTCTTTCTCTTTGTAGGAAGGTATGGTACGATGTGATACAGCTGTAGGAACACCAGACTATATCTCTCCTGAAGTACTGAAGTCCCAGGGTGGCGACGGTTACTATGGACGAGAATGTGACTGGTGGTCAGTTGGAGTTTTTTTGTATGAGATGCTTGTAGGTGAGTAGTAGGATAACAAAAATGAGTTTTACTACTTAACTGTACTCTTAAGTTAAAGTAGCATTATTGCTTTAACTGTTTCAGTTATTTCTTTCCTGCCATAAGTTGTGATTTACTTATTGAGACATTCATGAAGCTTATTTTGGAAATTATTCTGTCACAGTTCTCAAATATTTGTCCTTGTCTGTTGTTCATTTAGTTGCTTACATGTATTGTGTATGTAATTCAAATGCTATGCATCAAGTCCACAATATTGATCTGTTTTTTAATGTTTGTCTTGTTGCCTTTTCAGGTGACACACCTTTTTATGCAGATTCTTTGGTTGGAACATACAGTAAGATTATGAACCACAAGAACTCCCTTACCTTCCCTGATGACAATGAGATCTCTAAAGAGGCAAAAAACCTTATTTGTGCCTTTTTAACTGATAGGTGAGATTTAAACTTTAATCAAAATGAAAGTAAGCTTTCATTAAGAAAGATTATCATGTTGAAGGAACGTTATGTGTGTGTATCTGTATCGTGTTGGTGTGTGCACCCTCTAGATGAAATGTGGGTGTTAGGTTTTTTAATGTTGTAGGTACGGTCCGATTGTACCCACACTACTTACTCATATAAGTATAACCTTTGCTTGAGACCTGGTGCTGCAATGGAAGGGGACTACTGCATTTGCTGAGCTGCATGGGATGCAAGCAACAGCACGGTCTCCTTGACAGCTGTCTAGGCAGTCTGTGATGATGGAAACAGTAGCAGCAGGAGTTCTTGTAGACAAGATTTCAAACCAGATTTTGTTCTGAAATGTACCTGTGATGTTGCTGTAGTTATTTTCATATTTGAAAGCTTTGAGGTATGTCTGTTTCTTGCCTTGGTGGGAGAGGTAATTATTTTCACTTTGTCACTACATGTGCTGTAGAGTGAATTTGCTTTCTTTTGGAATGATTTATGTCGTTGTCCATGCTATCCTGAAAAAATCACCTCTTTCCAGGGAAGTGAGACTGGGACGAAATGGCGTAGAAGAAATTAAACGGCATCTTTTCTTCAAAGATGATCAGTGGGCTTGGGAGACTCTCAGAGACAGTAAGTATAACGCTTTTCTCGGACACTGTGATCTGGCTTAGTAATGTATCATGTTAGCAAAACTACTGCCATATTTCTTTTCAGTGGAATTTAGTCTTACTCTGTAGCAAGGAATGAGGTTTCTTAGACACCAAAGAGACATTCCTCCTAAATTCTTAAATATTACTTGACCGATAAATTGATTATTAAAGTATAATTATTCCTCTTTTTTTCCTAGCTGTAGCACCAGTTGTGCCCGACTTAAGTAGTGACATAGACACTAGTAATTTTGATGATATTGATGAAGACAAAGGAGAGGAAGAAACATTTCCCATTCCAAAAGCATTCGTGGGCAACCAGCTTCCTTTTGTTGGATTTACATATTACAGCAACCGTCGGTATGTACAAACAAGCAATCTAGTGATGTATTCTCTAGTCAACGCTCCTGTCTTAACTCATACCAGCATATAGATAAAAGCCAAACAGATGCTTACTAATGAGTCAGAATCTTAATAAATTACACTTTGGCACTTTGATAGGTAATATTTCTAGTCATCGGTATCTTAAAATATCACACTGATTTTGGGAATGTCTTGTTCTCTGGTAAGAATATTACGTAGTGCTGCAGCAGAAACCGAGCAAGAATAATCATTGGCTGTTGTTGCTACAAGTCAGAGCTGCCTACAAGGCAGTGAAATATCCGGGTAGTCATGAATCAGGGATATAAATGTCACTTTTGTGGAAAAGTTCCTAAGTTTTATACAAGGATTACACGCTTTGCGTCAGTTTTGGAGTCTTGTGATAAATTAAAACCTGTCTTAACTTCTCCATGGGTCACTAGAAGTAAAATATTTTTCTTTTCCCTGTTATCTGTTATATAGTTTTTCTTTTTTAAACCATTCAGCTGCAGTCTGAGATTGTAATGTTTCAGTTTTTGCTGTTCCTTACAAAACTTTAAGTGACATCGGTTGAGATTATGTTGATTCATACTTTAACATTCATTATTATTGTAGGCACTGCAGATAGCTAAATCTATATTCAAAAAACCTTTTAACTTTCTTACTTTGAATGCCGCTTTTTATTGTTGTGGGTGTCAGTCACACTTAAAATGGACTAAGTCTTCTAGTAGAACGTGTCAGAAAAAAAACGACTATTAGTTTTAATAGCATTTCAAGATAGGAAAGCTTTAAAGGAAAATAAATCTTATTCAGCCTTGGATAGAAGATGGGCTGCTTTTCCAAGCTTGCAGTGAAATTCTTTACATCTCAGCAATGAGCTGGATTTTTCTATATAGTAAAAACAAGCTTTGCAGATAGTTTGTGTGAGTTCAACAGTCCAATAATTTTACCTATTGTTTTGACTTCGACAGTTTTGAAAGGTCTGAAATGATCGTTCCTAGCTGCTATGCCTGTGATCCTAATTTTAATTCCCTTTTTATATTGAAAGTAGTTCAAACATTAAATTGCATCTTTATTGCATGCTTCTTTCACTTCCCTTCTTCTTTTGTTTTTGTTTTTATTATTTCACATATGCTTAGAGTTAAAAGAAATGGGGATATAAGATGATGAGACTTACGTCACTAGAGGAAGTCATATGGTATTTAGTAAAGAATACTTTCTACAGCTGTAATCTCGTGATTCCAAACTAAAATATATGGTTCTTCATTACTGAACTTCACCTGTAGCACAGGTTTTGGAGTACTGGTTGAGAACAGTTTACAGCAATTTGTAGCTTTTGGCTTCTCTTCTGGATTGAGGTTATTCCTACTCTTCTCTGGTGCTGTGACTGCTTCAGTATGATATTTTTGCTGCTCAATAGCCCTGGTGTGCAAATTATGATAGCTTCCTGAACTTGAGACAGTCAGTCCCTTTTTAAAGGGAACTATCACGTTTTCTCTTTGTCATTTGGTTCTCTGTAAGCAGTCTTGATGTTTAATTTGACTTGTTTGCATATATCTTTGATGTTGCCCTCCTTGATATTTTGGAGAGGTTTTGATTCATGTGAAACGAAAGAGGATGTATCTGTCTTCCTCTGTTCATGTGCTGTAGTTTTCTTCCTCACATAATCTGATGTAGTTAAGAACCCTTCATATATCTCTACAGCACTTATCAGTCCATGAATGTTACACCCAATACTGAAGTAATTATCAGTCACTTGTACTTATTTGCCTGAATTTTTAGAATCACAACAAATAGACTTATGTGGTATTTTTAGAAGAGAGTTCTGTGAGATAGCACTCCAGGACAGCTTTGCGTGTGGAGCTTCTAATGACTTGGTTGGAAGTTATGCACACACGGTCTCTGCAGTTTGCTTCATTACTACTTGTTTCATAAGTGAGGGAATAAATATTTATGGGATGCAAGCCAGAGAGAGTATTGTAACCATGGAAAGGAAAGATTTTTTTAATAGTTATTTAAAAAAAGAGTGGTTGTATTAATACTTGGCAGAAATCCTTCTTTCAAGAGATCTGCTGCTGCACGTTTCTTTTTACTACTTGAAGCCAATTTTTACAATTAATTGTGCATGCGGCTTTTTTTGTTTATTTTTTGCTCAATTAAATGTGCTTAAATCTTGAAGTATGGTAAATAATCTGATTCTGTTACTATTTGGATATCCAGATTCTGAGACAAAAAACATAAAATTGGAAGGTACTATTTTTAGTGTGATTATATTCCGTGTTTCCGTTTTCCATTTAAACAGTTCTTAAAATAACTTTTAAAATGTTGTTGCAGGTATTTATCTGTCTCTGCAGAAAATTCCAACGATAACAGAACAGGCTCCAGTATGGATAAAAGCGTGGTATGTCTCCCTGATGTTTTGTTGTATCCCGGAGAGTCTGTTGCATGTATGAGTATAAACTGATTTCTAAATGGCTCGGACTGTTTTAGTGCTTTGAGGTAGAGGAGAGCTCTACATGGTATTGAACTGTGCTGGTTTAATTTGTTGGAAAAACTGAATTTCTGTCCTTCCTGAAACATTAACTTTAACAAATGGGAATCAAATGGTTGAAGCTGCATACTCCTGTGGGAGATGGCAGGTGAGGTAGCAATGCGGGAGTTCTCTTTTTCAAAGAAAATTTCCAAGCTTGGTTGTTGTGCTCCTTCTCAAGGATGCCCCTCAAGCTTTTGAGATTCAGGGCACCAAGAAGCTGCATTTATTTATATAGCAGCTGACCTGTCTGAAGGAATGAGCAGAAAAGTTCAGTGGCTCTTTTGGCTACTGCTTCCTAAACATCTTGGTTACCAGGATGTCAGGTTACCAGGAAGGTAAGCTGATATCTTAGGAGCAAGGCATGCATTAATTCTATGTAAGTTTTGGTGTAAAGTAAACTATTCCATGTGATATTTTTCAGGTTGTTTTTTCCCCCCCAATATAAATTGCTGACAAAAATGATAATAGACTCTAAATAACTCTTTTTGGCTTTGATTGATTTACTTACCTTTTCTCATCAGCATATGAGTGTTAGTGTAGCAAAATTAAAAACAGAGCTAGACTCCCACATATTAGTAGATACTTAAAGATCTACTCTGAGCTTGGGTTGACTTTAAAGATACTTACTAAATGGACTTTGCAGACTTAGTGGTGTGACACCTCTGTATAGCTAAAGATTCCTAGAGCACTGTCTGAACTGCCGGGGCTATTGCAGTATCTTGTGATTTTAACAGTTCTGGGAGGGCAAGCTCTGGAAGGATATGGGTGATAGTGAGGTCTAAATGAGTGTTAATCTTTACTATGGGGTATTTTTATCCTACAATTTTCTCTCAGCTGTTTTTCCTTTCATTACATGCTGCAATGAAAACGGTAATGTTAACACATGGTTAGCAAAATAATTACTTCTGGAAATATAACACAATGTAAACTATCTGTATTTGTGGTATAATACTGAGGATTTTCTCTGAGGAACTGAGTGCCAGAAATTTCACAAGTGTAAAGTCTCACAAAATCAGACCATGAAGTCAGAGAAAAATGGAGTTGACTATCCTCTAGCTGAATTTCAAACCTCTTTAACGTCTGATTATTTACTTTCATTTAGTGCTACCCTCAACTTCTGTGAGTGTTTCAGGAGGTATTAAGGAGATTAACATATATTTTTGCACTGGATCTTCAATTTTCTTCATTGCCCAGGGGCCAAAAGCAGATGCAAAATGCTTTAGTGATTTAAAAAATAAATAAAATGCGTCAACTTTGGGGGGATTTTTCTTGGCATCTCTGCTGTAAACAGAAAGTAAAATACAGAGGAATGCTTTTATATTAATTACAATTAACTCAGGATTTTCTGAAGGTATTATTTAGGTTATTGATATCAGATTGTGCAAAAGTGCTTTTGTCTTGAGCTTTTGTCTTGCCTTTTGTCTTGCACTAATGTAACGTGACTGGTCAGTAAGATTAGATAGACCCCTGTAAAAGTATCCAGAGATAAAAAGAAGCAAAAGGAAGCAATAGAGGTCCAAACTACAAAGAGTCAGTATCAAAATACTTCAGTTGCCGAAGGTCTTTAGAACTGTTCTTCTTCCATCACATTTAATTCCTTTTTGCTAAATGAGTATGCTAAAATCCTTTATACTAACATGAGTAACCAAGAGGTGGATGAGAAATTATCTTAAAATTTCTTGATCCTTTATTTTTGTGTTTTGACAGTGGATCCTTTTCACTTGAGTGAGAGCCCACCTTTAAATAGCCTTGCTTTGTTTCTTAGTAGTTAATACTGGTGGAATAAATGTGTTGTGCACTAGTTCTCCTTCACTCTTCCTCTGAGTTGACAGTGGTTTTTGCCTACAAGCATTTTCTCTTCCAAATAGTGCTGTTGTATATAACACTGGTAATTAGTTTACCAGAGCTGCTCCATAAGTGCTGAGAAGTCTTATTTCTTCCAGCATTTCCTTGTTCTTTGAAGGCTTTCTGGTAGGTAGAGGTAAATACACAGAACATGGAGCAGTGAATATATAAAATATGTGGTTTCTGGTTATTCCCTTGTTGCCTTATCTATGTTCCTCTGAAAACTGAAGCTTCAGAGCATGGATGGAAGAAAAATGAGGAAATGAGAAAGAACGTCTGGTTCTTGGGAGCGCCCAAGTGGGCTCCTGTTTTTTTCCTACTGAAATAGAAAGGAATAAAGATTGAAAGTAGGAATTAAGAGTGACATTTGCCTGGAGTAGACAAAAACTCAACTGTAGCTGTTTAATACGGTTAATATGGTTAATATTATATTAATTATATTACTATATTATATTAATAGCGTTTAATATGGTTGAAGCGTGCTGTGTCTCCAGTTTAGAACCGAATAGAGGACTGTCCTTTTGGAGGACAGTTACTGTTGCTATGAAACAAGAATGAAGGAGTGCTTCTCTTTATGGTCTTAATGTGCAGTTTTAGATTTTCTAGGTGTATTTTGAGGGGAAAAAGTGGAAGAAGTGGACATCAGAGGAACTGTTCTGTTGCTCCTCTTTCTGGGATGATTGTGCAAAAAGGAGTTGGGCAATTATAAGGGTTCTTGAAGTTAGAAGAAGTAAGACAGCCAAGTGTCCAAACTGCTTTCATGTGTTGCTTAGATAAGGACTGTAGTTTTTCTCCATGCTGTTCAAAAAGGCTGAGAGAAATGTGGGCAAGCTAAATTTAAGGTTGAGGTCCTTACAAGATCAGTGGGAAAGTTTAGAGCGAATCAGCACAGATTTGACTTAATGAGCTTCCTCGAAGCTGAAACCGTCTTGTTAATTGAGGATTTTGCTGATGTTGGAGTGAAATTATTGTGCACAGACATCCAGTAGAAGGCAATTATTTTGAGACTGCGTGGAAAGAATGAATTGAAGAATTCGTTTTGCAGGCAAACAGTAAATGCAAATTGCCATTCTGTATTAACATATGAAGTTTGTTACTCTTTTCAAACCTTAGAACAGGGCTATCTGTAAAAAAAAAACCTCCTGAGTTAATAATTAAGAGCATTTCCCCCCACTGCTAATAACTGATGGGCCTGATTCTGCTTCCTGACTGAGAACTGAAGATGCATTGCAAAGTATATTTAGTAGGTTATGCTAGAAAAAAGAAATGGAGGTTAACACAATACTTGTGATTCTGAAAAATACTGAAAAGAAGGCATACTTGACCTAGCATTGTCCCATGAAGTTTGGTGGAACTATATACAGCCCTAAAATTTTACTCCTGTGCAAATGATAACTTGTAACTAACTTAGGTTTTTTGGAGGAAAGGCATTGGGGGGTGTAAATGAGCTTAAAAACATAGTGTTTAATTCAAAGTGAGTCAGCTGTGATAGCTTTATGTAGCTCTGAATGTACTGAAATTCCTTTTTGAAGTTTTTGAATTTAATGCGTGTTCTTTCATGTACAAATATATACATTTAAGATGGAAAATATGCAGAAGATGATCTATGATTTGGAAGAACAGCTACATAATGAAATGCAGCTGAAAGATGAAATGGAGCAAAAGTGCAGGTGAGACTTTGAATTTGATTTCTTTATGTAATTTTAATGTATCTAACACTTCAATTCTGTATTACTACTTTAAGGATTACCAGAATAACATTAGTATGCTGTGTTTCTACAAGAGAGTTCCAGGCACAGGTTTAATCGTTCCAAAACAACATTTGAATGGTTTTCTTAAATATAGTATGAAGGAAGTCTCTGCTATCTAAATACATGGTAATTTTTACAGAACCCCATTTATTTTAACTCCTGTGACTGATAGGTATGACCAAGGATTTTCCTTCTGGAGGTTTTGTTTCTGCTATGTTGAAGTAGATCTGTGTAAATTTGCCCACTTTTTGCAGGTGCGCTTAAGATCAAACAAGTGGGAATATTCTTTTCTAATAACTATAGAAATTTTTACTCAGAGTCATTCCATGTTCTTTCTTTTCCTTTTAAAGTCCTTTCCTGAAGGCCTGAGTAAAGCCAGAAAGCTACACTATGTGTAGGATATAGGAAGAATTAGTGCTTGAATTTTAGGTCCGAAGTCTGTAGCTGTATGAGCTACTTAAATAGAAACTGATAACCAAAATGATCCCGTGTGAATCTATGCTTGTGACTTTGTCTCTTACTTAAACACCACTTCACTGTTATTTGTTCTGATTGATTTATATAAGTAGGACATAGGTTGCTTGAAGTATATTCAGTAACTGCAGTAGTTCCTGCAGCTACTGAAGTTTTCAGAGCACAACAGTGTTTTCTCGTACACCGTGTTGTTTGCTGTAGAGTTAGTTAATCGGATATGTTGCTGTGACAGCTCCTTACTGTAGCTGGCAGATGACTTTGTGTGAATCCTCCTTGTTATCTCTCTGAAGAGGGATAAGCAACTGCCAAAATGTAATTGTTAAGATTTTTTCCTGTTAACTCAAAGTTTTATAGTGTGCTTAACTTTGCTCTCTGACTGTGCTCCAATAAGTTATTTCAACTGAGACTTTCGAATAATACTTCAACATCTTGTCTTATACATGATAGTGAGCTGATTACTATTGAAATAAACATATTAGTTATCTGGGAAGCTCAAAACTAGAGGTAGTCTTAGTAGTTCATCAGAATATTCCAATTTGAAGATACTCTCTGTATTTACTGTCTTTACATTTCAGGTTTAGGGACAAAATATCACACCTATAGTTTTCTGTATATAATCTGCAGCGAAGTTGATAAATTGAGATATTTGATGAGCCATTTTCGGTGATTCAGTGTTTTCTTTGCTTTTTAAATACCTACAAGAAAATGGAATTAGCCAAAATGCAGCGCTTTAGTGATGATTGAAAACTTTGTAACTGGAAAAATGTAATATATCCTCATTAATCATTTCATTTTTAGGTCTTCAAACATCACGCTAGACAAGATAATGAAGGAACTGGATGAAGAGGTAAGGTATTTCCTCACTGAAGCATTCTTAGTTGGATGAAGAGTATGGATAGTACTTCAACAGCTCAAGTTGTTTTTCAGTTTAAATTAAAACTTTTTCAAGGGAGCCCAAAATGAATCCATTGAAAATGATGTGTCAGTTTCCTTGACTAATTATTTGCAGAGATACTTGTTTAGGTATCATTCATTCAAATGTAAACTCCAATGGATTTAATTTTAGGGAAATCAAAGAAAGAACCTAGAGTTAACAGTTTCCCAGATTGAGAAGGAAAAGATGGCACTGCAGCATAAGATAAATGACTACCAAAGAAAAATTGAACAAGAGAGTGAAAAGAGACGGAATGTGGAGAATGAAGGTATGTCACATAGTCCAAACATTGCAACAGATGAGGTAGATGGTGTGTAATAATTTACAGTGTTAACATCTTAAGTGCTACAGAACTTTGAAAGGAATCCTTTAAAGTAAGGAACACACATTTTCAGTGCTTTTTCTTGACTCTTAACAAGAAGTTATTTTTGCCTTATTTTCAAATTTTGTTTTCTACAGCATGTTGTTATTCTGCAGGCATGGAATTTGATCTAAAAATGTACGACTGTTTATGAGGGTGGACAGTGATAGAACAAGGGGGAGTGGTTTTAAACTGAAGTAGGGGAGGTTTAGGTTAGATATTAGGAGTAAGTTTTTCACACAGAGGGTGGTGACGCACTGGAACAGGTTGCCCAAGGAGGTTGTGGATGCCCCATCCCTGGAGGCATTCAAGGCCAGGCTGGATGTGGCTCTGGGCAGCCTGGTCTGGTGACCCTGCACATAGCAGGGGGGTTGAAACTGGATGATCATTGTGGTCCTTTTCAACCCAGGCCATTCTATGACTCTATGATACAAAAAAGGCTAACAAAAAACTTAAATGTCAGTGGACGGGTATGTTCAAATGTGTTTGTATAAAACCTAAAGAATTTTGCTAATCTGCTTTATTAATGGTGTAATTTCTCTTTAGTGTCTACGTTAAAAGATCAAATGGAAGACTTGAAAAAAATCAACCAGCATTCACAAATTACGAATGAGAAGATAACACAGTTACAAAAACAAGTATGTTGTTTGTTTGCTTTCTTCATTTCTAAAATCTGAGGAGCAGCATTATGCATTCATATACAACAAAATTTTTCCCAATAAATAAATTTCCATGTTTGAGAATCTTCTTTTATTTTTCTTTTAACAGCTAGAAGAAGCCAATGATTTGCTACGGACAGAATCAGAAACAGCAGTAAGACTGAGAAAGGGTAACACAGAAATGAGCAAGTCATTAAGTCAAGTAGAATCACTGAATAGAGAACTGCAGGAAAGGTGCAGAGTTCTGGAAAGCGCAAAACTGCAGGTGGAGAAAGATTATTATCAACTGCAAGCAGCTTTGGAATCAGAACGAAGGGACAGAAGTCATGGATCAGAAATGATTGGAGAACTACAGGGTAAATTTTCTCTATAATTAGAAGTTGTAAGCCTGCTTATAAAGTACAATTACATGAAGAAGGGGAAAGCGCATTTGTGCATTTCATTAATTCATGAATTTTTGATTGTGTCTGAGTGGCTCTTGCAAGGGAAAATGTCAAAAAGAAGATTCTTAGGGAAACCGCTGATTATGAGGCAAAAAGTACATTACCAGTAAAAGAATATGATAAGCTGGTAGTGCTAGCGAAGACCCAACACTGCATTTTAGCATCTTGGCGCAGCAGCCAAGTTGGCACACATTTTTAGTTTATTGTTAAATTAATGTTTTTCTCCTTATGTTCCTGTGTTACTTCATAAGTAAGATGAAAAGCATAGTTAGGAATACAGAACTGGATGCTTGGATCTTATTACCATTTATCCTTGTGATTCTTAGTACTAGACTGTTCAGATAATGTTGCTTCATGACTGCTTGTGACTGGGCTGTCAGAGCCTGCTTCCTAACTTGCCTTTTTAATCCACCTGTTGACAGCATTGAGAATCATTTCCCATGAGGCACAATCTTTTGCTTACTTGTGTAGACCGGAGAGAGGTGCTGAGGACTTTTGGGTGTTTTAGTTTTATAAGATCAACTTTTTCTTTCTCTGGTGGATGTTAAGAAGTACCAAGAGTCTTGTTGTCTAGTCACTGTGCTTCGAGTATGAAAAAGCTGCTTCAGTTTAATTAGTGTGCATTTCCTCTGAAATTATGCAGTGTGGTCTGGTGCAGCCTGTTATTAATTGCAAGCGGGAAGTGCGAAATAGCTGAAGACTTCTGTGCACTTTTAAATGTGTTTTTTGACTTCATCTAACTCAGGGGTTTGCAGGGAAGGGATCTCTATTCTGAAAGGTATAGTGATAAGGTATATATAATAAGATGTTTGCTGGTATATATGTGAATAGCTTCTGTGTATTTCAAACACTGACGTGGCTGTTTTAAAAGCACATTTCAAATGAATGCAGAAAGATAAAATTCAGGAAGACGTTCTGCTCGACCATCTTACACCCTTCTTACTGTACTTACAAATTAAGTGAAACATTCTGCACTGTAGCCAGATGGAATTGAACTGAGGTTGTATATTGCGTTTCCTGTATCTAAGGTATTAAGTGTAATACAAAGCAATGCAAATATTTTTTCAAGTATGTGCTTATTTTAAAGAAGCTAGTGTGAAATCTACAGACTAGAAATGCATACTATTAATTGGTATTCAGTATATAAACTGTGATGCCACCCAGGGTGTTGTGGTAGATGCTGAGGAGAAGAAATAGTTCATCTATTCATGGAAAATGGCTCTAGTCAGTTAGGTGAATACATACTGCATTGACACCTGTGTATCCATATGAGCTTGGTTTTGTTAATATGCCTTATTTACGCATTACTGGATGTAACATTAGGAAAGGCATTTGTTGCTCTCCGCAAGCAGAATTAATGAATGTTAATTTTGCAAAATAGCTATTGGGAGTGATGGAATGCGGACACCAAGTTTTGCATGTGACTTTTGTTTTTTTCTCTTGGAACTGCTTCTAAGGGTGTAACTACTGAGGTCAGTTTCCTTTATAATGTGTAGTGTTTGTATATATGAAGAAGTTGGAAGTGTTTAATGGTCCCAGAAGTCAGTGAAGGTTGACAAGATTATCAGTTTAAGTTTACTAACAAATACTGAATAATACTTATTTTTTGACAGTTCGGATTACAACTTTGCAAGAAGAATTAAAAAACCTTAAAAATAATCTTGAAAGAGTGGAAGCAGAAAGAAAACAAGCACAAGATAGGCTTAATCATACAGAAAAGGTATGGTAAGATGATGTTGAGGCTAATGTTCTTCAACAGCTTTGATCGTATTTTGAAATTAGCAACATCTGTTATTATGTCCTTGCTGTAAATCAGTCTGTGTTAAAAAGACAGGCTAACTTATATTCACATAAGAGTGATAAGTCTTTCAAGTCCTTAAATGGTTCTCACTTGTAGCTTTGGGAGTATAATTCATGTTTGCCATGAGTCAGTCGAGGATCCAGACCTGCCAATAGCAAGTAATGTTTTGTTCTGTTTGCATTACCTCCTCTGCAGAAACTCACTGCCTAAAAATCCTCAAATTGCAATTTGTAAAACCTGTGATTTAAATTTCTGGTTTTTACTGGATTTTAATTTGGCAGGATCCGTTCTGGGCCTTTTTAGTCAACCTAGAGCTGAGCCATTTGAGTTTTTCCTTCCTTCCCAGAGAACAGCAGTTCCCTTATCATCTCTGGTCCTTGCCCCAAAGTAGAGAAACTAATAAGGAAGAATAAAAGTAAATCCTACACCATTTTTTTTCAGTTAGGTTGCATAGTTATTTCTCTGTTTTGATGTCAGATAAAGAGTTGCATTACTGTGTCACCTATCCAAATAAAGTAGAGAGATAATTGCTTATGTGGAAAGCTGTAAGAAGTGATCTTTCTCACTAGGAAATACAGGAAGTAGTGACAGAAAGACAAGTCCTGTCTCTCAGTGCCCATCTGCTGTGCTTTTTTTTTGTGAGTTACTGTTAGGAGCTGGGGCTCCTAATAACGAAATAACATAACTGCACGCAGGTGAAGGTAATAAAAATTCCTTTCTGCTCCAATGTTGGTGGGATAGTTAGATGTTTCCAATTTAGGTGACTGCTAATCACACAAGTTGAGAATTTTCATTATGGTACAAATTTACACAGTAATAAATAAAACTAATGAAGTTTTCTCCAGAGCATGGAGTACAGTTTTTGTCTGTTGGCTTTCTTTATAAGCGTGGAACACCGATAATTCCTTCATAGCAAGATAGCACTAAAAAAGAAAAAGGAGGAAGTATTCCCTCAGATACTATAGAACTATTATAGCTCTTTTTTTCCCTTATCTTTAGGAAAAGAATAATTTGGAGATAGATTTGAACTACAAACTCAAGTCTTTACAAGACCGCCTAGAACAGGAAGTAAATGAACACAAAGTGACTAAAGCTCGATTAACTGACAAACATCAGTCAATAGAGGAGGCAAAATCAGTTGCAATGTGTGGTAAGTCTAGTTTGCAAGTTTTGGATGGATAAGTAATAGTATTTTAATTACATGGTCTTATGATGTGGTACTCTTACACAGTGTTTTGTCACTGATATGAAAACAAGAAGACAGATGAAAATTACAAAACATAATGAAAATGATGAATTCTAAAAGATTTTCTTTAACGTGATACCTGCATGGTAAGAAAGTGTGCTGCTTTTTAATGTTCTGAATAACTTACTGCTTTTGCAATTCAGAACTTTCCTTGGCTTCTAAAATGCCATTGAATCCTATAATGCTGGCTAATGTTAACTGGAATTGAAATAAATTATTATCAAGACCGATCTTGACCGTTCTGTTAGGTTGTCTAAAGTGTTTAAAGAGTCCAAAGAGTTTTTTGTATGCATATATGTCCATGAATGAGAGAGGTTTCATGTTGTCACAGTTGACTATAAGGTCTTTGTGAGGGTTGTTGGAATCCAGTTTCTAACTTTTCATGAACCTTATCTGAATGGTAGCATAGCCTTTCTTTCCCTGTACTATGCATTCTTGGAAAGTAAACTTTGTTTATAGCATTTCATAGTGGTCACTTAAGAGCCTTCATTTTGGATTTTTATGCTCTAACTTGTTCATCTAATGTCAGAAGAGTCTGAATAGCTGAACAGAAAGGTCTGAAAAACATTTGGGTATTTAAGATGGTGTTTATAAAAAGATTCTTTCAGATGATACATATTCATTTCCATTGTTTTTCTTTCCTATATCTTGTTTAGAAATGGAAAAAAAAGTGAAGGAAGAAAGGGCAGCAAGAGAAAAGGCAGAGAATCGAATAGTTCAGGCTGAAAAACAGTGTTCCATGCTAGACTTTGACCTGAAGCAATCTCAGCAGAAACTGGAACACCTTCTTCAGCAAAAGGAAAGACTGGAGGATGAAGTAAGTAGAACATTCATTGCTAAGAATTTTCTGTGCAAATAAGAAAATAAGAAGGGATAGTTACAGTGAGAAATAAGATAATTGGACTGAAATACTTGGAAATTAAGGATGTTTTCATATATGATACCATGTGTAGCATTTAGGCAGTACTGTTTGACAAGTAATCCATAAATTAAACATTCAACCATGTACAACTGGCTGTTCAGCAGACACTTCTAAACTAAAATAATTTCACCTTTAGGTAAAGAATCTGTCACTTCAGCTAGAGCAAGAGACGAATAAACGAATAATGGCACAAAATGAATTAAAGGCACAGGCTTTTGAAGCAGATAACTTGAAGGGTTCTGAGAAGCAGCTGAAACAAGAAATCAATACATTACTGGAAGCAAAAAGATTACTGGAAGTTGAGTTGGCTCAACTTGCTAAGTAAGTGAAAATCTGAGGTAAAGTGGAAAAAATTGTTTAATTATACACGTGCTGTTTTGCTCATTCCTATTAATGAAAGATGTTCTGTGATGCATAGGCATTTTTTCCTAAACAAAGAGTATTTTTAGCTGCATGTTATCATTTCTATATGTAGCCTTCAGTGTTGGAATATTTTTGTTATGAGCTGTGATACTGAGTAATTCTTGGCATAGATGCTCTTTTTGAGATTTGACTTTTTTAAGGATCAAATGTGATGGTACTTATTTAATTGTATGGGACTTACTGCACCAAAGTCAACAATTTTTCCTCTTTATCCACCCGATATCCTGTTTTTCACAGCACTTAATCTATCTGAAGATGCTTCTTATTAATCATGCTTTCTATCATAGCTTCTTTCAGCTGAAAGTAAAACTCAACCCTCGACATTTCTCTGTTTAGCATACTACTTTTCTCCTAGCACACATAGCTAAAGCCTTCATCATTCAGTTAGAATAAAGAATGTAACTAAATCACAATGGTAGGATGAAGCAAAATCTTCATCTTTGAAATAATGTGTACACAAATATGAAATTATTTTAGGCTGCTGTTCTGGTAGGGACTGGCCTTTGCTATTGGTTATTAGCTGGCTTCCTAAACAGTTTCCTTTTTTTTTTTCCTTCAAAGGCAGTACAGAGGAAATGAAGGTCAAATGCGTGAGCTTCAGGATCAGCTTGAAGCGGAGCAGTATTTTTCGGTAAGCCTTGCGAAGAATTTTGAATGCCACGTTTTTGTGTGAATTTGAATAGTTTGAATAGTGAGGCATACTTAATGTTTTAAAAATGTAAACAGAAATAACCTGACATAAATCAGCAATTCACAAAATCTACTTGAAACACAAAAATGAACAATTAGTGAACGTTGATATGTTGTTGCAGTCTGTTTTATGTGTTCCCTTTTAGTTGCTTGCTTGTCAAATCTTCTGTTATGTTGTAATGAATAACTCAATTATCTTAATTGTTCAGTGGAGTAGTTGCTTTCATTATCTTGAGAGAGAGATTTTTCTGACATGCAAATTTCATAGGAAGCTCAAACTCTTAATATTTACTGGAATATATTCTGTGTGATTGATCTACTAGAAATATATTTAAAAACCATAGATCTGGTAGTATTTGGCACTTTCCCCTCATCTTCATATAAAGATAACATCTCTGCACCTGAGTCCCCAAAGAGTATGGAAGAGCCTTATTGTATAGCCCATGGAGCCAATATGTGCATTTCATGGATTGAGTCTGGTGTGTTCTATTTCTGTGAACAGAAACAGTAAGATGAGAACTTCACTAATGCCCAGAACTTTAAATAATTTGTGACTGCACACGAATGTGTTTTACTTCCAGAAGTACTTTTTAAATTCAGTTCTTCCTTGGAGGAGCAGTAAAAAACAGTTGGTGTTTACAACAGTGCACGTCACTGTGCTTTTATAGTACATTCTAGGTTTTTGTGCGTTTCTCCATAGCATACTGGCAATAAGGAAATCCAATGTGTGGTGTTTTACTGTTTTTTTCCCATGAGCCTACAGTCTAAACAATATATTGTTAGTGCAGTCTGAAAACTTGGCCGAAGTACTTTTACTTAGAAGATCAAATTTTAACTTAAGGAATTAATGATGTTAATACAGTGATTAAGAACAAAAGTTGTTTACATAGACAAGACCTCTGTTTTATTAGTTTAGGCAAAATCAATCTATATAGAAAATCTGCGGTCTAGGAGCATGGATACAAACAGAATACAACAGATGGAAGTGTAGGATAGGATTAGGTTTCAGTTTGACTGACATTTTGAGGCAGTGATGTTGAAAGGGGATGCTTGGTGCTGTTGTCTCCAAGAAGGCTGCTTGTCCCAGCACCAGCCTTCCATTTTGTCAATGGATGTGTTTGTACGGTCACATAGAAAGCCACACTAGAAAACTGAAAACTAACCCAATCACATCATTTCCCAACACGAGAGTAACAGGAAGGGAGCATACTGGGCAGAAGTGGTGGAGAGAATTATTATTAATGGCAGTACTGGCGTTTGTTGGTTTGGCAGATTAAAACCAACAAGGTACCAAAACCGTGAAGAATCGTAGTATAGGAATTTGAATAATAATAATAATATTTTTATGCTTTCTTTTACAGACACTTTACAAAACTCAGGTTAAGGAACTGAAGGAAGAAATTGATGAAAAGAATAAAGAAACTCAAAGAAAAATGCAGGAATTGCAAAATGAGAAGTATGCCCGTTGTTCTTGTCAAATAGGCCTAAGTTTTTCCATAAGAAGGTTTTCACTTCTGAAGATTTTAATCAGATGTAAAATATTTAATTCTTTTGAAACCAGGCAGTCTTCAGAACTGTTCTGTAACACCCTGTGAGGTGGCAAATACACACGAGATTGCCTGCGCTGACAGACAAATATGGCAGTTCATATTTGTACGGGTTTGAAGCGTAATGGCTGGAAGAAGAGTGCTGACTTCTGAGAATTTCGGAGGATGTAAAATTTTGGCAAAAAATATTCCAGTCTCTATTTATTGTACTTTTGTTTGTGGAACTGCTTCGATTTGATTACTACACCATCCTCATTAGTACTTCATGTGTTTCCATCTCCAAGAGAATAACTGAAGGAAAAGATAATGAAAATACTTGAAATTCTGACTTCAGCACACCCCGATTACTTAAAACCAAACCAGTTCTGTTAATTCAACATTTTGTTAGTTGTGTTACGCTTTCTTCAAAGTAAGCAAATGTGGAAAGAATAATCCTAAGGGTGTTTTTTTTCAATTTATTAATTTAATTAATATCTATTTATTCTGGGGAAGGGGATTTAGTCTCATACACATGACACAGTTTTCCTCATTGTGCTTGAGCATTATCATTTCTAAGCAATCTGAAGGGTGAATGTTTTTGCAGTTGAAGTTTTGCAGTTTGATCAGATAAGAAAGGAAGAAAGAAACGACGTGGTAGTAAATATAAGAGTACAATATAGATCTACACAAAGTTGTCGAATAGTATACAACTTAAAAAGAAGCAAACAAACAAAAAGAAAACAGAGAGAAGGGGAGACTTCTTTCTGTCCTTCCATCACCTGTTTTTATGGATTACCACCTTTATTTTCCTCCCACATCGTGAGCGATGTCACATATTGCTGGGTACATTTCACTCCTGGGTGCTAGACTGGCTTGACATAGGTTTCCTTGCAAGGGCATATGGGTGCCCCGCCTGTACACCAAGCAAGAGCAAGATGGTTTGGCTTGCATGCTGAACTGCCTGTCGAGCAGTAGACAGAATTTGCAACTCTTTGTGCCAAAACCTCCTTAGAACCACGTTACGTTTTCAGAAATGTGGTTTTATTTCTCAAATAGTTGAGAGCACGCGAGCTGTAATCCTGTGTGAAGTATCAGCTAACATTGGTAGGACTGAGTACCTTTTGATGGACCCCACTGTACGTGACATTCAAATTTCTTATTCCTCGAAGACAGGATAACTTGAAATTTGATTTCCAAAGGGTTGGTGTTTTCTAGATGACTGAAATTGTAGTTGAATTATAGTAAGCTGACGTAGGTTTTTTTTATTCATCAAAATATAACAAACACACAGAGCATTGTTTTAAAATCTAATTCTTGTTGTAGCTAAGATAATGATAACTGACTGAATGGTATAATTTGAGTCTGTTTGTTTGTTTTTGCTGAAAATACAGAACGCTTTGCAAAGGAAAGCAAAATCTTAATGTCTTTTTTTACAGAGAAACACTCACTACGCAGCTGGATTTAGCTGAAACCAAAGCTGAGTCGGAACAGTTGGCACGGGCACTTCTTGAAGAGCAGTATTTTGAATTGAGTCAGGAGAGCAAAAAAGCAGCATCACGACATAGGCAAGAAATGACAGATAAGGACAGCATCATAAGAAGGGTAAATGATATGACTAATTAATAACTAAATATGTCCGCCAAGCCAAAAGGAAAATCTTTTTATTTTAATTTGTAGAGTCCTGTGGGCATAATTAGTGATTATTTAAATATCTGAGTTTTGAGCTCAGACAGTTAAAACATTTAAATCCCATCATCTGAACTAACAAAAGAATGTAGACGGTGAGAATCTGGGATGAGCTCATACTGTATGTACATCAAGCCAATGTCTATAATTCAGTTATTAAGCGTTTTCCAGCCACTTCCTGTCATTGCTCAATATATATAATTGTTTCTGAAAATCTGGTTTTGATGGTGTACTGTAGAATCTTACTGTGAAACTGCTTAATCTTAAAAATATTTATATATACATGGAAATCTTGAGATCTTTCCCTCTGCTAAACTATTTATTTAAAAGAGCCCCTTCTCCCCTTGCTGTTTTTAAAGATACTCTGTAGCATAGCTGTTGAGTATTAAGTGTGCTTATAAATGTCGTTAACTGAGAGTTTTCAAAGAGCAATCCATCTATATCTATGTCTATATCTAGCATTGCTATTTTATCGCTGTTTTCTCATTTGACATCATGTATACGGATTCTCTTAAGAATCCTGCAAGTGGAAAAGTGACTGTAACGGCTCATCTTGGATCAATTACTGAAAGTTATCTGTTAGTGTTGCCACACATTAGAACTCTATATGAAGGCAATGATAATAATGTTAATTACACCAACAGTCTGTGCCCTCTGAAATGCTCTGACTCTCAAAAGTGGAAAAGTTCCTTAAAAATGTTCAGGCTGTGTCACCCAGGCATAGAAAAAGCACCTTCTGCTCAGTGTTCTTCCTGGTTTCAAATACTCTGATATTGTTTTTAATGTTTACTTGTTCGGTAGCTAGCCAAGTGATCTTGATTGTGTGTTAAAGCATAATGGTTTTTCTTTACAGCTTTTTCTCCCAATCCTGTTTAATGATTTACCTCTATATACTTTGACTCAGACAAAATTTAGAGGTTTTTTTTGTACTGATTTATACTTGTTTTTCACCATAAACATCAGTTATTTAGCAACCGTTTCACTGAATCTTCTCCAGCCTTGAATGCTGGGATTCTATCATCTGTCTGCTGCTTTTCTTTCTGCAGCGTTTGGATCTGGTCTCTGGGTACTTTTTTTTTCCTGAAGTGCCACAAAATTAATCGTGAACCACCATATTCAATGAGTGCTATCTATTTTTGATTAGTTTTTAATTGTGTGCTCTAGAGTATTTTCAATTAAAGAGGATTTTTCAAAAGACACTTAGTGAGACCAGCTGTATTCTCGGACCTTCTGCTATGTCAAGGCAGCTTAGAAGGAATGTACCATTTTTACAGTTCAGTTTTGAAAGGGAAGCAATTTTTTTTTAATGGACCCTTGAAGACATTCCAAGTAAAAGGCTGTTACAGATTAAGGATATTGAAGAAAATGATCTTACAAATATGGCAAGATCTTTGTCTTTAAATGTATTTGTTTTCATTTAGCTGGAAGAAACTAACAGCACGTTAACCAAAGATGTGGATTTAGTAACAAAAGAAAATTCAGAGATCAGTGAAAAAATGAAGAAACAGGAAGAAGGTATGTCATGTTTGGAGTTTTAAAGCACCTGGAATGAAGCACAAATGAATGTGAAGTACATGTGCAAATGAAAATTGGACACTGGAAAAGTATTCCTATATGTCTTCCATAGTGGTGGAGTGACTTGATGGAAAACGTGTCATGTTGAAATTGCATGTGAATTGCCACTCTCTACTGTATTTTTTCCATTCCCATTCGCTGCCTTTTCATTGTTGAGAACAATTAAAACCTCAGCTTCAGCAGGCAGGAATAAGTGAGCCACTACACCTATTTCCCTCAGATTTTAAAGCAAGTTAAAATACAGGTTCCTGCAGGCATTACCAGGAATGCCTGCATGGTACAGCTCTTCTTCAGCCTGTCTGTCCAACACCTTTCTGCCAGCTGTACCTCAAGTGCATGAAAATTATTAAGGAAAAGTGGTTTTTCACTCATTTCATGTTGCGTGCAGTGTACTTAATGAAGTGTTTGTTTCTGTCACAGATCAGTAACATCATAATTTAGGTGAAGCAATAGGAATAAGGGGAAATTAGAATGGTACAGTTTTATGCGCTTAAGCTTAGGGATGCTTACCTTGTCCTAAAATCTCAAAGTTGAATCTTACTTTAACAGAATACAAGCTGAAAAAAGAGGAAGAAATAAACAATATTAGAATGCAATATGAGAAGAGTATCAGCACTGAGAGAACTCTGAAGACACAGGTATAACTTTTATGTAACTGGATAAAGTAAAAACAATGTTGCATACCAGATATATTTCAGCTTGTTTTGGGTTTTTTTTTTTGTGCAACTAGCTCGTAGTGATGGAGATTTCTGTTAATTTCACGCTAATCATGATGTGTAGTACGTATTCCTGATGTTTAGAGTTTAAGTAAAATTGATTATGAGCGCTTTTTGCGATTATTACTAGTGTGAGTAAGGACCACTTATACTGGCTTGTGAATGCCAGTATTGTGAAGCATTTTTCAGGGACTAGAGATAAATTTTTCTGTACCAACAGCATTTCTGTGGTTTTGGGAAATCAGTACTTTCTAAAGACAGATGGAGATGATTGGTGAAGTTGGAATGGGGCAGGGGTTTGTCTTTTTCGAGCACTTATCACCATTTTGGCTATTTGAATTGGGTGTCAGTGTGAGAAATACAGTAACTGAGGTACACATTTTAATGTACCCACAGGGATATAGAATCATGGAATCATAGAATTACCCATGTTGGAAAAGACTTCAAAGATCATCAAGTCCAACCACAGCCTAACCATAGTACACTAACTCTAACAACCCTCTGCTAAATCATATCCCTGAGCACCACATCCAAACGGCTCTTAAACACATCCAGGGATGGCGATCCAACCACCTCCCTGGGGAGCTTATTCCAGTACCTAACTACCCTTTCTGTAAAGAAGTTCTTCCTAATATCCAACCTAAACTTGCCCTGGTGCAACTTGAGGCCATTTCCCCTCGTCCTGTCACTTGTCACTAGTGAGAAGAGACTTGCCCCACTCTTACTGTAAGCACCTTTCAGGTACTGGAAGAGGGCAATAAGGTCTCCCCTCCTTTTTCCCCAGACTAAAATGAAAATATGAATACTAAACTAAATACTAAACTGAAAATATGTTTTCAGTTTTGGAATTAATTACAATGATTCATTGAAGTACACCTCTCCCAGTCTGTTCTTAGATCACAAGGACTTGCACATCCTCTAACTAGATAAGCTTGGAAGCTTTATGTGATACTTGCTCTCATGTGTTACTTTTCTGACTTATCTTCTCTTTCTTGTGACAGGCTGTCAACAAACTGGCTGAGATAATGAATAGAAAAGATTTTAAAATAGATAGAAAGAAAGCAAGCATGCAGGATTTGAGGAAGAAAGAGAAGGAAAACCGAAAACTACAATTGGAGCTTAATCAAGAAAAAGAGAAATACAATCAGATGGTGGTGAAATACCAGAAGGAGGTTAATGAAATGCAAGCGGTAAAAAAAACCCTTCATTTTTGTTACATTATGAAGTTCTCTGCCCAGGGAAAACATGCAGCTCCTTTTGCACTAGTGAAAAGGAGTTCTGTTGCTGATGTATTAGACTGCAGAATTTTAGTGCAGCTGTGTTTGTTTTCATTCATTTCCCCATTCCCAGTTGGTAACCGTGAATGTGACTGGTACATTATGAAAGCTGAATATTGTGTAGTACAGTATTCACATGTTTTTTCTCTGGAAGATTAAATTTGTTGGTGAAAGTTCTATTAACATTTTCTATTTCAATGCATTGCTGTATCTTTCATCATAATCTTTTTTCCTAGACTTTAGGAACACTTTTACAATAATAACTTATGTCAATGCTATCAAAAGTGTTGAGAGATTTTCATGAAAAAAGAACTAGTAAGGTCTTGCTTTTAAATACTTTTCTTCCTTATTTTTGATACCATGGTGACAATGTATGTGTATATAAATACAGCAACTAGCAGAAGAGTCAACATACAGGAATGAGCTACAGATGCAGCTGGATAGTAAGGAGAGTGACATAGAACAACTACGAAGGAAAATTTTGGATCTCCAGCAAGGAATGGATTCTAGCAGCGTTTCTAGTCTACAGCCAGATGAAATTGATGGAAATCTTTCAGGTAAGAGGAAAGCATATTTGAAGTAGTTTCTCTGCATATGCGTAGTTTTGGAAGGTCCATTCTTTCAGTCTTTCAAATAGGTCATTACCTTCTTGAAAATACCATCCAACTATCTTTCCATGTCACATTTCTACTTCTGTTTTTAAATGTATTTTTCACTTTCATGGTTCAGTTTCTCATACCTAGTCTCCTAATTCCTTCTTGCATCACACCTGTACTTTACAGCACAGTATTACTATAAATTTCCATTTTTGTGAAAGGAATATCTTTATAGCTGTCACTGCTGGTGTTTGAGTGTAGTAACTACAGTTTGCAGTGTAGAGTGAATCCAGTAGAGGGCCAGCATATTTCCATGATGTCTTGATTGCGTTTTATATCTTGAATGCAGACTTGCCTTGATCTTGTTTTCAGTCGTAGTAATGTAGCATTTTTATGAAAAGCGGCAACAGTTGTCTTTGTGGAAGGAAAAAACCCCACCAAACTGTAGGAATTTCTGTAATGCATACCAGAGTGTGGTATTCTGACAGGTAAGAAGAATACCAAATATAAGCTGATAATTCCCATAGAGTTTCAGTTGCAGACATTGTATTTGGAGCCCCACTGTTAACACCGGTTAGTGTTTCCCACCCCTCAGTATTTGCAGAGTGTAATCAGTATGTTCATGTTTCTATATCCCTAGATAGGAATAGTAATAGTAAGCACCTTCTCCACCATCTTCAGCAAAGTGGCTGTTTTGTAATATATTGGGAAAAAAAAACCCTTGTCGCTTGCCTCCATCTGGTAACATCTTCCCTGTTTCCTTAAAATTAATGTTTAGTCAATGTGACACTGTCTGCTAGATCTGGGAAAGTTTATAGGTAGGAGTATAATCTTTCTTTGTCTGCCTCACATGGTGCGTTGTTTCCAGTTTTCCCTTTGCAGTTGTTCATTTTTAAGCTTCTGTTTGTCCAAACTGTCACTTTGTTTTTGGGGGCAGAAGTTTACTAAGCTGTGGCAAATCAGCTATAACTTTATCACTGTTAATTAAAATATCATAATTACTGGAACTCCTTACAGTCTTTCCCTTTGTCTTCTATACTCCTGACCTCTGTATTTCTACTTTACCAACCTTTCATTTCCCTTCATTTTTTGCCCTCTTCTTTCCACATGCCTCTTACTTTTACTGCAGTTGTACATCTGATGTTAGTATTTCATACAGGTAGGACCTCTAATATATATTATAAGGACATTTCACGTGTGTTTCTAAAATGTGTTTTGATTTTGTCCTTAGAATGTGTTGGGGTTTGTTTGTTTGTTTGTTTGATTGAGGCTCTCAATTGATCAGTATCTAAATAAGAAGCAATTCTGGTGATTTGAGGAGATTCCGATGTTAGTATGATCATACTTCACACTTTTGTTAGTCAAGTAGAGAGCACGGGAGGATGACACTATCATTCTAATAAGGAAAAGAAAGACAGTCTTTAAAGTGTACATACCCTACGCCATAAAAGAGGAAATCAAGAGAATCATAGAAACGTTAAGGTTGGAAGGGACCTCTAGAGGTCATGTAGTCAAGCCCCTGCTCAAGTGAGCAAACTGAGAGCAAGTTCCTTATCATCCATCACCATGTCTGGGTGACTTTTGAAGATGTCCAGGGAGGAAACACCACAGCCTTGGTGTCCATTTGGATCCCCAGGTCCTGCCCTTCTGTATGTCCTAGTCTGTGAGGTTGTTCCTGCCCAGGTGCAGGACAGTACTCTTCTTCTTTTTTAACTAAATGAGATTTTTGTCAGCCCATCTCCTCAGCCTGTCAGGGACCCCTGGATGGCTTTGTGTCACTCTGGTGGCAGTCAGCCGCTCCACACAGATTTGTGTTGTCAGCATATTTACTGAAGATGCACTCAAAAACAATCTGTACTGCAGAATAAAGATGTCAAGCAGGACTGGAGCTGGGATCTTCTGCTTGTTACTGGCCTTCAGATTGACTCATGTTTCAGCTGATGTCTCCAGTGTTAGAATCCTTTCTGAATCAGTTGGAATATTTCCTTACTATTGTAGGACACTTAACCTGTTGTGAATTGGTTGTTTTCATCTGAATTGCAAGGTCATAGAGTTGTAGAATTGTTAGAATTGGAAGGGAGCCTTAAAGGTCATCTAGCCCAACTCCCCTGCAGTGATCAGAGACACCGACAGCTCAGTCAGATTGCTCGGATTCCTGTCCAGCCTGACCTTTAGTGTCTCCAAGGACAGGGCATCTGCCACATCTCAGGGCAAGCTGTTCAGAGGCTCACATAGCTTAAACAGCTGAGTTCTCTGGCACTTTTAACTGAAGGAATATTTTGATGTATGTTATTACATGGTATTTTACATGACTAGCTATCAAAGTACGATCCAGCTGTCTTGGTGAGGTTTAAATGGAAATACAGTAGGAAATCAAATAGGAAGGGTTGACTGGAAGGAGTTAGTGAGGGAGTAATCCCTCACTTTGTTGTTATGGGAGGAGTCTGAGGAGCAGGAATTCTTTAAGGTGGAAAAGATACTCTATTGCTCCTGAAGGCACCTGTATTACTCAGCTCAAAACCAGTAAAAGCTCATGAATCAGTATAGCAGTGGTTGTCTTCTCTAATTACAACTTAGTGTTAAAACCCCTATTTATTATCCTGAATCACTATTGTGGCAATATGGATATAAGCTAGGAAGATGTTTAAAATGCAAATCCATCTTCTAATATGCATTGAGAGAGAAGAGTTGTAGCTGTCAGAGATGTTTTTCTTCATACTCTGTTTGGGTCCAGCTGGCCATCAGGTATTTTCAAGTCTAACTTTGTCTTCTTCTTGTTGCTTTGTAGAGACAAAGTTGGAAAAATCTTTTTCATAGTTTGGGTTGCTCATATTTTCTTAATTACTTAATCGGAACACTCATAAATATTGTTTGTCTGGATCAGATACTTGTGAAATGTCCGGATGTGCATTTGCAGTTGTTAGCTAACTCTGTCAAGGAAAATCAAAAAGCGCTGTAAATATTACTCACGATGAATGTTTGTGGCAAGGCTGGAACAAAATAGCTCGTCTACCCTTTCATGAGTACATTTAGTTCCAGTCTCACGTTAGCTGTTGCTGAAAAGGAGCACATTCAGGAAATATTTTTGACTGCAGTACATTATTATTCATAGTTCAGAAATTCTCTCATTCAAATAGTATTTGCTCACTAGAATAGATATATAGTAGACAGAAAAGAATGTCAACCAATTCACTTGTAACATCTTACCCACTTTCTACTGCCTTTGAAATTTTTTTTCTTTGTAGTCCGTATGCTGTAGGAATAATGTTGGAAAGCTGTGTTTGTTTCACAGCTTGTTTTATTGCCAGGTGGGGCTGTCAGGCAGGCAGGCTTGTTTTTCTTGTGACCTTTCTCTGTATAATTGTTGAATTGGTAATTTCATGATAGCAAAATAAATGATTTTAAAGTAATTTTTGAAAAGCTGTCCACTGAAAATCTAAATAAAATGCTTGTCTCTTATTCCTTATATCTAGTTGATTCTTCCTGCATTCCTTATTTATTTATCTCCTATGCTTATCTTCTGTGAGTAATTGAACACCGGTGTAGCTTTGCTTGCTCTTGTGCGCTCTTCTTTTTGTTTCCCTTGGGAAATGTGGATCTGATTTACTTGCTGCATCTTCCTGCTGAACATTTTCATGTATCCCCTATGAGTGTTAAATGGTATTTATGTTGAAAATTTCTGACTTGTCCTCCATTTAAGCTGTAATACAGTTCCAAAGCCAAGTCTTTTCTGTGGCCTGACCCTTTGCAAACAGCGAACATTGTGTTTAAATGTTGACATCAAGGAAAGCAGCTTCACTTTATTCTGCAGTAACTGTATGATCAAGTTTGTGACGGAGCATGAAGTAAATGCTTATATCTTCCTTTTATTCAGCTGTGCTTTTTATTCTGCTTTGCTGAATGGGTAATTGCCTATTACTGCATGTAGTACAATTTTCCTTTCTAGTAGTAGTTTGCTTTGTGTTATTTTGCTTTACTATGTATAATTATTTAATATAAACAATAACATAAATCTATACAGTTACTTACTGGTTTGATTTTTTTTATTTTTCCAAACTAGAATCAAGGCTTGAAGGTTGGCTTTCAATACCAAACAAGGGAAACATAAAGCGGCACGGCTGGAAGAAACAGGTACAGATAGATTTCTTTTGTCTTCCCCAACTCCCTTGAAAAATTTTGGTTTTTATCATTGTTTTGCTTTGTTTTTAGGCATGCAGTACTGGTGGAATTGGTTTTACTGCTCATATTTAAGAAGCAAAAAAAATGAGAGTAATCTAGTTTGTGTGCCCCGGTGGTGCAGTGGTAGAATTGCTGCTTGCAACACCGGTGGCCCAGGGTTCAAATCCCCCTTGTGGCGCAGGGGGTAGAAGTGCTGCTTTGCTACACAGAGGGCTCGAAACCCGGGAGCTGGACTCGATGATCTCTAAGGTCCCTTCCAACTCGCACAATACTGTGATACTGTGATATATTGCTTTATAGAGAAAGAAAATGATGTGAAAGGAGGACGGAAATGCAACAAGTATCAGGAATTTTTGTTTGATATCTGAGACTGTCCGACTCTTGTTCTAGAATTGATTTATCCAGCTTGCTGTCAGATTTTGGCAGTGCTTAGGCACAAAACACATTACTTTATTCTCCTCTTAATTATCTAAAACATTACATCTTTTTTCTGTCAGAATACATCTTGTAGGCATCTCTACGTGTCTTGACTTCTAGTATATTTATTCACCCTTGGATGATTAAATTTATAAACTTAGATAAACTCAGCTTCTCCACTAAAAGACTCAAACTTCTTCAGGGATGCAAGATATTGTAGTCAGTTACTCCATTCATACTCTTCTATTTAAGGAATAGTTCCTGCACTTTGAGGGCATTTGAGCTGCAAGTGGCTGCCTCTGTAAAATGAATTGTTCTGACAATTTGTTAAGCTGAATTTCAAGCTGCTGAATGATGGGCTATGTTGACTTGAGTGTTTTGTTGGCTTAACTACACTGCATTTGAAACAGTGTCTACCATCCGATAACCAAATTCTATCAGAGTTGGAATTTCCATTTGTTAGCAGTAGTCATTTTAAGGCTTCACTCTTACTGTGAAAGGCAAAGAAGGCATTGGCTTTTTCTGTGGAAGCAGATTAAAAGAGTACAAGCACAGAGGTTTTCTGTGGTGGGGCAAATTGCAGGAGGCTTGCACCATGAAGATTTAGCAGTTACCTCGACTGGGCTTTGTATTATAGAATCCTAACTGAGGACCTGAGATCAGTAAGTTGAGGTGTGCTCAGCTGAAGCGTACAGCTTGTGGAACACACATGTCAGACACTTTCCTATGAACTTGTTAAGGTCACTTTTGTATTCAGATTGTGAAGTCAGACTCATACCTGTGTAATGAGGAAAACTCAGTCTGCTCTTGTAGGAGGAGTGATCGGCATTTACATAATAGTCAGTACCGGTGTCATGCAGAAACTCATTCAATACCTGCCAGTAACTGGAATTCAAGAGAAATTGTTTGTGTATTCTCTTATTTCCCTTACTTTTGAGTTGTATTATACCAGAATATGGAGCTGAATATGGATGGACCAGTCTTTTAGTTCCCTTTTTATACATATATCTTTAATATATTGTTTCTAAAATGCTTGAAACTACAGGGGAGGGAACTGCCACAGCAATGGCTGAGCTTTTGCTTATGGACAGGTGTAGCAAAGATGTCCTAGTGAAGAACAACAAGCAGTGAATGCTACAGATCTGAGCTCACTGGGAAGTGCTTAGGTTAGAGGTGTTTGACCTTAACTTGCTTGTGGGTTACAAAACTTATTTTCTCTGGACAACTAGCTTTATAATTCCTGTCATATGAACAAGTTTTTGTAATCCTGTGTGATTAGGAGCAGCACTGAGAAGGTGACTTTGTGCTTTAAGTTGAGGGCGATATAAATGAGCTTTCAGGGATGGGTGGGCAGGTGTTGTAGGCATACTGAACATTTGGGAAAGAGGATTGTTGCAGAAGAACATTCATTTATTTTCTCTTCCCTTTTTTCTTCCTCTGCAAACTTTTCCTTTACTGTTTCAGTTTATTCCTAGACTTGCAACGTATACCAGACTATCACCTGTTCACTTTTACTACTGATTTATTTTTGCTCCTTGTCATATTACTCCATTAGATAGGAAGTAGATTCTGAGCTCAGTTGCTAACTCCTTCAGGCTACCAGTTATTTGGTGCAAAGCACCAGTGAGTCCTGCAGGTCTTTGGACTACAGGAGGTGTTTGCAACGTATTAACAAGCGATACTCTGCATTCTGGTTGGAGTAATTTTTCATATCAACTTTGCAGCCTCAGATGAAATTTGAGTTCTGTACAGATAGACTCCCAAAGTCATTGAGGACATCGTAGAGTTCTGCCATGGCAATACACAGTCACTGTGGTTGTGGTGTTGCACAACTGTCAGGAATATCTCTGGACGAGGACTTTCTCATGGTCTTAGGAAAATACAACTGGATAAATGCTTCTTTTTAGTATTTGATTTTAACTTGTTTTTGCCTTTTCTTTTCCCAGTACGTTGTGGTGAGCAGTAAAAAGATACTGTTCTATAATGATGAAAAGGACAAGGACCAGTCTAATCCATGCATGGTACTGGACATAGAGTAAGTACAGTCACTCTTAGCTTTGTGTTGGCAAAAGAGCACTGTGTTCAAACTGATGAGAGATCTGTCAGCTTGGAATCAAAATTCCATAAATAACTCTGAATTTCCTGTACTAACTGGAAAACGTGTCTTTGCCCTTTGCCTGTATTTCAGAATGTTGTTATCTTTAATGGAAGATCCAGTGTTTTGGGTGTTTGCTTGTTTGTTTTTTGCATTGCTATGGTTAAAAGAGAGAAACTAAATCACAGAATAGTGTAGGTTTTTCTGTAGTCACTGGTCTGATTTTGCAAAAGAGATGAGGCTTATTATGACAGGGACAGAAGCAGTGGAACCTACCTGTTCTACCTCTTTTTATGATTTAGCGTTACATTTAAATATGCGGGTTAAAGATTGGGATGGGTGGTAAGTTGTGGCACAGCCCCCCCAATATTTTAATGACTGGTTTGTCCTGTTACTTCAAAGAGCTGTTTTCTAAAGCAGGTTGTGATATCTGTGGGGCACACCAAAGTAAGGTACAGGCTCTTAGATTTTAGGTCTCACCTCCTTGCCTCATAACTTGTTCTTGCAGTCTGAGAATGGATTGGTGTTGACCAAGCCTAAAGCATAACTACATTTTCCAGACCATTTCTATTAAAGAGGAAAAATAAATAAATAGTGTCCACTGTATGTTGGTTGTCCATAAGGAAAGATGTTTCATGTATCTCTGAAACACATCACAGTTACATGATTGGCTGTGATGTTTGATCAGGTTATGGGACCTTACAGAGAAGTAACTGAAAAAAGGCTTTAAAATGCATGAAGCAATCTACCAGTGACTGAGAGATAGAGGGGTCTGGAAGGAATCACCAAGTCAGGGTGCACCTAAGCTGCCATTTGCATGTAAACAGGAAAAGCGTTATTTTCTCTTTGAGCTGTTTCTTAATCTCTTTTCATAAACATCTGTTATAGCTACCGTTGAAAAGAGTGCATTAGGCTGGATAGGCTTTACATCTTCCCCCAGTGTGGGATGATGTTTATTTCAATTTTAACAGCACTTTCAATGCTTTGTGCCCTGGATTGATCCTTATGATCTTCTGGCATTGACTGATTGATAACATGACAAAGGGGAAAAAAGCAAAACTGTACTTCCATCCAGGGTTATCGGTATGCTTTTTTAGCAATAGTGTAGACTTCCCGGTGTTCTAAGAAAGAATTGAAAAGCCTTTTTCACAGCTAATTTTGCTAATATCTTGGACCTGCTGTAACATCGTCCTCTTTCCATGCTATGAAATGTGTTGGCTTTACTTGAGTAAGGCTAACTAGATTTACTAGACAAGATCTGTAAGGTGTTGGTGAATTCCTAAAAGCATATTGCAGCCTTGAAGTATGTAATTTTGCTTGCATAAATAAGATTTGGAAGAACTTGAAAGCAGTTTGATTATGGTCACATTTTCTGATTGGTCTTTCTTTTAATCTAGTAAGCTGTTCCATGTCCGACCTGTGACTCAAGGAGATGTATATAGAGCAGAAACTGAAGAAATTCCTAAAATATTCCAGGTAAAAAGGAAGTGAATTGTCATTTCCGTTCCAGTTCTTTTCAAGAAAACATTTGGTGATTTTAGAAATTGTATAGAAATGTTTAATGCTTCAACAGTAACATGCAGCGTTCCTTTTTCAGATTCTGTATGCTAATGAGGGGGAATGCAGGAAGGATGTGGAGGTAGAGTCAGTCCAGCCTGCAGAGAAGACCAACTTTCTAAATCACAAAGGCCATGAATTTATTCCAACAATATACCACTTTCCAGCCAACTGCGAGGCCTGTGCCAAACCTCTTTGGCATGTCTTCAAACCCCCAGCTGCCCTGGAATGTCGAAGATGCCATGTGAAGTGCCATAGAGACCACTTGGATAAAAAGGAGGAGTTAATTGCACCATGCAAAGGTATCGGTACTACTTATGAAGAGGCAGCTTTGAGAAGCCTCTTCAGGGAGGCCTTTGGTGCAGGGAGGCCTAATGTGGCTCAGCTGTGAGAGCACAAGGGGTTTTGCCCAGGTGCTGCTCCACTACCTGGTTTCTCAGGCATGCTTTCTGTCAGCTGGTAGTTGGCCGTGTTGGGGACAATGCAGTGACCACATCACCAAGCTGTGCTAAGACCTTTGAAGAGTGGTTCTTCAGCCACTTCACAGACTGGGGGCAGAGTTCCTGCAGTGCTCCAGTGAAATGGAGTATTTGGGATACGTGCTCCAAAAGTCAGTCATAAGGTATCCACACAGCTTTCTAGCATAAGCCTGAAATCAGTGCAGGTCCTCTTATTACTTGAGTATTAAAGTCAAGGAACAAATACTGAAATAATATTTGCGATTTCCCCTGTTGGTTGTACTCTTCTAAAAACACGAACCATTCCAGGTGTGCACGTTGGTGCCATTGCTCTTTATGGTGGAACAACTGGTAGGTCATGTTTCTCATTCTGATAAGGAATTCATCTTCTGCCTTTTACTTACAGTGAGTTATGACGTAACTTCAGCAAGAGATATGTTGTTGCTGGCATCCTGTCAAGATGAACAGAAGAAATGGGTGACTCATTTAGTAAAGAAGATCCCTAAGAACCCACCGTCTACTTTTGTTCGTGCTTCTCCTAGAACAATGTCTACAAGATCCTCAGCAAACCAGTCATTCCGAAAAGCTGTTAAAAATACTTCTGGAAAAACGAGGTGAGAAACTTCATAGGCTGTGGGTCTTTTTTTAACTAAAAACCATAGATAGCTGTTTGTAAAATCTTATTTAAGAGGAAATAGTGAAATAACGCCATAGTGGAGACTGTAGAGCATGTGGTCTAAACCTGTGCTCAGATCCTGAAAGCAGGAATAGACAGAATTCATCATTTCTCCTTGCTCTCTCATTTCCCTTCTCCTGTCCTATGAGTTAGTAGTAAAGCTGTTTGTGGCCCTGTGTGTTAACCTGAGCCAGGTTTAAAATACCTGTTTTGTAATGCTAGGATTTTATGCTAAATTTATTTTTAACCTGCATCCTCACACAGTACAGCAAGGTCCTTTTTCTAAGAATAAGTGAGTAGGTGGACAGTTTGAAGTGGAAACTAAGGAAAGGGTCATTCTGAGTGTCTCTGCCCTATTCGTTTCCTGTCTGTCTTCCTGTACACTGTGGGGTGAGCAGGTCCTTTGGAGCAGAACTTCAGCTGCTCCTTATGCTGCCACCCACCCCCGCAGCTGCCATGAGAGACTTCCTACAAAGGGGCTCTTACATAATCAGCTGATGTCAGATTTGCAGGTTGTGCTTCATTTCCATCTGTAAGGGACATTTCTCAGCCTTTAATGTAAAGAATGATGTCAGTAAAAGAAAAGTGCATTTTTACTGTCTTCCTGGAACGTGTAATAACAGATTTCTCTTTAAAGGTTGAAATGGAATTGGAAAGAATTATTGTAATATGCTATTTGCGTGCATCTTTTAGCTGTATTAATTGGGATAATCTGAAACAACACTTAAATGATCTTGATGGTGCAATTTAGAAATCATTCCCTGTTATTTGAGTATATTTGTTCTTCCCCTGTGCTGCCAGACCTTGTCCTTCCTTTGTTTCACATTCTCACAACTCAGAGATGAATACTCACACGATATCCTGCATCTTTTCAGCATCTTGGAGCGCAGGCTGCGAGGTGTGAATCAAACAGATAACAGTTGTGGGACTCTCCAAGAGTTTGGCCTGAATCCCTCAGCAAACTTGTTGATGTAATTGATATTTGACCTTAGAAATTTTGTTTCTTATGCTTAACATGCAAATAGTTTCTCAGAACATGTAATGAATCTACAGCAAGCTCTGTTTTACCGCTGCATATTATAGGCGCCAAGTATGGAGGAAGAGGAATATTGAGCATAAGCAATTTAGAGAGGCACAGCTGTTGGCCAGCGAGAGCGCTAGGTACGTGTGTGCTGCCAGCCTGCTGTGCTGTGTGTGACATGTATGCAGGAGGCAGCTGGGGAGCCCACACAGCTCACTGGTGCTTGAGAAGCTGCTTGGGCGGCTTTGCAGCATGCTCCATCCCCAGCACAGGGGGAGACAGCTGACACTGGGTTAACTGCAACAAAATGGGGCTTGCGTGGCGCTTGCAGATGAGGAAAAGATACCTATCATGTATGCTTTAGAAAAAGATGAGATAGGAACTTGTTCTGAGCTGTTTTGTTGTGGATGGTTTTCTAACTCTCAGACACATTTGATGCTGCTGCTGACTGTGAACCAGTTAGTGACTGCTGTGCCCACATAGCACCGCATGTTATATTCTGTATGTTTAGGAAGGGAGAATTCCCTGCTTAAGGAAAGTCCGCTTCTGGTGCTCCTGATGTTTATTTAGTTACATAAACATATAGAAGGTGTTACATGCTGAGCACTTCGCTGGGATTGGGCAGTAGCTGAGTTAACCCAGCAGCCTGTTTCCACTGTAAGAGGAGGATTTTCCTTTTTCAGTCTTCTTTCCCTGTTCTCCTATTGTTGCTCCTGGGTAGGTGCTTAAAATGGTCCTTTTTGGTCCTTTGAACAAAGATTCACAGTTCAGCGTCCTGAATGTCAGGAAGCCGTAGCCTTGGTTCACTGAGCTGGTGAGTGGAATCAGCCCCCTGGGAAGTGTGGTGACTGCCTGAGCTGAAGGCAGGTGGGTAGGAGGGTGGGCTGCTCCTCTGGAGTCAGGAAGGTGGAAGGGGGAAACTGGAAGTCCTTTCAGGCAGCGGAGTTAGATCGGCTTCCCTGAAATCAGCGCTGCACCCTGCAGTTCTGACCCTGACCTCTTTGGGAGTAAGTGGAGGAGAGCAGGGAAGCAATGGTGATTTCCATGGGATCTCTGTGTATCGTAGCTTTTGCTAAATATGTGGAATTCTCTTGGCAAATGGTACGGCACAGTCTGGTCTCACTGATGGATGCAGACTTTATTACATCCTTAAAAACATTTTAGGATATTTCATTCAGGTTTCATCTGGCTTTCCTTGTCGTTGGCAGGCAGTGATATTGTAGAGAATTGCATCAGAGCCTTTAAAAGGAACTTCTTAGTCCTATTATTTAATAACTTAATCACAAAGAAATATGGATTGTAACTTCATGATGAATTAGCCAGCAGTTGCAGTACTGCTTCTAGATCTGAAACTACACTTCCTAGTTTACAGCGGGATGATTTATACGCAGCGTACTTGGACTCGAGCACCTATTGAAGTTAATGCATGTTTCAAACAGACCTCCCGTGCATCAGATGAGCTTTGGCAACTGCATGCGCGTGCTCTTAGCCCTACAGAAGCCTTTCCTAGCCCTGCGAGGGGACAAAGGTCACCTTCTGTTTGCCACAAGAACGCTTGTCTGCTCTGATTGGTTTACTGGTAAAGCTGCAGTAATGCTATCATGTCTGATGTCTGTGTTCACTTCATGTTGTCAGAAGTGAAGAGCAGTTGGGAAGGTTGTGTAGGCATGTTCTTATTATTGTACATGTCAATTGGTAAAAAAAATAACACGTTTTCTTCTCTGAAGTTCTGAACAAACGTGCAGAGATGTTACAAAGCAGATTTTTAAACACTTGGTATTAACTGTCCGTCCTTTTCCTTTGTTCCAGCTAACCACGTGTACAGTGCTTAATGGGATCTCACGGGATGCGGTCTGAAAAACGGCTTTTTAACCACACAGAGCAGTGCAGATGGGCTGTTGTTCCTTCCAACATAACTATCACAGGCTTCAGGGTTAAGATTGCTATTACTGTCTCCTCCTTGCTTTGGCACAAAAGCACACTGAGGGTGTTTAATTGCGGGTTTGCCTAAAGGTAGATTAGATTAATTATTACTGTGTAATGCAAGTTAAAGCAAATAAAGCTTAGCTAGGTGTATAAAAAAAGGTGCTGCCTTTTTTGGATCTAAAAAGAAAAAAAGCCTGTAAATCACAATGAAACGCAGCCAACTTTCTTCATATCGGTGAAAGAAGAGGACTGTTTACCCTCGGAAGGGGATATTTATGTCAAGATGAGCATATGAGACTGAGTAGAGGAGGAAGGTTTCTCCATGAGAAGGACTGCAATTGCTTTCGGGACTCAACAGTTGTGCTCTTGAAGACTGCAGAACTAGCTTACAGACGAAGCCTTATCACTTGAACTTCAGTGCCTTCACTGCAGAGCTCTTAACAGCCTTACTGCTGATCACCCACTATGGAATGGATCAAAGGGTTAAATATCTTACATTACGCTTCTCAAAATACCGATTCAGCAGGTTTGTAAAGGGGGGGGAAAGCCAAGTAATTGCCTTTAATCTATGCATTTTTGCCAAGCCATACTGAATTATTTTACTATTAGAGGCATTAGAAACTAACAGGAAAAAGAACCGAGTTTGGAAGCATATTTTGGGGTACATCATTTCTGTAATTGAATACTGTACTGCTTTACAAATCCAAGAGATAACGTACATTAAGTTAACAAACGTGTATGCACTGTTTGCAATGTAAATTATTCTTAGAACACTTTTACTGGGTTTTACGTTGTCGTTTTAGTGCCTTAATTTGAGTTAATTGTATGATTGCCATGTCAATAATTGTAGAAATATAAAAACTAAAGAAAGGAAACCTCTGAACAAACCTGTTGCGTTATCAGTGGTTTGTGCTGAACTTGGTTTGGTTGAAGTATTGTAGATGCTGGATGCATTTTCTAAATTAAATACCATCTTTGAATGGGAATTCCTCTTACAAAGAAAGACCGGGTCTGGTTTATAAGGCAAGAAACGTGCGGGCAACGGGAATAGAAACAAAAAGCATTTAGCATAAAAGCTTCAGGTAATTCAGGAATGTCAGTAAATGCTGTCGGCCTCTTGCTTTGTAGCAGGAATGCATTCGTGGTTATATGGGCAGTATGGTTTTATTTTATATTATTTCTTAACCGAATACCTCCTCAGTAATTTATAATGGCTTTGCAGTTGTGTATTAAATAAGAAGCACTGGAAAACTGATTCGTCCTTAGGACGATTTGCATGTTTCAAGTGGTATTGAAAGCCGCACTGATGGATATGTAATAATAAACATATCTGTTATTAATATGGTAATGACTCTGTGCTCATTTAATGAGAAATAAAGTAATTTATGGAAGGACTCTTCTGAGAACGACTGGCATGGTGTTTTCTCCTGACTGCAGTTTATACACGATTCTGAGCGTTCAGAGCCTGCAATGGGTTCTAGCACAAAGTACGTTTGCTTCTCAGTGCCTGGGAGACTGGGGAATGTTTAGTTACTGTTTGATGTAGTAAAGACCATCCCAGATTTTTTATTTCCTTATTCTCCTGGCCTGCTGTAACCTATATTTATGATTCCAACGTGTCTTGTGTTTGCAAAAGGTCTGCTGTAAAGATGCTTCATCCTTTCTGGTACAGAAAGCCCACTCGTTTGAGGGGAAGGAACCCAGTGAATGTTCAGAAGGGAAAGGCTGACCAAACAGCACGTGCATCCCATGAAGCTGTCTGGGAATCTCCCTGGCTAATCCACTGAGGTCTGCAGAAGAGTGGGCCGGTAGGGACAGCGTGCAACTGCACGCCCTCGGAAGGTCTCGGTGATGGGAAACGCAGATCAGCAGAAGGAGATGATGTAATTTCGGAAAGTTCCTCTATATGGAGCGTGCTGTATTGGCAATATCAGCAACTTCCAGAGCTGTGAATGAAGCACACTAAAGATGACCTTTCAGATCTAGAGTCACTTGCAGTGTTGTCAGATTGCAAAACAAACGGGGCCACTCTGACCTGCTTTGTACCCCTACTCTGTATTGAGAGGGGAAATAATACGTAAATGTGATTATATATACCTTATGCTATGATATTCCTATACCTGTACAGAGCAATATCTAGAGCAATTGAGAATGCCTTGTAAGCCAGGTCATTCACCAGGCTGGATTAGTTTTTATATTGCTTTTCCACCTTTTTTAACTGTCTACCTCTTTTCTGAATGATTTCTTAACCTTCCTTAAAAGAAGTTCTCATATCTTGTGATTCCACGTTTTATGAATATGAGGAGAATTGCATAAAAGCTGCTGCGAACAGATACTGACCAGAGGAAAGAGGGGAGAGGGCTTGTAGAAAAGATGGATTTCTTCTACAGGTTGCATGGTGTAAAAAGCTATGAAAGTGGTGGCATGTGCCAAGGTTGAATTCCGCAGTTCTAAATGCTGATTTTGCTTGGGAAAGAAGCAGCAGCCGTAATGATGTGTAAAATGAAGTTGACTTGTCTGTCTAGGATAGGTTGCAACTGAGATACTGTAATGAAGAAGTCTAGACATGCAGATCATGGCTTGCTCCGCTTATACCGCTGTTAGCATTTGCTTACTCTAAGCAAGGGGCCCATCTGCAGCAATATTTTGCATAACGAATTCCATCACAGGTTTCTGGTGCTTGGAAAAGCAATGCCTGTAATCTCAACAGTGTGAGAATATATTTTGGGGGAACAAAAGATTTACTGCTACTTTCAATACAGCCTCTGTTTTGGTTTTGTTTTTTGTTTGGCTCTTGCCACCTTTTAATTTGCTTTTACCTATGCCATTATTGATTCTTCTCCCATAGAAGTGCTTTGCCTGCTCTCATTGAATTCAGTGCCAGAGTCATCAAGTGAATGTGCAAGCTAAGAAGAGCTGACATAAATCAACATGGCTCTGTTGATGCAGGTGAAGGTGTGTAGGGAGGTAGCGGTTGTCACGTTGGTGAAGTTTTCCAGCAGATACAAATCCCGTTTCTTCTCTTTCAGCACAGCACCCTCTAGTGCCTTTCCCAAACTCCGGAAGCAGTTTGCGTTTGCTTGGGATGAGACCCGATCCTCCGATGGTTACACTACAGGGGAGGACGTCTTCAGTTCAGCAGGACTGCAGGCCGTTCCACGTTCATTTAGAAGCCATGAATAAATGGTCTCTATACGGGTCTCTGATGGTGTTAATGAACTGCTGGACTGGAAATATCCCACAGTTACACCCATGAGCAGACAGCTGGGATCTGCTCTGACTTGAACAGGTGGTCTCAGAATCAGAACGGTAGGGGCTGGAAGGGACCTCGGGGGACCATTGTGGCCAAGCCCTGCATTAGCCAGGTCTGCAGGTTCTTACCAGAGAACTGGACCAAAGCTTTCCTAAGAGGCGAACTCATCTCCTCTGAGCAGCCCCAACCCACTAAAGATCCAGCACCCTTGCTGAATCCAAAAGCTTGTTTTCAGGCCCCGGATAATCTCTATGGCTGTTTTGTGACCACGTCAACTGTTTGGAAGTGAGAACTGTATTTAGAGAGCAGAATGTTCACAAAAGAACGACCGCCATCCAAAATTTGGGAACAAACCCATTAACTCCAGTGTGGTGTCAGTCAGTAGGCATTCTTATGACATGGGATGCACGAGGGGATATTTCCACCCTAACTGCACACACACCGAACAAAAGACCTTCAGCTTATGTTCGTTACTTGTGTTACATATCAGAAGGCTTCCCAGTCAGTACAGATTCTGAGTGTGATTCTCCAGACCCTGCAGGGTGAATTAAGCAGCTTTTCTCCTCATGGCTGCAAATTGCCCTCCTGTTCTTTTCCAGGTCGGCAGTTTCAGAGCGATGTAGAGGAGAGGGCCCGGCACTGACTGAGATAACGGCGATGTACGGGGCAGCTGGAGAACGCGGAGGATGTTTTTCCCATCATCAGCCCTGGTGTGTTTTGCTTAGCATGAGCTAGTTCAGTGATAGCACGACCAGAAATGCTGTGGAACAGTGAAGCAGCGTTGGGGTTTCCAGAGGCACATCCCGAAGGAGCGTGAGGAAACCTGCGGGACGGTGTGGGGACGTTTCACTGTGGCATTCTCCTCCTTTCTACATGCTTAACAGCGGTTACTTTATTGGCCGCAGATCTAGCCTACAGACACGCCGTGTGCGCGCTCCCGCCCGTCTGTGAGGAGGAAGCGGCAGCACCACGCGCGCTCCCGCTCCCTCCCGCCCGCTCGTCCCTGCCCTTCCGGCGCTGCGCGCGCACCCCGCCCCGCTTCCGGCAGCGGCCGCGTTGCAGCGTCATCCTGAGGGGCCGGTTTGAATGAGAGCCCGAGGGAGGGGGCCGCTCCCGACCTGCCGCCGCCGCCGTCCGCCCCTCCCGCCCGCCCGCCGCTTCCCTCCGGTAACGCCGCTCCCGCCTCCGGCTGCGCGCCCTCCGCCATGCCGCTCTTCTCAGGTGAGGCGGCGGGCCGGGCGGTGCCCGCTGAGGGGAGGCGGGCGGGGAGCTGCGAGCTGCGGGCGGGAGGGAGGAAGCTCGGCGCCCGCTCTGAGCCGCCGGGTACCGCGATGGAGCGGCCCTCACGGCTGATGGCGGCGGTGGGCGGCCGTCCTGGGGCACGTGGGGAAGGGCCATGCCTGGGGGGGTCCCGTGCGCCGCGTAACGCGCGTCGTTCAGGTGGGGCTAATTGTGGGGTCGTGGGACGTGAGGAGAGGGCTGGCTGCGGGCAAGGTCTGCTAACTGCTTAACACGCACGTGGGTCAGTGTTACTTTGTGCTCTCAGCCTTATGTACACGTGAGGGCGACTGATGTGAAGCCATCAAACAGGTGTTGTTTAAAAACACGCTGTTTGCTGTGTGCCTCTCTGCCCTGTGCGAGCTGGCCTTGCAGGATGCAGGTAGCGTGCCCTCCTGTGCCTCTCTGCTGGGTGCTGCACTGGTGACACAGGCTGTCCTCACTCGTGTGCAGCAAGAGAACCAGGGAGTGGGTGCAAAGTGCAACACAGGGAGCTCCCTCACACTGATTTGCTGTGATGGTGACAGAACACTGGAACAGTCTGCCCAGAGGAGTTTTCTTCTCTGGAGATATCCAAGACACACCTGGATGCTTTCCTGTGCACCCTGCTGGCTGGGGATTGGGCCTGTCTCCAAAGCTCCTTTCTAACCCTTACATCTCTGTGATCCTGTTCCTGCTAGCACAGCTGAATACCGTGTGACTGCTTGGTTCCAGGCCTGCACCTATACTGGGGACAGGGCTCCAGCAGCTGTGTTTCCATGCAGGTATGGTAGGTGCTGCTGAAACTAAGGAAGGCAGCAGTGTAGTTCAGACTGCCAAATTACTGAGTTCCTGGGTTGGAAAGGACTTTGGAGATCATCAAGTCCAACTCCCCTGCTAACATGGTACTTTCAGGTTAGTGTTGCATTAAAGGAAGCGGGAGGTGTGCTGTTCTTTGGGGCTTGTGTCAATACATGCTTACCACCTTATGTTGCTCAGTGTGGATAGGTAATGTTTGGAGCCAAAACTATGGCTTTTAAAACCGGCTGAAAGAGAACAGAAAGCTTCCCTGAATGCATGTCCCAGCTTCCTACAGAAATTTGTTTGCAGCGGACAGCACCATGAGATCAGAAGAGTTCACTTTATGTCTGCTTTGGTGAAGACTTGCCAAAAGAGTTTCTGATTCTCTCCTGTGCACTTATTGTTTGTAGAAGTTCTCAGTACGCGTGCTGCCTACAGTAGGATCTCCTTTAGGCTTTGGTGTCCCCTAACGTCAAGGGTGTCAAACTGTTTTGACATGTTATAAAGTCCGTGACACTAAAACGTTGGTTCCGACTTGGTAATTCTGTCCTTCCAGTTTAGGAAATAATCTGGTTTCAAAATGCTTCTGTTTGCAGTTAACGTGAAATGGGGAAAAGAGAAATTCGATGGTGTGGAGCTGAACACGGATGAGCCTCCAATGGTCTTCAAGGCTCAGCTGTTTGCCCTGACTGGGGTTCAGCCGGCTCGACAGAAGGTCATGCTTAAAGGAGGAACCCTAAAGGTAGAAACCCATTTTTTCCGCATTATTTCTGATCTAATAACACTGTGGCATAATTAACAGCAACCATATTTGAGTGCTTCTCTATCTCTGAGAAGTACAGACAGTTTAATCTGTGTGATTCGTTGCCTGCTGCTGGAAGTAGCTGCTGAGTTTGTTGCTGAATGGCTGTGAGGTGGACTGCAGTTTTAAATCACCTTCTCACTGGTTTTCACCAAACTGCTGTGCTTGTTCAGTTGTTTTGCTGTTCCTTTTGAACGTTCAGAATCTGGATGCAACTTTTTAGCTGAAGGAAACTTTGTCCGGTGCTTTGCTGGAGGCTTACCTCTGTGTGACGCAACATGGACAACTTTCCTAGCAAACTGGTTTATATCCGAGCACCTTATTGAGAGGGTGGCTTGTTTGGCTGCTTTTTATTTTCCTTAGACGAGGCTAATGATGTGTAAATCCATCATAACTGAGAATTTTGGATGAAACGAGGTCGTATATTTAGAAATGAGTGATTAATATTAAGGAGAATGCTCACATGTCTTTTGGTGGAAAGCGAATAACCTCTCTTTTATTTCCCTTTACTTACAGGATGATGACTGGGGGAACATAAAAATAAAAAACGTAAGTTCTAAGCAATACCTGCATTTTACTGCCTCGAGATTCATTTTGGCCTCTAAAGAAGAGCGTAAAGCTTTTGTTTCTGTGTGAGCTCTGTTTGAGCGGGTAGTTGCTTTTCTAAAAGCCAGCCCTTGATGGAAAATAGTTGTAGAGTTGTTGCACCCAGGTGTTCTTACTGGCTTCTCACTGCTGCTCCCTGTGCTGGGGATGCTGAAGCAGCCGCTCTGCCTGCTGCCTTTCTCATCAGCCTTCTGAAACTTGTTCTGCTGTACTAGATGGCTGTTGTTAAAAGCAAAGCTGTGGGTTGTGCTTATTCACACTTTTCAATCCGCTCAGTGAGGAAATGAGAAGTGAATGTGTTTCTTACCTGTATAATGCTGAAACAGGCAACCACAGAGACTGTTGTATTGAGCAGATCGAGCAAGTTAGTGTGATTCTTACCCTTGCCGTTAGTTCCTGAGCACCTGTTGGAGCCTGTAGCAATAAGCTGCAGCTGATGTAGCAAAGTTGCTCCAGTATATCACAGTCTCATTCTTTTCTGCGTACTCTCACGCTTACAGCTGCCTTTATCATTTTAGCAACAATTTGTTCAACTTGTAGGGATTTATTTTATTAAATATTGTTAAAGCAGTTTTTCTCTTCAGCTCATCCTTTTCCTTAAGGTGCTCAGATAGCCATTTTTCCCCTCTGATGGACCTTACTCTGTATAGATGTTTTCCTCTTGAATGCTAACAGACTCCTTTTTCTTGTAGCACTCCAGGAGGCATGGTAACGGGATTTCTTTTTTATCCCTTGAATTTGTCCTCGTGCCTGAACTGACTTTTTGATGAGTTTAACATCCTTGGAATGTGCCAGGCCAAAGGGTGTTACTTCCTGTCCCACTTGCTTTGCAGGGGGGGAAAATAAAAGTCTGTGGTCCCAGTTTTGGCCAGCATCTGTCTGACGTGTTTCCCCTGGCTCTTGGCTAAACAGGAGGATCCTTTTTGTTTTGAGAATTCTCATTGTGAGGTCTTGTGGGCTTTTTTTTTTCGATTGAGGATCTCAAGTGCTGCAACTGTTTTCCAATTGGAAGTCAGCTGCTCGGTGATCCTTGGTTCTGAGGTTCTTTCTGAAAGTTAAGGGAAAGAAGAACATTAGCTCTGAAGTCTTCAAGATGAATAATCCCCAGCGTCTATCAGGAAGGGAGCTTTTTTGAGCACTTCACGTTTGGGTTACACTGTGATGTTAAATTTAGTCCTGATTGGAATCTCAAGTTGTCAGCTACTGGCAAGAGATGAGTTCTATCATCGTAAGAGAAAAAAATAGCTTATTTCTGGGGAAATACCTCTAGTATGTTAAGGACTTCGTGTCTTCTCGTTATTAAAATGATAACTGAGCTTAAACATTTATTGCTGTTTTTATTGTGTTCCAAGGGGATGACCTTATTAATGATGGGCTCTGCAGACGCGCTCCCGGAAGAGCCCATTGCTCGGCCTGTCTTTGTGGAGGACATGACAGAGGAGCAGCTGGCTTCTGCTGTAAGCATATTCCCAGCTTCACTTCCTTGTAAACTTCTGAATAGCGGCAAGTTTTTAAGTGCTTAAGTTTTTTAAGTACTTCTTTTTAAGTTGCTTAAAATTGTGTTTCGAGTCTGTATTTCTTTTGTTTAACATTTATATCTTCTTAAACGTGAAATTTATATGGGTAACCCAGTTAAAGTATGGGACGTACTTTAGAAGTCCAATCTCTAATGCTGTCTTTAAGCAGGCAGTTGAGTAAATACTCTAAAAAGAGCATTACTGGTGCTTTTAGAAATGACTTATACTGCCCTCGTACTGCTGTCCTGAGCTCTGCCTGGGTGAGAGATGCAACAAGGTGTTTCCTGCCTTCATAGAGTAGAATCAGGTTGGAAAAGACCTTAAAGATCATCGAGTCCAACCACAACCTAACCATACTACTCTAACTAACAACCCTCTGCTGAATCATGTCCCTTGAGCACAGGGACGTGATATGTCTTCATGTTTCTGAAGGGAAACCAGAGGTGGGTTGTGTTCTCGTTTGTTCTCCTTGCAATCATGATGCCACATAAACTTGTCTTTCTAAAATCAAAGTAGGTTTGACATTATTGGGCTGGGATTGGATTATGTTTCCCTGGTAATAATGGAATCATTAAGCTTCATGCTTTTCCTTGACAGCTGCTCAAGTATGCAGGATATCTCCAAAAAAAACAAAGAGCTGTTAGGTTGTGATTTATGGTGGTTGCCGAAACTGGTTAGCGCAGTTATTGCTTGGCCTTCACGTTAGTCAGAAGTTGTGTAAAAAAGAGCAGATGGACGGTCTGTCACAGAATTCCAGAGAAGAATTTAAATAATGCTTTTGTCTCTGACTGTGAACTTTATCCCATTCAGAGCCGTGCTGAAAACTGTTTATAATTACAACACCAGTGTTACTTACAAGTGAATTCATGTGGAAGTTTCACGGAAATAGAATTTTAAGGTCAAAACTTGAATCGAATCATAATTGAACTTTCTAAGTGACTGCCTGCTTGAAGAACATGCTCGATAAATTAAACGCGCAGAGCAAAAGGGAAACAAAGCGTTCTTGGATGTCCTCTGAAAGCAATGAATTGTGAAATAGATTAATACAGTCAGAAAACGGCTCTGGAAAACTCAACAGAGCAGTCTGATGGAATGTTCTAGGTTTTACTCATCTCCAATGGTTCCTTTTCTTGAAAGTTTATGTTCAATTATAGCTTTTCTGAAAGAAAGGCTTCCACCGCTCTATTCAATCGCCCTTGTAAATGTTTTGGTAGATGGAGTTACCATGTGGATTGACAAACCTTGGCAACACTTGCTACATGAATGCTACAGTTCAGTGTATCCGCTCAGTGCCAGAAGTGAAAGAGGCCCTTAAAAGGTAGGACTCGGTATAAAAATACCGTGACCAGAATGTTTTCTTTAGCTTATGAAATTGCATGTATTTTGTGGAACGGTCTTTTAATACTATGGATTACCTCAACGCTCATTAAATCTGGTAAGGATTAATAGAACAATTAATTAAAGTGTGCTGAACTCTGAACCTTCTTTGTGTTACTTGTATGGCCATGCTCTGTGTGAAAGAATTGTACGTGGCTCTTCTTCCTCTGAAGAATGTCTTTAAGATTTGATGACTTTGTAGCATAATGTGCTTTCAACTGTGAGATTCTGAAGTTATTATTGCCCCTTTGGTACTTGGAGATAAAAGAAGTAGGATTTTGGGGGAAAGCCGTGGATGTTACAGGAAGAAACTGGGGTTTCAGCAGTGGGTGAGGAACAAAGGCCGTGTCCATCAGCATCCGTTTCATTAGTTCTGACTGTAGAATATCTGCGACTCTGGACTAAAATATTGAAATGACCAATCTTATTTTTGTGAGGAATCTACAAGAAACTCTTGAATTTCATAAAGATCAGAGGAGGAAAAGAATGATGAGCCTGAATTTGTCCTCACGCACAGAATCACATAGAATGGCCCGGGTTGGAAGGGACCTCAAGGATTGTGAATCTCCAACCTCTCTAACACAGGCAGGGCCACCAGCTTCCACGTTTAATACTAGACCAGGCTGCCTCCAGATGAATTACTGCGAAAGAATCATTAGCATGGAATTCTCCACTGGAGAGCTGGCCTCTGTTTGGCCTTCTCTGCTTGGTAATGACATGGGATGGTATTTGGCAGTGGTAGAGAGGTGAATGGTCTTGAATGGGGAAACTTACAATATGGCTTTGATTCGGCTGTTCAGTTCATTTCTGCAAGGATATTCCCATTTTTGAGGCATGACATTGAGACAAGCCTCCTGTTCATCACTTGAAGTCCAGTATGAGATTGCGTAAGAATACATGAGGCCTTCCTTTGGCTCTAAGGCTTATGTCCTTTGAGGAGGGCTGATGTTCCCCATGCAGGTGGTCAAGTAAGAAATCAAAGGGAGGTACTAAGTTCTCACAGGCTCTCCCATATTTACAGTGTGGGAAACGCTGCTGTCTGCTCCAAAATGCATCACCTCTTTCTGTTTTTCTTCTGCTACGAAGAGAGGAGGACTGCCCTCAATCTCTGTGCGTTTTATCTCCTGTTTGTGAACGTGTTTTTTTCCATGCATCTAAAGCAGCTGTGGCATATGTTTCAGAAATAGGGTAGCTTCTACTCAAGTATTTTCTTAGTTTCTTTAAAGAAAGAAAGCATCTTTGAGGAAAATGGATCAGGGAGGCAGCATTTCTGTGTTCTCAAGGTTGCCAGTTTTTCTGCGCTTCCATGTGCTTGCAGAATAGCCAAGACTTTGCCACGGGTGTTTTCTTCAGTTACTTTGATTTTAATGATTGACTTCTTTTGATCCATTTCTTTACATTTGCTTGCCAACTTGACTGCTTTTCAAGATTTGAGTGTAAACCATAAGAAATTCTTCTCTTCTAGATATGGTGGTGCCTTAAGAGCTTCAGGAGAAATGGCCTCTGCTCAGTACATTACTGCAGGTTGGTGTTTAGAGAAACCACTGGATTTTAGGCTAGAGTGTGATTTCCTGATAAACGGAGCTGAAAATTGCAGCTAGAGCCCAGCGTGTGTTTCTTCAATGCATACACCTTAGGAATTTCAGATCTGCTAGCATTGGAGAACTCATTTCACTTGGCTTATGGCTTTAATGGCATGCAAAGCATACGTGGCCACACGCTAGGAGAAATATACTCGGCGTTGGCTAGGCTTAGATAACAGGCATTCATGTCATACTGTGTTACACGTAGGCACGTAGAATTGGAGCTCTCTATGGCAGACTCCATCCATCTGCTGTTTGGGTCGTTTTGTGTAGGAATATTTTCATGAGCAGTTCTTGGATTCAGTTGATGGTAGGCTAATGCCGCACCCATAGCATATGCATTTTATTTGTCTACTTATTTTTTGAATGCTTTATTGTTTGGGTGGTAGCTGATGCTTAGTGGTCGCAGTGGCCTTAGTGGTTAAGGCTGGTCTTGGCCTTTACCCTGAAGAACCCTACTGACATAAAGTAACTTTTTGAAAAGGAAAGTTACTCTTAGTTGTGGTGATTTGGGTGCTCGCAATGTGGGAGCTCACGATGGCCCCTTAACTCCAAGTTCTAACTAGAATTCTAGTTAGACCCCTTAGACATGAGCAAGGGTACTACTTGTCCACTCTTTCTTTTTTTACTCTATTTCATTGCCCCACTATGATGCTGGGCCAGGACACTGGGATTTCTACCAGTCCATGTAAGGAAAAACAAAACAATGTAAGGAAGGAGAGGTCAAGTTTGTGGGTATGCCTGCTGATCGAATTTTGGGGTGGTAAGTTCAATGGTTATTCTGTACAACCATGCCTGCCCCTCCCCTTTCCACTGCCTTTACTTTGTGTCCCTTATTTTCTTTTTAAGGTGACAGCTCTGCTTTGTAGGAGTTGTAATCATTAAAGGTCACAGTTACTCCTAGTTAACTGTCTGGTGCCGAGATGGTCAAGATCTCCTGCATGACACGTAGGGCATTTTTGTTAGTTGCTGTGTCATTTCAGTTTCCCCAAGGTCTATGAACGTATTCTTTAAAGAGGGGCAGAAATTAACCTTGGTTACATATCATGTTGCCTATACTCACCAGTTCAAGAGTTCTGTTCAGTGGTCTCTCCGCTTGTGGGTTAGTGACTGAGTGACCCTACTTCACGGGCTGGTTATGAGGGTTAGGAGATGTTTCTGAAGTGATCTGTTGATGTGAACTGCTATCAAATGGCTTGTTAAGGTGTACATGATAGTGTGTCCAGAACCAAAAAGAAAGCTGCATGTATTGTCATGCAATCACATCAATCGCTAAATTGCACACAGTCATTGAACTGTCTGCACGCATGTATCCACACTACTTTTTTTCCTGGCTATTAAACCAAGTATGAGTGTTTTCTAGATATTTTAGTTGGGCAAAAAAATGGTTTGTTTTTTCTTTCCAAGTAGCTGGTGAAACTTGAGCTGCTCTAGAGTATGGATTGTGAGTGCCTGCTGGTCTCTTTAGCTGTTGTCGTAGTGTGGAAACATTGTTCCTTAGATGCGTCTTAAATCCGAACTGCTGAGAAATGTTCTTCTGTTAGCAGCCAGGAAAGACGAAGCATGAAGCGTCAAACTCAGAATTGTCATCTTTACCTTTGCAAAGTCATGTTGGCAAATGAGATTTTAGGTGCACCTGTTTTGCTGCCTTGACAATTTGGCCCCGTCTGGGAAAGATCAAGTTGGGTGCTATGAAATGCTCAGTCTTTAAATGTTGCTGTCATTTTGCTGTTCTTTTTAAACCTCCTGACATGTTAGAAATGTTTTTCCACTTCTCAAAACATTCACTTTTTTTTCAAGCTCTTAGAGACTTGTTTGATTCCATGGATAAAACTTCCTCCAGTATCCCACCTATCATTCTCCTGCAGTTTTTACATATGGCCTTCCCGCAGTTTGCAGAGAAAGGTGATCAAGGGCAATACCTCCAACAGGTAAAGAGCGATTATTAACTCACTTGCTTGAAAGTTCTGCATTATCTTGGAAGTCTTAACGCTTATATGTTTGCTTTCCTTCTTCTGTGAAAGTGATGTAACCCAGTACGTTTTGGCTTTTGTATCGTGTAGAAAAGTGAAGTGTAATTTCATGCCCTATTTCTGAAAGGATACGGAGATAACTTATTAGTTAGGGAATTGTTACGTTTGGTTTTACGGTGTGAGGATGGATGATTGTAATGCTGTCCTTTAAATCGTTCTGCTGTTAGTCCTGTTTCATGTTCTGTTCCTGTCCCTAGGATGCCAATGAGTGCTGGGTGCAGATGATGAGGGTGCTACAGCAGAAGCTGGAAGGCATAGAAGGTGATACAGTGATGGAGGTAATTGTGGTCTCACTCTAACTGGAGACAGAACTTATAATATTGTACTTAAACTTCATATAAGTTTTGAAATCATCTGCTCACTGAGTTCTTTAACACGTGTCTGTAGTCCAGTAAGTGAAACTGCTTTCTGGTGACTGATTGGGGTAGTGATGTCTATTTTGCAAGCTGTGCTGTAGTGTATTTTTTTTGAGTACTTTTCATTTGGACCTTTTAGGGAGTGTTTTGGACCAGGGTAGAGGCGCATGTCAGTATGTGGCAGCTCACTGCAGTAGCCTATGAGTCTAGTATGCAAGAATCAAAAACTGCTGAAAGAACATCTTTGTGTCTGGAAAAAAACAAAACACCAACGTTCTTAGATATACAGTTTCTGTTCTAAACAGAGAACTGACAACCTGATAAGAAATAAGTTTATATGATAAAATCATGGGGAAAAAGCGACTCTTTTCTTCCTCTGGAATTCTGGAGAATCATGGCAGCAGAAAGAAAACATTGATAGGCTACTCTAAAATTTAAAGACAGATTTAACTTGTGATGTGGCACGTTTTGATTGAAATCTTGCTTGCTGGTATGCTTTGAGGTGGCCTTAACAGCAGCAGTGCTATAAATGCTCTTCTTCTAAAAAGCTTTATACTGCATAAGGGGATGGACTAGGAAAAATGCACCTGAAGAGAAGTGAAGGTACAGGCTTCAGGGAATTGAAATAACTGGGGTTATTAAGAAGATGGTTTTTACATGTTATTTAAAGTTGCATCATAAGAGGATTTGTTTTACAGACAGACTCTGGAGCTACAGCTTCTAAAAAGAAGAGTTTAATTGATCAGTTCTTCAGCATTGAATTTGAAACTGCGTATCCTAAGGACTAAGGCAAGGCATACGGGGTGTTGATGATTTTGTGCTTCTTTAATGGAGTGCAGGGAGGATGAAAAGCATCATCTGAAGTAGCATGGAAAACAGAGACTTGTTGGGAAATAAAGGGAATGATGTATTGCAGGATACATCAGCAATTGAAGTTAAGTTTGTGTATATTTTGAGAAGGAGAGGAAGGAAAATAATGGAAATTTGCTGGAAAAAAAACACCCCAATGAATTTAAATACCAGATTTCCTTCCCAGAAAAGGCTTCCAGTTATCTGTGGTGAGGGTTCTGAGATGTTTTATCCAAGTAAAAGTAATTACCTGCCTAAAATAGCCTTTTGTTTTTTTTTTTCCCTTGAGCTTTGCAGATAATCTTGGTGTACTTAACATGGACACATGATGGCTTGAGATGAGATTGATTTCTCTAGCAATAAATTAGACACTTATGGAACAACATGTAAGAAATGTACTCAGCTCCCAACTTTCTAGTAACATTTTTACAGTAAAAACTAAAAGGAGATGACCACATGGGGATTATGTGTCCAGCCAAGCAGTCACTCTTTTCTTTTTTCCATCACAAAATCATTCAACTGAGCACCACTTGCCTGAAAGAATTCTACTGCGGGCTTTACTTTTTTGAAATAAGGAAGCATCCCCTAAGACAAAATGTTGTATCTCATAGCTTGGTAGTAATGAAGAATCATAGAATGACCTGGGTTGAAAAGCACCACAATGCTCATCCAGTTTCAACCCCCCTGCTACGTGCAGGGTCATCAACCACCAGACCAGGCTGCCCAGAGCCACATGCAGCCTGGCCTTGAATGCCTCCAAGGATGGGGCATCCACAGCCTCCTTGGGCAACCTGTTCCAGTGCGTCACCACCCTCTCTGTGAAAAACTTCCTCTATAATGTCATGCCTAAACCTCCCTTGTCTCAGTTTAAAACTATTCCCCCTTGTAAACAGCTGTTCCCCCTCCTGTTTATATGCTTCCTTCAAGTATTGGAAGGAGTGAAGAAGCTGAAGAGTAAAGATCTCATATTTTGGGTCATACATCTTTCTCCTTGCACTGTGATGTCTTCTATTCCTCAAGTATTTGAGAGGAGCAGAATGAGTAGTTAAGAGGGAATGATGGATAGGCCAATGGCAGGAGAAGGAGGCCTGTTAGGAAAGTTGGGTTGCAAGCCTCCTGAGTGGCAGCATTTGTAGGATGAGTGCATTCCAAGCAGTCATAAAGTACCTTGTTAGAAGAAAGTAGATTAAAAAAGCCCCATACGCAACAACTTGAATATATTGATTAGAAGAATGTGTGGAAAGAAATGAAGAAATAGACTTAATTTCAATGAGGGGGACAGTTTTTACTAGAGCAGCTCGTTCAGTAGTTCAGCTCCTTGGTGCACAATGGTTTTCCTTAATTTTGTGAAGCATGAAATGTACAGAAGCTGAAGAAGAAGAGGTAACTAAAGGAAAGGAGAATCAGCTCCAGCTCAGCTGCTTTATCAATCAAGAAGTGAAATATCTGTTTACGGGACTAAAACTGGTAAGTTGTTACGATTTTTATTTAATTGAAATTCCAAGTGATCTGGGTTTTGTGGTGGTGGTTTTATTTATTGATTGTTTTTAATTTACCCCTGACTTGGAATTCACCTCTGCTGTCTGAACTTCGGTAAGTTCCAAGGCTCTTTGGGGTGTTGTAGATAGAAGTGGGAATGAATTATGTGTTCATACAAAGCAGACTTCAGCAGAGCTTTTTATTGGTTTTCACCCCGCCGTGGTCTTTCTCAAGCAGGTATCCGTATGCAAACCAATGCGCTATAGTTTTAACAGGAGATATTTTTCTTCTGTCTTGCGTTTCAGACTGAATAGAATCATAGAATTACTCAGGTTGGAAAAGACCTTATAGGTCATTAAGTCCAACCATAACCAAACCATGCTACCCTAACTAACAACCCTCTGCTAAATCATGTCCCTGAGCACCGCATCCAAACAGTTTTTAAACACACCCAGGGCTGGTGTCTCAACCACCTCCCTGGGGAGCCTATTGCAGTGCTTCACAACCTTTTCTGTAAAGAAGTGTTTCCTGATATCCAACCTAAACCTCCCCCGGCACAACTTGAGGCCATTTCCCCTCGTCTTGTCACCTGTCACCAGTGAGAAAAGAATGATCTGGAATTCTGATGCTGGATTGCCTGTACCGACAGAGTCCCAGTACAAACAACCAGGTCGGTCCTTCCCTGACTTGGGGAAGGTCCCCAGAAGCAGATCTTTGTCCCCCACCTCCTTATACACAGCTCTGCCCACTTCAAACCAGCAGCTGATATTGCAAATATTTGTGCCGCAGGAAACTGGAAAATGGAGTTGTGTTCCAAGCATGACACGGCACAACACATCTGTAACCAGACCTGGGTTCTTCAGTTCTCGACTGTGGTTTTCTTGTAGAGCAATATTTTCTGCAGAGAGAAACAGTCTTGTGAGGTCTCCTGAATGGTGGACATGGAGCTGGACAAATGAATGGCTGTGGTGGTTGTGCCAAGGGATTTCAAAATGCCTTATGACTTAATGGCTGATAGCAATGGAACGGATCAACAGAAAAACGTTGAGTTTGTTTATCCATGCTGTGCTTGAAGCTCAGTGCTTTATGATGGACGTGTCTGTTGTGCTTTTTTGAACAGCGTCTTCAAGAGGAGATCACCAAACTGTCTCCGACTTTGCAGAGAAACGCACTCTATATCAAATCTGTGAGTGGTGATTCTGTTGTTCTTTCTGATGTTTTTTAAATGCTGCTTATTTTCTATCCTAAAACACAAACTGATCACTGCACGCGACTGATGTTTATATAAAGTACCTGTATCTCAGTACCCACTACTGAGAGAGTTAAGTTCAGTTCTAGATGATTTCTTTGAGTACAATACTATATACGACTACAAGAGGGGAGGCCTTCTTTTATTCTTATGTACAAAGATGTTCCTGCAGTACCCTATGCCTTAGCATGAATGGTCTTTAAGGTACAAATGAATATGTCTGAATTAATAGCATCTTCTAAACTTCTTTTTTAGTCTAAAATAAGTCGCTTGCCAGCGTACCTGACCATTCAGATGGTTAGATTTTTTTACAAAGAGAAAGAGTCTGTGAATGCCAAAGTTCTTAAGGTAAGCTTTCTGCATATTAGAGCTTAGTTATTCTTCATGCTTTTCATTATGGGTAGATGACTAATGTTTGCGTGTTGTTTACTAAATTGTTTTCTTTAGAATTACTTTAGCAATATTAACAATACGGCTTCATTGTTTGAGTGTGAAGCAACTTTGCTCCTTGTTACCATGGAAAACCAGAATCACTAAGGTTGGAAAAACCACTAAGATCACCTAGTCCAGCCATCAGCCCATCCCCACCGTGCCCACTGACCACGTCCCTCAGTGCCACAGCCACGCAGCTCTTGAAGCGCCTCTAAGAGGGTGGCTGCACCACCTCCCTGTGCAGCCTGTGCCACTGCAGCACCGCTCCTCCTGAGAAGAAATTTCTCCTGATATCCAACTTGAACCTCCCCTGGCACAACTGGAGCCATTTTGTCTTGTTCCTGGGAGAAGAGGCTGACCCCCACCTTGCCATGACCTCCCTTCAGGCAGTTGTAGAGAGCGATCAGGTCTCCCCTGAGCCTCCTCTTCTCCAGACTGAACACTCCCAGCTCCCTCAGCTGCTCCCTGTAAGACCTGTGCTCCAGACCCCTCACAGCTTTGTTGCCCTTCTGTGGACATGCTTGATGTCTGACTTGTTGTGAGGGACCCAGTGGTGCTACATGGCAAGCTGTGCTACCAAAATAGGCTGGAGGGGGGAAGTGAGGGATGGTAGAATATATATTGCTGTACACGCTTCAGCAGATGAAGTTATCACAATACACTGAGTCACATGTAGTTGGATTTGGTGACTTAGGGAGAATGCTTCCACGTAGAGTACAAAATTGTGCACGGTTTCTTTCTGCTGTTTACTTCCTAGGATGTGAAATTTCCTCTCATGCTGGATGTGTATGAGCTGTGTACGCCAGATCTTCAGGAAAAAATGGTTTCCTACCGATCAAAATTCAAAGACCTTGAAGACAAAAAAGTAAATCAACAGCCAAAGAATGTGAGTCCTGTGGCAATTCCGTGGACACCGATTAAACGCATCGCACACCTGACATGCTTTCAAACCAATCTTGTGTATCAATGCTATGGGCTGTGGCATTACATGCTTATTCCAGTGTTTCCTACTCTTATTAATAAGAGTCTTCGCTGATAGTTCTAAAGCAATGCGTGTTGGCACTTGATTTTCTCATTACCACCTTCTTCTGCCAGCAAGTCCCTGGCAAGGAATGGAACCTTCAGTTGCAGGGTGGCTTTGGCGGGCATGGTCAGGGCAGCGTGTGCTGCAGTGGTTAAATAGAATTGTAGGGGGTGGAAGGGACTTCTGGGGGTCTTAAAGTCCAACCCACCGCTAAAGCCGTTCCCTGCAGCAGGTTGCTTTGGGAAACTGGTGCTATCTAGGTGAGGTTTGTGGAGGTTCAGCTAGAAGTAATTGCAGTAGAATCTGTTTCAGATTGGAATAAAAAGAAGTTGAGCTGTAGAAACCCGCTTAATGAAATGCACAGTGGGTATTTATTGGGCGAGGTGATTGTGCCAAAGCTTTTTTAAAGCACGTCCGCGTTAATTCGGTTCATTCTGTTTTCCAGCTGAGTAAAAGCGACGGTGCACAGAAAGAAGTTAAATATGAGCCCTTTTCTTTTCCTGACGGTGAGTATGGGCAAACGTATCTGGTTTAAAGTCATTTTCTATTTGCTCATGCTGAAGTGGGAGCAGATAGAAGGAATACTTGAGGACCCTCCTTTCGGTGCGTATTAACCTTCAGAATGTGATGGAAATAAAGGAATTGAAAGTTTAGGTGCTTCAGTGTGCTCTTAATACTAAGATTGGTCCTTTAAGAAAAGCTGTAAGTCTTTTTTTTCCTTTCTTTTTTTTCTTCCTTTCAGATATTGGTTCTAATAACTGTGGCTACTATGACCTGCAGGCAGTGCTAACGCATCAGGGCAGATCGAGTTCCTCTGGGCATTACGTGTCCTGGGTTAAAAGGAAACAAGGTGAGAAGAAAGTAAAAGGAGGGAGCTGAGGGCCTGTTGGTGCTGTCCCTCCGTTACAAGCGATGCCTGTGTTTTCCTTACAGATGAGTGGATTAAGTTTGATGATGACAAAGTCAGCATTGTCACACCTGAAGACATCCTGAGGTTATCTGGGGGAGGAGACTGGCATATAGCCTACGTTCTACTCTACGGGCCGCGCAGAATTGAAGTAATTGAAGACGAAGCTGAACAGTAGCCTTCGGTTCTCATCATTCTGCCTAGGTGTGAAATAAATGTTGATTACTGATCACTTCTTTAACCCCAGAGCTTTCGCAGGTGGATATACATAATTCGTTCAGACCTTTTCTTGTGAAGAGGGACGTTGTTGTACCAGTTAGTCACTACGAGACTGGACTGCCCACTGCCGTAGTGACCGTACCTACAATAGCTTTAATGTCTTGCAGAAGATCATTTTTATTTTAAACGACCCTCTTTTTTCCCCCCCCCTCTTCCTCTCTTCTGTCATCAAGTATTTATTACACACCTACTCTCACATCTGTTACTCTTGCATGGTTCGTACCACAGTGCAGTGGCTGTCCGTCCTCTGCCTCCCGCGGCGCTGCTGGCGGCCGGGTGGAAGACAAACTGTTGCCTCCTCGCGTAACTCAGTGCTGCTGCCCATAGCCAACAGCTGTGGCTACAATCAAGGGTTTTGCCCAGCCTGACCTGCTGATCAGTCTGTGCTGTTGCTGCCATTTCATGACTTTACAAATAAATTGTGATCAACACTGTGTCTCCATTAAAAGAAAAAAAGAAAGTCGGTGGCTTGATAGCGTAGTTTAGTACGTGTCTGTTTTCACTCCTTGGGCCATCGCTGGTCAATGTCTTACAGCAGGCACTGAGGAAAGGCACTTTGTTTTTAAGCTGTAGAGAGGGACATGGATCAGTGCTCAGGCATGTTTAGCATCTTCCCCCACGGGTCAGAGCACTGCTGGTGGTATTGATGACAGTGAGTTAGTCTGGAGCAGAATCTGCACTTACTTCACTGTGCACAGAGTGACACCAAACAGCTCGGAAAAGGATCACATCCAGACTGGGGGCAGCTCCACGCCAGCCTCGTGCCTCGAACACAAGCACTGAGATTACAGCTCATGCTGCAGCAATTGGTAACAAGTCACCAAGCACAGCTGCTTCATTCACTATCCAATGGGGCCTTCCTTAGCACCAGCCTTCCCAGTGCCAGGGTGGCCACATTGCTATAGAACACCAGGGGAAGTCATGGGTGTTAAGAGATGCTCCAATCCAAATGGCCATCAGAGGCGCTTCCCCAATGGTAGTGGTGCCACAAGAGGCCCCAGCCAAAGCTGGAGCGGGCTACAACATAATGTAACAAATGAAACACTTGATCTTTTCCTAAGAACAAACCCAGGTACAGGAACAGCTTGTACTCATCAAGCCGCTCCCTGCCCCAGAACACACTGCTGCTGCTTCACAAACAAGGAATTTCTCTGTCCCCAATTCACACCATGAGGGAGGAGTTCCCACACAGGGAGAACTCTCCAGGCTGAACAAAGCCTGCAGCACTCTGAGGATGGATGCACTGCCCTGGGTCTCCCACCCAGCCCCGTATCCTCAGTGACTCATTTGCCGGCAGGTACAGCTGTGTGCTCCAGAGCTGCCAAAGCCCACAGGAGGATGTAGGAGTCATTCCTCCTGAGCCCTACTCCAAGCAACCCTATGCTGCCCTGCCAGTCTCCAGCCTCCCTATTCCATTTCCATCACGTCTGATGTAGCACGCAAAGGATGAATAATCATTTTCTCAGAAAACGAGAGAAACTGATGAGTATTATATAAAAAGTGTTTATTGTTTCTTTTCGACATGAGATACCTATCAAAGACCTGCTCCTAGTACCGAGGGTATCACCATTACCTCACCCAGAAGGGAGGCAGCACGCTAGCTGCTGCTGTCGGTGTCGTTGCTCAAACTCTCGGCAAGGTCCCCCAGCCCCGCTTTGCTCAGCGCAGTGATCAGGTTCTCCGGTGTGGCGTGTGCACCCTCCTGGTCCTGCCAGGCAACCAGCAGCTGCTTGGCTCTCATCTTCACGTCGTCACTATCCGCCTCGATCTGACGGATGTCGGAATCCTTCATTTCCAAGTAAGGGGCCAAAACCCTCCAGTGCTCCCCCAGCCTGATGGCAAATGCCTCCATTTGTTCCCCCGTCATGGGTTTGTCCCGTTGTACCTCCGGACCTGGAGGAAAAGAAAACAAAAGAATCAAGGCGAGACTCAGGGAGTGTCTCAAGCAGATACTGCGATCCCTCCCTGGGCTGCCCCACTCTGAACCTCTGATTTCATTGCCAACAGCCCCCTCGGTGAGCCTTGAAAAGCCGCTCAGCAGCGCAGGCTTCATACGGTTGTACAACTTGGGTTTCAAGCAGAACATCCCATATTAGTCACCGCTCTGAAGGAGAGCCTGCATGACTGAGAGAGAACTGCTGAAGCCTCACATACATCAGAGCTGCCTCTGCCAAGTGAAAGCTGTACAGGGATCTGTACGGGGAGCCGGCGCTCCACAATGTGAGTCAGCCGCGGTGGCACAACGCACTGAGCTCCAACAGAACTTTACAGCCTTCACCCAGGTAACGCTGTGTTGGTTTGCAAAGAGCTGCTAAGGAGCCTCCGGGCAGAGTGGGGAACAGCTTCAGTGTGTAGTCAGTCCTCTGAGGGCTTCTCCCATTCCAGCATCACAGCAACAACGCTGACTCCTGTGCTCTGCTGAGAAGCCAGGTGACCACACAAGCCAATTGCTGCTCCACAGCTCATCACCGTTACAACCTCTGGTTTGACACTGGTGGGTTATTTTACGCACTTCCAAAGGAAAACCATGTAATGACTGAATTATTTACGCACAGGAAGTCGGCATATTCCTGATTTTAAGGACCAGTTCACCCTCGTTCAGGTACGTGTGGACTCAGCTCACGGATCAGAGCTAAACCCACCACAGCCAGGGGAAAGACCCAAGGAGCACGGACGACAGAACAAAGAGCACCCAGATCACTTCCATTAGCAATAAACACGCCACACAGACCACAGTCTTCGCTTTAAGACAACGTGTAAAGAAAAATGTGAATTCAACACAGTGAAACTCAGGTGGTAGATTTGGGCAGCATTAGGCTCAAGAGAACTCCACTACCAGCACGAAGACAGGAAATGAAGAGGCCAGGGGCTGATGGAGGAGGCAACGGGAGCCATATGGACACAGGCCCACCGGCAGCTCAGCAACAAAACGCTCAACCAAATGCTGAGGCCCTCAGGTGGGAGCTCCCTGCCTTGCATAACCCTCCTGCCTGCACTGTGGACAAGAGCTCAAGGACAAGGGTACGGAGCACAGGGGAGAAGGTGCTACAAGATGAAGGTGTGAATGAGGATGGAGGAAGCAGTTCACAGACACGGGAGATGGGAGGAAATGTGAGAGCACAACAACCAGGGTTATGGGCAAGAGGCAAAAAGGAAGGGGTTGGCTGGTGGAGGGGAATGAGGGAAGGCATTTGTCAGCAAGGCTCCTGTCTCCTCCATCAGAGAAGCTTTTGCCTTTAAATGAAGATGAGGTAAAGAGATGAGAAGAGGAACAGATCTGTTTCTCAAAGTCTCATAGCTACACATCCAGCTTTAGGGAGGCCCTCACCCATGGCATCTAAAGGGCAGAAAGAAGAGGAAAGGTGCAGAGGAACGCTCAAGGAGGTTTGTACGCAGCGGTACAGACCCTTCAGCTACAGCTGCCCAGCAGTTCTCTACACATACACCTTGCAGCACAAACAGCAGAAGGGGCTCCCAACAAAATCACCTCTCCAACGTGGACAAGTCAGACAGTGTCAGCATTGCTGAGCATGAGACCAAGGGGTGCTGCAGCTGCATAAGGCCACATTATTTGGTACGAATGTGGGCACAAGTGAGGAGTGCCAGGGCAACCGAGAGCGGTAACCCTCAGAAGAAACTACCATTAAACACAGCTTCTACTCTATGCGTCAAGAGAACTGTGAAAATACTAAGAACATGCAAGTCTTACTTTCATTGTTCTCCTTTAATAAAGCATCATTATCTTCCTCATCTTCATCTTCGCCTGTTTTTATCTCTTCAGAAGGAGGCTACAATGAGAGAACTAAACATCATTGGATGAATTTTGTGTTTAAAGAAACTTTACAGCTCTACGATGGCGCCTGGCACGTGGGTTTGAATGGAAAAATCTAACGTGGTCCCACAGCGATGGACTAAAACTCTCCCACAGCCCTTTGGATCCAGCAGTAATAATACAACACCGTAGCAATTAAAAAGCCTAACAACGGTCCCGCTGCCTTCACAGCATTCTCTCCTTTCTATGCTAAGTACTAGGAGGGCACTGCTTATATTACAATACTACTTTCTTTAAAACAAAGAAAAAGTTCAAAGCTCAGAATGTTCTTTAAGCCTGCACCACTGGGAAACTTATTTCCTTCCCCTGTTGAGAATTCCTCAGCTTCTCTGTACTGTCAGACTCCCCAGCAGACCATTACAGGTGGCAAACATGTAAGCAAACAGCAGATTTCTCGCTCTCTGAGTAAGCCGTACATCAGACAAGATGAACAAAAGGTTCACAGGCCTTACCCAGGTATTTGTTTCCTGCCATAACACCTGCTACCTGACAGGAGGAGTATCAGAAATGCTGCATCGAGTGCCTTTTTAACTGCCCTCCCTTCCCAGTACTGTTTCCAAATCACTTTTAGCATCCAGTTAGCTTTGATGGCTGAACAAACATGAAAGCTACACGTTACAAACCAACCATTACACCTCAGTCATTGTACTCTGCAGACAAGAAAGGTCTCACGTATAGAACCACGGGTTTATATTCATAAGGAACTGCTGGGTTCTAACTCAAAGGCTTAGAAGCATCCTCCTCCCCAGCATTATAGCCTTCCTTACCACTGCATACAGACAAACCTGAAAGACCCCTAAGGGCCCTTGCCTCAAATCTGTACTGTTGAGCATGCCAAGAGACAATGCCTTTGGATTTACAGCTCCACCAGCTCTACCCGTCTTTACATGCAAATTAAAAGTCAGGGGGCTGCCAGAACTCTGGTAAGCTTTGTTACAATCATCTCCCACAGTATCCTCAGCTGCAGGCAGCTGCCCAATGATGACAGCTACTCACACCAGAGCTGTAACACAGCTTGTATCCTCCACAGAAGTGCTTTGCACCACAACACTGAGCCCAAGCAGCTCAGCACAAACATTCCTGTCTAGCAACTTTGCAATGGGTGCAGAAATGCTCGCATCGCCACAGCTGTTTGTTCACAGAACAGAAGGCAGAGCTCAGCAGTTCAGCTGCTAGACAATGCTATCTGAAATTTAACAGCAGCCTCGCAGATTAAATCAATTTCCTTTGCAATCTGTCCTTCACTGGACAAACTCTTTCCTTGTGTTTGTCCCCATGTGCCAAATGGACTGCAGAAAGAGACAAGCAGGAAGTCACATTAATTCATTTATTATTATCATTATTATAGGATAATACCACTTACAGGCAGCTCCTTGGCTAATTTGATTACCATGTTTTCTAGATATTCTGGTAAGCTCTTGAATTGTTGATTTGTTGGCTGGAAGAAATGAGGGCTTCTGCGTGCCAGTAGTCTTAGCGCCCTCCATCCATAGTTAGAGTTGTTCACAGCCCTGCAATGAACACAAATCCAGCTGGTTACAGTCTGTCACATATAAAAGGACTAAAAGATCGGAGTAATTTCCTAATTGTATAATGACTCTGTCCAAACCTATAAAGACTCGTATATCGGCGACCCTGCACAAAGCAGGGGGATTGAAACCAGATAATCGTTATGGTCCTTTTCAACCCAGGCCATTCTAAGGTTCTATGATTAATAGAGTTTGACACAAATATAAAGTACCACAGAGAGCAGTTTGTTTTCCTTAGCAATCCAAACATGAAAGACACGAAAACGAAGTGAAACAAAACAAAGGCGCACGTACTTGTACTTATTTTCAACCATGTTTTCAGGATCTGCTTGTTCAATGGCTTCTTCAAAGAATTCTTCCAGTGTTGGCATATATTCCCTAGAAAATAAAATATGGAGCTTAATATTACTTGCATATTACTCTAAAACAAGTGTTTTTCAGTTTCTTCATAAACGTATGCCTATTACAAGCACTTAGCCCTTTTGCCATATGGAAAGGTGAATCTATCATAGAATCGCTCAGTGGTTTGGGCTGAAAGGGACCTCAAAGCCCACCCAGTTCCACCCCGTGCCATGGGCAGGGCTGCTCCCCAGCAGCTCAGCTGCCCAGGGCCCCATCCAACCTGGCCTTGAGCACCTCCAGGGATGGGACACCACAGCTTCTATGGGCAGCTGTGCCAGCGCCTCACCACCCTCTGAGTGAAGCATTTTTTCCTGACACCTCACCTAAATTTCCCCTCTTTTAGCCATTTCCCCCTCATCATACCACTATCTAAATCACTGGTCCCCTTCCTGCTTATAAGCTCTCTTCACACTGATATCTTAAAGCATGTTTGGTGACAAAGGAATACAGAACAAGACATGACTTCTGGCAAACAGACTTTAGTAAAAGTATCTGTAACAACTGGCTGGCTGTATTTGAGATGTGCTCTCACATGCACAGCTCACACTCAGGAATGTAAAATGGCTGCTTCACCTGCTGTGATTTGATAAGACAGAGTAAACAAACATGGTCTCCTCCTCTATACACATGCAGTCACTCCAGTTTCACTCGCAATCACAGAAAGCTACAATGCTCTCCCCACTCAATTTCAATTATTATGGTCACCGTGTTGTATTCAGAAGGACCTTGACAGGCTAAAAGGAAGGCAGGTAAAGCAGGATTATGCCATTTTGATGAAGACAAGAGAATCCAAAGCAAAAAGGTACAGTGCCTTGACAGTGTCTAGCCACAGCGCCCATAACAAAATCCAGAAGTCAATCTAGACTCCCTGGGACCTTTTCTTTCCTGTTAACCACAGCATGCATTTGTGTATGTGGTTCTGTTGTTGTTATTTTGCTTTGTTTTTCTCCCTCCTCTTCATGCACAAGGAATCAGAAGCTCAGGTTCCAAGCTCAACTCCTTCAGCCTCTGTGCTCATAGGGGCCCTCCCGCGTATCGTAGCCTCACAAGAAGGGAAGGCGCTTTGCTCAGCAGAGCTCTCAACCCTTGGAGAAGCAGTTCCTCCATTCAGGATGCTTGTTAGCTAGCTCCTCTCCACAGGCACCTACAGCCTTTATGGATGCCACCAGCAAAGCCCTCTTTGGAAAAGAAACGGGACGGTTCCCAAACTTCCACATCACACAGTTAAGTAAAAGGGTATTTTCAGTATTTCCTACAGTTGTACAAGCAGAAGGGATAGCTCATAACTGCATTTTGTTACATCTGCACCACATCTGTTTTCTTCAGACAATGACACGCCGTTTCTCACCTACCTGCTCTCAGATTTACAAGCTTCCATGTTATCAGGACATAAATTCCAGAGTCGGGTCAGTTCCTCACTGAAAAAGTGAACCACAGACACGCATTAAACTCTACATTCATCACTCTAACATTCCACATTCCATTAGTCAATAAAGACAGACAGACAAAACGGTGCTATAGAAATTCCCATCCTAGTCTTTACACTAAAGCACGTGACAGGAGGTTTGTACTACAGACACGGGAGGAACGAACAGAAGAGATCCCACAGAAACCCTCTAAGAAAGAAAGAAACAGGAGAATAAAACACCACAACAAAATGAGAGAAAAATAAAGCCCCAACATACTTCCCCATAAGGATTTTTTTGTTTGGTCCCTTTCCTAAGAAGTCCTCTGGTGCTGGCCTCTTTCTTGCAGGCCTCATTGGCTTAGAATCAGGAGGCCTACAGAAAACAAACAAACAACAAAGGTGCTCTTTAGGATCAAAGCAGTAATATCTAATAAAAGAAAATCACGTTAATTCATTTCAGACAGCTTTCAGACACAGTTAAATTACAGTGAAAGTATTCAGAAGGATGGTGATTGTCAGAGTGGAAAGAGAGAAGGGGAAAGAGGAGAATGGAGAACATAAATTAGGGGGTAAAGAAAGAGATTTCCCATACACCAAGATCAGTTAACTCACAAAAGTAAAGGCTTATTAGAGTCCCGTTACAGAGAAAGAAGCAAATCACATTTACTCCAGCAGCACATACTAAGAGTGATCTACTCTGCTGCTGGGATCGTCTGCACTATGACTGCAAGTTCTCCTTCCCCAGCTGCACCTGATTTCATGGGATCAAGAGAATGGAGATCCCAAATCACTGAGGTTATGGGGTAAAACCTACCCAAGCTGAAACTCTGGCTGAGATCTAAAGAAGGAGACAGAACATTTATAAATAAGTCAAATTTCAAAACTTTACTTTTCCCTTTTCCCCCCCCTTAAAAGTAACTTCTCTTTTCTCACCACCCCCCACCCTGTTTTTGCAAACAGCTGAAGTCAGGAAGAGACGGCTCCGCCTGAGCCCTCCACAAATGGAAACTTGCATAGAAGTGGTGAGCAGGCTGCTCCTCACCAAAACAGGGCTGTGGCAGTGGGTAGAAGGAACAGGGATGGAAGGGAAATGGTTCGGTCATTGCCTCACAGTAGTCAAGTAGACATACGGAGACTAAGCTCAAGTTTGGCACTAGTTAGTAACTAACTACACAGGAAATCTTTGGATGGCTGTAGCCATCTACCTATAGTTTCCTTTCAGCTAAGTGATCACCAAGTGGAAAACTTAGTCAATAAAGGTATATAAGAGGAAAACTGTAACACAAAATTCCAGGTTTGCTACCCTACTAAAGCCATAGTGCCCATGGCTCCTGTAGAGGCAATCCATGCCGGTATTTGTATGAGGCATTCACTTATTCATTGCAGCATCTTCCAAGGGCAGGAAGGGAGACGACACTATCCAGCCTCCCCAGTCACAGGGCCCTTCCTATTGAGAGAACAAAATGCTGCCACTAGACAATGAGAAATGCCTTCCTGAGACCCACATGTAAGAGCATTCTGCACACACAGAAGGGACATCCAACTACAATAATGTCAAGGTTCTCCGATTAAGTTCAAAGACACTGTGGCTAAATACTCTAAAGCTAAGCCACCGTTTCAAGTAAGCAGCAAGTTTCTACTTAGTAAGAGAGGTACCTTTCTTTAACAAAGCTTGGGCAGCCTTCATTTTTCCATGAGTTCCAGTTTTCTTCAGTATTTAATATATGCTGGAGAAACAGAATATTATTTCACATTATTAGGATCATAATAACCTTAACATTTGGCCCCACAAATTTTAATTTAGCTATTATAACTAAAGGAAAAACTGATTTAGAGCATTTCGGTCATAAGGTCGACAGTATAATCTTGGGCAGCTAATTTTGCTTATTCAAAAGCAGTGCGCTTCCATGCTTCAATGACTGTGGAGAAGGCTTCTGTGAACAAGGAGAGGTGCTCAAAGTAGAAGAAAAAAGGAGAAAAGAAGCTAAAATAAAGAAGTAATTCCACTTGTGTCTTATTCCCAGGACATAGCATTCCTTCCTGTAAAGACCCCATCAGCATCTCATGCATGTATAAGAGCACATACATGCACATTTCCACTTTTCCCCAGGAGAAACAGGAAATGCACATTCACAAAAACATGGAGAAAACGTGGCTACAAAATAGAAAGATGCTCTGAGATCTTCTTTAGTGGAATAAGACAAGAAGTCTCCTGGATGTAACACCTGTGTTACAAAAGCCAGTTTAAACCACTACAGCCTTTTTCCCTCCTTACACTCAGAGTTAGGTTCAGACATTGTGTGCCCCCGGTGGCGCAGTGGTATAAGCTGCTGCTTGCGGCACCGGAGGGCCCGGGTTCGAATCCCCCCTGTGGTGCAGGGGTAGAAGTGCCGCTTCGCTACACAGGGGGCTCGAAACCCAGGAGTTGGACTCGATGATCTCTAAGGTCCCTTCCAACTCGCACGATACTGTGATACTATGATGATATTATGACATGCACCAACGTACTGACCTCTACCATTTTTGAGAATCTTTCTCCATCTGGAGGATTTTCTGACAGAAGCTACAGTTGGGAGGGGAAAAAAAAACAAAGAGTAAACTTATTGCACTGTTATTTGCAGCAGAATACTTAGCAAAAAAACCAAACAACAACAAAGAAAATGGTGGTCTTTCGCTTTAAGTGTCCTTGACAATATTATATGAGGTTATCACTTTGTCTGTGCCCATTTTTATAGAAGTATCTACTGTACCAACCTGGTAAACTGCTTTTGTAGTATCTTCAATCCAAAGAGACTGCTCATCTGTTAGAACGTAGTTTGAACTGGAAGAAAAACCACAACAAAACCATTTACACCACATGCTTCCTGAGAGGAGCTGCAGAGGAGCTGAGGAACATCCTTTGTATTTGCTCTAACCTAGTCCCATGAGCTGACCACCTCTTGGTTTGTGGAGTTAATTAGAGGGGCTTGTACTGTTAGGTTTAACTTCATGCCAAAGGAAGTCCATTTGTGTGATTGCTAATAACAATTAGTAAGTGAAAGTGAAAGCAACACAGAGAGAGAAATACAATATCCAATTGTATCGCAATTCTGAGACCCCAACGAACTCAGTAACCTGGCAGAAAACTGACTCTGCAAAAACAAGCAGATGGTTTTTTACTAGCTTAGTAAAGCTCACAAACTTTACACAGCCTAACAGACACCAGAGGTGCTGGAAGAGAGGGTAGGAAATCACACTAAGAGGAGCACAGAGAGGTAACAATGAGACCAGCCCCATGCTGCTGTAAAACAACCACAGCCAGTTTCCATTTACCAATGCAAGGTTCCCCAGATTTCACAAAAGCCTTGGAATGAACAGATATAAGCTCTTGTAAAATATCTGGTTTATTTAACCACATCTTCACTTCCCAATCTCCAAACACAAATGTTTTCACATTACCTTTTAAATTTGACCTGTCCCTTCAGATACTGAAATAATATTAGATACTGCAACAAGATGTGACGGCGGAAGTTACTGTCGCTCAGCTGTAAATCCATCAGCTAGACAAAAACAGAAGAGTTGCACATATTTTAAAGACGTGCATAACTGATAGAATATATAAAAATCCATAAAATAGCTTTTTAGCTAAGTCAGCTGGGGACTGTTTTCACAACAAAGCTATTGAGTTTCACCTGTACTTTTAAGACTCCACAAAGTACAAAGATCAGTGCAACTGGCATTTACTACAGTTTAGGAAAGCCAGTCATCAGAGCTTTTCAGTTTCTTAGAACTGCTTGTAAAATAGACATCACGTTCTTAAATGGTAGTTAGGTACTGGAATAGGCTCCCCAGGGAGGTGGTTGAATCGCCATCCCTGGATGTGTTTAAGAGCTGTTTGGATGTGGCACTCAGGGATATGATTTAGCAGAGGGTTTTTTAGAGATGGGGTACTGGTTAGGCTGCGGTTGGACTTGATGATCTTCAAGGTCTTTTCCAACCTGGGTAATTCTATGATTCTATAAATTCTTTTTTAAAGTCGTTTTATACTGCCTATTCTAACGTGTTAATCACCTTGAAATGAACAAGAATTCAGAAAAACAAATCTTTAGTGTTTTTAGTAGCTGAAGGACAGCTTGCCTCCTTTTCCTATGAACTACCAGCTGCAACGTAAGGACCTGGCTACCAAAAAATGGTTCATTCATCTACATCTGCATGCTGACACTGCTTGGTTCCCCCCATGGCTGCAACTTGATAGCTCATACAAAGAGAACATTGAAGATTCTTTTTCCTTAAAGACTTTATGGGCTTATTTAGCAATCACTTCTTTACAACACTATGATAAAATTGCTGATACACAAGCCAAAGGCTTGTAAGCCTCTTCTGTCTATTCCAGAAAGAGAAAACTCATTTTGCACTGTGACTTGCATTCTGTCATCCATTCATGTACGTCTGTAAAAGTTAAAGCTACAAATTATTCCAAACTAAAGACAAACATTTTCGGATTAAATCTGATATTGCTGTGGTTTTGAGTTAACTCTGACAGAGATCAAAACTCCCAATATCTTTTTCAAAGCAATTTTAAAGAAGGCTCTTAAGAGGCAGGAAATGGGGTTAACACATCACCAGTCAAGTTCAGGAAACACTATAGTGGTGGTTTTTAATTGCCTTTACATCAGCTCTTCTTTCAACACTCTTTTTTAGAATGCAACAAAACACATCAAAACCAATAAATAAATAAGAGCTGTACTGGAATAAGCTTTTCTGGAATAAGCAGACTCTTATTCCAGCAACATTAGTCTCTGAATCATAAACCAAGAGAGGGAATTCACAGAGAAGATTAAATTTAAAAACACGGAATGAACTGATCTTCATTATCAATGGGGTGAAATAACGCAGTGAGATACTCTGAGAAACTGTGGAGACCGTCGTAACCCAGCTGGATCAAAGTCTGCTCCAGCTGAGAGCTCTGAGCAGGGAGGCTGAACTAGATTCTCCCTCCAAGCTCCTTTCGACCTCCCCTAGCCTGATGGTGAGTCAGGAGATGCTGTACCTTTTCACTGGTCAGGAACTTGGCAAAGTACACGTGTTCTCCTCCTGTTTTTAGCTCTTCCAACTTCTTTCGGGAAGCCTGAGTGTCGTCCAACTTGTAACTTTTGAAAACAGCCAGAACTTCTTCTGAGTACTATAAAACAGTTATTTACCATGGGAAAAAGAATTTCATTAGAATACTGTAAGAGTCTTAGTGCCAAGCAAATAAAATCATTTGCAAATGTGCCAAAACAGCACCTTTAAAAGGTACTAATAGAAACATGTTACGTGCAAACACTGCACCAATGCTTTCTTGAGAGATGTTATGAAGAATAAAAGGTTTACGTGATGACAGTGCTTACATCCAAACACCATTAGAGATGTTCAGAACATATACGAGCAAAGGTAAATAAGTTAAGAGTTAAGTTTGCACTCCTGCTCTTAAAAAACAATTCAGAGCCTTAAAACGGAAGAAAAATCTGTCAGTAAAAGTCATGTGAAAGACTTAAACCTTATCTTCATTCTCTCGATCACGGCTTTCTTGTTATTTTGTTATCTTTGTTAAAGCTGACAAGGTAGGCTTTATTAACCAGATTGATATCGGGATGTCTGTGCAGCCGTTACCTCTTATTTCCAGAATACAGAGAATGAAGATTAAGAAAAAAAGGAAAAAAAGGAAAAAAAAAGGGAGCTTCTTACTATGAAATAGAAACTGACTGACCAAGCGTGAAGAAATATGTTATCTTTGCAATAAATCATCCTCAGTCTTCATCGTAAGCAAACCTGAAACAGCTGGCTGAAGGGGACCCTCAGGTCAATGCTTCTATAGAGATCTGTTTCATTAGAATCTTGTCGATTTTAGGATTCTAGTGGGATTAATATTCAAAAATAATCAATATTCCAAAGTTAAGACTTAGGACTAGTAGAGCTATTTTTTCTTATTATGAGATAAAAAGAAGTTCTGCTCTTTGTAACTGGATTAATAACAAAAAAGGTACTTCTGACATTACTGCGTGTCAAGTGCTTCTGAAAATGTTATTAGGAGATTTACTCTGCATCTTAATATGCTGTTTACTATCTAAAGGCTCACTTTAAAACACAGTAAAATGCACTTACTTCCTCGTGCGCTATCATTTTCAACACCTTCTGTCATTATGCTCACTTTCAATCGCATAAACAGTGATTTTTACTTAGGATGTCTAGTTGAAAGCATGCAGATGCATTACCTTAAGGAAGGTTTTCCATGAGACCTTCTCATAGCACTGCACAGGATTTCTAAAGTAATCCTGAAGCGACCAGAATTTTCTATACAGGTTATAATCGATTGGAATAGAACTGGAAAAAAAAACAAGCAGAAAATCCCAATGGTAATGAAAATCTATACAGAAAACGTCAGATTCAATTGAAGTCCACTCAGGAATGCACAGTCCTAGAGAACACTGTTCATTTTGTAAGTGAAACAATGATGTCAGCAGTGAATCCTGTTGAGAAGTCTGTAAATCCAGATTTGTCCCTAAGAGAATCTTCCATGCAGTCTGTTACTTCTTTACAATAAAAGCACACTGAAGCAAAAGCCATCTTAGAGGAGTTTTACACCGACTAGAGAATGAAGAGGAGCATATTCTTGTCCTCTAGAAGCATACACAGAGTTTACTCATTATCTGTGGAGGCCGGTAACGAGCGGTGTCCCTCAAGGGTCTGTCTTGGGACCGGTGCTCTTTAACATCTTTATTAATGACATTGATGAGGGAATGGAGTGCACCCTCAGCAAGTTTGCTGATGACACCAAGCTGAGTGGTGCAGTCGATACGGTGGAGGGAACGGATGCCATTCAGAAGGACCTCGACAGGCTGGAAAGCTGGGCTCAGGTGAACCTAATGAGGTTCAACACGGCAAAGTGCAAGGTTTTGCACTTGGGCCGGAAGAACCCCAGGCACCTGTACAGGCTGGGAGGAGTTGTCCTTGAGAGCAGCTCGGCAGAGAAAGACCTAGGGGTCCTAATAGATGAGAAACTCAACATGAGCCAGCAGTGCGCTCTGGCGGCCCGGAAGGCAAATGGGATCCTGGGTTCCATCAGGAGAGGGGTGGTCAGCAGGGATAGGGAGGTGATTGTCCCTCTCTACTCTGCTCTTGTGAGGCCCCATCTGGAGTACTGTGTCCAGGTGTGGAGCCCTCAGTACAAAAAAGATATGGAGATTTTGGAAAGGGTCCAGAGGAGGGCCACAAAGATGATCAGGGGGCTGGAGCACCTCCCCTATGAGGACAGGCTGAGGGAGTTGGGTTTGTTCAGCCTGGAGAAGAGAAGGTTGCGGGGTGACCTCATTGCAGCCTTTCAATACCTGAAGGGAACTTACTCCCAGGAGGGGAGCAAACTCTTCAAAAGGGCTGATAATAGCAGGACTAGGGGAAATGGTTTTAAGTTAAAAGAGGGAAGATTTAGGTTGGATGTTAGGGGGAAGTTCTTTACTAGGAGAGTGGTTAGGTCCTGGAACAGGCTGCCCAGGGAGGTTGTGGATGCCCCGTCCTTGGAGGTGTTCAAGACCAGGTTGGACAGGGCTCTGGGCAACCTGATCTAGTAAAGGCGTATGTTTGGTGGCCCTGCTAGGCAGGGGGGTTGGAACTACATGATCCTTGAGGTCCCTTCCAACCCGGGTCATTCTGTGTGATTCTGTGTGATCTCTAAGCACAGTTTACTAGAACAAGTTTTGCCAAGGTATTTGGGCTCGCTGTGAAAGAACACCAGTTAGAGTATGTAACATTTCCAAACAGCCTGTAGGTTTCTTTCCGACCCAGGCAATTTCCACTTAAAGAAACCGAAACACTGCTTGTTTCTATGTAAAGAGAATAAGAAATAAGAATCCTTTCACTTCATAAAATTATTTCCACTTTCAGAATTGTTATAAACTCACCAACTTGTTGGTGCTTCATCATCTCCCATCTCACCCTCTTCTACATCCATTCCTTCATCTCTCTCCTCTGAGTGCTAACAGAAAAAGATAATTAGAACTCAGTATCAGTGCCACTATAATTTGTATATATTTTCTACAGGAAAACAGCTGTAGGAAAAAATCACTCCCCTCTGCAGGCTGTAGGGAAAACCTATTGTAAGTAACAGCTCATAGCTCTCACACCTAATCAACAATTGTCCCCCTCAAAGCCTGCACAGTTTACTGTACTGACAAAGGTGCCCATTTCAGGTATCAACAGCTTGGTCTGGAAGAATAACAATTAAGTTAGAACCATCATTTCTGTGCAAACAACCTCATATGTTTGCAGGACTGTTTTCTGCAGAGCGAGTGAAAAAACAATGTAGGAATTCTCACCTTCTGCCCAAGAGTGCTCTCATGCTCATTAGTATTGAAAACAGTCACATTTTCCAGGTTAAACTGACTCTGCAGGTTCAGTCCTGTGGAAAACAGACGGTCAATCTTAGAAGCTGTGAGTTTTTAAGCCTTTCAGTTGGTTGTTTATGAGATACCTCTACTCAGAAATAGTATTTCTGAGTAGTAGTATATCTGAAATGACAACAAATGAAAGCCACTTCCAATAGTAAAGGTAGAAGAAATAAAATACAAATGCAAAGCAATTTTCACCAAGTGGATTTGGTCTGCAGCTATCATAGGCTTATCATATGACAAACACTAAATACACCGAACCTTTTAAGTGTGACGAAACAGAAAAATCTTACCTGACTTTTCAGATAGCGGAAACAACCTAGCCAAGAACAGCTGAATCCTCCCACAAAAGACTGTGTTTTGTGATTTCGACAACCTCCTTAGAAGGTCTACATATTGAAAAAAGCAAAGAATATTAGTATGTGTCTTGCTTCCAATTTTTCACACATTAGAACTTCGGACTTTTTTTATTACAAGTCCCACTTAAATACTGAAAAGGAACTAGAATTTGTAAATTTAAGTATTCGTAACAACCTCTGATTAGCCACAGTTTTCCCAAATGCACTCTAACTATTCTCTGAATTCCTGCAATGGTGAAGAAAGGTTAGTTTAAACAAATCCTACTTGTGTATTTCCCCTGATAGGGGCCTTGTCTTTGCTGAGAAATAAATACGTATCTGATGTTCCTCCCTAACTGCCTGCACCGATGAAGAGGATATCTCTCAGGTAAGAACGACTTGTATATTAATAATATTCATGACTAACTGCTAAGATGGGTGATCTGCTTTTTACCTTTATTGCTTATTGAACAAATCTGTGTCTACATTAAATTACTGAACTCACTTCCATTCACTTTCAGGGAGTTCTTGAATTCTCAACCGGCACCCATGAAAAACTAAAACTCACCATTGCACATTCGTAGCAAGTAGTTCTTCCCTGCAGAATAAAACATGTTCTGAAATGGAGAAAAGGTATTTAGATCAGCAAGAGACAGCAAAGCTTTTTGGAGCAGTTTTGAATTCAGTTATAAGCCATGAGTTTGTAAAGCCAACATAAATCAAACAGTCCCACAAATCTCAAGAAAGCATGAAACGAAACATTTAAATCCAGTCTTCATATGAAACAAACCAAAAAGCACAACCAAACAACACAATTTGCACACATAACAATGAGTTGCAAGAGAAGGATCCACTTTTTTCCCCTCAAACAAATTTATGACACTCACTGCCTTTATTCTTCCATGTTATTTCTATGCATATATGAAGAGCACTGCATAGAAGATTTTGAGTATTCATGGGAAGTAATCATTTGGCAGTGGGAGAAAGAAAATAGGAGTTACTTTACATAATTATAAGGTATGGTTTATGAATACACTGGAGAGGACAATGTTATCTGAAATACAACAGCCTGAATGCCTACAGAAGTGGTCAAGAAATGCAGGCAGGCTAAGACTTCTGCCTGAGACCCTGAACTCCCTCTTCAATTAGCAATGCCTGCAGCACAAGAAGCTGAGCAGTCTGTAACCACAACTCTACTCCTGCCATGACACAACCACATAGCAAGAATGCAGAACCTCACACGGGCCTCAAATCTCAAATTGTTCAAGAGCAAAAGTATTTCAAGGCAACCTATTCACAACTGCTACAGTCTTGTATAGGAAAGGTCATTAAACAAGTGGCCAAGACTTCTTCCCCTACAAGCTGAAGATGGAGGAATCTCCTGCAGCTTCCTTCCTTCCTGCAGAGGAAGAAGCTGCCTAAGTCAAGAGAAAACATTCACAGGAACTGTGTATCTCAAGTAAATTTTCCACTTTCTATAAGTGATACATATCACAGATAGGAGAGAAATGAGATAGAAGCAGAACCATCGACATTATAATAATCTCTTCTACTGTTACTTTCCTGACTTCTGCCATCTGACACTTATAAGTTGCAAAAGAGAAAATGTTTAATGCTAATATTTTAACATAAACAGACACAAAGACGATTAAAGTCTCCTTATAAAAAGTGTTTCAGGTACATAAACGCTTTGGTCTAACATCCTAGTATGGAAAACTACTTACTGATTTCCACGTAGCAACATTCTTCTCCACAAAAGTGAAGATTTTATCACACTGATCCAAAGGCAAGCAATCCAGAACATCTCCCAGAAGCACAAAAGGTGTCGATGCAGTGCAGATACCTGTGAGGAACAGGGAATATTGCGTTCAGCAAATCTGAACACAAACGCTATATAATGTATGGCATTTGGCAGACATCATGTTCAATAAGAAGAAAAGTTGCTACAATGCCTCACAAAAAGCTCAGGCTCAAGAAATGAGCTTGCACGGAAACCATTTGTCTATATATGCACTAACGTATAACAAATAATAAACTGGATCTATTTTAAAAATCTCAGAAGTTTTAAATGCGTCTTTGCAGACTGTGGGTGAACTCTTTTAGACTTCTAAGCCCACAGCTTGTTCCCCTGCACACATCTAGGATAACTGAGAATCTTTCTCTCAAGCTAAGCACTGCTGAAGCAGCACTCCAAGTCTGTCTGCCCACTCCCTGTACCTTGGTAATGCCTACATTCATCACAATCAGAGGCCACTTTATTCTCCATTTGATAAAGTGCAGATCTAATTCAGCTACGCTTAATAAAACAAATGAGTATTTGAAAAGCAATGTGAACAAATGAACAAATGCAAGGGCGGGAGAGACTCTTCAGAAGAGATCAGCACCACAGTTTCCGACACACACAAGAAGTTATCAAAGCAGATATAAACATCTATAAACACTGGAGTACTGACAGGTCAGTATGTGGGAGATGAGCCCAGATATTCAGTAGAACTGACAAAAAAGGTTCCAACACAAATGCCACGCATATAACCAAATTCTATTACATTATATTTCACCAGACTTAACCACTAGCCTAAGGACCATATATTCAAAGACAACTGCTGAAAACACCTTACCAAAAATCAAGAAATTAAAACTAAAAGCAACCCAGCAGCCCCTAAAGCTGCCAACAAATTAGAGAAAAATACGCTCACCTTCAGTGACTCCATTAATAGCAAGAGAAATAATCGCCAGCAGGTTTTCACACGGAGCTTTGTTTATCTAAACAAAAGGAGTAGCATTAAACTTCCCCATTCACACATCAGTATACTTAATGAAATCAGAGCTCTTGTTTCCAAGCAGGCATAGTTATAGCATATACTGATATTCAAGTTCCCAACATTTCGGTCTATTAAGTCAGACATATCAGTTATGTATATGTACATATGGGTTGTGCTGAGTGAGCAACTTGATCGCTTCTGTCCCTTCCACACTTACTCGGAGCCATTTACCTCTGAATATAAGCATCCCACATTCTACCTACAATCAAGCAGTAACAAAAGCATTCTTTGACTCCTCTCACCGACTGTATAGCAGCTTTGTTACGTGCTAAAAACAGGTAGCCTGCTCCACCCGACTCCTTGGTGTAAAGCAATGAACTGTGGCTTTAATTCTAAGCAGAATTCCATCAGCATTACAAAGAGCCACTGGAAAAGGACATGCCAGCATCTCCCAGCACAGGAAGGCACTTGCAGAACACTGCCATTCTGCCCCAACTACCATCTCCTTTAACCATCTGTCTTTAACATTAATTATATAACATCTGTATCACTAACGTTTGTAATAAGCAGTATTTCCTGATCCTATATGAAGCTGCTCAATTAACTTGTTCGCTCTTTTTTGACCGCGAGCCTGCAGTATGCCCCTGTGGCCAAGAAAGTCAATGGGATCCTGGGGCACACCAACAAGAGTGCAGCCAGGTCAAGGGGGGTGATGTTCCCCCTCTGTTCTGTTCTGCTTAGGTCGCATCTGGAACACCATGTTCAGTTCTGGGTTCCTCAGTTCAAGAAAGACAGGAAACTTCTACAGAGAGTCCAGCAAAAGGCAGCAAAGATAAATGGGGACCTGGAGCATCTCACTTAAGAGGAAAGGATAAGACCTGGGGCTGAGGTGGGATCTTATCACTGTTTATAAGTATCTGATGGGTGGGAGTCATGGAGATGGGACCAGGCTCTTTTTGGTGGTGCCCAGCCACAGAATAAGGGGCTACGGGCACAAACGACAACACAGGAAGTCCCATGTGAACATGAGGAAGAACTTCCTGACTTTGAGGGTGCCAGAGCACTGGAACAAGATGCCCAGAGAGCCTGTGGAGCCTCCATCTCTGGAGGTATTAAAACCCCACCTGGATGCTTTCCTGTGTATCCTGCTGTAGGGAACCTGCTTTAGCTGGGGGCTGAACTGGATGATTTCCAGGGTTACCTCCCAAACCCCGTGAACCTGGAGATGCAAGTTTGTTTTATATCAGCTGATAAGCTGTACTACTTACTATTTCCTCTTCTACAATCACTCTGAAAGCTTGATCCAGGGTACACTTCTTCTCATTTTCGCTGCAAACACAAACACCTCCCATCAGTTAAAAGCACGACTAGCGGGAACAAGATCACCAACACCGACCCGAACGCACATGGGCAGCCACTCACCTCCCGGGAATCTGATTAAAGGCGTTCAACAGCGGTTTGAGGGTTTTGTGGTGCAGAGCTTCTCTGGTGGAGATCTACCGAGACGCAAACAAACAGAAGTTACCAAACCCAGCACTAAAGCAGGAGGCTGTTAACGCCGCTCTGAGGGATCGCCTCCTTCTTCCGCCTGAGGAAAGCGCGGCCGCACATCACTTCTCACACTGCTCTCCCCTCACGGCGGCCCGGAACAGGGCCCGGCCCAGGGGCGAACGCGGGCAAAGAAAGGCCGAGCTCCACAGCGGCGCGGCCCGGCTTCGCGCGTCCGCCGCGGATCAGAACCACCGCCCTCCCGCCGAGCTCACCGTGAAGCGGTGCCGCGCTTCGGGCAGGCTGAAAAGCGGCGGCGACATCGCTCCGGCCGAGCGGCGCTCCGCGACGCGCGCTGATGACGCCATAGCGCCGTCCCCACCGCCCGCCCCGCGCTTCTCTTCCCGCCTCCACGGGCGGGCAGCGCGCTGGACGCCGCCGCCGCATGGGGGAGCCTCCTTCCGAGCGCCGCCAAAGCGCCACCCTAGCGGGAGGCTGCGAGAGAGGCAACGCCGCCGCTCCGAGGGCTGGCGGGGCTGGGCGGGACACGCGCGTCGCTCTCGGCTGCTCGCATGCGCGGCGCTGTGAGGGCAGGAGCTGTGGGTTGTGTGTGGAGCTGAGCGCTGCCCGGTCATGGCGCGCTGCGGGCCGTCCCGTCGCGCTGCGAGCGCCGTTGCTATGTACGGACCGCCGTATCCCCTGACCGCGTTCTGAGTGAGAGCGTTGTTGGCAGCTGGGTTACGCGAATCCATCCCGCTTCGTTTGTTTTTGTCCAGTCGTCATCCTGAACTCGCTGAGTTTTTCGCTTTTCCTCCTCACAGCCCTCCCTCTTTAAGAGTCACGCACCAGCTCTGGTGCTGCCCGATTCCTGTAGCATAGGGAATGAAACCATCCATCTGTAATCCCACTCTCATCAGGAAAGGCAAATATTTACAGTGTTTTACTCATTATAGTTAATTACATTTGCTATTATAAAAGGTAAATATTAAACATAATAGACTTGTTAAGGTTGGAAAAGGCCACTAAGATCACCCAGTCCAACCATCAGCCCATCCCCACCATGCCCACTGACCGCATCCCTCAGTGCCACAGCCACACGGTTCATGAGCACCTCCATGGATGGTGGCTGCACCACCTTCCTGGGCAGCCTGTGCCACTGCAGCACCGCTCTTTCTGAGGAGAAATTCCTCCTAATATCCAACCTGAACCACCCCTGACACATCCTGAGGCCGTTCCCTCTCATCCTATTGCTGTTACTTCTGAGAAGATGCTGACCCCCACCTCACCACAACCTCCTTTCAGGTCAAGTGACAATCTCAGCTCCCTCAGTCACTCCCCATAAGACTTGTGCTCCAGACCCCTCACAGCTTCGTTGCCCTTCTCTGGACACACTCCAGGCCCTCGATGTCATTCTTGTATGAGGGGCTATAACTACACAGTGCTCCAGGCACGGCCTCACTGGTGCCGAGTACGAACAGCGAAGGCCAGTTTTTCTGTGTGCTGGTAAGTGTTCCTGCCAGCAGAGGGAAGTGTTCACTCAGGCAGCATATCTTATGAGGCCTGAGTTATCATTTTGAACGAGTCACCTGCATACACCGTGAGGCATTCCGAAAATCACCCGTTCAGGCGTGGAAGAACGTTTGTTCAGCTCTCTATGAGGTCTTTTCACTATTCCTTATCTCTTATTTTGATAAAGTGTCTTATCAGATGAATAAAGTACCTCACAGAAGAAAATGAGATTATTCTAGAGTCATCATCCCCCTCCAGAGCTGTATGAAAGAAGAACAGAGCAGAACTCTCCAAAGAGGAGAAAACAAAGCATTTACCTTTTATGAAGTCAGTAAGAAGCCGATTAGAAGTGTGCTAAGGACATGCAGCCAATGTAAATTGAGTCTTTTTCAGAATGCAGATATTCCTTAGGCCAAATTGATGCCCTTCTTGTGTTGTGGGCCCCAGGACAAGATGTAGTACTCCACATGGGGTCTCATGAAGGCAGAGCAGAAGAGTAGAACTACCTCCCTTGGCCTGCTGGTCACGCTTCTCTTGATGCAACCCAGGATCCGGTTGGCCTTCTGGGCTGCAATTGCACATTGCTGGCTCATGTTGAGTCTTTCATCAACCAACACTCCCAAGTCCTTCTTCTCAGGGCTGCTCTTTCTCCAGCCGTGAGAAGCCATTCTCCACCTAGCCTGTATCTGTGCTTGGGATTGCCCCAATCAAGGTGCAGGACCTTGCACTCGGCTTTGTTGAATTTAATGAGGTTGGCACAAGAAGCCAAACAATTAACTGGATTGCCAGACAAAGTGCTCTGCTTTAGGGATCATAAGCTCAGTGGAGTGTGGTAGCGATGAAAATATGAAGGGAAGTCAATGTCCTACATTGACTAACAATATGTTAGAAAAGTACAGCATTGATCAGTCTGTTTTCTAGTATATGCTGGGTAAGAAGGTAAGAGGGGAAGAAAATAGTTAATATTGCTTTCTTTAAAGCTAGTGCAAACTAGATCAGTTTTCAGCTCAGAATTAAAAGCTATAGCCAGCTGAAAGTCCAGATGGATGAAAGCAATTAACAAAACCAGTATATTGGAGTATTGCAGTGCTCTGAGGGCAATTGATGCAACAGAGATCGAATTACCTTATGTCAGTAGGGTGTGTAGTTTGAATTACAAAAAGCTTCACCTAAACCAGATGCTATCTTTATGGATAAAATCCTTCCCAAGACCAAGCTGAGTTTTCATTTTAACTCTGCTAACATTCCTGTTGAACAGAGCCTCTGAAGTCTCTGTCTCTGATGGCACTAGTGTTCGGTGCTTTGCTCTCCTCCCCTCATTGCTCTCCCTTGTGCTCAGAGAGCTCTTCTATTCAACGGGCAATAATGCACAATATCCAGTGTAGAAGGACTGGGGTGAAAAGTGGGTAAATTGCCTTATCAGCCTAGGACAAGGAGCTTACTTAGAATTTCTGAACCAGTCATGGGATGTTGCAGAAGACAGAGTACTTAATTTTTATGTGGCATCCATTCCAGCCACTTTAGTTTGTTACAGACTGTGAGATACAACTAAAAGTGCATGGACCAGTGAATGAGAAACTAGACTGACGCAAAAAGGAGCCCCTCAGGAAAATTTAAATTACATTTTTAAAGAGTTTAGCAGTGAATTCTACCTTTTATTAGTATGTAATAGTTTTATGCATTTAATACTTTCTGTTTTTCCACTCAGTTTCTTGGGTAAATTGCTGGGGAATATGTTCCGTATGATCCCATTCTATCATGCTTATTGCAGCAGAAATGTTTCACCAATGAGTTTTCATGGCATTTTTCAGATAATTTGTTTAGTGTACCTAGAAAAGCTTAATTTCCTTGGACTTAGTTAGAAGTTTGTTTGTCATGGTTTTGCAATTTTGTAATTTTGCTATCTGTATTCCACATCATAACATCATGTTAAGCATGGATAATTTTGACGAATCTGCTGCTCACAGAAAGAAGACTACATGTCCCAGGGAGCACCACGGTCAGTCATATGACCAGGACTATATAATCTCACTTCAGTGCTGGACTCGCTCTCTTGGATCCTGCCAGCCAGGGGGAGAGCCGTGTGGGAGCGTTGCAGCCGTTTCGCCTAGAGTTACAGTAGGCCTCTCGGTTTCGGGACTCACTCTCTCTTATTTTACTTGATCTGTTAGCCTTAATTCCAATTATATTGCATTATATTGTGTTATTCTGTATTCAGATATAGTATTTAGTAAAATAGTGTGCCTCCTTAGATCACTGCTGCTGTATTTATTTTCTCTTTCCTTGTTTTCTTTTCCTTTTGGGATAGCGGCCCTGCAGGCCGTCTATACCCCAGTCATGGGTGCCGGTAGATTTTAGGGTAACCTGTGACATAATTGGTGGAGATGCCGGGGAGATTGCCAAGAAATTTGGGCAAAAAGGGGCAAAAGTGGGGAAAAACTGCAAAAGCTGCTGTTTTCCCTGCTGTTCCTTTAGCTTTTACAGAGCTACGAGTTTTTTTTTCGTTAAGGAGCTATCTAAAGTTTACGTTTCGGCACCTGGGAGCTTGACCTTGAAAGTCCAGGCGGACGGCCAATACCCCAGAATATTTTGTAAACTTTTAGCTCTGCTATCTCGTTATTGGAGAGAGGAAAAAAAAATGTGTGCTCTGTTAAAACTGCTAGTAAAACTGCTTTTCAGGGGACTGCATGCTCCTTGTCCCTTCCCTGAATCCATTATGCAGTTTTTGAATGCCCATTTGACCACACTGTTAATTTCCCTGAACATACTGTTGGTTATTTTATTAATCTCACTCAGTATCTGGATTTATAACATTCTGAGGAAGTCTTCCCCAGAACCAGAGAATACTGAGTGGCAGGGAGTGTGGAGAGGCTTTGAGGAGACTTTAAAAAGGCAGACATCTTCAGCGTCATGGAGCTTTACTCCTGAACACTTGAAGTATCCTGAGAGCTTGATCGCATATTTGAGGCAGGAATGTTGCAGCACAGGCAGATCTCAGGAGGCACAAATGATTTGGGGCCTGGCTAATGCCTATTGGGCCTTATTCAATTTTGAAGCTGAGAGAGAGAGTCTCAGAGCTGAAAAGGCAGAGAGGGAAAAAGTTTCTGAAGCTGAGATAGAGAGTCTCAGAACTGAGATGGAGAGTCTCAGAGCTGAGAGAAATGACCTCCTATATCAGCGTGACACCCTCCGGTCCGAACTTGATGCCCTCTGGTCCAGGCAAGACACACCCCAGTCTGAGCGAGACGCCCTTCGGTCTGAGCGAGATGCCCTTCGGTCCGAGCGTGACACTCTCCAGTCCGAGCGTGACACTCTCCAGTCTGAGCACGACGCCCTCCAGTCTGAGTGTAACAACCTCCGGTCAGAGCAAGGCTCCTTCCCGAGCCCAGGCGAGGCAGCCTGTAGCGGAGCAGCGCAACCCCAAGCGGACGTCACCGGTCTCAGCTCTCCCGGTGGGTCTGTTCCATATCTGGAAGGGGTTGGTGCGCTTCCAGGCTGAGCAGGCGCCCACCGCTATGGCCATGGGGCAGGAGAACTGCACTGCCCCCATCCAGCCCACTGGAGGCCCGGCTGTCCGGCATGAGGGGTGGCCTTAGATGTGGCTGAACGGGAGAGGTGGCCAATGCTTCATCTTTATACTGACTCATGGATGGTGGAAAATGCCTTATGGGGGTGGTTGCAGCAGTGGGAACAAGACAACTGGCAACGAAGAGGTAAACCTATTTGGGCTGCTGAACTGTGGAAAAACATTGCTGCCCAAATAAGAAACATTGTTGTAAAGGTGCGCCATGTAGATGCTCACGTGCCTAAGAGTAAGGCTACTGAAGAACATCAAAATAACCATCAGGTTGATCGAGCTGCCAAAACTGAGGTGGCTCAAATAGACTTGGACTGGCAGAACAAGACTGAATTATTCCTAGCTCGATGGGCCCATGAGACCTCAGGCCATCAAGCAACAGATGCAACATACAAGTGGTCCAGAGATCGAGGGGTGGACTTAATTATGCATGCTATTGCTCAGGTCATTCATGACTGTGAAATATGCGCCATAATTAAACAAGCCAAGAGGATGAAAACTTTTTGGGGGGAAGGGCGATGGCAAAAATATAAATATGGGGAGGCATGGTAGATTGATTATATCACCTTGCCATGATCTCGCAATGGTAACCGTTATGTGCTCACCATGGTGGAGGCAACCACTGGGTGGCTTGAAACATACCAGTACCCCATGCTATCGCCCGAAAATACCATATTAGGGCTGGAGAAGCAAGTTCTATGGAGGCATGGTACTCCAGACACTGCCCCAGCAGTTCCACTCCTATCCCTGTCACCTGGGCAAGAAGCAGGAGCCCATGGTGAGAATGGTGTGGATGTGCCAAGTGAGCCACCCCGCAGTGAGGGGGGGTCATCCTGCAGCCACGAGGCCTGGGTTCGCTGTTCCCCTATGAGGGTTTGGAGCTGGACTCTCCAGGCCAGGATGTGAAGCTGCTGGCACCAATGTGTGCCCCGGTGGCGCAGTGGTAGAACTGCTGCTTGTAACACCGGAGGTCCGGGTTCGAATTCCCCCTGTGGCGCAAGTGGTAGAAGTGCCGCTCTGCTACACAGAAGTCTCGGATCCCGGGAGTTGGACTCAGTGATCTCTAAGGTCCCTTCCAACTTGCACAATACTGTGATACTGTGATCACCTGCTGGGGAGTTTCTTGATGAGCCTCTCCTTGATGCTTCTGTTCCACTGGACGGAACAGATACCTGGAGGATGGCCATACCACCAGCAGTGATGCTGGTCTGCTTCTCCCCTCTGCTTATGCTCTGGGCTCCTGCCTGACATCCAGATTGATGGAGACAGAGGAGGACAGTCCCAAGAAGTCCTCCATGCAGCGGCCCTGTAGCTTAGGGAAAGGATGAGTGCACCATGATGTGGGGGACGCCCCGCTAGTGCTGCCTTTCCCCTTTCTTCCCTCCACTGTTATCATGTTCCTCTTTCCGGCAGTTTTGCCATTTCCTCGATTTAGTAAATAATGGTGTGTTAAGTTACGGAGTTTTATTTTCAGCTTAAGGATTTGCATGAAAATAGATATAAGTTGTTAAGAACAATAAGTTCGCTGATTGCTCACAACTATATATGTGTGTGTGTGTGTAATAAGCATAATGTAATGATGTAGAATAAGGGGTGGAATGTCATGGTTTTGCAATTTTGTAATTTTGCTATCTGTATTCCACATCATAACATCATGTTAAGCATGGATAATTTTGACGAATCTGCTGCTCACAGAAAGAAGACTACATGTCCCAGGGAGCACCACGGTCAGTCATATGACCAGGACTATATAATCTCACTTCAGTGCTGGACTCGCTCTCTTGGATCCTGCCAGCCAGGGGGAGAGCCGTGTGGGAGCGTTGCAGCCGTTTCGCCTAGAGTTACAGTAGGCCTCTCGGTTTCGGGACTCACTCTCTCTTATTTTACTTGATCTGTTAGCCTTAATTCCAATTATATTGCATTATATTGTGTTATTCTGTATTCAGATATAGTATTTAGTAAAATAGTGTGCCTCCTTAGATCACTGCTGCTGTATTTATTTTCTCTTTCCTTGTTTTCTTTTCCTTTTGGGATAGCGGCCCTGCAGGCCGTCTATACCCCAGTCATGGGTGCCGGTAGATTTTAGGGTAACCTGTGACATTGTTCCACAGACATGTCTTCCATTTTACTGAAAATGGCTGATTTTTTACTCTTGTCTTTCATCTGGGACATGGGGTATACTAGAACGGTGGTCCTAGAATGCTGCTGCTTTCCAAATGGAAATGAATCCAGCCTGTTAATGATCAAGACCAGGGTTCTGACCTTGCAGTAGAATAAAATGGGAGTCAGTAGAAGCTGGGAGCACAGAGAGGTGTTCTTGAAGATGCTTGTGGGTGGATTCTGCCCAAACTAGAGTCCATCACCTTCATCGACACTGACCCAATTACACTGTGCTATTCTATCTGAGGGTGATGACCAGAAAACTTGCTGTAGCTGCATACTTGCAATAAAACCCAGAGTAGAAAGACTCGTTTGTCACTGACGCTGAGTGGTAAGGTCGGGAAAAGAATTATTATTATTATTATTATTATTATTATTATTATTATTATTATTATTATTATTTTGTGGGTGTGGGGGGGTGATGTTTCTAAAACTTTATTATTTTATTATTGTCATTATCAGACTTATTAACGTACTTTTACATAAATATTACTGTTTTGAAGAAATAAAAGTCCACAAAATGTTTTCTATTAGTCTTATTTGCTGTCTTTGAAAATATCCTTTGAATTTGGCTCGTTTATCATCGCCTGTGTGTCCCAAGCCTCACTCTGTGAAAGTGATTACTGTACATTGCTTGTTATATCTCAGTGCAGAGAACATGTCGTTTTTGTTGCCAAAAGAATTTACTAAGCTTTGTATCTCTGTGTCACTGTTACTGCAGAAATCTGGCCTTTTTCAGAAGCACAGTGTCACACATCTGGCTGCCATTCACAGTAATCCCGGTATCAACAGCTCCTTCCCTCAGTCAGTATTATCTTTTAGGTTATAACCTAATAAAACTACTGTGAGCTAAGCAGAAAACTTGGACTAGCGTGACAGTTTTAGCTACTATTTCCTTGTGAAACACCTCCCATTTGTAGCATATTCTGATATGGACCTCTTTAATTTTCACCACAAGTGCCTCATCATTTCAGCTGTTGTTATGAAAGAATGCTGGAAGGCATTTTCTGGACCATTTACCTATGTTTCTGTACCGCAAGTGCCTGAGGTTACTTCGTGTACATTTGTTGCTGGTATGAATTTGAGACACCACATTGTTTTCAGGTCATGCAGCTGAAAAATGATAGGATTTTTGCAGATTCAGTTCCTGCAGGCTGCGCTACTAAAACTCTTTCCTTCCTCCTTGTCATTCTCTTTTTTACCTTCCTTGTCAATATTTGGTTAAAATACAGCTCTGCCCCCAAAGAGCTTGAAGTCTGGTTCAAACATGAACATTAAAAACAGAACAAAGCAGCTAACAGTGGCTGTAACATTTTGCAAATGGGTTTTTCTTTGAGAATGAATTTGTAGAAGGGCAACAAAGCTCAACAATACGAGCTTTGGGTGGAGGTGGAAGACGACAGGAAAGTGAGAATCCTAGACAGTCACTGAGGAAAAGAATGGGAGTTAAGTCACAAGGAGACAAGAGTCAGAAACTTGAAGGTCTGGAGGAAGAGCTTGGCCAAGTTAAGGAAAGGGGAAAGAAACCTTTGGAGGAACAGAAGAGAAGCTAAAGGCAGTGAGAACTGACCTTATTGCAAAGCAGAAATAGAAGAAATCCACCTTGCTGCACTGCAAATGTTTATCTTTTGGTAGCCCAATAACTATGTCCATTAGGAGCCTGTTTAATTAGGAAGTGGTCCTTAATCAGAGTTCAGTCTAGTCCAAATAACCTCTCACATGTACGAACAAGTGAAAAAAAAGGAATCAGCTATTGTAGTTCAAACTACAGAAATACACTGTGAAAAAGATTTTCTCAGGCTTTAGACTAGGAATTCATCCAAAAACTTCCCCTAACCAAGAAAACTATCTGGGAAAAGTCCTGAGATCAGAAGAAGCTGCTGTTCTCTGTAAGCTACCGCTTCTCTCTTGTGCTTTAGCAAAGGACACGTTCTAGAAGAATCACAGAAACAGAATAGCCTGAGTTGGAGGGGACCCACAAGGTTAAAGTCTGACTCCTGGCTCTACACAGGACCACCCAAATATCCAGACACTATGGCTGAGAACAGTGCCCAAACGCTCCTTGAACTCCAGCACTCGGGGCTGTGCCCACAGCCCTGTGCAGCCCGTTCCATGCCCACCGCCCTCTGGTGCAGCACCTGTCCCCAACCCTGACACAGCTCCATGCTGTTCCCTCGGGCCCTGTTGCTGTCACAAGAGCAGAGCTTAGTGCTATCCTTCCACTCCCCTCCTGCGGAGCTATAGGACACCACGAGGCCTCCACTCAGCCTCCTCTGCTCTAGGCTGAACAAACCTGAGGACCTCAGCTGCTCCTCATACACCTTTCCCTCCACACCCTTCATCCTCTTCGCCTCCTTTGGATGCTCTCTAATAGTTTTATGACCTCCTTATATTATGCCCAAAGCTGCACATAATACTTGAGGTGAGGTCACACCAGTGTAGAGCAGAGCGGGACAATCAGTCCTTTCCCTCTACTGTTGAGAAGCGATACTCTTGCTTGAATTCTGTACCATCACGTGATGACTTACCCCAGTGAAGAATGAAGGGAAGGATGAACGGAGAAAAACCCATGATATTAAAAACCTGTAATGAGATTTGGATAAATATGTTAAAATAGGTAAGGTCTATAGCAAACAGTTTTATTAAGAAACACAAAAAACTCCACAGGGAGGACCAGAAGGGGAATGATCAAACTGTATGTGTTAGATGTAATGGCTCACTTCACTACAATGACCCTTTCTACCATACTTTTGTCTTTTGCATTGCAAATATTATAAAGTCTCTATGCTGAAACTGAAGTTCGTTAAGTACCTTGCACTTTGTGCAGCACATCACCTCAGCCTGCTGCTGTCCAAATGTCATTCCAGAATGTCAGTGTGTGGAAACATAGCTGGAAACCACCAGCTTATGGCAGCTGATGACATTCTTTAAGAGCCAGTTGAAGACAAAGTGAAAAATCCGGCCATGTGTAAATTCTAATACGGGATGTATGGTTGATAAACTTTGCTGTTGGAGCTCTCTTTTACGCTTTATTTATATCAGCTTAAAGCCTGAAGGAATGCCACTTTGGCGGCCTTTCAAAACATGAAAGCTGAGCATATGTAGTTTCATTGAAAGGGAAATTAGTCACTCCTATTGCTTTAGAGAATCCAATCACTTATAAATCCCCGCAACATCAGCATGCCTCTCCATGAAATGTCAGTTGCATTGCCTGAATGCAATACAGTTGTCTAACCGGCAACTAAAGCACAGTTCACTTTCTGAAGCCTGGAGAACATTTGGGAGTATTGCCTGTTTGATCAAAGAGTGTCTGAACAAACTTAGAATCAGGACAGCATTTACACTTTTGTCAGTAATCTCAAAGTGCTTGCAAAGTCTTTTTCCAGGCAGCCATACTTGTCACATAATGCTGGAGAAAGTTCATGGAAACCCACTGTCCTTAAACACTGAAAATGGTAGCAAACCTAAAGCCACTTACTCTTTCTCTCAGGCCCACAGTGTTTGCAATCTCACACTGTTTTCTTACCTTCAACCAAGGTAAGCTGTTTAGGCGTGAGGAGATGAGACAGGCCTAAAAGATCATGTATTTCTGCAGTGGTGTAACCCACAGTGGTGATGCTCTGAGCTACTGAGATACAGTTTTGGATTTTATACCTGCTGTTTGGGCTTGTGCCATAGCAACAGATTCCTAAAAGCTACTTAGAAACAAGGTTTTGCCAGGTCATTGTCAATGGTATGAAGCGTACTAGTTTTTTTTTGCTTAACTTGGAAACATGCTGAGGAAGCTGAAAAGCGAAAACCCCTAGGTAAGAGCCTGAAGCTCTCAAACCAGCACGCATTCAAGCACCATTTGTACTATCCAGTTTGCTTCAATGAAACATTCCTGGAAAATCCTGTGCTTCACTGCAGCTCGGAGCTGAGTAAGCATCTGGAGGGAAGCATTTGCTAGTGCCTGAAAGAACTCCCTTTGCTCTTGAGAGATGAGGAAGTTAAAATGTACAAAAGTGGGGGAAGGGAGGGCAAGGGGGAAATCACACTTAAGTAGTGCAAGTAATTTCAATGTCTTTGTTTGCTCTTGACTCTCACTTCCAGTTTAAATAACTTTGTGACATATTTACTCCTCGGGTTCAAGTCGTTTTTTTCTCACTTCACATCAGATAGTAGAAGAAAATGGGGAAATTATTATGTAAAGAAAGACAAGCAAAGAGCTGACGAATCTGAGTAATTCCACTGAAAAAAGTGAAAAATTCGTTTCTCTAGTTTCTTTAAAGTAGGGCTAGTAAAGCAAAGTGTCTGTGGTTCCCAGCAGCAGTGATAACAAGATATCACAAGACAACAGATATAACAAGATGTCAGATAACAATGTAGTATCTAACTCAAAGATAAAATATCCACATGACAAAAACTGAAATCTGACTCAAGCTTTCTATCAATCACACATTTTCCCGCTATATATAATGTATCTAATTAAATTTCACATGCAAGTGACTTTTCTGTGGTGCCCAAGGAAACAGTAATAACGTATCAAACTTTCCACCTGAAGATTCCCAGCTACCTGTTAGACCCTGAATTGACTAAATGTAGCTCAAACTTTGGTTTGCCTGCTTAGGCTCTTCATTCATTGTCATTCATTGCCTGACTTAAGGAAAAGCGATTAATTTCTTTAGTCAGCTACTATCCATTTGTTAAATGAAGCAAAAGATCTTTTGAGTCAAATTGATTACAAATATCTGGTGAACTAGTGGAATTTTCTGGGTGTTTTTATTTCTAGTCTGTCTCTCAGGTGACTTTCTCAAGGCCACTTGCAGGTGTTCTTGCAGGAATACTTGCAAAGCCTTTGGCTGGCCAATATCATCAGCATCTGAAATGAGTAGAAAGTGAAACTGGACTGAAGAGTCCTTTAGATGTTGATCGACAGGACCAGAGATATGTTTAAAGCCAAATGCAAGTTTAAATGATTTACCACATCAAGCTCTCATCCATAAAATTGATGGTATTGTGTTGATTGACATGTATCTCTGCGAAGACTCAAGTAGTAACAAGCTACTGTTGGATTTAGTGAAAAATTATTATAAGTTGGGAATGAAAATGGACTGTTTCTGTGACAGATTGCTATACATGGAAAGCTTCCATGATAGTGGTACAGAATGAGGTTCAATCTAGTTCATATCCATAGAGAGGAACTCTAGGGGCTGTGTTTAAAGGGATTCTGTAAAGTAAGGAAATGGACATCTTCTGGGTAAATTCTCTGTTGTCTGGCTATACAATTTTTGAAACAACAGGCAAAATTTAACCTTGTTTTCTGAAAGGTGAGAACCTGAAATGCTTTATTTATTTGTTTCTTTGTTTGCTTATTCTCCAAAGCTTGGTTGGCATGCAAATGGTGGAATTTGGCCTGCAGTATTGATTGCTGTATCAGAAACCAACTTGCAAAGGAAGACAGGAAGAGATGGAATGGCCTCAAGTTGCACCAAGGGAGCTTTGGGTTGGGCATTAGTGATGAAAGATTGGAATGGGCTGACCAGGGAGGTGGTGGAGTCACTGTCACTAGAAGTGTTCAAGAACCGTGTAGATGTGGTACTGAGGGACATGGCCAACTCCAGAAGGGTTTACATAGCCTGTTGCATGGTGTACACTCTTTTTCACTCTCTCTGTACTTGGAAAAATGAGCAGTCTTCCTGGCTTTTTTGTGTGCTTTCTCAGCCACATGTTTGTTCAGTGTTTTTACCTTGGCTCGTGTGATTACAAAGGAAATAGTGCAGTAGTTCCTCAAACTGAGGGAAAGGAGCAAATCAAAACACACATCAGTTCCTTAACCAGAGTGCCAACTACCACAGGGCTGAGGAAAATGCAGTGCATATGATTTTACTGCATGTGAAAATGAAGAGATGGGACATGAAAAAATATACCACCCTGTCACTGAAAAATGTGCACCTACAGAGTTGAAGCAATGACTGATGCTGTGCAGGTGGTTTTCCTCTTGCCAGGGAGAAGTGTAGTGGGGCCAGAGTCTTTTAATCTGTTGTAAATATAACCAAAGATTTACAGTTGGAATCAGACTTGAAAATGCAAATGGATTTTCAATTGCAAAGTCTGCTCCATTGTAATGGCTTTCATTCAGAGTTTTGTCTGGATAGAACAACGGCTGTTCTGCCTGCGTTATTTCTTGCTTTATTTTATTTTTAGACTTCTCTCATACGTAAAATGCCAGGAGATGGACGCAGACCAGGATACCTTGTGGTGTTGTCTGCTAAATAAATAAAGTGCTCCCAGTGACGCTGGAGTGAAACTATGTTTGAAATGTTTTCTCCCTTATTTAACACTGCACAACATACAGAAAGAGAGAGTCAATTTCAGATAGTAAAAGGTTCTAATCAGGTCTTTTGATCACCTTCCCACTCCTAATATAGCTAAGCTGGATAATAATGGGATGCAGAGGTCCAATCAGCCTTTGGAATTAGCTTTTTGCTTAAAATCACCACCTGGTGACTATTGAGAGACCCCAGAGGGCTCCACATTCTACCTCCTTAAAATTAATCGTTGGGGGAAGCTGCTGATCACTCACTGACTGATCACTCATTTAAAAACATTACCCTTAAAATTCCTACCTATGAAAATCACTTGGATATTTCTGCCTGAACTGTCCTCGATTTTCAAATTCAGCAATCATCTCTTTTGCAAAACCAGATGACTTTCTTTTTGGTTCAGTAATTCCTCTTTTTCAACATCTGTACATTTTTACTGCTGTTTATTACTATTATTAAAGATGCATAGTTGACTGTTCATAAAGCGCACCTGCTCAAATGCAAACACCAATGAGAATTTAGTACTAAAATAGGAGTTCTGACTCCAAATTCTATTGTAGACCTAATTCCCAGTACACGCATTATTTTGTTGCTTGGAGACTGCTGCATATTCTTGCTTTAATCTTCCTTCCAAAGTCTAGCTCTGTGCTTCTAATACAGCTGGAAGACTAGAAAATATTCTGTGTTTCCAAACTTGTGTAGGAGGGAAAGGATGTGCAGGAAAGAAAACAACCAACCACCAAACCAAAACCCCCAACCCAGTTCCCTGGAGACTTGGAGCCACCAGGAATTTTTGTTTGTGCTGGGAAAGTCGGACATGACTTCAGGCTCCAGCAGGCTTCCCTCACAAGTCAAGCGTGTATTCTTTTCCCAGCCGAGAATGGGAATTATGAGAACCATGACAATGGCCTCTTACACTGTTTCTGAGAAGAGAGCTCCTCTGTGGTTGATCTTACTAGAAACCACGATGAGAACATCAGAGTTCATTTTACTCCTCAGTCATTCTCTACCTATTTCTCTTTTCAATCTGTCCCTTTCTCCTCTGGTCCCTTTCTATCTTCAGTTCTTCTCTCTTCAGCCTTAGAACACTGTGGGGCTGCCTGTGCCCCTCAGAAGATGGAGCAGCACTAAGTTTGCTTCCATGAGCAGATAGCAGTAAGCTGTCTGCTGTTGAGATGTCAGTTCAAGCTGTTCTCACAGGCATTAATCCAGGAATGTTATTTGCTTGCTACATTAGGATTACTGCGGTGCCAAACAATGTTTTGTCCAGTTTCCACCTCCAGACTTTTATTCTGACATTAGAAAAATAGTGGACAAAAATACATTGCTACCATTCAGAAAAAAATAATTCATCATCTGTTTTATATGAATGTGGATAATGGAGCTGGAACTACGGAAATGTCATCTTTGCAATATGCCCAGACTTCTGAATGAGAGAGATTCCCAAACAGATATCTTCCAAAGTCACATTTCAGACACGCAGCTTCCACCAGCAGGACCTCTGGCAAGGCTGGTGAGAGCATGGCTGCAACTGTGGAGAGTTTGGAAGCAGTCCCCACTGCCCGGAAGCTTGTGGATTTCTGAGCCTTGGATCTGTGCCTCAGTCAGACAGATAGACCAGAAAATATAACAAGGAGAAATCACAAGTTAGCTTCTTTACTATGAGAGTGGTGAAGTGCTGGAACAGACTGCCCAGAGAGGTTGTGGATACCCTGACTCTGGAGGTGTTCAAGGCCAGGTTGGATGGATTCAAGTTGGATGTTAGGAGACTTCTCCAAGGGAGTCGTCAAGTGCTGGAATAGGCTGCCCAGGGAGCTGGTGAAGTCACAGTCCCTGGAGGTGTTCAAGAACCATTTAGATGTTGTACTGAGGGACATGGTTAAGTGGGAAATACTGGTGATAAGTGGACAGTTGGACCAGATGATCTTTGAGTTCTTTTCCCACCTTGGTGATTCCATGATTGAACCAGAATAGATATGCCAAAACTCAAACTGATAGATTAATTTCTTTTAAAAATGGGACACTGCCTCATAAAACCTCAAGCACCTTCTATTCTACTCCAGTTCAGCAGAAAGCCACCCCCTATTCCAATTTTGTTGCTCTCTAGCAGTACAAAGAGCATGAAAGCTTCCACCATTCACTGAGAGGCATGGCGTGTTCTCAGATAGTCCCTTTTGGGGATGGAACCAGTGCCAGACCATATCACTGGGGGCTCCTCTGTTGGTCAGAGGGATGTTTGTTCCCAGCCACTCCTCACTGCATCCAGAATGAATGGCTCCAGACTGACCACTACAATTGCATGGCGGTCCCTGGAGAGAAGCGATTCAAGCTAAGGGACAGCACTGCTGCAGGAACAAATGTGTCTAAACTGGACATAATTGTTTTCACACTGGTTATTAAAAGAAGGTTCTTAATAAGAGCAGCCAGAAATATTTAAAGGGGTAGAAAACCCTAATTAGTTTTAAAATAGAGCTTGTCACATTTTCTGGGCGGCTTCTGCAGAAGCCTCAGCAGCCCTTTAACCTGCTTTCCCATGATCAAGGAGTCTCCTGGTAATTCAAGGTCAATTGTTAGCTCTCATCCTGCAAGACATGGCTCTCTGCTGGGCTGATGTTGTTATGCTCAGATCACACTGAAGTTTACCTTCCAAATCCACACCATATGCATGGTGATGTGGGGGAGACACCTCTCTCTTTAATTCAGCACTGAAAAGAGCCCCTTGCTCTCAAACTGAGGTGCGTGGATGTGCTCTATGCCGATGTCATTATTATTACTGGAGGAAATCACCTCTATAAATCACCTCCCTAACATGTGAAAACAGATACCCCAAACCGAGACATCAAAACGAATCATACACTTGAAAATCTCCTCTTTCCCCCGGTCACAGAGTGGGGGTTGGCAATACTTCCATGCCTCTGGGAAACCCTTTGGCTAAGCAAATCCTAACCACATGTAAGATATTCTCTAAGAAGAGCATTTATTTGCCCGCTGATTCGCTCTTATTGTCCTGCTATTAAGAAAAAAAAAGAAAGAAAGAACAACAACAACAAAAAAGCTCTACACAAATTTTGGAGCTCTACACGGAGTTTGTTTTGAAAAAGAAATCAAAGAATGGGTTCTTCTTTTTTTCAACTCTGAGCCAGATGGCAAGAAAAAAAAACCCAAACGTATCCCATCCTAAGAAAGGAAACACATGAGAACTTTCAAAAGTAGTTTTGCCAAGATTTTTTCTTTTTTTTACTTTTCTTTTCTCTTTTTTCTTTTCTTTTTTTTTTTTTTTTTTTTTTTTTTTTCCCCCTTTTTCTTTTAAATAAAACGTCATGGAAAAAGTGAGGTGGAAATGGTGAATGAACAAATAGGCTCCGGGTTGAGGAAGGCCTGGTTTCTGGAGAACAAAAAGTATTTTCCATCAGGTGCATTGCTTTTCTGCCTATAGATATCCAAATTACCTTTGTGAGAACATGAGTATGAGCTGCAAACTGTACAGCTACCGCCCCATCTCAGGCCATGGCAGTAGTAGGATTCTGCGAAGGCTCAGGGCTGACCCCGTCATGTGCTTTCAGTATGGAGAGCATGGTGGCTCTCTTTTTCGAAGATGCTACATGGAGACTATGAGTTGCAACAGGAGAGGTTTGCTCTTGATACAAGAAGGAACTTTCTTGCAGTGAGAGCCACCAGTCACTGGAACAACCTCCCCAGGGATGTGATGGAGTCCCCATCATGGGAGGCATTCAAGATGCAGTTGGACAGGCAGCTAGATGACCTCACCTAGAACTCCATTCCTCACCAAAGGCTGGATCTGGTGAACTTTAGAGGTCCCTTCCTACCTGGGCTGTTCAATGACCCAGGCTGGAGGCAGTGCCAGGTGAAGACAGCTGTGTCCTGCTGCTTGTCCCCTACCATCACATCTGGGGTGAGCTGTTCCTGTGTGGTAACACACAAACTGCTCCTTCCAACCCACGCCATTCTGTACTTCTGTGGTCTGTAGTTCTATGGTTCTAGAGCCGAGGTCAGAGCATCATTCATGTAGAGGCGTGTTTAACATGCTTTGCATTATTCCATTGAGATGGGGAACTGTGAGAGGGACCTCAGTTTTATTTTGTCTTGCACAGCTCAAGTTTCTAGCATTTAGCATACTGCAGGAGCAATGAACTAAAACTGCAATTAAAGAGCCACAGCCATGCTTGGAACTAGGATGGTGTAAGTGAAAGGGCTTTAATAAAAATAATTTTCATCGATTTTATTCTCAATGTCTCCAAATGTTTCTGTCTGTTTGTAGACACTGATCTCCACATGTCTCTTGGTTACACAAACATGAGCAAGTAAACAACTGCATCTCTACTTAGTGCTTCCTTTATTGGAACAACTGGAAGTATTATTTATAGACATCACAGGGGATGAAAGTTTGAGATTTATAAACTCTAATCAGCTGAAGATGATTCAAAATAAATTAATTACATGAGTCAGACATGGATTTAAGAAATCCAGCACTGATGTAAATCACAATGACTTTGCACCCTCTCTGCCTTCCTCTCCCCTCCCTGACTGCTTGCCTTGGAATAGGAACTTGCCTTCAATTTGATATAAACCAAGAAAAAAAGAGTGATGAAAATGTAAACTCAGTATGCCAAGCTATACTACTTGTGTACAGGAAGGAAAGCCAAAACTCTAGCTGGGACAAAATAATTTCCTATCACTGAGAACTTTCCATACAACCTGTGCTATCACTCAAACCATATAGAAAGCAGATTTAACAGGGATGTTTTTCAGACCCCATGTGGCAGCTCTGGCTTTCTTGACAATTTCTTGGCCCTTTCCAGTGTCCTGCTTGCATCCTTGCCAGTCTTCTTCTCTTAAGTTCTTTACTGTGAGAATGGTGAGGTGCTGAACAGGCTGCCCAGAGAGGCTGTAGATGCCCCATCCCTGGAGGTGTTCAAGGCCAGGCTGGATGGAGCCCTGGGCAGTCTGGCCTAGTATTACATGTGGAGGTTGGTGGCCCTGCCTGTGGTGGGGTTTGGATTCATGATCCCTGAGGTCCCTTCCAACCTGGGCCATTCTGTGATTTTGTGATTCTGTGGTTCAGTGATTCTTCTTTCTGTGACAGGTCTTTGAGCTGTCTCAATACCCTCCCAGTTCTCCCAGTGATTTCCTTCTCTGTGGCCATTTGACACCTCCATTTCCCTCTTGCAGAAATACTGGGTTGGAATGACTATCTGTCCCAGCTTACTTGGCTACAGAGGCCAGATTTTAAGGATGAATGAACACACTAGGCATGCAAATGCAGCATCCATCTCCAGGCAGCTTCACAGTTTAGACCAGGCACACTTTGTTTCCCAGTTAAAGGTGGCTAATTAGAACATGAATTACAATCCAGCATTGAAAATCACCTTGAAATAAGTATTTCATTTATAAAAATGTTACATCTTTAAACTGTCCCAGTTCAATGGTTATTTCCATGCTTGATTTAACATGGCTGCTATACTAGATTTCAATACGCTAAGCAGCTCTTGCTGATGAACAGCCGTATCTGTAACCTTATGCAGGTATGAATGTAGCTGTAGCTGTTAATCATCACTGCACGGAAAACCTCTGTTGAGGGAATGGAGGTCACTAAATGAGTCTTGGATTATCTGAACCTGTACTGTAAAGTCACCCCCATTGCTAGAGGAACTGAAAACAGATATTAGGGTGAGCAAAGAGTGTGTCTGGAGCTTACACAGAAGTTTGTTGCAAGCTTCTTGTGTTGATACAGGGCCATCACATCACTAAAAACCATGAAGAGCTTCATTTAACTGGGTAGACGTTCAGAATGGGCTTAATTTTAGGAAATATGCCAGATAGATAGCAGTGCTCCTCTAATTCAGTCTGGCTCTGCAAGGCTTCACTTACCGTGGTTTCTGCAAAATAATAGCGTTGTACCTTGTTATCCAAAACTAGCAGCTTAGCAACATCTCTACAGATGTTGTGTAGTATATATGTAAAGACTACAGCATGCATCTACACACACTTCCTAGGTGCAACAAGACAGGGTGTATAGTAGAACCACTTTGTGTTTAAAAGCCTGATGAAAAATCCAAAAGAAAACTCTTGGGAATGCAGCGTGTCTCAAGAGAAGCACAGCCTCCAAGACGGTGACACACAGTCTGTGGGGCTACAATACACAAACCTTTCACTTTCAAATAAATATATGCAATTTTCCTTGTTCCTGTCTCACATCTACTACGTGCCACAGGACAGGTTCCCAAATGCAACATTAAGTAAGTTATGCTTAAAATAACTCTTCCCCCCCACCCCCTCCACCACCACCACAAAGAATGAACACGGGAGGGAGTGTGGGATTCAGGAAAGCAGCAGTCTTTAATTGGATGTTCTTATGAGCAGTATTTGAAAATCTGAAGTACAAAACCATGTCTCCTTCCAGCAGAGCTGGAGTATTTCAACAAGCTTATCTACATTCGGCCAAGGCAAATGGCTGGTCAGGAGGCAAAGGAAAAACAACTCTTCTTCAGAAGTAGCCAAGACAACTTCCCTCGTGATACACCATGTGGCCATATGAAGAGCATAAAAACCAGGGAACCAAAACCAGGGGTTGTGCTAATGAGCTTCAGCAGGTCACTAATTGTTTAAATTCCTGATAAGCAGCACTGCTGCCTAGGCAATGGCTCAAGGGACTGTGGAGGAAGCTGTCTGGTTGATGATATCATCTCACTTAGCCACACTGCTTTCTGTTTTGTAGCTTATTTTGCAGTTTGTTTGGGAGAGAAGTACTGGTCCAAGAAAACAGAGAGATCAGTTTACAAAGTACTTTGGAGAAACGCAAGTTGATCAGATTCTCTGAGTGCAGCATGTTTTTATTACCAAATTTTGAAATCTATCTTGAAAATAAATGTATTCCTGTAAGTGTAGAACTTTTGTTTCTGTTTTCTTAAAACCCCTCCGCTGGGACACGTGGGTAGCACCTATTAAGGCAGGATTCCTCACAAACAGGGAGAAGGAATGAAAACATTTCAAGGTCTGTGGCATTTCCTCACCAGTGGAAGAAGGTTGGAAGGCAGGCAGGAAGGCACAGAAGAAAGAAGGAAGGAAGGAAGGAAAAACTTTTATTAGCATGGTCTTTGCAGAGTACCCTGATGGAACACAGCTGAGATCGGAGCTACAACGAGTGTCTAGTCCTTAGTCAACTTCATTGCTACACACAGAGACTAGATTGTGTAAAACAAGGAAAACACTGCCTGAAATTTGCTTTAAAAAGTTATTTAACCAGAACAAATCAACTGGGAAAGTACAAATATTTCTAACTGGAAAAATATTTCTCTATAGCCGAGCTAGGCCTGGTAACAAACCTTAGTGAATTATTAGTACCTTTATTGTTTTCTTTGGCCCCCGTGCACTATACTTGTAAAAAAAAAAGTCACTAAAAAAGAGAACAATTGTAAAAAGCAAATATTTTGTACAAAAATACAAAGTTTTAAAAGCTCTTAAAAGTATATTCCATATTATTGATAAGAGTTGGACTATATATATATATTTATATAAAATCTATATATTTGTGTATCTGCATAATTTTCCTACATTTGGGATCGTAGCAAATGTAACATCCTGTTTACACCAGTTGCTTCGTATGTTTTTTTCTATAGATGACTGAACAACAGGTCTTACTCAGATTGAGAGAACGTCTTTTTTTCTGAAGGCACAAGTTGCTGATGTCTGTGGTTATCGGCTGGGAAGAAAAACCTATAGCAGAATTAAGTCCCAATGGTATTTCCTGATGCTGTGGGGTGAAAGGCTTCCAACAATTGGATGCTGAAGAAGAGTTGCTGCTGAATTCCTTTATGCAATTTAACCAGTTTTCAGTGCTTGCTTTTGGTTTTGATCTCTTTTTCTTTCTTTCTTTCTTTCTTTCTTTCTTTCTTTCTTTCTTTCTTTCTTTCTTTCTTTCTTTCTTTCTTTCTTTCTTTCTTTCTTTCTTTCTTTCTTTCTTTCTTTCTTTCTTTCTTTCTTTCTTTCTTTCTTTCTTTCTTTCTTTCTTTCTTTCTTTCTTTCTTTTTTGTTTGTAGGCAATGTTGCTCTCTCCTAGGACTCTCTTTTTCTTGAAGTGAATTTCCACAACGTGTAGGTATCTGTAAAGTCACAGCCTGTTACACTCCAAATATTTGCCCTGCAGCATGAGAGAAAAAAAATCAAACAGAAAAACATCACATAAAAAGCTTGTGAAGATTAAACACAGTTCTAAAAAGGAGACATACTGAGATTAAGGTATGTTAAAACTCTAACTGGACTCATGTTCAGATTCTGTAAGTCCTGGAACATAAATATTTGTAAGCCATGAGGCTTTTTTTAAAATAACAAATGTATGCAGGGAAAGGAGGGCACACTGTGTTGTTACTTACATGCAGTCCTTCACTCTGGACACCCAAACAGTGTTAGACACACACAAAGCTTGTTCAGCACTTTGTTTTGTTTTGCTGCAGGGGGATGTTTTTGTGGATGGGAAGTATTTTTGGCTCTAGCTGACACTTCCATCTGCCTTTGCTGAAATTCAGCCTACGTATTTGCAAGTGGAGCAGCTGGGTACTCTTAGCAAAGCAATGTTACACCAGGTCGTACATAGGTGTTAACATTTAGGTGGAACATGGCCCTGAGCACCATTACCACCTCGCTTTGTAATGGTAGGGCTGGGTTCCAAGAAACCACACAAACCACTCTGCACTCTGCCTGTATACCTAGAAAAAGAGCTCCTGCAGCAACTGCCTGGGTGACTGCTCAGCCACACGGCCATTTACAAGCCCTCTGCTGCATTGGTCACTATTTGCAACAGAGCAGTTGTTTGGCATGGGGACCCGGCTCCTCAGCCCAACAGGACATCTCCTGGCAGCATTCCTTGTCAGAATTTTAAGGCCATCTTAGCAGTTACCAAGTGCTTCCTGTTGCACAAACTTTCAGAACAGTCTGTTTGTTTTTTGAAGGCTGGTCCCTGAGCCAGCCTAAAGGCCAGTTTTCCCACCTGCTTGGCCACTGAGTTTATAAAAACAGCTTGAAGTGTGGCCAGGGTCTAGAGCGTATGTGCCAAAGCATGTCTGAAATTTTAGGCGTGTTACAAGAGGCCAAGAAGCAGAGCACATGATGCCTGCAGTCACTCTGAAGGCTGCTTTTCCAGCGATCAATCCAGCATCCACATCATGTAGAGTATTAGCACTGCCACTGCAACCAACCTTATGCTTGGCCCAACTCATCATTACCTACCTATTACCTAGATTTAAACTGGATATAAGGAAAATGTTTTTCACCATAAGGGTGGTGAGGCACTGTAACAGGTTGCCCAGAGAGGTGGTGGGTGCTCCATCCCTAAAGACATTCAAGGTCAGGATGGACAGGGCTCTGAGCAACCTGATGTAGTTGTATGTGTCCCTGTTCATTGCAGGGGAGTTGGACCAGATACCCTTTAAGGGTACCTTCCAATTCTAAAGATTCTATGACTGTATCTGTGCAAAGTGTACTTGAACTTGACCTGCCACATATAGAGTGAAATAATCAAATCAGGTGCCTTGCTTACCTTTATCCATGTCTTTTTCACAAATGAAATTGTTAACATCTTCACAGTAGAAGTCATTCCAGAGCCCAGCGTAGATTAACCCAGCACAATCTTCTCCTGGCCCATGCCCATGACTCCAGTTATCAGGTTGCCCGGTTTTCCAGTTTCTTTCAACAAAAGAGCAATAGATATTATTGCACAACGCAGCACACACGACAGTTTTTCAACCACAAGAAATTAACAAAAACATCATGAGATCTGTTCTGAAAGGGAAATACACGTTGAGACAAACAATACATGACTCTTGCTGAAAATGGAAAACAGATGTATAACAGAGAAGGGAATCTATTCGGCCTCGGTCTGCCAAGACTCAAAGACCTAAAATTAGACCAATGAACTTTATTTTAGTTTCTGAATGTACAGCACATATAGCGGGAGTGCTCTATGTGCATCATTCTGAACCTGCACAGTGTGCATGCTTCATTCCTGCCAGCAGATGGTTCTGCGAGAAGCTGGCAGCAAATGATGGCAGTGTGGTGACTTGGCCAGTAACTGAACTGAGATGGACCTCTTGGGAGGCACAGCAAAGGTTATCTAACTTACAGATCAGTGTTTCAATAGAAGGTGAAATTTTGGGCTTATAAAGAATGTACGGAGTATGTATCTACATATATTTTGAGATCATTAGTCTTCATGGTGAAAGTTAACGCAGTATGTAAAGAGCTTGCAGCAAGTGCTTCCTCATCCTGTTTTTGTTTAACAAGTGAAAAACACTTCCAACCTTGGGACTTAAAAGCTCAGTTTTCCTGAAGGAACAGGTTGTTGACCAGAGCTTGTGATTGCTGGCTGATACGGGCTACGTTTAGACAGAAAATATGCCTGATACAGAGCATCTGAGCAGGCACCTGGGAGGACACGTGGCTTTCTGAGTAATGAAATACTTTGAAAATAAGAAACTGACAGCTCTGAGGTTATTACAGGGCACCTTAGCCCATGGTGTGGTGGAAATCTATTGAAAGCAGCGGCTGAAGCAGGATTCAGGCACAGTGCTGCCATAAAGAGGATGAAAAATAAAAACAGGGAAGGAGAAAAAGGGGAAAATATTATGGCTCATTTGAAATGCGTCTGACTTTTTCCATGTTTCCCATCAAAATGAGCACCAAGGAGATCACAGCTAATTATTTTGTAATAATTGACTGACTGAGCCTGTTTTTGTGGAGCACAGCATGCTCAGCTCTGTAAACCCTTCAGTATTAAAAATTTGGGTGGTTGAAATCTGTTCCATTTAGGACAAATTAGGTGTAGCCCTAGGATTCCTGGAGAGCTGCCAATCCAGTTCTTGGCCGGCCAAAGCTCAGACACCCTTGTTTCAAGCATTTTCCTTATGTTTAATGCTTTCCACTTAGATTTGGGCTTTATCTAAAGGCTGGCATTTTTTATTTTTAACAGAAGGAACCCCCTATTTATAGCCTCTTGTAATGCAAATAGGGAAAAGTCAAACCAAGACAGAAATACTGTCTGTGCTTTCCATCTCAACTTTGTAATAAACTTTTGGCAAGGGACACTTTGCTGTGTAGTTACGTGATTCTTTCATTCAGTGTTCAGCTTTACTTCTGGTAAGGAAATAAAGTTATGTGCATAGCGAAGGGAGAGGGAAAAAAAGTTCAACACCCTCAGTAAAGAATTATTTCATTGGCACCTACAAACCTCTGCATCCATGGGATAATTTCTAGATGATGTTTACAGAAGTGCTGGCAAGAATGGTACAAGCTGCAGAGAAGAAACACTACTGTTTTTATTTACATACGTGTAAAGTGGTAAGGATCCATCCAGCCACCTCCATTCATTTTCCTTCTCTGAATCTGTAAGTCCAATCCAGAAGCTGCCTTTCCCTGAAATCTGCCTCTTTATCCATTGCTGTGGAAGAAAGATATCAGTCTGTAACAAGCAAATACAGTCTTGGGAGATAATAAGCTACTCTATCTTCAAGGACATCTTTCTATCAGAAGAGGAATTACTGGAGAAACTTTTTAAAGCTGAAGACAGGTTTCACGAGTTTGCTTTGCGACACCATATCCATTAGTATGAGATGCAGGTGAAGTACAAAGACCTAGTCATCAAAGTGAGGTGGACGTAAAGTTAAAGTGAATATCTTATAGTTGCAAATGGGGGAAAAAAACCCCACCAAACCAAAAAACCACCAACAGACAGGAAGCACTTGTATCTTGATGTTCCCGGTGCCACATCGCCACAGAGTAATTATGTTGAACAGTTCTAAAAGTACAGCTAGATTTATAGTTATATGAAAAACATCTGTGGGTCACAGCAGTCAGGCTGCATATATTAAAAAGAATTTTAAAATAAATTACTTTCAACGCTGCAAAAAAGTCCACATTTTGGATTGTATGCAAAGCATACTGGACTGCACCTTCAGAGGTTTGAAACTCCTTCAATTCTCACCATTCTTCCTGTGCTTTGTGACCAGCGCCTTCAGGGTGAGATGCTTCTCACAAGGAATAACTGCTGAGCAGAAGAAGGCGGACAAAATGCAGACTGGTGCAAATCAATCACTGTGTGTACTTTCACTATTCATGATGCTCATAGCTTCCCATGTACTTTGTGGCTTCCCATATGTTAAATAAGCACAGATTCCCTCCTTGAAAAATGGAAAGAAAAGTTACCTGCTCTTCTTTGTTGTTTATGATAACCAAGCGCGATGCCTTCTCTTCACAGAATAACTTTGCCTCTTCAAAAATTTCTCTTTCAATTGAAAAGTAGTAGCATTTTTCTGTGTAGTTCTTCCAATGAGGAGAACAACCTGTGATGTGATTTTTTTTTGCATGAAACCAATTACTCTTAAATCAATAAGCCAACAGTAACTTTCTGCATAAGGCCAATAGTTAGGGGAGTATCCCACACCCATCTACAATGCACTGCCATCTATAGATACACTTTGAGAATTTATTTACAAAAATCCTAACAGTGAAATCAAGGTTAAACTGTGAGGCCAACTGGACCATTTAATCCACACACACCTTATGATTTTTCCTGTAGCTGTAAACAATAAATTGAACCAGTTTCAGATCCTAAGTAGGAAGACCAAGGCATAGCTTCACTTGACGGGGGGTCTTTATGATTAACCTCGGCGACTGAGATGTAGCAGAGGTTGTGTGAACCAGTAACTCTGGTGAACACCCTTCACTAGGTATATTTGTATCACAGTAAAAGATGCATGTTTTGATAGCTTACCATTAGCCTCAGGCACCGATGTAGGTTCGCTCTGTAGTGCCATTGGCATCCCTGGACCTGGTGGTCCCGGTGGGCCAGGTGGGCCCTTTGGACCAGGCAGCCCAGGGACTCCAGGTAGCCCAGGTAGTCCTCGAGGTCCTGGTACGCCTGGCTCTCCCACAGTTCCTTGCAGGCCTTGAAATCCTGGTGGCCCTGGTGGCCCCTGTGGGCCATCTTTGCCTTGTGGCCCTGGTGGCCCTGGGTCTCCACTTGGTCCAGGAAGACCCGTTTTGCCAGGAGAACCTCTCTGACCTTTGGAGCCTGGAGATCCTCTTGAGCCTTTCCCTCCTTTCTCTCCTGGTGGCCCAATAGGCCCAGGTGGGCCCTTTTCACCTGCAGGTCCCGGTGGTCCAGGTTCTCCTTTCTCTCCTTTTTGTCCTTTTAGGCCAGCAGGGCCAAGAGGACCTTGAGGGCCTCTGTCACCTTTAGGTCCCCTTGGACCAGGAGGGCCTGAAACAATGTAAGCATTCAAAGTGGGAATACAGACAGGAAACAAACAAAAAGCCCACCTGGGGTCCTTCTTTAATATATCTTGGACAAGTGATGCTGGATATGCAGCACTGTGAAAACCAGGCTACTTGTGACTTTGCTTGTAAATCTCCTTCTCAGGCTCTACGCACCATTTCTCTTTTATGAGCTTCCATGAAATATAAAACTGAGAAGAAAACCATCTGATGCATCTTGTCCTATGAACTGGACAGTACTATGATGCCCGAGGTGACCAGTTGAGGTGCCCAGCACAACATGCTCTGTGCTGGCTATGCATGCAGTACTGCATGTTGACGCTCCCATTCTCCTATTCTTTCTTTTCTTTCTAGCAACGCCTCTCCTCTCATAGACTACTGAGCTGTTTTTCCTGCAGTGCTGTTTCTTACTCCGTCAATAATGGGTTGTCAAAGAGACAAAAAAGATGGACGATGTGCAATGGGCCATCAATGGGAAAGGCCAGTTATATTCACTAGCTGGTAGGTTATAAAAGGAAACGGAACAATACACATGATAGGAAATGGTAATGCTGTGGCAGTTTTCCATACATAAATAGCTAAGTAATTTTGGATTCAAATTATTTGGTCATGGGTGATCAAATATTTTGCCTAAGTGTATTTTTTTCAACATCATTTAAACTCCTTCAGACATGAATTACTCATCTAGGTTAATTTAGGCCTGTATGAAATGAAAAAGCTTAGGGTTACTGACTTGTGATCTTGACTCTAAATCAGACCTAGTCTATTTGGAACATTTAATTTTTACTTGTGATTAGAGTTTTAGGCCTGGCTGGTTCCCATCAGGTTGGCAATATGAGTGTTCTTTTCACTTGACTGGGAGAAACCTCCTAAACTTAATGCTATTTATTCCTGGAGAAAACAAAATATTCCAGGATTAAACACTAAGCAAAGTAGGATGTATCCTGGCGGACTAACAACTGGCTTAAAGTAAAATATTAACTTGTTTTTCAGTTAGGGTGGACCTTTCTGGGAACAGTCCAACATATATTTTTTAGCCATTTCCTCCTTAGCAGGGATTGGTTTCTTGAGGTTCCACACCTTCACTAACTTATTTTAGAAACTAAATCAAAAGCAGATCCAGGCAGTCACTCAGAATAAAATCTGCTAAGTCAGAACCTTCTTCCATAACATCCCCATTCTAGGTATGTAAAGAAGGCGTAGGAAAATTAGTAAGGAAAATTCAATCTACATTTACATTTCCAAAGTTTAGGATTATATAATGGAAAACACCCAAACTGTGTACCAACATGCATTAACTTACACAGAAATAAAGTACTGCAAATAGGAATTCCTCACAATCCATTCCAAGCTTCACTAGAGAACCTACGTACCTTGTAGGATAGTGAAGTTCTTGATGAGCTGGCCGTGTTTGGAATCTACCAGCTTCATTTCTTCCATGATTACTGACAAATTGGCAACTTCAACATCTAACCGTGACCTCATCAAATCCTGTTGCATCTTGAGTGATGCAGAGTCTAAACGAATATTGGCTAGGGTGCTGTTCATAAAAATCAGCTCATCTGAATGTTTACTTAAGGTGTCTGTACAAGTTGTCCTGACCTCATTGAGATTGCTAGTCAATGTCCGTAGATGATGAGCAGTGTAGCTGATGTTGCTAATTATATTGACTATATCAGTCTCGAAGACCTGGAACCTCTCTTCTAGTTGGTTGAATTTGACAGAAGTTCTGTTTTCATATTCTTTATGCTGTTCCTGGAGATCCTTTAGATTTTGTTCGTTGGCTTGGGCAATTGTGGTGATATTCTCCATCTGCCCACTGAAGGAACTGAGCTGATTGTTCATGTCTTCAAGTGTATCATTATTAGCTTTTGCTAGTGCTGAGTTGTTGGCAGCCAAAGTCTGTAAATTTTGTACTTTTTCCTTAAGCCAGTCAGTGTCCTTCCGGGCTTGAAGGACAACCTGCTGCAGGTTTTGAAAATCATTCTTGATTCTTAAAATAGCCAAACTCGTATCTTCCATAGACTTCTGCAGGACACTGATAAGATTTCTTTGCTGTATTTGTGTCAAGTTTAAGTTGTTAAGGTTCATGATGACCACATTATGAGAATGCACTTGGTTTTGCAGATTTGTTTGGATATTACTTGTGTCTTGTTGAAGATTGTTTATATAGCCAGTATATGCCTGAAGAGTCTTATTGACACTGATGATCATGAAGGAGTTACTATCTAAGGCACTTCTCATTTGGCTCTGTCTATCATCTAGTACATTTCCAGATTCTTGGAGCTTCTCCAGTGTATCTTTGTTTCTGGTAGTTTTCTCTGCAATATCATGAAGCTGCTGACGAAGAGCCAGAATGTCAGATCTGAAGCTAGACAGTTCAGTGTTAGTATTCAAGGCTTTCTGTCCAGCTTGGTCATCTGTTGCATAGACAAAAATATTAATGAAAGAGTTTAACATGAGGAGGTTTTTTAAAACAAACTATTAAAAATTACAGTATATTTTAGGTACAGTATATTTTAGGTACAGTATAGCTGCCAAAATGTTTTGTCAATAGGATTTTTTCAGTATCTTCTCCAGACAAGAGAAATTACTAAACAAAATTTTGTCACTGGACAGAGCAGAAATACGAAAGATGAAGGCTTTGTATCTTGCTGAGGAGAAAGAAAGGGTGATTCTGTTGTCATACATAGGAAAACCTGCCATTAGCAACTATGATGAATAGACTCTGTCAAGTAGTGCTTCTATTTTGAATGAAAACTGGATGGTAGAAAGTATTCAAAACACTGAAGAGGTAACAGAAAATTTATTCTTTGAAGCTACAGCTGGCTTTTGCTGAAAGCTCAGAGGTATATTCTAGCAGTTCATATTTTCTTCCTCCTTTTTCAGGCAGGTGGAATATCGTCATTGTGATTCAGTACAAAGAGTTCTGTATTTTTAAATCTCAGTTTTAGTTTTAAAATGGTTATAATACCAATTTTAAAACAATCTGGATAAAGACAAAAGCTTTGGCATCAGGCTATTGTAGACATGACAGGATACATTTATTTATTTTCTCTTGAACATACCACTGCTGCTTCTAGTGACATTCCTTTTGCTTTTATTGTTTCCTCATGTCATGAGTTTCAGGAAAGCAAAACCATAACCATTAAGGAACATCTCAGCTTTTGCTTGCACTGCTCTACAATATACTTCTGGGACCTTGTTTGAGTGTAATTAAGATTTTGAGGCTGCACAGGACAAGGAAACTAAAGAAATAAGCAGTCAACACTCACTTTGAGGGAATATTCCCTTTCTTGGTCTCAATCACTTCCCTCTGCTATATGCAGTCCATATATTTTTGTCCCACTGAAGTATAACTGTGTTTGTGAATTATGCAGCCTGAAGTCCATCACTTCAGATGACTCCAAGAGAGGGTAGGATGATTTTCATAAGCTACAGTGAATATGGCTCTGTAAGGAGCTTTCTTCTCATGTGTTTCAATGAGTCACGATGGTGAACAGTGAGGGTGCCTTGTGAGAGAAACTTCAGCCCACAGTGTTTATGGAACCTTTCATGGCTGGACACTGTTCTGAGCACAGTTCCTCTCCCTGGCATTTCTTTTACTTCAGGACCTCCTCAGCTCTGTCTGTATGTATGTTTACCTCTCAGCTATAGCTCGAATTATACCGTGCTTCTCGCATGGTTCTAACAAGTGTCAGGTCCACAAAAGCTAATCCCTGAAGGCCTGTCTTTCATTCACCACATCTAACCCTACAACAGTCCTCTTACCTTTACTCCTCTCACACACACTGCCCTGTAACTTTTTTTACTTCCTCCATCATACACCCACTTAAATGGGCACTGGTAGTCTCAGCATCTCATTGGCCGCCCATCCAGTAGCATGTAAAAATACGTGAGCATGAACCAAATCAAAAATGCTCCATGCTGTCAATAATCAGCAGAGTAACATGAGAGACTGCATGTGCTTTAAGGTGTAGCGCTTATACCTACACGTGTCAGCAAAAGTACATGCCACTGAACTATCCCATGTCTCTGAACAGTGTGCAAATAAAGAAAAAAAGCTGAAAACATCAAGCTGCAAGCCAGTCACTTTCCCAAGGAATACAAATCTCAATATAATGTTTGTGAAGTGAAACAAAATGTATTTCAAGGAGCACACGCATGTATGCACATATTAATAATTAAATAGAAAGTATAAACTATAAGTATGTGTATCTATAAGCTGATAATAAACAGCTTCATTGGCTTTCCAGACAAGGAAGACAGGTAGAAATGTAAATAGAATGAGTTGGGGATCCCTAGCCATTATTTTGTTCCATTTTTTTGATTATTAAGAACTGTGACAACACTTGGAAGACCAGAACTCATAATAATATTAATGTTTATGTTTTGTATTCTCTAAGGTGATTAAGACACATTTTATGGAAGTTATCAATTTGTCTCAGACATAAGAGTCCTAAACTAGCGATTATTTTTGCATCCCTCATAACGGCCATCGGTTTTGATCTTTAAGTGCTACAATGGCATCAAGATGGTTAGGTGACAGATATTTACTTCACATAGAGTCTCTGGCTTTGTGGAAGAGCTTCTGCTATATTTTACATCTCTGTCTCAGAGAAAAACTCCTGAGGACAACTTTTAAGTGCTTATTTAAGTATAAATAAATTGAGAGTGACTTCATTAGGAATTGTAAGTATTGATGTATGCTTAAACTGCTGTCCCAGGTAGAGACAGTCCTAACAAATGTCTTCCCAAGTACATGAGAAATTGAAACAGAAGTGCCGTATCTTTTCATAGCCAGACAGTTTTCAGACAAATTTCTGGCCACTGTCTTTCAGGAGAACACTGAAAAGTCATAATAAAAAGGGGTTTTGCTTGCATGTGGATTACCTAGTTTCTTCAGATCACTCTCCACCTCTGTGAGCTTTTCTGTATATCTTCTATGGGACGTTTCCAGGCCACCTGTCACATTGTCCATTTTTTCTACAACTAGGGAAAAGAAAATAGCATGTAAAGGAAGGAAGAAAAAGTGAAATTACGAAGTCTAGTAAGCTAAAAAACAAACCTAAAGAACATTACTAGCATCAAACTTGAAAAAAAAAAGCATTAAAACTGCTTTGCTTGCCACAACACTCAGCCGTTGTACTGTGAAGCAACAGCAGGATGAACTCCCATCTGCTGGTGGTACCCAGCACACTTCCAGTTCTTCACTCTGCCAACAGTTCCCACACATTTCTTTCCTCGGAGGCAACCTCCCTTATGAATAAAGAAATCCCTCTTTGTGAGTTTTCCTCATGAACCAAGTCCTTGTCTTTTCACAGTACTTCCACGCTACAAGCGCAGTGCTTTGTGGTAGATAGGTTGCTAAAAGCTCATATGGCTCATACACGTGAGAGGAGGCTTCCTTTTATTTTGCCATGATCTACTGAGCCATTACTCCTTAAAGAGACCTTCTTTTTTTCCTTTCTTTTTTTCCCCTGGGCCTTTTAATCATTAAAAAAGAAATGTCTCGAGGCTATCAAACTCTGGTCTGACATAGTGGTTTGAAGATGCATTTATTAAACACTTCTTGAAATCAATGTTTTTGAAATCAACATTTAAATGTGTTAATAACGGCACAGATCACTCAAAATGTTCTCAAAACTGTTCTTACTTGTTAAGATTGAAATGGTGGCCAGTCAGCAAGTGCAGCTTTATGGCTTCTTTTGATGTGTTTTTTTACTTGGTAATGTCTGAGTCATTTTCATGTCACTGAGACAATCCGGTGATTTGATTGAGTTGACATGGAAATGGAAAAAGAGCAACAAAACAAAGAGCCTGGAGTGGCTTCTAGTGATGGAAGTCTGTACTTGGAGAAGCAACCAGGAAAATGTTTGCAAGACAGGGAGCTGTCTTCAGCTTCCATGGCAAACATACTTGAATGTGCTTCAGCATTCAAACAGCAACCATGGGCAGAAATTTTGTTCTCGTCACCTGACTATTTGGCCCTAAGATTACACTGGGAGCAGAACAGATCTGCATGAATCCTTGGAGAGGCTGCATGAGGCATTGTGCCAGTCCCCTATTCAAACAGGAGAAATAATGTGTTTCCCAAGCCTTTAGAAAGGAAACCCAACTCTTCAGGCCTGTGCTGGGTTGAAGATACTAACCAACTCCCTCTGTCTGTGAGATGATCTGCAGCCACAAAGTAGCCTCATAAAAGTCATCACTATGCAAAGAATTGCTTTTCACCGGGAGTGGAAATTTAGGGCATATTTTGCTATTTTGAGCAACCACAACTAGATCTTTGAAGTGCGGACCACCAAGGGCTCCTTCTGCATTAACTTTTCCCCTTGTTATTCTTTCTGTGGGCACCACAGATACATAGAAGTTTTAATGCTTTCCAAAAAAAATCAACACACAAACAGCAGACCAAGATTATCTCTGATGTCACATGGAGGTGAGTGGAGCTGCAACAGTGGAAAAGATCTCAAGATTTTCAAAGTGACCAGACATCCCTCAGTGAATAACCTTCCTCCTCCCTTCTAACTGCTAACAATGCAATAAAAAAGAGGCTCTACTGTGACTGTAAAGATAGAATCAGAGTACAGATTTCAGTATTTGGTATGATAGAAGCTGGCCTGCTAAAAGCCATGCTACAATAATGGATTTGTTTTTTCAGCGGGACCATTACTCAATACTGCTTGCTTTAGAAAGGATTTTCTCCCCAAGTACAACACTAATATTTCACTGGTTCTTCTGCCTGTTAAAGGTACCTGCCAAGATGTTGTTCACCATTTTTTCCCATATGGAGCCAAGCTGATCTGTTAGTTCTCTCCGATTGTCCTCCAGGCTGCAGCCCAGACCAGTCCGAGTCCTTCTGTAACTCCTCATACTCCACTGGTGCATGTGTACATCTATGCATCACACAGTGAGCATGGGGATCCTACTTGGTATTTCTTTCTGGACAGTACTAGGCAGCTCCTTGTTCATTCCACAATGCTTTGCTTTGTTTATGGATAGTCACCATGAAGGACGTGGTTCACCCAGGGTTCATAGAAAGAACCTAGCAAAAGCATTTCGATTTAAAAAGCAGGCCCACCACTCCAAGTGCTTTTGTTGAACCTTTGCTTAGCAATGTCACATCATCTATGTTAACTCACATTCTGCATAATATTTACCTGCTTGCTCCAGTTGTGCAGTATACTTGGAGTTGGAAAATGAATGTATATTAACAATAATGAAAGGAAAATGTAGTTTTGCAGTTCGAGTGATTGACAGTCTGTATTTCAGGTCCAAAGTTTGTAAACCTCAGACTTTATGTTGCTCTGTAACAGCAAGAATATTGACTGAATGAAATCTATCTCTGGAAACTAATATTACAGTATTCCCCTGAAGAGTTTAAAGCAAATGAAAATAGTAGAATACTATCAATATGTAGTAGCCTGAGATTGGATGGAATTGCAGATGCAACAGCATATGGTATTTTCATTACCAAACTAAAAATAAGAATAAATAAATAATTTTTAAAAGCCCATACTAAAAAGACTGAAGGTGGTCTGTAGCTATGAATATTCTTTGTGTAGAACACCCCAAGCGTTCACTGAAGCAGCAATTTAATGAGAGGTCTTACTGGTATTACTGACAACTGGCTGTAGTATGAAGGGAACACCATGGCTACTCTGTCTGAAGGATGGCAAACTCCTAAGGAGTCTTCCAGTACCCAACAGCTTGTCTCCTACAGAAAGTCACAGCATTTATTTCTGTGGTGTAGCCCTGGACCGGGGGGGGGGGGTGATATGATACTTAGCAAGAAGATTCTAGTTTAGGAAGGCTGGAAAGAGAATGCTGCTTTCAAATATACACGGTACTGGTTTTGTCTATATGATACTAAACTGTTGATGACTTACTCAGATTAACTGATATCAAGTGCAGAATTAATTTTATCAGGCATACCATTTCCTTGATTTTTGTTCTGTTTCCCCTCACAGGGTGTTAGCACAGCAGTGCAAAGTGTGGATGAAGGCAGAAAAGCCAAGGCTAAAAAGGCAGACTGACCCTGATGCACCTTAATGGAGCGAACTGCTGAATGATCGTTCACCTTATATAGGCCAATTTGGCAATGCCAAGTGCCAGAAATTCCACTGCTTTGTATTTTTGCATTTTATTTATAAAAGCATATTTTAAAATCACAGCTTGCTTTATTAATGTTTTTAAACAACTATTTCATATTTCTTCCAAAAGCAAACTAGTAGTAAACTCAGCTTGTTATTCCTCCACGGCCTCCATATTTAATTCATGTTTTGGTTTCAGGTTTCTCCAAACTACTTTGTAATTTTTACCACCAATTTAGAGGTTTGTTCTATGTTGACTTTGCCTCCCATTGAGTTGTTTTTTTGCCTGCCATATTTAATTCACTGATTAGTAGTTTTAAGGTTTTAAATCACAAAGGATATCTAAATAGTATGTAGGAAATGAAAGTTTTAAAAGTAGTTTTGGGCTTTATAAACATAAACGTGGGAGGCAAATTTAATGGAAGCTTAGCTAAGAGACTGGAAGAATCTCTGATGCCAGCAGAATTCCTTCTTTCAATGTAATATTGCAGTAAAAAAGACGAGCCAAACTCTGATGCAGAGGGGAGAGTTCAAGAGCTTTATAAAATTTTATTTTTAAATTTTGTTTTTCCTTTAAGGCCAAATTCCTTCCCCACTAAGAAAAAATATTGCAGTAATTCCTTTGAATACGTACCATCAACTGGGGGTTTGTTCAATTGCAAGTTTTCCCTGCAAGTTAGCTCTTTAGGCATTGTGGGGACAAAGCTCTCAAACTGCAGGGTACAAAGGGTGAAATTAATAGCCATATGTTATGGCTACTTACTGCTTGGAGTTACTGAGAAGACACCTTGGACTGAAAAGAACTTTTCACCAAAGTCCATCTCTTTCTCTTGGAATTCAGGTTATTACCATTACCAAGATGTCCTAAAGTCAGTGAAGATGTGTATTTTTTCCCCATTTCTGTGGGCAAGGCAATTCTTTTGTCCTTACCTTGTATAAAAATATGGATGTGACAGAGAGGCTAGTTTCAGCTCAGGCAGCAGTGACAGTGCTAGGAGCAGGTTTAGAACTGAGTATAGCAAAGAAGGGGCCTCAAGATGGGAGTGAAGCTTGGGGAAGAGACTGTGCTGGAGGCCCGTAGAGAATGAAGCTGGAAAACTGTGGACTGAAATGAGGAAGAGAAACTCCCCAAAAGATATTTTGGACAGTTTCCTTATTGCTATTGCTTCCTGCACATATACAAGCAAATGTTTGCCAAAGCAAGATACAGAGCAGTGGTCCCTCCAACTTGTTCATTTGGAGGCCAAGTGAGGTTTGATTCTCCTGGTAAGCCCCAGAACTGACAACCATGTAATAAAAAGCTCTTGAGGAAAATTCTACTAAATCCCAGGCATTTAGTGTCCGGGTTATAGACCGGAAAGATCACATCCTTACTTGCCATAAGCAGACATCTGCAGACTTATACCTGAAAAAAGCCCAAGTGTGTCCTCCCCTAATCAGTATAAACAAACAATCTTTTTTTAAGAGATCAAGAATCCTGCAAAGACTGCTTTGGCTCAGAATCTTAATTTCAGAAACCACTTACACATTCTTCAGGAGAATGTCTGAGTAAGTATGTATGTATGTACTGCTTTTTCTTCCCCCACACTTGCCTGCTTTATAGTGAAAAAAGAATATCTATTCTGATAGAATACCCTTCCCATTCTCTCTTCTCCCTCGTTAAATCTTCCATCTAAAGCAAGCAGTTTAAATTTTCTTCATACTTACAACTCTAGCGAATCCTCTCAAGTAAGTAAGTATTCTTTTCTATTTCTACAATTTCCTTTATTTTTTCAGTGGCAAAGGACCAGAGATGATGTCAGTTCTGCTAGTAGCACAGCTGTTGGTGGCACAGGATGCGCTGCATGCTAATCATGTGAAGATTTACTCAGCTTCTTGGAGGGTTTGTGAAGCTACAACTCAAATAGACTGTGCTCAAATAGACTGTTTGAACCTTGGCTGTTCTTCTCCACAAGATGCTGCAGTGTTCTACTGTAATGCTCAGAATAACGTTATTCATTTTAATTATCTTACTAGAATCTCACATCCTACTTATTTCATACATCATAGATGTGACTGCACAAGAAGACATTCACATTGACTCATTCACAACAATATCTAAATGGCTACACTTAATTAGTATCCATTAGTACGGGAATTTTAAGCTCTGCTTTCTAATATACCCGCCCGTGGATCTGCAAAAATGAAACTTCCTACATTACTGGGTTACCCAAACTGCCAGAAACTTTAAAAGCTTCTAAGCATCTTTGTTCACCAAAATAATTGTAGATAACTCAATAAGCTGGCACCTCCTAATTCAATCTTTATTCCAAATAATTGCTTTTCAAAGTAATTTTGATTCCACGCTTTTTTTCCTGTGACAAACATTATAATTACCTTAGTAAGACTACTCCTGTCTATCTCATCAAGAAAGACATTTATTTTGGAAGAGTGTTGATATACAAATGGGCTCAATGAAATCAAGGCTTAACATATTGCAGAGCTCTGAGTCTTCCAGTTAGTACCCTTTCACAGAGGAAGAAAAATCAGTTTGTTTTAACTTTTTTCCTCTTTTAAAATTTCTAATCTGATTTCAAAACTTCGTAATTGCTTGAAAGTGAAACCCTAAGGCTGAAGTTTTGTTGCTATATGTGTACCACAAACAACACTGAGAAAAGTTTTCATATTCAAGATGAAAACATGATAAACTGCCTATGTAATACACAGAAACCTCCTTGGATGCTTGACTGAAAAAGAAATGTTGCACTTGATGCTTGCTTACCTTTGTATCCCAGAATGGCTACGGTAATTATTAACAGGGCACACAGAATGTATAGTAAGATGATGGAAGACTTCAGTGCCCAGTTATTTTTACACTTGGTACACTGAGTCCCCTCCTGAATACCTGCAAAAGAAAAGATGATGAATTTTAAAACAAGAGCAAAAGACACGTTGCTGGTTTTACCTCTGTATTTTCTTTCCTCCATGTTCTAACAAACAAAATATTTATGTAATCAGATGAGAAATGGGTGCCTCTCTGCCTGTTCTGCTAGGATTGCCTCCATTGTGGAGGTTCCACTGTGGTTAAAGCGTCAGCTTATACAGTCACTTTGCGGTTTTAGGCTGTGGAAGAGAAGGAGGTTCTGCTTCACTGGAAAAACTGGGGCTTCCCTGGGAGACAGGACCATTTTCTGACTCTGCTAGCAAGTCTGTGGTGAGCTCTGGAAGTCAAATATTTATCAGTGTATCCTCTGTCATGCATTATGTCACAGCAGCTCTTTCTCAGCTTTCAGGCAACCTACAGAGACAACAGTCAATACTCCAGTGGAAAGAAAATACAGAAATAAAATAACATTGTGAAAGCGTGATAAGTGTTGAGGACCTGCCTTGCAAACACTACCACAAATGCCCACTGTGTGAAGACTTTCTTTCCAGAATGAGACTGAGATTTTCCAGTTTTTGGACTGGAGAACAGCATTTTCAATCAGAACAAGGGCTGCAGTGCTAGTGAAGATAATGCAGATACATACCAGCAGTGAAATGCTGCTGAGTTTTCCCCTGTCAACTTGTTTAAGATAAAGGGCCTCAAAACACAGAAAATAAACCCTTGTTATTTTAAATTCACGAATGTTGTAATTATCTTTGAGTCTGTCATGGAGCCAATACTCCTCTTTTCTTGGGGTGCTCCTCAGGAACAGCTTGAAGGTATTGGAAATGTTGACTAAGATACAAAGAAATTCAGGAGAAATGTGAGCATGTAAAAATATGTAAACTGGGCCACTGCACTGAACTGAATGGGCTGGATTTATCCCCCCTTCTGATGTGCATTAGGAGGTCAGGATAAATGCAGCTTTCAGTGTCTGACAAAATATGCATTTCTTTGATATTTTACTGTATTTGTGTACTATTAGGGGAGTCCCACAGGAAAGCTTTAAGCTCTAATAAATTCTATGTACCAGATTACTTAACTAATCAAGACTTGTTCTGTAGCTTTTTATGAGCAACTTATATTTCCCCTGAGGCCTAGCCCACAGCTGATTTTATTTTTCTCAGCTCATGACCTTCTGTAGAGTCATTTTTCGCTTTTATTTTATAAGAGAAAAACACAAGCCTCTTCCCCTGGGGTCACCAAGGCCTGGTGACCGATGTAGTATGTTAAGTCAACTATATTTCTCTTTCCAAGAACTGCAGTCTAGTGACTTCCTCAGGCTCACTGTACGAGAAGGAGGGATTACCAAACTGAAGCGACTCAGGAAGAGGATTTATACAGAGTTTATGGCTAGCACATATACTAGCCATGCACAAGACAGAAATGTGCATCTCATAGGTCAACGGGTCAACCTTCTTTTCACATTATCTTGTGTTTCCCAGACTTTTCAGCTGAGATGTCACATTCTATTGCTACACGATGCATATAATGCCATAGATTTGGGATACTTTATGTTTAGGCATGAGATCAGTTGGAAATAACCAGTTCTTTTTTTCAGGAACAGTAAAGGAAAACAAAGATTTGCAAGTGTAAGCCCTGGAAGTGAAAGGGAAGGAGGTGGTACAGACTTGGGCATCTGAAGAGCATGATTACTGATGCTTGGACTTGGAAGACTGGTAACAACTGTACCACAAAAGAAAAGGTGAAGAGTCCATAATGTGATAGCCACATTTGGTTATAGAACCTGGTGTGAGGGTTGGTTTTCTTTTTCTGGTTGATAGTTGTGAGGGGTTTACAGGTGGGGAAGTTCTGCTTGCTGAGAAAGCCGAAGGAAGAAAGAGCAATTTTCTAAAGTTTCGCAGTATTTATTTGGAGACTTAAATTATTTTCACAGTGGAAGCTCATGGTGTCTGGAGAACCATTTTGCTGCTATTAGCTAGTATTAATGGGGTCACTGAGGTCTCTTTACTGTGTGTTTAACATAAGGTTCCACCTCAGAAGAATTTAAAACTTAGGCTCCAGAAATCTAAGACTCTGAACATCTCACATGTCAAAAAAACACTGGGAGTGTGGGGCACAAAGCACATCATATTCACCTTCTACACTGTACAGATAATAGAAGGCTTGCTCCCCACTATTTTAATGTTAATAGAAGCAGGATCAAATCCATAACTGGGAAGACTGACAGACTGCAGAGGTACAAAGCCCAGAGAAAGACAAGAAATATAAACAAAACACTTGACAGTGACTCTACGTAGGAAAGTATCACTTGATTGTAGTCTCATATTAAGATTACTCATTTTATGCCATGAACTGCTTTCTGTCACTGCATTCCAACATCCTGGGTAGTGTAATGAGCTGAAATGCTGCTGATGTCACTGGAGGTACTGCAGTCCAGTATCATGTATCACGTATGCTCCAGTACATCACAAAGATCTTGTTTCATTTGTCTCAGTTCTCTCTATCGCTGGTTCAATAAAACAGCACTTTGGCTTTAAGAACTTTTACTTTCAACATATTTCAAACAGACATCAGAACACCCGAACAAAAGCCAGAGCTTTCCATCCCTCAACAATCCAGCACTGCTGGTATCAATAACATAAACACAGCATTCAAACATGATCACACAGATTAGAGCGAGTCCATTAACTAATCTGAGCTGGAGCTGTGCGTAGTATTGCCTGCCGGTGATTCTTGTCCATCAGCTTAAGCCTGTATTTGACTGTCAGCAAACCCCCAGCACCCTCATCGAGTGTGCCCCAGGTCCAGGGCTGCAGTGAAGATCTAAAAGGGAGATCTAACAGACTCTGCTGTTCTCCTATCATTAGAGATGGACACGGTGAAGTCAGAATCATTAAATGTGCTCTGTATTGCAAATACACAGCCCTTAACTCTGCTAGTACCAGTTGGATTTCTAACTTACTAAGCATATAAAAATTACTCGAGATAGAGGTATTCTGAAGGAAGCATTTGGGAGACCATTTTGATATATATATATATATTTTTTAATTTTTATTTATTTATTTATTTATTTATTTTGTGCAATTCTACAGTAGAGGCTATGAGCACAGGTAAAAGCCAGGAATACAGCCCTCTCTCTATAGTGATGAATTATAACGTAATCAGGGCTGCGTAACCTCTCCAAGCAAAGGATCTGGCTTCAACTTGCCCTGTTGTTCTTCCTTGCTCCTTGTTTTAGGACCAGTCTCAAAGACTGTTTTGATAGAGGAGAAACATTTAGTCCATGCTCTAGGGACACTCCTTTTTATTGAAAGGTTAGTCTAAAAAACATGATAGCCAAAGCATTAGACAAGAAAAGATGAGAGATGATTTCAAATGCTCACTGTGATTACACAAAATCCATCAAGTTGGCACAAAAGTATACAGGCTTATCACAAAAGCTCAAAGTCTTGAAGGAATCCTTGCCTGGGCTTTACTTCAACAAAACTTCTACTTTCAAGAATTGATCACACTTTTACTCACATGATTGCTTGCTTTCATGGCTCACACATAATGCTGTACTCTTCCAGTTTACATCTAATCTAGAAAGCCATTTAAAACATACAGAGAAAGACCCTACGTGCACATTCCATTCCTAGAACATATGTAAAACCTGCAAAGCCGGACTCTCAGCTCCGGTCTGTTCTTGCTTTGTTGCTGTTGCTCCTTGTGTAGTCCTGTACACGTCTTCTTGGTGTCCTGTACACGTGGTTTTAATGCTGGTCTGCTCCCAGACATTTGTCACTAACTTCAAAAAACAGGGAGCCAAGGTCACTTCCGCATGATGTGCCTTTCTCACTGTGGATTTGATCAACGTTTAATAAATATCAGATGGGACATGATGTGCCTCGTTTTGCTGGACACATGCTTTTTTTCCATTCCCTTTCCCAACTTATTTTAATAAGAGCTCTGGTTTTTCTATCTCTCTGTTGGGAAGACATCTGGCCAAACAGACAGCGACTCAGTACAAAGAGATCCTGCTGGCTTACTTGCTTTGGGGACTCCCTTCTCTGCAAACCAAGATGGTCACAAAAAAATATGCAAGTGAGACATCCCCCTGTTACCAGGCTTTGTAGTATTTGTTTTTATAGCATCGCATTCCAGCGGCTGAAGACTTTGTTCTCATGCAGGGGGTAGACATCTGCAGATGCCTTTTGTGCTCCAGATAAGCAGAGGTTTTGCTGGGGGATGGGTTGCTTTTTTTTGTTGTTGTTCTGTGCTTGTTAATGGGAGACTAAGTATCTTGGCTCTTTGACACAGAGCAGCTACCTTACAGAATGCCTAACTTCTCAACTATATCGCATGTCAGGAGCATGTCTTTTAACACTTGAGGATGATATGCGCACATATTTTCTTGCTGAATAATTCTTTTAGAACTATTTTCCTCCGTGTCCTTTTCTTGGCACTTGCTGCGGGATCTTAGGTGGCCCCACCATATTTCTGTTAGCATATCAATTTTGACAAAGATGCAAGGTTCCCTTTGTAAGCCTGATAAAAATTGTGCTTGTAAGATGATTGAAGAAATGGAGTGCAGGAAACAAAAATATGCACATTAGTTAGGAGGGGTTCTCCCCAGTGTGATTCATTGTGAAGAGATAACATCCCTTCCAGTTCGGAAGGAAGACGACAAGTCTGGTTTGCATCCTTCAAATGATAAGCTTTTCCAGGATAATGTTTTTGAAACTGATGAGTAGTAGATCTAATAGCTATACTTAAGGGGCCAGAATAAACTACTGAGATAAGACAACATGTAGGTAGGAATCAAACCCTGAGAGGTATTTAACCACACAGCAGCCTCCCAGTGGGTGCTGAGATCACCAGCAAAAGGAGGCAGTCCCTTCAGGGACCTATATCTGGGTAAAGCCCATAAATAAAAATACATCTGTAAGCACTGAAATGTACACATCCAAGTGCAAAATGTATGTATGTATGTATATGTATGTGTGTGTATGTATATATATATGCATATATATATATATATGAAACTAGCATTATTAGGGATTAGGAAAGTAAACCTATCTTACACGACCATGAAGATTTTCTAATTCTGGCGTATATGAGTGAACACATACACACACATATATACATATGTTCACGTAAAAACATTTATGTGTGTATATGTTTTTTAGAAAGAAGCCCTTGTACTGACCCCAAAATCAGAATACTGTATCAGCACACTCAAATCAAAACAGACACATCGTTGCCAAAAATACATCTCATACAGTTCTGAGATAACTGGATCTGGCCAGCCACAAAACTCAGACTGAGGTTTGTCAGTTTTTTTCTGTGTGGTTTTGCAGGTTATTACCCTACCCCTGGCGGAAACAATTCCTGTGATCCTCCATGAATGGTTTAGCTCAGCCAGCAAAACTGATGACTTGATGTCTCTGTATGACTTCAGAAAGCAATCATTCTTTATAAAGATTATAAACGACAAAAACTCAGAGTGGTTCATACTCAGCTCTGGCTGGGGCCGTGGGTACCAGCCTTTCTTCTGCATCCACAGACTTGGTGATGGCAATGGTCTTGCTAGGTCAGGAGACGCGATGCCTTTTGGGTGGGTATGTGGGAGCAGCCTGCTTAACTCCACACTCACATTTTTACTGTGCCACTGTTAAGAATACTCAACATAAACATGCTGTCATTTGTTCTGGAGTTCAGTAGTTTTGTTCCCTTTTTATTTTTTATTTTATTTTTATTTTTTAAATTTTTTTTAAATGCAAGCTTTGTTTATTTTGGAAAGGTTTCTGGTTATTTACATGGAAGCAATCAAAGCAGCTAAACCCGCAATCTAAGCAGTGGTTATGTTCTCACCTCGCTTGTGCCAGCTTTCCTGCACCAGGTAGAAAATCATGAAACATGGCAGCAAGGCACTCGATATTTCATGTAAACACCGCGAGACACAGTGCTTCTTTCTTCATAAATTAATGAATAAACAGACCAACCCCAACCCACTCTGTCCTCACAAGCTTCTGCAAGGTCCTGCACAACCTGATCGCCCCATCACACAGCTGACAGCTTGTCTGAATGACCTCTGGAGAGGAAAGAAGCACAGCCCAAAGCCTGCTCTGTTTGTGGCAACTTATGCCTCGAAGGAGCTGCGCACTGGGTGATTTTCTTTTACACCCGGATGCTCCTTTCTTGCAGCTATATAGTGATGAGTGACTTTCATCTTGCATTTTAGCAGCATATTCTTAGAGTCTTTTAATAAAAAATAAAATAGTCATTCTCTAAGGCTGAAGTCAGAATACAATAAAAGAATCCATCATTGACAGGGTTTTCATAATCCAGCCTCTTAAAAGCCACCGTCACTTCTGGGAGGGTGCTGCTTGGGCTGGGGCCAGCAGAGCTGACCACGTCCCTTGTGCCTTGAAGCTGGAGGCAAACATGAGGAGGCATTTTGTCCAAGAAACCCAGCATACTTTGTTGGAAATGGGGGGATTTCTTCTTTTGGTCACCTCAGAAAGCCATCACCAGTGATAATATGCAGATTGTAGCCTGAAATTCTTCAGGCAGGAGAGAAAAAGTTTTCTCTATGAGACTGAGTCTGTTAGAGGCAGTGTCTGCTTCCTGTAAATCCATAATTCCACATCTGACATAATGAAGAGTCTCAGAGGGCCAACGCTATTATCTCTGGAAAGCTTTCAGCCTAAGAAATACTATATTCTACGTAATGTACACAAAGCCTTTCATTACAGGAGGGAAGAACCCTCATTTTCAGCCCAACCATCATCTCTCACTTATTTATATAACCCAGCCAGCATTTTCTCTCTGGCTTTGTTCTCCTTCACAGCAGACCAGAGATTCACAACGAATTGTCAAAACTCCTAATTATACACTTCAACAACCATCACCATTTAATTACATACTATTACCAAACAACGCCCTACTGTGATTAAACATCAAATATCTTAATTGAAAGGATACAAAAAGCTCAGCCACAACACAGGATGAGCAAAGACTGCTGAGTATCTGAACTGTATGTTGCACAAATATTATGAGCAGGACTGAAGAACTAGCATGGTTGCATTTAACAAAAATCACAGATATGCAAACCAGCCATAGCAAGATGGTATATCACGCTACCAGAGGGTCCAGCATCCCATAGGCTATTAGATTTAAAGACACGTCTAGAGCTTAACTCAAACCAGAACAAAAAAACAGTAAGTGCTGCTGCTTTCAAACTAGCGTCTGGAACTAGAGAGATGCGTCTGCCCTCAGTTAATGAAACTCTAGAAGGGGATCACTCCGTGCATGTCTCTGGAACTAAACCCAAAAATCCAATTAAGCAGTTCAGAAGATGACAGAGTTAATTAAAACTAGACTGAACAAAGCCATAGCAAAGTCACAGGAGAGATCTGTCCTTAAGACCTAAGGCATTTAGCCAGATGATAAAGTAATGCCACTTCTGCCTACGCCTGGTTCCTCTGTTCTTAAGTAAGCAACCTGCTTTGTGAAAATGTAGCTCCTAATTAAGGTGGTATAATTTGGTGATTAATGCACATATTCAGCTTGATTCAAATTGTGTTAGGCTGGAAGGAAGAAAAAGGTAACAGACTATGTATATATTTTTCCTAACATCTCTATTTTTATAATGCAGTATTTAGGTATCAGTGACCCTAGTTATGATGTTACATTAACTGGTAGGTAAAGAAATAGTAACACTGTGACTTGAGGCTGTTAAGATGCAGTTCTTTAAGAAGGCAACACAGTCTCAGTTGAGGCTGCAAGTGTGGTTTGTCCCTACGCTGCCAGCCCTGACACCTGTACTGTAGAAGGACTCGCTGGGGAAATAGGTCAGCTAGGGCACAGGTGTGAAACCCATTCACTTTACAGGGAGCATCCACTGCAGGTTTTATTATCTTCTTCAACTTTTAACATCGTTTTGAGGGCAATGATAAAATGTGATGGGTTGAACCACTTTATTACAGACCAAAGAAGAGCTTCACTGATGTTGCCACATATACTATTCCAGCTATCTGCAAAAATTAAGCTTGTTATGTGCTGGCATAAGTCAAATGGGAATATTCATCTGCTCCATGGAAGTGTCTGAGTATGCACGCTTGCACACGTGCATTTCTAACGCCACTGCAGCAGGCTGTTCACTTAAGTGCATTATAAAATTCCATTTGAAAGTGTGCTTTCAAATTCTTTCAACAAATACAAATCTAAACCAGTTTTCATTGGGCTGGAGGAAGCCCAGTGGATGTCCTTCTCATTCATCATGTTTTCTTTTTTTCTCATCTCCACTACCTACTGGGGCAGAACAAAATAAAGTTTCAATTGTGTTTGATGTCAAGAAAGTATTTCTCTTTTTCCATTGTGGAAAAATACAGAGTCCTATTTTCGATGAGGCTTTTGGGATGGAAAAATAATTACCTGTGTGCTATGAACAAGTATTTCCAACTTAAGGTGGGAAAGCAAAAGTTTGAGGAAGTTATTAAGACTGTGATTAGTTATCATTAAAATTCAGTAACATCTGCATCTATGGGTCTTTTACACATACCAGCTGGAATGTTGTGACAAACATCTGACATTAAGAGAGCTGAAGAAAGTTAATAAAGATTTGATGCCTCAAGTTGAGATGCAGACCTTGATCCACCCCCCTTTGCTGGCCCTGGCAGTTGGCTTCTTTTGCTTTCACTAGGAAGCATCCTCTAATACAAGAACTGCCTCTTTCCAGCTGAGAAGTCTGCCTGGAGAAATTTAGAAGACTTATTTTCAGATGAAAAAAGGAGGTGAAGATGTTTCTATCACTGCTGGATATCCCTATTTGGAATTTGATCAAGTGATTGGATTGGGCCCCAAAAACAGAGGCCATGAACACTCATGGAGGAAAGTGGTTGCAAAAGACACAGCACATCTAGAGCAGCATAGACATACAGAGGCATGCTCCTCTTGTTTATTTAATTACAGCTGTGAATGTAAATGGTCACTTGTGACTGACCTGTTCTACAAAAACACCAAGTCTGCCCGGCTGAGGTACTATTGCTGAATGGAGAAGGAAGGATGCTTGCAGGCACTGCGTTGAACACAGTTTGCAGACACAAGTCCACTGACTGCAAATTCACTCCTCATCTTGAGGCTATATGTTCAACTACAGGAGAGAAATGATGTCTAGGTACAAACAGTGCTCCTCTGGAATGGTGCCACACAGAGAATCAAGAACACCACATTAAATCACCTCCAAAGGCAAGAGGCTGACAGGGGTAGGATTTATTTTTCACCTCACTGCTCTTATAAAGACGCTATAGGTATAGCTTTTTCTTCAGAAATATTACAGGCCTGACAGCAGGGACGATAAATCCTGTTTCCATTTCTAACCTAATCAACCTCCTACAAACAACCTCGGTCTCCACTTCCTTTTCCTGAATGTTATCTATTCAAGAGAGGTTTCCTCCTCTGTTAAGCTAGATTTCTGGGCTAAAATGAAGGATCGTGACCCACTGCAGTTACCACCTTTCAGTGCTGTCATTCTGTTCTCCTTTTCTCCCCCTCTCCTGTCTTCTCCATGTCCTGCAGTTTCTTCAGCTCCTGAGCTCTCCTTCTGTCCTGACTCAGACACATCTCATCAGCATCCAATTTCCTGGATAAAAAGCAGACTAAGAGTGTGAACCTCAAGCAATCAGAACATTTTCACATAGTCGTGCCAGTGTGCTGTGCAATGTAAGGAGCAACAGCCCTGATAAATGGAGTATTTCCACCTAATACCATGACAATTGCCATGACTTTTCCCTGCTTAGTGTTCAGCTGCATCTAGAGAAGAAAATTTATTCCATAAATTACTACAACTTTCTTCAGAAAGATAGAATTGTGAGCGATAAATGCAATTTTTGTTTTCCCTTCTAATAAATCATCATCATCATCATCATACATATACAGTCTTGACAATCACTGGAAACAGATGAATTAAATCCACCTGTGACAAGTGAGGAAAAGCCATGCTGAATGGCATCCAGAGCACTATAGTCACAGATAAGACAAGCAGCTGGCCAGAAGGACAAGTAACACACTACCTACTTGTGCAGTATCAGTCTACTGCCTTCCTACTGTCATTGCAATCAGCACATTAAATAGATGAAAATTACTGAAAATACAGAAATAGGAAAGCTGACAAATCCATTAAAAGCTTTATAACAATGTACTTTGTAACAACAACCCAGTTTCTTACACAACCCCTAACAAACCACTAGTTGTGTTGCTACAGTAACAATAATAATAGCAATAATAATACAATAATCTTCCTGAAACATATACCCTTTGCCGAGCTTGCACAGAAACAAATCTACAATCCTTTGACAAGTACCTCATGAAATCACAGAAAACCAAGTATTTACAAACTGTTTTTAATGAAGTCAGGGATTTTAAGGGTCTCTGGGTCCAGAAAAGCACACAGGGGAGGGTTCTACTTTCAGGTCATAGACCCTGTGACTCCCACATCTGCAGATGGAATTCTCAAGTATTAACTGAGTGTTTCAGGCTCATTGCTACGTGTCTTAAATTGAACAGAACAGTTTTCTTATTCCAAAGAATAAAGAAAGGAAGTAGACTTTGCTACAAACTTTATGTGCTTTAATGGCATTTCAATTAAAAGACAAAAGGCGTAACACAGATCTACAGCTAGCTGTGGGAATTTGGAAGAAAATCTTTTAGACCAGAAGTTGCAAGTAAGACTTGTGTTCTTGTATTGGAAGTTCTTAAGAAAGGCACAATTCTATAAATTATGGGTGGTGGTGGGGGGGAAGCAATGAAAACCCTAAATCTGAACTTGATTTTCAATGAAAGCAATCTTAATAGAAAATAATGCTTCCTTTGGAGGGAAACAGTTCAGGTAAGAAGGAAGAAAGGTCCTGAGTGAACTTTGATTATATGGTGCATTTTTTTCACTTAGAAAAGTTATTCTTCCTGAACCTGGGGCCAAAATCTTCCAGACTGCAAACCTAAATATCCACCTTAAAACTGGCTTATTAGTTTCCAGTGTGTTTTCTAGACTTACAATTCCATCATATGTTGAACTTGTTAAAGAATGCTGAAGTTCTCAACTGCTGTAATAATCAAGTTTCCTTATGTTGATATACCACTTGAAAATATGAGGAAAATGGTCCCTTTTGATACTTATTGTAAAAGGTGACTGAGAAAGGTGACTCAATGTTACTAAAATTGCACATGACTATGTCAAGCCTGAATTTGTTTCTCAACTCTTATTTTTTGCTGAACTCCAAGATTTATGTTGCTTCAAGCAAAAAATGACTGAAGCAAATTTGGAGTTGATATTTAACTTCAGGGTCAATACATCCTTTTTCACTCCAAAATAAGTCAATATCTGCTGTTATTTATGCCATACTCTGCAGCTGCTCTTTGGAACTCCAACAGAGAAATACATTGTGCCCTTGACCCATAGCCTTTCAACCTAGTTGTGGAGATGCCACAATTTATTTGCTTAATACATGTGTTAAATGTTTTCAGTAGATCATTGCGCTAAACACTCATATTCCTTCTCAGTTTCAGCTACAGAAGTGTAATCTCTCTGGATTCCACAGACTGGCACACAATTGCAGGTGCATCACTCCAACCGAGGAGCTGGAAAATGGCTTTTCTTCCATGCCAAACTAAAAGCATAGAACAACAACAACAACAACAACAACAAAAAGGCAGGAAAGCAGGCAGACTAGGAGCTCAGTGGAAAATTCAGATGAAAAAAACCCAACACATAGCACTATAATGTATTTAAAGAAAGTCTAATGAGTTGTAAAATAACTCTCCCTTCTGTCTTCAGAGTCCACAGGCACTAAGTTCCTGTACTGTTCTAAGTCTTCTAAATAATAGGCTGAAAAATAATTTTCACACTTTAAAAGCATTTTCTAAAAATACCTGTTTCTCAGCAGTTTTATTTGGTTCCTTATACAACAAGTTTCAGCCCAGTATGATTTTTTCCATGACTTAACTATATGCCCCAAAAAGCAGAGCAGGAAATGTTGAAAGCCATGAACTATAGCTAAAGACTCCCATCACAGACAGGACCACGAAAAGCAGAGCTTTCAGCATGATCAGAAACATTAGGATGAATCTGATGGAAGATATATTCTGTTTGTTATGCATCTACCACCTCTCTGGGCAACCTGTGTTAGCTCCTCACCACCATTATTGTAAAGAAAACTTTGCATTCAGTCTAGATCTCCCTTATTTTAGTTTGTAACCATTTCCACTTGTTCTTTCACAGCAGACCCTGCTAAAGAGTCTGTCCTCTTCCTTCTTATAGCTCCCCTTTAGATACTGAAAGGTCGCTATCAGGTATCCTGGGAGCCTTCTCTTCTCCAGGCTGATTTGTTAAGCAGGTTCTTCTCTCTTCCACTCCTTCTTCTATTGAGAGCTCTATTAAGCAAAAATTAAAGACACTTATGGAAATTTCCTCTAGGTCTTTTGCCAGCAAATTCAGTGCATGAGCAAATTCAGGTCAAAATTTTGCTGTACATGGACAGAAGCCAGAGGACAGAAGAGCATTTTATTTCTAATCATTATTTCATTTGTTACTAAACTGCTTAGCTGCTCTGTAATATTTTGTATTGTCTGCAAATGGCATCCAGCTTTGTGGGAGATCCTTCTCTTTCAGCAGCGGACACAATCTTTGTAAAGTTTCCAAAGGACCACAGAACATAAGGCTTAACTAATGAGGCATGCAGGCCAGCCGTTCAGGCAAGATGAATCACAGGATAAGCTAGGACCACTTACAGAAAACAACTGTTAACACCACTAAGAGTATGGTGGGAACAAAAGGCATAAAACTGTGTGCCGTGCTTGGAGAGCAGTGGTTCCAGGAAGGACAGCATGGGTAAGATGACAAGGAAGCTACCAAATAATTTCCACCATGATTTTAGGGCAAGGAGAGAGAACCCAGTTAGGTGCAAGGAGCATCAGGCCTTGGGAAACATGGTGCTGACACCAGCTTGTCTCAGGGACCACAAATGTCCCACCCATTGTTGTGGCTGGAGACAACACCTGCAGCCTGGACAACCTTGGGCCTCTGGGCCAGGCTGGTCAAGCAAAGACCATAAGAAAAGGTCTGCAGGAGATGGTGGCCAAGAGCCTCCATGGCTGCTATCTTCAAGGCAGCACATAAGAGAGGGGGCTGCCTTCAATTCCTACGTCTGCAGAGTGGAGGTTACAAGTCTCAGGGAATGGCCTCAAGTTCTTCTAGGGGAGGTTCAGGTTGGATATTACGAAAACCTCTCTGAAAGAGTGGTCAGGCACTGGAACTGGCTGCTTGGCATGGTGATGGAGTCAGCATCCCTGGAGGTGTTCAGGAAATGCATAGATGTAATAAGGAACATGGCCTGGTGGGCAACACTGGCAGCAGTTGGATGATTGGACTAGGTGACCCTAGAGATCTTTTCCAACCTTAATGACCTCATGATTCTAACTTGAGTCCCTGGCTACAGGCTGGAGGCAGAAAAAAGAAAGACGCCTGTTGGAAATGAAGCAAAAATTCCAGCAATGGAGGTGATTACAACTGAAACAAATTACCATCACTGGGAATTCCCTGTATTTTAATGTCTCTAGATCAAACTCAACTTCTTATTTAAAAGATATGCTTTAGCCAAAACCCAAGTCATTGGAGTTTGTACAGGAGTAACTGGATATGATTACATCCTATCAGGTCAGAGCATTTAAGCATTTTGGCTCCAGACTCTACTCATGGAAAAAGGTGTGTCTCTGCTCTGTCCTGCTGATCTGTCCTAGGAGAAAATCTGCAGTGCTGACATACTGTCTTACTGCCCTGAGGATGATGTGCCTTTTGGATCCACCTGGGCTCAGAATGAAAACAGAGAGTGAGAAGATGACCCTCTCAGATGTTTCATGGCACTGGATACAGATAAGGGCCAGCATAGCTCTGCATGTTGGGACATTAAAGCTTTTTTTTCTTCTTCTTCTAAGACATGCAGTAAGCCTGTTTGTACAAGGAACAAAACAATATGAATCAAAAGGAATAAAGGCTGGAGGGTAATTAAACCCCATTTGTATTAATACAATGGGAGAAAGTGCTCAGGGATAGTCTGTTATGTTGAATCACGGCCCTGGGTCACTGCCAGAAAATGCTGAGAGATTTGGTGAGATATCTTTCATCCTGTTAGCTAAACATATCTCCCTGTTGTTCTTCCCTCTGAGTGGACACCCTCTGCAGGGTGTGACCTGGCCCTTTGCATCAAGGTTCTCCCATCATGCAGACATCTGCAGAGCTGCAAAGCAAGGCAGGTATGTGTCTCTTACTGGCACACGAAAAGATACCATTCTGACCTTGGCCCTTCCTTTTTTCTAATTTCATTTTCATAAATGTACTGGATCAAAGTCCTAAAGCTGACTCTGTAGGAGCTTCTTCAACACCAGTCACCAGATTCTGGTGGGAAGCTCTCTTTGTCGTAGTGCAACTTCTTTGATGTGCACTTGAAAAAACAGGATGGAAGAGCAAAGTTTCAGTCAATTAATACAGTACTAGAAAAGATTCTAGTACTACAGCACACATACCAGGAGTACACAAATCAATTGCTGATAATGCTGGTGACTACTAAAAGTCACAATATAAGGCATAAAAATTTAAGATCAGGTTGGGAAACAGTAGCATCCTCTAAAACCTGGAAAGTGATAACTGACAGGCTTGTGAAATTACTTACTGAAGTACCACTATTTAAGACTGGATTCACTTGATATTCATGAAAATTTACTGAGATGCAGTCAGTCTGCACAGTCCCTATCCTGTGCACAGTTTCTGCTCAATTTGCACTGCTCAGTTACACCAATGAGGGTAAATGATGCATTCCAGGATACTTTCATTACTACCCAAAAAGTAGAAAGAAGGATCTAACAGATCAAGGACTGGAAGCTCTTGAGAAGTACTGGGTAACTGCAAGAAGACTTAAGCATTAAAGCCAAAACCTTCTTTATCCATATCTGTTGGGGAGGTTCCCTCAACTAGTATGGAGAATAAAGACCAAAGAGATTTCTTGTCAGCATTTCACTGTGTAGCACATACTTAGTGCACCAGCCTTACACAGCCAAGAAACCTGCCTCCCTGGGAGCTCAAACTTTCTTTAGCCACTACAGTCAAGTAGTTCAAGATCCAGCTGAGTTTTTTAGCAGTCTGCAGATATACTACTGTTTTTTGCAGCTTCTTTGCCCAGTAGGCAAAGAAGAACATGGAAAGCTGGGTGCCCCCTGCAGACAAATGGACTGTATAATTTGCCAGACACCTACTGACAGATCAGAAGTTGTAGTGGAAATGAAAGTGCCTTTCAACAAGGGCACTTAATTGTGCTGCAAACAGACAGACCGAGGGTCTCTGTCTTCTTAACTTATCTGAACTGTACCTGGCAACCTTACAAAGTAGAAAAGATTGCCTTGAACTTTCATTAAGTCTTAGCATTTGGATTCAGCACCAGTTCCTGTCAGCTTACCCTATCTACAGCTAAAGTCACAGACCAATCTAGTTCACTTTCTCACAGCAGTGAAGTCAAATGCAGACCAAAATTGCCAGTTGCTGCCCACTCATTTTTTCAAAAACAAACAAACAACAACCAAAGGAGGGATGGTCTTTCAGTCATACGGGACAAAGAATGCTACAAAACGCACTGCTTCTAAAATTTGCACTTTCCCCTTGCCCGATCAAGACTCTTTTTTGGTGCACATACATTTATTTGAACAGATTGAATTTGTTTAGCAGCTATTGCGAGCAGAAACTTGATTCTGAAAGACTACTATAATGAATTAGGGTAATTTTCTGTAGTGTAAATGAAGTCTGGTATTCAGATGGCCTTGCAGATGTGCCAGCTTGCTTGCAGCCGTAGACACTCAGAAATCCACAGAATTTGTCCCTAAATCTGCAGTTGTTTGATGACACAATTATATTACCGAGACTTTCAAGTAAAAAGATAAAGATGTTTTGTAATGCAGCATTTCAGAACGCCTAGCACAAAACATTGTGGAAATCAGTGGGTTTTTGGCACTGTCCTCATTTCAGTTTTTCCTCTGCTTCTGATGTGCTAGTCAGCAGAGCAAGCACTTCTTCAGTATTAGCACACCATCTGCACCTACATGCATTATTTGACACGAGAAAGTAAAGCACTTTCAAGTTCATAGGAATTACTTAGGAAAGAGCTTGCATTTATAAATTACCTGGCAACTCCTACTAAAACCGAGATCATCAAATAAACAGTTTTTATACATGAGCAGGAACTTAACTGGAGTTGCTGGTGGGTCAGTTCTTTTGAAATCTGTTCTATTCCTACAATTTTAACAAGTTTCTTTATAGCTGAGGCTCCCAAATTTAGAAAATTCTTTAGTTAGAAAAACATCTTCAGCCCTAAAATATGTACATTGAGTAGATCTACAGAATCCTGACACATTTGTTAGAGGAATTTTAAGTGTATTTTTAGTTATTTATGTCTTTGACCTTGAAATACAGACTGTCCCCCTATCCTCCCCTGTGCTCTTTAGCACAGGAACAAAACCAGATCTTTAGCAGGTAGATTTTAAAAGATCTGGCCACTCTGCAGCAGAGATACACCAAACAAAGCCATAATCACAGGTTTTCCATAGAATCTACTGCCTTTCTGAGCAAACTGTTCCTTCTGAATCACATTCTCAACCCTTTCACATCAATGCAAATCCGTGATTACTCCAGTGTTCTAACTCCAGATCTAAGTTGGTACAAGTTAAAACTGAACAGCACTGGAAGTATTTAAGATACTTCTTTTGAAGTAAGCTGTAGAGGCCTTGTCCAACAGCTCCAGTTATTTGTTTTGAGATTATCTTCTGGAATATCCAGAAGGACTTGAAAAACAAAGACAGCTCATTAATACAGAACAAAATATAATGCTCAAAATCAGCTTCTCTTTTCTCAGGACCTTTCTTTAGCCCTTACTGCTTCCATGTTAAGGAAGTGCTTCCATAAATATTACCGGGGACCCTGAAAATACACAAGACACAGTCTGGGCCATAGGGAATAACATGATCAGGAGAAATTAATGCAAAGTAGAGCCTCTGCTTGATCACTGCATGACTGTAATGCCTTCTGTACCTGAATTACTCCCTCCTCATGCATGTTGTACATGAGAAAAAGGTAAAAGAACTTAAGAACTTCAGCAAATGAGCTACATTTGGAATGCTGCATAGGTAACGGTATATCATTTAGTCGAGTGAGCATTTATGAAAACTAAGGAATAATGTGATCTCAGCTCATGTGCCTCCATCCTTACTCAGCTTCTCTGCTGTCCCAGTCCGGGGCCTCTCTTCTACACCAGGCAGTTTGGCAGACTGGGGTAATTTAGTCCTTTGTAACCAGGCTTTGAATATAAGCCAGATGAAGGAAAAACTGAGCAACCTGCATGTGGTGCAGCAGCTCTTCAGTCTTCTTCACACATCTATATCTTTCCCCTTACAAAGCTCTGCAGGTTTCTGATGCCTCACTGACAACACCCGATGCACAGCTAATTCCCCCTGTACAAGCATAAATATTGCACAGCACTTCTCTTGGCATCCTGCCTGCTTCTGCAGGTTTCTACTTTGCTCAAGAATTTGGGCTCTGTGTGTGACAGCTAAAGCTTTGTCCAATGTGAGATCAAAACTGCCAGAAATCCTTCCTATAGGCATCCACAACAATGTTAATTTTCAGAATCGTCTCAAAGAAGAGCATATCAATGGTTCATTCCTTGCTGGTTTATGAAAAAATCAGAGATTTTTAACCAGGCTGAAGCTGTCATTAAGTCTTTCAGATTTTTTTCTTTAGAAGTTACTGCAATGAGCTTTCTCCGCATTCTTTCCTCTAAACTATTGGACCCTAGGTTGGCCACCTCTTGACTCCATGATTAAAATCCCCCTGGCACCAAATTCTTTACATTGTTTTCTGACCTCCTCCAGCAGAGCCCCGCAGCTGCTGCTACCTCCCTTTCCTCCATCTGATTCTTCTGCATTTCCCACATTCTTCTGCTACATCTCCACTCTCTGCCTTTGATTCTCCATCTCTGTAACACATAAGTGGACCTACTGGTCCCACAGGTGTGTTTATAGCCACCTTCCGAATCCTGGCCTTTCTTCTCATACCCCATCATTTCCATGGCTTGGACATGTACACACTTTGCTGGTTAAAAAGGGCCAGGCCCAGTGAGTGGCAGCAAATGGAATTAAATCCATCTGGTCACAAGTGGTACTCCCCAAGGGCAGGAATTGAGGCCCATTCTGTTTAATATCTTTATTGATGAAAGAATGTTGTAGCCTGGTGGGGTTTGGCTTCTGCTCCCAGGTTAACAGCACCAGGACAACAGGCGATGGCCTTCAGTTGTGCCGGGGGGGGGTTAAGGTTTGGTATTAGGAAGAATTTGTTTTCAGAAAGAGTGGCAAGGTATTGGAACAGGATGCACAGGGAGGTGGTAGAGTCACTGTCCCTAGAACTGTTTAAGGAAAGGGTAGATGAAGTACTTAGGAACATGTTTTATTGGCAATACTGGTGGTAGGTAGATCGTTTGGACATAGAGGATCTTAGAGATCTTTTCCACTTTTAATGATTCTATGTTTCCCTTGAAAAACTGCTGACATGCAGTGGGGAGTTGAGCCTGCTCTCTTCCTCCCACACTAGGTCCTTCAGCACTGAGCCGCTGTCCTGCTCAACATGCTCTACAACCTCCTGCTCTGTACTCCTCTGCAGAAGCCATGGTGCCATCAAGACACAGTGGATGCACTGCACACATGACAGTGGCCTGGCCTTCTCTTGAGTCTTCTCTTGTGTCACACACACTGAGTCTCAACAGTGAGGGCTTTTTCTTGTGTCACTGCTCTGTGCAGGAGTTCTCTTGTCATGGTTGGAATGCTCCAGTTTGAGCAGAGGACACATCACAGAGATGCTGAGCCAGAAACAGCCTGGTGCAAAATCAATTTTCAGCACCATACCCCTTCGAATGGCCATGCAGTCACTAGCAAGACTTGTCAGGGAGCAGAGTGTGTCTGTGCAATATAAAATACCTGAGAGCTGCCATGGATACCTAGCCGGGCTCAACACAGCCTGTGGGTCAGGGCTGGAAGCTTCACCAGGGGATGCAGCTTAGGAAAATACAGATGAATCAGGTCTACAAAGCAATTGGATTGTGGGACAAACAACTTGGCTGCCATTTTAGTTTTTTTGTTTGTTTGTTTGTTTTAATATTTCTAACTAAATACAAAAACCAAAGGCCCAGTCAGATTGGAGAGAGAGGTGACTGTTTGAGCAACAGGATGAAGCAGTGTGGGTAACCACCAGAACCTGACAGTGGGAAACCTTCTACCTGAAGAGGTAACGGCTGGGTATATAGAAAAGATTTAGAGATGTGGCATAATTGCAGCTGGTGATGCTACTGGAATAATGTACATCATTTTTGCACCCACGCATTGAAAATCCGAAATGCAGCAATGGCTTGGACAGTAAAGGAGAAAGGATGATAAAAAACTGCCTTAAGTGAGGGGTTGAAGAATCTCATTTTACACATTTAATCAAAGACAAGGCTAAGCTGACATTCACGTTTTGCTCATAGACAAAACCCCTCCCAACAATAAAGGGCTTTCTAGTAAACAAAGTCACAAGAAGAGTGGATGTAGTGGGCAGAGACATTAAATATGTTCCTAACAGACATAAGCTGATGACTTTTATCGGAGAAAATGATTAATGATAGGAAGCAGTGGAAAAGACATTTAATGGATTCTGTTACATGAAGTTTTAAAATTAAGACTGGATGTCTTTTAAAGACAAGCCTTGCACCCAGAAAAAAAAAATTATAGGCATCATTCAGCAATTACTCTGTCTTGTATTATGCAAAAGGTTAGATGACATGGGCATAATGGTCCCCTCCAGTTGTAAAGTTACAAGCTGATGCATTTTTAAAGCACTGGAAGCTCTTGAAGTTAATTGCAAGAAACTATATGATTATAAAAATGAGTCACTGTCTAGATGGAGAGGCTGAAAAGAGCATCTCACAACAGCTAGTAACCAGCTGTGATGCTTATAGGAAATGGGCTCAGATGCAAACAGTAGACATGCAGATGCCACGTGGATATTTGTGCAAAAGACTCCTTGAGGCTGCCTGAGCCATATTAGGCTCTTCTTATGCCATTTAAAAGGGAAATACTAAAAAATACATACAATATTGCTTATTTAAATGTCCAAATCCCAACACTATTCCATTGTATTCCAGCACATTTTAGAAGAATTACTGTGGATAAGTGACTCTTTTCTTAGTGAACGATCCATTCTCTGCTTGAACACCATAACAGCTTTTATCCCAGTTTTCAGTTTGCCAGGAATCCATTCTACTGAGAGAAATATTGACATATACTTTGGCTTTTTAAATAATGCCAAAAAAAAAAAAAAAAAGCAATTTCTTTCTTTTACTCCACCTGTACATTATTAACAAAACTTCAGATCTCCTTGAGAAAGAACAGGTGGGCTGTCAGTAAGAGCCTTAGCCTTAGGAGGCTGTAACAGACTTTGCCCAAGATGCTGCAAACACATCATCCTATAGGACTGCTCGCACGTCCATCCTGTTAATGCAAAACATGGTGCTGGGAGCCCCATGTTAACACTCACCCCATCCCTGGGCTCACAGCATCACAGCATTAATTCAGCTGAATGCCGCTGCTACACCAGTATGGACACGTTGTTCCTACTGGGCATGGGGTTTGGTCCTGCTGCCCAGTGTGACAAAACACAACCGTCAATGCTTAAGTATCATTAAAAACCAAAAACAAAACTTCTGAGTACACAACTTCTGAGAAAGTCTTCATAGAGAAACTGGCATACCGGAAAATGCACTTAGAAATTATACAGCATTCCTAATCTTGTAAAACAAGGTCCTAGTTTTGTCCTCAGGTACAAACCATCAGAAAATTTTTGTCTGCGTTGCCTTACTGGTGCTCACAAGAACTGAAACATTACCTTCACTGGGTAAGATGGAGTTCCAAGCCTTAATGATCTTCAAATATCAGGCTTTCCAAGAGGTCCATAAGCCAAAAATCTACTTGACTTTCCCCCTCTGCCTCCCTGTCTTGAAAAGCAAACTTCACATCTGCTTGTTATCAGTAGTTATCTCACAGCATGCCTCTGAATCATTTAGAAAACTCAAAGCACATGTTTATCCCTGCTGAGGAACCAGTCATTATGATGCTATTTACAGGCCCTTGGTGACCCAAGCTCACTACATGGTGTAGAAAACTGCCAAAGATTTTGTCTCAGGGGTTCTTGCTGCTGCTAGGTTTAATTACTCACCACCAGCTTTCCAGCCGTGAGGCTGCACTCCCTCCTTTCAAGCCGCACTGAGGCATGCCTATATGGGGACATGTGGGAAAGCTAAGATAAATCAATTAGATATATGAAGCGTGTTGCATGTGAATTAAAGCAAGTTAGGTCCTCATGTGGTTGCTCTTATCCAGGAGAATAAAAAGGCTTTCACTTTCCAGCTTCAAAGCTGAGGCATTTTATGGCTGTGATGCATAGTGAAAAGCAATGAGGAGTCAGGAAGAGTTGCCAGTGTTCTTGTGCAAAAGCATTTGTATCTAGAAATGAAAAATGCTGAATGATTAGTACTGTGGAAGCACAAGATGTCCTTTTGAGACTGAAGACTGCTTCTTCGAGAATATTCCTCCAGACCTTTTGCACTCAGACAGCCAGATAAGCCTTCCTGTAGACAAGGATAAATAACTACATCACCATAGGATGCTCAAAACAAGCCAACTTGTGGGACAGAAGTTTTGGTACAGGGCAAAGTTGCCTCTGATACAGCCTCATGACCTGCTCAGGTGATGTGACAACACTGTGCAGTGTTAGCAGCTTCGCTCAGTATTTTTGATGCTCTGAAAAGCTGTTTAAAGGTCTGATCTTACAGCCAGTACTCAAGTTGCAACTGTTCCTTATACCAAAGAGAAAATTCCCAGCATTGAATCCAGGCTATTGTCATTCTGGAGCAAAAGTCTAAGGATATTAGTTTCTCCTTGCACAAAGAAGGGAAATCTCTTCATATTATGCTTCTTAACTCTCTTGAAAATCTATGCAGGGATAGCCACATGTACCATTTTTTTACGAGTTTGAACCATTAACTTAAAGCCCTATGTTTATAACAGTACTGACCGCCTTTGATAGTGATCTACCTCTAGCTATTGTTGTTGTTAATTCAAAAGCATTTTAACATGTCTAAGTTCATGTGTATCAGCAAGATTTTAAGAATTATTAAGAAACACTGAGAACACTACGACTGCCTCTTCGTTTTGTTCTACTAGAGGATGTTTTGAAAATGGAACAGCATCAGGGTGGAGGTGTGGGTGGTGTGGCTCTCATAGCTTCTGGTGAGGAGGTATAGAGTGAAAGGAACTACAGTTGCAGACTCCAAGTCTTACAGCGAGCACATGAAAACCTGTCTGTCGCTGCTTATCGTAGTGTATCTGTGTGATGTAGCAATTACAGAGAGAGACACCTACTATAAATTCAAGGGAGAAGTTATAAGGTGTCTGTCATCTTTTTAATTTAACCAAACCTAAAAGAATTTGTAATAAAAAAAAAAACACCATCACCCAAATACTTCAGCAGATTGAAAACAGCTGGATATCACCGAGATTTCCATTTCTTCATGTCAAGAAATATCTGTAGCTGACAACTTCAACCACACGTCCTGCATGCTGCCTCGTTTCACACTGTGGGGGGGATGTTTATATATCCACTCACAAGAATTATGTTCTCTAAAGCATAACATAGACAACTGGAAGAGTTTAGAGAAAAAGCACTTTGGTACAGATAGGTCAAAACCAAAGCTAAAGTCTAACTGTGCCTAAATTCTCATGTTCCTAATACCAAACTAGTGTAAAACATTTGACTACAGTTAACATTTCTGGCTTTATCTATTGAAAACCATGGAAACTTGGGATTGGATTAAAAAAAAGAACTTCAACTAGAGACAATAACAATATACACAATATTTGTTCTGCCATTGTAAACTGATAGTAAAAGCTTAGTTAACATTCCAGAGTGGTTTGATGGAACAGACTTTGAAGAAATCAAACTAGAAATTATAATTATGTATGCAATTTATTTTGCCAATGGTCTAATTCAGCAAGTGCTATGGCGCTGCCGCATTATTCAGAAGCAAAACGTCTATTTCAAATCTGCTATCAATAAAGCACTGCAGTACATTTTTCTCTGTTTCTCACTTCCTGGCTCTCTGCTGAAATTCAACTTGGCCTACGATGAAACTCTAGAAGGGCACAAGACTGACAAATAAGAGAGAAAGACCGTGATGGACTGGAAGGGCTTGTTTCTACTTGTGCTGAAAACTTCCATTCTTATCTTGCAATAGATACTCATGATTTGGATGTGGCACCCTCCTCCTGGTTAAGTCCCCACAGAGCGTTTGCATCATCAAAAATATCATTGAAGACTTTTTACAACTTTTTCTTCAGGTTTGGGCTCTGCCATAGTTAACCAATACTTTCTACTTATTAACTTAAGCTTTCCTCAAGACATAACTATTACAATGCAATCAAGCTTGGAGCTACTTCTGAAGATCACTCGGAGGCAAAAGCTGCCACACACTGTGGCTTCCCACTTGCTTGGAATTGCTCACCACAGGCAACACGTCAGAACAATTCAACACACTGTACAGATTCACATCTCTCATGTTCAACATTGCATTAATCTACACTAGCTACTATCTTTATGCTAACTTGCTTGGGATGGAAAACTGAGGGCCTGATCCATACAAAGACAAGGCAGAATCTCACTTTTGGGTACACTCCTACATTCAGAGATTCTCAAGACTTTTAGAGCTGGACTTTACTGCTCCTGCCATCTCTACACCTCTTTCTCATGCTCCATGGTTAACAAGGGGCTTCCTTGCCTCTGTCATCCCAACATGCCCCCTTGCTGGGCCTCTGCCAGACAAGGATGAAATGCAAACCTGAAGTATCTCTGCAGAGCTGTCTACCTGGGGTGGGCTCTCAGTGTTGTGCATCATTGCACCAAGCAGGAACTCAGGCCATGAGTACCTTGCTCACCTTGGGAAATCAGGATGCAACCCAGAGAAGCCACCAGGCTGAGCAGGGTCACAAGTGTGATTGTACTGCACTACCTTTCAGAGCTTTAAAAGGTAGAAGGTATGTACCAGGTTATCTGGAAGATGTGCCAGACTCTGGAGAGCCACAGCTGAGAAACAGCTTCACAGGGCCTCGTTCTAACCTCCAGAGCACCTAATTGCAGATCCTTAAAGTAAACACAATAATGGAAAGACAAACATAAATAAGCAAGGGTAGGGCTTATGGGACTACAAACCAACTTGTTTTTTTGTTTTTGTTTTTGCACAAGAATGCAATCATGAGTGTTTTGATCTGGATGCAGCCTGTTTATTCTGCCTAATTGTAGTCATTCCTGCAGCTTTGTTTGTTTGTTTACAGTAGTACTTGGGAGTTTGGGAAAATGTTGCAAAAGATTCAAATAGCTAAAATGGTGGTCATTCTTTATGTTTATAGTAAACAGGAGAGTTTTAACATGCATTAAGATGCTGTAAAACTTCAGAATGTCTTTGTCAGTAAAAATCTTGGAACAAAGCATGCAGTGCTAAGAAACAATTATTTATGGTACAGTTGTGAGATCTTTTAGTGCCCAGCGCACAAGATAAATTACTTCATCAAATACGATGACCCCACTAGCAAGGGGCTCACATCAGTTCATTATTAGTTAACATCTGCTATCATGAAAAATGAAAATTCTAATATCAAGAAAGAGAAGTGAAAAAAAAGTGAAAAATAAAACAACAGTATTAATTATTTTCCTTCCTTTCCAGAATCAAATCTTTTTGTTTCGTTTTGTTCTGTTTCACTGTAGAACCCATCAAAAAGTCCAATTTTTTGTGCACTTCATAAACTGGAAAGGGAAGATAATAGACCAAAAAGGAGAGAAACCACAGGAAACTGGTTGTTTAACATATTCTTTCAGTCCTCTTATCTTGACATTAGGTTTTGGCTGAATAGCTATATTAGCGTCTAATTTAATTAGTTCCTTAGTGTAGCTTCTTAGTAGGAGAAGAAATTCCTTCTCATCAGTTCCACATGAAATTATCTGTCACTGTTTATCTCTCTTGAGCTATATTAAAAAATCACTCAAATCAAAACAGTAACACAGGATCATTTGGGTTGTCAGGAGCTCTCTGGCTCAGCACCCTACTCCAGGTGGGGCTATCTGGGAGATCAGACTGGGTTGCTCAAGGCAACCTATCTGAGTCTTGAAAACCTCCAAAGTTGAAGACTGTATGTCTTCCAGACACTGTCTGTCTGTCCTTGCAGTAAAACTGTTTCTTGTATCCCATCTGAACCTCTTTTGTTCGAACTCGTGCCTGTTGTCTCTCCTCCTTCTACCACGCACCACTGGGAAAAGAACAGCTCCCTTTTCTACTTAAGCTTCCTGCAGGCACCAGGAGTACATTTAGAAGCCCCCAATGCCATCTTGTCTTCAGGCTGAACCAGCCCTGGTCCCGCTGCCTCTCCTCACAGGGTCCCTGACCATCCTGATGGCTCTCTGCTGAAATCGTTTCAGTGAAGTTACACTGAAGGTGTAACTCAAGATGAACATTCTCTGTTGCCCGAATATCATGTTTTCTCTCAGGATTGCCCAGGGTTTCACCTTGCTTCTTTTTGTCCTTTATTTTGTTGAACCACAATGTGCTGAGATTTGCAACCTCATGTCACGTCTCAATATGGAGAACTGCTCTGGCTTGTGGTAAAATATCCATCTTACTCTTTGTTCACATCTGGAATGAGGCATGATGTCATCAGAATGGTATGTCATCTGCCTCATCTCCCCTGGTAAAAATGAAGAAATTTGCTTGATGTTCAGCATTCATTCAAAAGTCCTAATGCAATGTGAAACTGCTAAGAATGGCTTATCCGTTCTGGCCATTCTGATTTATCTGCACCATCACACAGCTCTTTGGAAGGATTTTAACAGTCATCGCATTGCTCTTAGAAAAATTATCTCATTCACAAGTTTTCATTCCTCTCTGCCCTTCCCCTCACCTCAAATCCCATTTCTGTGTCTTTAAAGGTGAATTATTTTTTGTCTCCCTTTCATTCCAGCAGAGAGATGGCCCCTTTTCAGTTTCAATGGGATCCGGGCCTTCCTGCCGCAGCTGCTCCCTCCTGGCTGCAAGCCGACTCTCTCATCCAAGCTCTCTCTTAATGTAGTTTATTTTTCTCTGTCTTACTTGTTTCATTCTTTGCCTTTTCTCCAAGCTGGACCTCTCTTAATCAGCCTCAGTCTTAGCTGTTTTTTCCCTTCAATTCAGCCTTTTCTGCTCTTCTGAGTTTGAGGGTAAAGGAAACAAAGCTTCCTTGAAGTGATTTACTTACTCTCTTTTTTTTCCAATTTCCTTACTCTTCTCTTCCTCTGCCAGAAAGGTCAGGCAAGTTCTGACCCTGGGTAACAGTGCAAACTGGAACGTTTGTGATTGCAACAGAAACGGTTCTTTAATTAATTAAATGATCCAGAAATGACAGAAAGAAGCCAGCAGAGCTCCCCTGCCTACTGAGACTTACTGCACTAAATCTTACAGTGCCTTCCTGGCTGAAGCTCAAGGAACAAAGTCACGACTCTGGCACCATCCTGCTATTTCTCTGCATTTCGCTTTAATGGTTGCCAAAGGACTATAACACAGTCAGTCTCTTTGGGAAAACCAGAGACTTCATGCAACTCTTATCCATTCTGGTTAGGTTTCTCCACCAAAAAAATTAGTTTCCTTTTGACACAGATTAGTTTTATTAGCAAAATCACACAGATGCTGCAAATGCAATACAGAAGTTTCTTTAGGATGTGTGCCCCCATGAGCTGCCATAGGATTTGTGTTCAGCACTATACACCTAGCAGGGATACTCATACCAAATCTGCGTCCTCCTAGAGAATGATAATATTTTAATAGAAATAGTTATGTATTCTGATGAGTCAGCCTTCAGAGAATTCCTGTCTGGATCTACTGAGTATTACTCAGTGAGTTGATAATTATGTGATAGATACTCCTTTACTGATATGCAGTCAGTAGTAATAGAGTCAGATATATTTATCTAAGTGGCCGGATCCTTCTAAACTGAAAAACAAAACTGAAAAATTTAACTTTTAAAATGCAGATTGTGTTGTCATCCATCTTTGTTGTGTTTCACATCAGTCTTGTCGTAACTATGATGGAAAAATCACAGAGTTAACAGACTTGATTCATCTGAAGGATAATACAAGAAATGCTGATATGAAACCTCTGTTATAAAGAAGAAGTGCCTACATTTGCTCCTATGGATGCTAGCTGGCATGTGCCGTTGCATCCCATGGAAACAGAATGTGGGTCTACAGTTTCCATCCAAAGCATTTTAAAATTGTATTGGCCTCACCAGGGTCTGAGAAATTGTCCTATACATAAGAGAAAAAAATACTCTACAGGAGGCTTTTTCATCTTCTTAACACATGTTCTTAGAGACAGAGCCACACACTCTAGGAATGTCAGGGTCAGTGAACCAAATAAATGATTTAGGAAAAATACAGAGCAATACACCACTTGCTTCCATGGTGGAGGATTGTCTCACCATCTCTGAATTATCTAAGCTAACTGTTCCAGCAATGTTAGCTGGCATAAAACCTAGGGCTGCCCTTTCTGGTGGAAAGCTGTGATTACTGGAAATTGTGAATAATCTATGTAGAAATGCTCCTAAATTAATAATCACATTTGTTCAAAGCCCCCAAGTTTGCCATGTAATGCTCTGTAGCCTCCTTTTATGAGTAGCCATAGTTTACCACACCATCTGCAGAAGAAAGTAACTGCATTTAACAGAAGCCTCTCTTTATATAGAGCTGCAGGGGGAACTAATTAAAGGTAACTGAAACCACAGCTGCTAAAATAATTATACAGCATCAAAACTATTTTGGAAAGTTCTCGTTAAACAATGAGAACATAACAACTCAACACATGCAAAATATGGTTGGAAACCTGCCATCATTTTAAACAACATAACTGTGGCAAAAGATAAACCTATAACTCCATATGATGCTACTTCATTGACTTGTGTGACACTCTTCTATGTTTTATGTGTATGTACGCACAAACATGTAGGCACACTGCATATCTGGATCTTTATTAACCCTCTTACTGGCCACGTGTAATGTTGAAGACTTGTAAGAAAGATGTATTGGCATTATAAAATTGCAATAAGGAACTGCTCACATTTTTTGCAAAAGCAAATCATGTTATAATCACACACCTAACGGACTGTATGGAATCAATACATTAAACATTACTCAACCAATCTTCAGTTAAGAAAAATTTCCTTTCCATCATTTTCTTGTAACAAAAAGCCTTGTACTTCATATATATACAAAGAATCTGACACTTGGAAAAAGGAATTTCAGATGAAGTTTGAATTCTTCCAAACTCAAGGCTCAGTGGGAAATTCAAATTTGACGTTTGCATGGAGATGCAGATGTCAAAGAGAGGTAAAATCAACTGACAAAAGGCACCAGAAAACAAATCTGATTTTGTCATTTGGACCTTATTCAAAACAAGTTCTTTAAAATGAAGAAGAATCTGCATTTGAATTCCATTTAACTGTTTCTCCTTAAAAGATGTTCATTATGATATTTTAATCCCTTAAGTTGAATAATAGAGCCAGGTCTGCAGAAGGCAAGGATAATCACAGAGAGATCCTTAGGAGGATCTGGCTATAATTTTACAAGCATGTTCTTCTCCTTACATCCAACACAAAGGAAATATTTTGGGGCTAACAGTGCTGCCTCAGTTAAGCCATGATGAATTTGTGCAGGAACACACTCCCCTAAGGCTGGACACTGTCCCTAACTTTCCCAAGGCCAGTGCTAGGACATGTCCAGATCCTCAGAGAAGGTGTGTTGGGCCAGCACACTATCAGCTTATAGGTGTCATCATTCTGAATAAGTTTGAAAGTTCCCAACTCATATCTTCTTCGGATATTCTCTTATTTTTCTTCCCTGATTCTCTTACTCATAACAGTAGCAACTTGAGTCCCATACTTGGACCTTTCCAGAGTAATCTGTCTCTATTAGTTGAATTGTCCTTTGCTACTGGAAAGAAAAGCGTGATGGTCTACCATGCAGTTATAGCAGTGTTTCTCAACAGTAAACAATGTTTTGCTAATAGCCCTGCTCTTCTAAATGACAGTTCAGCTAACGTACAATTATTTAAGTAACATTTACATCACAAAACCAAATTACTGTTCATTCTAATGAGAACCTCTGTGACAGTACAAATATTACTTGGATAGAAGAATGAATACAGAATTCTTTTTCATACATTGGAAACAAAACTCTATTCCTAGACACAGAGAGAAGGAAATGAGGCCATAAACTGGCAAGACAACAGCTGCACAATATTAACAATATTAAGGGAGTATTGACAAATGAGACAATTTTCACAATGTCATTTGCTTCAGTAAAATTTTAAAAAATAGTAATTTAATTAAATTTTCCTCATTGGTCTATTGTACCTCACACATTGTAGTAAAGTGTAGGAAAATCATCCCAGGGACCATAGTGCTGACTTGGAATGTCATATCATAGAATCATAGAATCACAGAATAGCCTGGGTTGAAGAGGACCTCAAAGATCATCTACTTTCAACCTCCCCTACTACGTGCAGGTTCACCAGCCACTAGACCAGGCTGCCCAATGCCACACCCAGCCTTTTCCTTCCATTGGCTTCCATTAGGACTCAGAACAAGTCATGTAGGTACAACACCTTAAAAGTACTTATAGCACTTAAGGATGCAGGTACTTCTACAAAAAAGTCCCCGAACAACTTAATCTTTCTGAAATCAAAGGAGCATCAAAAAACAAGCAAAAAAAATCAACATGCTACACTGAAGGTAAGCATGAATTAGAAATGTAAATTTTTATTCAGGATCATCTGGTCAAACAGGCTGTCAGTGCAAGATATATTCTCTACACTTTCTATTATTTTCCTAAAGTTGTTCTACAGTGCCATTGTCACAGTGACCAGGAATCAAACAAGTGTAAAAGAAGCTACAGATACAGGTATTCGACATGCCCTCAATTAGTTTTGTGCAGGAAGGAGTACAAATGAAAGCCAGACTGACGGCCTAACTGTTTTACGTCTTGATGAGACCTGCACATTTAATAGTTTCAAGGAAATCACATAGAAGTTTGGCCAACAAAAGGCTCAGAGATTAAATGGCCTCAGCTTGTAGTCTTCATTTTGATCTGATTGAAATTATCATTCCCCATCTCAGATGGTATGTGAGTCACATCACTAGAAGGAGATGAGGCTCACCCTGGTGGTGGTCCCTTAGATCAAATGTGCTAAGATGGTCCTGACATGCCACAAGTGTTGCCTGACAGTCTCTTCCCCTCAGACACTGGAGAAGTTATGCAAATGACTGTGTTTATGAGCTGCTGTTTCACAAGCGTGAGCCAAATTTGGTAGGAACTACCCCTCCATTTCACTGTCTCATGAGCCCAACCAGAGGAACTGGAAACCTCAGGCAATGTTTCTTATGGAATGAGAAAATGCCGTGCTGAATTTGAGAAACTAACGAAATAGACTGACTTGGACTTCTGCATCAAGATGTTTATGTTTCAATTGCTTTTTTAAAGTAACAACAGATAGTAGTTTCCATTTTCCTTGGAGGCATTTTCAAACAGGAGAAAAGAGTTGAAGCATTTGAGTTACAGCCTGTGCCAGCAGGAAGGATTGAGGTTGTCAAGACACTATGATAAGAATTATGGTATTTTCACATTAGGATTTGGGATTGGAAATATTGAAAGAGGGCCCTGAGAGAGAAACTTGGAGGCTGTCCTCATTTTCCCTGCTACATACTGCTCTTTGCCGCCCTTCTTCATACCACGCTGAGCATTAGAATAAAGAAGGTGTTGATTTGAGTTTGGAAATCTGCTCTAAGGCAAGGAAAAATCAATAACACCCCACTATGCAGTTGAATGCATTCTCCAAATTCTTAAATGTGGAAAAAAGTGTCCAGTAGATGGACAGCAATTAAATAAATGTATGTCCTCTTCTGAAGAAGTAGAAACTGGTGCTGGTTAAGAAAACAAAACCGCTTCTCTTCACTCAGCTCTTCACATTCTCCATCTGATCCCATCTTCCCTGGAGACTGAGTGTCCTGTATTTGAGCTGCAGTTGTACCAATGCTGAGAAGTGCAAATGTCTTCTTCGAGTGACAGCCAGCGGTGTTTATGAAGCCACATGTGAGACTGAAGTGACTGACTACAACCTTGTGGAAATGTGTGGGCATCCTCCATCAGCCACACACACAGAGAAAGATCAATCTGTCCATCAGGCTCAGGCAGCACACTATGAAGGGCAATGTTCTTGTTCTGGCAGCTCTGACCTGCAAGCTCTCATGCATCTGCCAATATGTTAAATATTCAAACACCTTACCATAAAGAAGAGTTAACAGGGAGACAAACCAGTCCTGTGTAGCTTAGGTTATTCAAGGCTGTATCTTTATGCAAATAAAACTGTGTATGAGTGAGGCAGGCTGCACTTGGCCCTACATGAGGTTTTGGTCAATCTGTAGACCTACTGCAGGCTCTATGTTGTGGAGAATGCAGATCTGCACCTAATCCTGAGCATCAGGGCCTGGGGGACTACCTGGGGTGCACCCTCACCTCATGGCTGCTTGAGCCCAGCTGAGTCCAGCTGTGCGTCTCTGCTGACTCCACAAACTGAGACACTGCAATAGTCTGTCCTCAACCAAACTCACACCCTGTGAATTACTGTTGGCACAGATGATGTTCCAAAACTAATCTGCATGAAAAAAAAGTACATTCAAAGAATTCAGAAAGTCGTCTACAAACAAGGATCTTCTCCTGCTGATTGTCAAACTGCAAAGCTGGGAGCTAGGAAACTGTTTGTAGGTAAACTATTAAAACAATCAAATTCAGTTACAAAGTCAGCCCCACAGATAAGTGAGCAAAAAAAGCATTCGGATACAAATACTTCTGAGTAAAGAACAAAAATATTGCCAATATTTCTGAGTAAAGAATTTCTAAAGTCTAACTTGACATGTAAATTAATTCCATAAAAAGGTGATTTGGCTAGGCTTGGAAGTCATAGGGAGGTTAAAGAAGCATGCAAAAGTTTGGCATTTAAATAGACTCATAAATAGAAGACACATGGCTGTAGATGAACAACAAACTCCTTCAGAATGCCAATTTTCTGAAGAGAAAATAGCTGCAGATATTTTGAATGTTTTTAGGATAAGCTGCTATGGCTAGGAGCTTCATTTTAGCAAAGTAAAAGAAAAGCAAGATGACGCCTAGAATCACATCATTATGCAGATAAATTAGATTTAATGGTGGAAATTACTCTTGCTTTTGAAATTACTATTGTCTCACATATGAAAAAGAATCCAGTCTTGAAAAATCATCACACAGCCTCTTTGCAGCACACGAAGCTGGCTGTGTGTGCAAGCTTACTTGCCCTGACCTGTGTCCCTTGGGCCCCCCATCCTGCACTCCCACCCATGGGCCAGAAGCTCTTAAATTAGCTGAAGAACCCCACTGAGGCCAGGGCTATGCTGTGTGTCACCCCACACACAGCCCACACCACTGACATGTGACACGAGGCAAGCTGCTATCAGCAACTTGCCTTGTAGCCATGGACTTGCTAGAGCGCACAGAGGTGTTACAAGCACTCCATGATGTGCCTTAGAGGCATGAGAAGATGAGGTCTTGTACACTCAGTTGAGTGGTCAGGCTAGAAAGGGGCTCCTGAAAACTTGGCTCTTAGCAGTTTAAGAGAGAAAGCTTATAGAACAATAGAGGCACTAGTAAATGATAATAATTAAAACATATTCAGATGGTGACAAATGAAAATTGATGTTGATGGTTAGAGAAGAAGCATGATTGCAAGGCAGTAGCTAAGTTTCCGGCCCTTACAAAAACAAGAGAGACGCTATGAAGGATGCCATATTGCGCTTGGCTCCTGTCCTAAAATAATTCCACATTATAAATATTTGACGCAGCACTTAAGACTATTGCCTCCACAGGATTTAATGTAGTGTAATGTAATACATCTGTTTGCTACCCACATGGTATGAGGAATCTGAATGGGTAAGATACAAACAAAAAACTCAAAACCATACTGTACGCTCTTACTTCTGTGTTTACCATATGCTGTACTTACTAATCATTTAATTAAGACAGTAGAAAGTATTTGTTAATACCTGAGCAGCATAGGTATTATTTTTTTTTAAGCTATGAGATTCCTGCCTTGACTTTCTGTAAGTAGTAACTTGAATGGGCTCTGCATCTAAGGTGAAAAAACGTGAGTGCCTGTATGAAAATGCAGCAGCCTAAGACAGTGTGGTCAAACAACAGAGAAATATGTCTGTTTTTTATGTCTTAAATTTTCGTACTAAAAATCTATACTCACTGGCTAATACAACCTCAGTAATTGTATACTGAAGATGTTTGTAGTAACCATGACCATCACCCATACTGCGGGTGATAATTTCTTATTCCACACTGAAGAGCTGCAGGTTTGCCCTGCCTTGATAGTTAAGTCTTCTGCAAGTTCCTCTGTTTGATATGTTCCCACTGACAACATTTCTTCCTTAAATCCTAAGTACTATAGTCACAGAAAAATGCAAAAAGCCACAACTTACATTAACAAGTAAACAAACTGATATGCAGACAGTATATAGGGTACAATGCACACTTTTGTTACTGCAGTCTTTTAGTTTCATGTTATTAACAGAATCCTGGCTAGCCTTTTGTTTTTCTGATGGCAGCTGAGATCGGTTTGGAAAGAAAACTACATTTAGAAGGTGATTACAGCACAAACTTTTGGTTTCCACATGGTGCTGTGATCACAGTGTGCCGATCAGAAGTCCTGACTTTGTCAGAGTTAACAAGATATGAAGAAGAAAATTCTTACTGTGGGACTAAGTAAAGCCTCCCTAGTTCCAGAAGATGAACTCTTGTTCTTTAATCAAAGCATTTTTTGTGTTGTGGTAGACCCAACTAGTCCATTGGGATTTCCAAAGAGACAAACCATCTTAGTTGCCTCTTGTCCCTTTGGAAATGTCTGTGCTCAGCTCCAACGACCACCCACAGGCTAAGAAAGCACACTGTCCCTCCAGTGTTAGCTACCTGCCTGGAGGAGCCACAAAGCAGGAGGTGGCTGGAAACATGGCTCTGCAGGGAGCTATGGTCATGCCAGGCACCCAGGTCCCACCAGTTCTGATGTGTGACTGGGAGCTATGGGAGCTTATTACAATGGATGCACTTTGGTAAACTCGGTATCTCTGTGGTGATCTTTTCCTATGTTGGAGCCACAACAATTTATTATTTTTTTTTTCCCCTGAAAGCTGCCAATGAAGCAAAACACTAGGTTTTCTGAAATCGCCTTGGCATCTTTCGGAATATCTAAATGAGTAAGTCATTTAGCAGAGAAAAACAGATTTAGGCAAAGTTTAGCTTGTCTCTTTTACTATATAACTTCTCATAACTGTGCCTCATCTGGGAAAAGACACAAATCCGCTGTTTGTGGGAAGCTAGACAATTAGTCACTCTAAATGACAACTTATGAACTAGAGCTAAAAACTAACCAGACTGGCAAACAGGAATTGCAAGACTGTGATTTTTGCCTCTTTACCCAGAGTTTCACACAGCTGAAATAAATGCTTAATTCAGTCCTTCTCCAGCAGTGGTTTACAAACCAGGGGTGGTTCATGGAACCACACAGCTTGCTCACGAAATGTATTAAATCATAAAACTTCTGTTCCAGTTCTGTTTGTATGCACTGCTAGTACCCCCTGAATATCGTATTTTACAGGTTCATTCATCCACAACTCGGAAATCTGTATGTTTCAATCAGGTCAACAAAATGACTAGAAATGTAGCCAGTCCTTCCTTCATAAAAAGTTTGCTACTCCAATGCACAAGAGCCTGATTCAGTACCCCTTAAGACAACAGCACGACTTCCTGCAAGAACCAGGAAATCCAGGTATCAGCATCGTACATAAAGTATTATTTTTTTTTTTAAACTGGGCAGTGTTTCCATTTTTCCTTAGCAAATAGCCCATCCATATGTACTTGGCTACAGGCAAACTTCTGATTTCACACACACTGTGGGTAAACGCTGTGGTTGAAGATTGCTAGGATAATATATATGTATAGCTGTTAGTCATCATGTTCCCCTGCCTTTGTAGAGAACATAATTAAGAGTATATTATTCCCTTCTTTTGTTTTCATTATAGATGGACTTGGCTGGAACCAGCAGGAATGAACTTGAACTTGGGTCATGAATCTGGATGATTACAAGAAGGATCTCAGCTAGCACATCTGATCTCTTGAGCTTGGAGAACAATTAAAGCAAAATTGAGGAGCCTAAGTTTTTCTTTAATTAGCCTCCAGACTGCAATGTATGGGGGTTCAGAGCTTAAATCAATTCTTACATAACTCACCATCCTCTTCTCTTTCTCCATCAATATTACTATTTCCATTGAAAAATATTTAGTTTTTAGAAAGGAGGGAAATGTGATAGTCATTTATTGCCCCCACACTGCTAAGAAATTCCACGCTTTTATGTGCAGGAAGCATTGTGTTGATTTTGGCTTCCCCACGGGTTAAAAATCTTGTTTAAATGTTGCAGAATCTAAATGCTCTTTGAGGTTTTTCTGTGTTGTTTTATGGAAAGGCTTCTGCCTGATTATTTACAGATGTTGTCTCTGAGAAAGCCAAAAATAGTCTTTTACTAATTTGAAATTTAAACGAGCATTTTTATTATTTTATTGTGTAACCAAGAAACTTTGCTTTGGGGTCCTCAGTTCAAAGAAGACAACAGCAAACTCAGAGCTCACTGTTGGCATGGCATGCAGTGACATTACTGTTTAGCTAACTGCAGCCCCAACCCCCGGCAGGCTGCAGTGCCATCTCCTGAAGAACTGCAGCCTCCAAAGCATCTTGCAGCACAGACTGCCCAGGTTACATGACCATGAAGGAATCGCGTTGCTTCAAAAGTTACTTCTCCCATGGTAGTACAAGGTGCTTAATGCAATTTTAGGAATTGCAACAGCCATTCAAGCCAAGCTGCCTTTTCTATGACCACCCTGGCTGAATGTCAGCAAGGAATTTTTTCAGCAATCCATGAGATGCTAAAATGCACCTTGATCTCAAAAAAATGAGAAATGGTGCTCAGTAAAGCATCTGATGAAGCACTCCTCCTAAGTTCTCCAAGCTCTCCTCTTTGTTTCTCCAAGCTTGAGGGGAGTCATGCATGCTAACAATCAGAGAGACTGCCCTTGTTGAAGAGGAGCCAAAGAGCTTGGACTGCATCCTTGCCAGTCTAAAGACAGATTTTACTCTTCTTTCTCCCAGAAACCAGCAGCAGATGAGTCACATTTTCTTTTCTGTCTCAAGTGATACATTTTCTGTACTACTACTAGTATACATTTGTGTTCAAGAAACATGCAAATGGTAGTGAGGGACATGTAAATGGTATTGAGGGACATGGGCTAGTGGGTAATATTGGTGGTAGGTAGATGGTTGGTCTAGATGTTTCCAACTTTAATGATTCTATGATTGTTTCTACACTGGGCTGAATGGTTGTTTCCCTGATTAGAGACTACAAGCAAAGACTATCCTCACCTTACAGATATGGAAGCTCCAGTGATCCCAGAGGCTGGGGAACAGCAGAAACTGATGATCTTGGAAGTGTGTTGCCAAACTTTGTTTTTGCCTCTTTAATATCTACCGTAAGTGTATGGCTTAGAAAAACCTGCCTGACCCCAGTGAACTCAGCAGCCTTTCCAAACCCCTGTGGTGCTTGTGCCTGGGAAGGAGAGTGGTGTATTAAAGACTCAGCAGTGCAGGAAGCAGGAAGATATACAACTTCTACAATTACCAAAAGTTCTACATAAAAATATTATTGATAAAGCAAATGTGAATGTAAATTTGTGCCTGTCAGCAGATACTAATACCAGCTGAGAGCTGCTCTTAACTCAGTCCCCGCAAGCACTTACTTGCCTACTAGGATGTGTCTCAGAAACCAAACAGGATGTCTTAGTGGACCATTAGTCATCTCAATCCACAAGTGAAGTAATGCACAGGTACAGGACAAAATCTGTGGGTCCAAATGTCTGTCTTTTCACAGACTCGCATACAATCTAGATGATATCTTTCAAAAGTTGGGCTTGGAAGGTTTGTATTTATTTCCTACAGTCTAATGTCTTACCTGAAAAGAGTAGCACAGACTTTCTGGACATAATCACAAACTTCTCTCAGGTGATTACTTTAATGACATTTTCAGTCAGGACAGAATGTGTAATTCTACAGGTTCATTTAAAAACAAAACCCAAACCAGAAAACTGGGCAATGTTCAATTCCTGCAGTTGAAAAAAAACCCTTCACTTCAGACAAACACGGCTACCAGAGGAAAACTGGAGAGGCTGCTACTTGGACAAATAGATCAGGCTCTTGTTTGAACCTAACAAAAAAATATTATCCCTTATTTTGAATGGCAGAAACCTCTTCAGACAAACTATCATCTTAAGGTTTGAACTATCTGCAAACTACAAGTCCCTGCCAGATATGAAACCAATTTACAATCAAGGTCACAAAGTCAAATTTGATATAAAATTGAAATTTGATTTCTCCTTCCTGAAACACAACAGATCTTGGTTTCCTTCCAGTTCTGGTTTAATGCAACTCATCTTGAATGCTGGTGTGACTTCTGAATGTGCTATCAGCTGAGACACTGGGCTGAGTTTATGGACTGATTACCAGTAGAGGAAGAGGAAGGAATTCCTAATGGGTGTTGGACAGAACTGTTCGGCCAGGGCTTGCGCTGGTGATTGAGCACTGGGTGAAGGGATGTGCCTGACTCATGGAGCACAGGGATAGTTTGCACTTGTGCTCCCCACGTGCCCAGAAAAGGTGGATCCAGGGTGGACCCAAGCTGGGTTCATATAAGGGTCATATACTGAAGGGAGAGCATCCCTTGGGCCTAGGCTGCTTCTGGAGAAGAAGTGCTGAATGGCCAGAGAGCCTTTTTGCCAGTGGGGTATGTTCCACTCTTTGTTCTGTATATGACTATTGATCTGCCTACAAATACTTTACCTGATATCATAAACAACCTGTCAGAAGCAATTTTCCTTCTTCTTGAGCAAAACAGATGTCTTCTAGAGAAGCTTTTATATATTTAATTAAAATATGTTGTTTTGCATAATAAAGTACAACAAAGAAACTGGTCTGTGGCCTAGGGTCTTTTGGGGAATTATATTAAAGATCACACAGTGAAAAGACCTGTATATTATGTTCAGTCCTGTAAAATTTCTTAGCCACAGCACAAAGCAGTCATATAGTTATTTAAAGATAACTTACACAAAAAAGGTTATTTGTACTGCTACTCAACTTCTCATCCAAGAATTTTACAAGACTTAGAAATACTTATAAATTTCCCTAACAATGCCATTCCCCACCATTGCTGAAATTTAAGAATCTCCTGAAGGAATGCTAAGCTTTCAGCAAGCATCACAAAACTTCTGGTATGTCTCTAGGGGTACAGAATGTTTGTTAAATGTGCTTTTTGCTTTATTCTGGAGTCATGGATCTGAGATATATTTGAATAAAAACTTCTAATGTCTTATGGGAGTTAACTAGATCCCTTTCTCTGGCCTTGATTTGTCTTCAGCCCCCTTGCTGTCTCCTGAGCTCTGTGGTCTGCTTTTGTTACCACACAACAGTGGTAAAATGTATTCTCCTCCTTACCTTTCCAGATGTAGACTGACTTTCCCACTAGAGCTAGAAGACCACCAGGATATCCTAACCCTCCTCCTACCCCCTATCAGAGCTTAAATAGTTTTCTAACTGTTTACCAGGTTCCTCAGGACCACTGATCTTCTATGACTGAAAGCAAATTCCTTGCCTCGGGGTTTCAGTATCCCCTTCTATGCCAATTGGATGATGACATATTTCCCTTGATGGAAAGATCAGTGATTATCAGGAGATGAGCAGTGAATTCTTACTGCTATTGATAAAAAAACTTCCATAAAAACTCTTCATCTCTCCTCACCTTGCTGATGAATATACAGTTTTCTATGACACGATACTGAGAAACCAGATCTGTGCTGGAGACAGAATAATTTCTCTTTCTCTAATAAAAGAGGAGTGGTTAGCAAACATCTTTGCTTCAGATGTCTGTAATGGGTCAAACGGATGTGCCGGATGTAACTGAGCATCTTCCTCTGTAAGTATATGCTGTGTGAATGACATTTCCTGAAATATGACTGAGTAAAAAAATCTTTTCATGGGTTTAGAAATCTGGTTCTGAAAGAAAAATTGCGAGATAATGGTCTCTGATGAAATAATTGTAACAAATAATAATAATTATGATATTTATGTAATTATGCTAGCGTTATTTTCATCATTGTTGCATTCAGTGCATTTGCCTGTTGGCCCTAACTTTTGTGGTGCTTCACTGCATTGGAACGCTTGAGGCACCAACCAAACTTCAGAGGTACTTTATGTTTATTAAAAAATCAGGAAGCTTCTTGTAACAGCCACCATGCCAAGGAAAGCCTGCACAACTGGCTGAGAATTGTATTCTTTTTTATCATTTTCATGATGGACTAACACCGCTACAGTTGGCCAACAGTATTGCACTGATATCAAGAACATTAAGTGGGAAATCAAGTGTTTCACTTCTGAGGGATTTTTTTTCCCTAGCCTTTCCATTTATATATTTATAGGTCTCCAAGTGCTAAGAGGAAAGCTGTCCAAAATTAAGTACTTGAGCATTGCTATATTGGCAAGATTAGCATCTAGCAGAGACCGAAAGCTGATCCCTTATCTATTAGTGATCTGAGCCCAAGTGCAAACAGCATGTTGGATGCAAGTTAGTCAGAAAACAGTGTAGGTGCTTGGCAGGCTGCAGATTAATAAATCTGCTTGGACCAGACCACAGAGATTGAGAAGCCATACACCTGAGTGTTGTGGTACTAATGGATGAGTGTTTGCATGTCCCTGCCTTGCACCACATGATAGTCTGTGCTGAGGACTGCTGATAGCAGTCTGGCTGGCCTGTTGCTGTTTTGTTACAGAGGGCCAGAGGATTCCCGAGGAATTTCACACCCATTACCGTGACAAAGCAGAGGCACCAGCCTGAAATGTTTACTGTCTTCACAGATCCTGGGCATATGTTCAGTACAGACAGCAAAAACCTGCTGTTCTTTCAAGGTAGGCTGGGATTTAGTTGCCATTAGTCAGCTCCTCCTGTGTAACCTCAGGGTTTCTCATTTCTGGAGAGAATTTTAAGCCAAAATTAATGACCCATGGCTAACATGCATCATGGCTCATATGTCATCAGGATGCATCTCCACAAGCAGCAGTTTCTGTTGAGCGTCATTTCTTGTCTTCCTGACTGCTATACTCCTCCATGTAGCTTACTAACTCGTGTTGCATGTAACATCTTTTGTTGTTTAGCACAAATAGGATCCAGTTGAACTATGCATAATTGCATCCAGGTCTCCTTCAACGGATGGCTTGTTCCCTCTGTCAATGATCTAATAAGTAAAGAGACACCATAAAATGGGGAATGAGTAATGCATGCTGAGGTGATTATTATGCTGTGGTGCTCATACTAACAGCTGGAAGAGATCATAGATTACTAAAGCTACATGGGCTTTGGGATGGCCTCTGCAAAACATTTTCAAGAATCCAGAATTTATTTCAGTGCCCAGGTTAACATGTCTTTCCACATTGCTATATCCTTCTTCCAAAAGACTGTTTCCTTCACCCCATTTCCCGCATCTTGGGGAAGGCTATTTAATCTTGTGGAGACAGCTTTGTAAAGACAGAGGTGAAGTGGAAAAAGCTTGCAGTTCACATGTTAGCAGAAGTTAATGGAGGATCCAGGACACAAGATTCTCTTACATTAATACCTCCTTAATTCATTTAGCCACAAAGAAAAGTATTCAGTGGGCAAAAAAGCAAAAAAGACTGGACCAAGTTAAACTTCTGAGAAAGACCAGGTGCCGTTCTTGCAGTTTGATAGTGTGAGAGGTCGGCACTCCCAGGAGGCATGTCTGATGTCTCTCAAGAAACATTTCTATTGAACACCTCCTCCCAGCTCAGGTTTTGGGCTAAGTAGCCCTTCACATTCACAAAAGAAGGGGAAGACCCAAAAGTATGGTCCCAGGGACCCCAACCCTGTTGGCATTTCATCTGGAGACAGAGATCATGGATGGAAGAACAGGTCCCTGTGCTAATTGCTGCATGGGATATAAGATTTGTGCAAATTCCAGAATTGTGAAGACCACCCCAAAAGTGCTCTGAATAGAAGAAGGAATGGTGCAATCTCAACTCCATCACATGGGAAAGTGACAGGGCTTTAATTTATGCAAAATTAGCACACAGGTTAAATGTCTCAGTATTATCCCTCAAGAATAGAGGGAGTCATCACAGGGTCATGCCAGGAGTACCAGAACCAGAAGTTCCCACACACAGAAAAAGCCTACTGTAGCTTGGTAAGGAGATAGGAGTGAAAGCTGAGAGCAAGCTGACAGTACTTATGTTGGGAATGGAGGTTTCTTCCCCACCACTACAAGCTCAAAGCACATGCACTGGCAGAAAATGATGCACAAGCCCAAGCAGCTCAGTCAACTCAGGATAGCTCTTGTCCTCTGAAAAGCTATGCCATTCCATCTAAGGTGTTTCACAGGGGAGCCAGCCCCTCCTTTACTATCACATGCTTAGTCAAAGACAGTTAAAGTTCATTAGCCCTCAGTAGTGAGCACACCCTGAACTGACTCTTAAAAACCTTCCTTGCAACTTAATATCTCAACCCCCAGTCTGCTTGCTAGCTCCTCTAAGTTGTCCAGGAGGTTTCGGAGTGAAACAAAGAAGGTCAGAAGAACTCCTTCCAGACCTCTCCAGAAAAAGCAACAAACACATCCTTTTCATATGACGTGTTTTGGGAGCTGGGATGCACAAGACCTCAGCTGTAATGCTGTAGCTCAAGATTTTTAGCCAGTTCCAGAGCCATGGAATCTGCAATGCTGATCTCCCTCTGTGGAGCTGAATCACTTGCAGCAGGAAGCAAACCTGGCTATAAGCCTTCAAGAAACTGCTGATATCAGAGCAATAAACTATGCGTTGTATAGAAGCATATCTTACTATACCTGGCTCTATCACATTCAGCGCAATTCAAATAAAAACTCCACAGAGCTGATCAACTTGGCAGCCCGAATAATCTAAGAAAGACTTTCATCAGGTTCAGCAGGGTGTCCAGGATCAAGTCCAAGCAGCTTCTGAAGGTCCCCAGGGACGAGACCCCACAGTCTCTGGGCACCTTGTGCCAGTGCTCCATCACTTGTGCAGTAACAGAATGCTTCTTGATGGTCAGAGTGAACCTGCTGTGCCCCAGTTGTGCCCATTGCCTCTTGTCCTGCCACTGGGAACCACTGTCTTTGTATGAGAGCTAACAGAAAAACTCATTTATTTACTACTTATTCAGGCTGAAGGACTCAGTCATTCTGTGGAGAGACTCTCCAGGAATCTCAAATGCTCACAAAATGCTACCTAGACATTCACTGCACCTTTCTGTCCTCTACTTCTATACTGTTAGTAACAGCAACAGCAACATATAGGCACTAGAAAAGGAACGGTTGTTCTCTGCAAGTATGAAGTGTTTCAGTTGCTATTCAGTTTCACTGTACGTATGAAATATATCATTTCAGCAGTCTGTAATATTTTTAGAGCATTGCACCACTGATTAAACCACAGTGAAGAATGTGACACCTCTTTTGGAAATTAAACCCAGTGGAAACCTGCTCTAGAATGTTGTGTCTATGGAATAAGGTAGTGCTGTTTTGAAGGATTTACCTTTACAAACATTGTCAGATTTTCTTTTAGGAAAGCTAAACAAAGCTGTATGTGCTTAGATTCTGGAGAAAGTAATCACAATTTACAAGCATCAAAACATTCTATTAAACTGACTCATTCAATTTAAATGTATTTATCTTAAGGCAGTGAGAAGGGGAGAAATTGGACAGGACTTCTAAATAAATCACTGTGAGTGAGACTCCATGCATCTCTGGCTGAAGAGCCCAACCTCCCAGTGAAAACTGAAATGCAGGTTATCTAATTTTTCCCATGAAACAAAGGCACAGTTTAATACTAAGGCAGAATGTGGAATAAGTCAGTAGTTCAGGAATTCTGAAGATCATCAAAATTTAGGTGAAAAAGGTGGTATGTAAGAAAGAAGAATGCAACAGTTTATTATTTAAATATGAAAGCTGTATTTTCAGAAAGTATTTTCAAAGTCGTAGCTAAATACAGATGAAGACCTTTCATTCTGTTTGCTTCTTCTGTGAGATGTGATATATACCTACATACTTTGTTTACAGACAGACAGAGTATATAGAGTACAAAATAATATCTGAGTTAACCAGAGGTGTCCAACAAAGGCACGAGTCTATAAGCCTTTATTCATGAAGCTTTGATTTCAAGGAAATGAAAAATGCAAATCTTCTATGGAAAACTGTGGTAAACTAGAAGAACTCATCAGTATCTGCCTTCTCCTTTTATCTGAAAAAGCTTATGTATTTACAAGTACAACTTCTCCAGCATTTTTTGTCTTTGTGGAACTGATGGACATGGTTAGTGGGCATGGTGGGTGATGGGTTGATGGTTGGACTAGATTATCTTCATCTTTTCCAACCTTAACAATTCTATGATTGTGTGAATCTACTCTCTACCACAGCTTATCACTGACACTAAGCATCGATACAATGGCTTGACTGTAAAAAGAATCTTGAGTTTAGGGGAGAACATGGCAGAGAATTTATTATTTCAGTTGTTTTTTTCACAGGGAGGCTACTGAAGATACACATTCTCAGGTACACATGATCATGAAGGATATAGGATGGCAAGGGTATCTCCTGTCCAGTGTTTCTCCCGCATGAGCTGCAGAACAAGCAGTTGGCACAGATCCTTCTTTGCCCCATCTCCCTGTTTGCAATCCATGGTTTGGGGTCCTGAATTTAGACCAAAGTAAATGGGAAGAAAAAATAAAAGGTGACACATTTTGGGACAGAGAAATAAGACAAAAATATTTCTCTAGACATTTCTGCTTTTCATGGGCCACTGCTCACAGGCTCAAACATGGTCCCAGTGGAGATTGCCCAGTGCACAGGCTGCAGGTGAGGCCATCAGGGCTGTCACCACCACAAATATGTTTCCCCTTTGCAGCCTACGGGATACTTATTTGACCTCACCATGCTAAACACAGATAATATTCAAAACCAAAATGAAAGTAAAAAAATCTTATTAGTACTATATTTTCTAAAGCCAGTGATGTTATATGACCAGAGGTCTATGACTAGAACTTTGTTTGACCAGCCCTGCCTTTGCATTTCACTTAGTAGCAGTATCACAAGAGGGAAGTACATCACACTTCCTATTATCTTGACTTCTTATATAATGGAAGAAAACAAGTTTGAACACAGAATAACCCAAGAGTCCATGTACTAAGAAAAAAACATACTGAAAAATTAACACTCCACCTGTTGAAAGAATGTAAACAAAAAATGTCATTATAAAGACACGCAGAAAACTGGTGTTACTCAATCCACATACTGCCAGTTCTCCATCTAATGAGTTGTCAAATCCTGAGATAACCAGAAATGGCTCATGAGAGCTTAGCAAACAACAGCATTTGTTTTTCCTTCTGATTTCCCCTTATAAAAAGCTACAGGAAAATAACCAAGTTAGAAAGACTACCTCAATTACTCTTAATTGCTGTCAGTTCTGGTTAACCCAGACCCTGCTGATTCTGCAATGAGCAGCAATGGGAACAAAGCAGGCGCTCTCTCCTACGACCTCTTCCCAGTACAGTCCCAGTCGTGGTGATGGAAATGCCATATAGTGAATGGCTGAAAACATGATATTCCAATGAGATCATGATGCTGCTGATGCTCATGATCATATTTTGTGTAAAAAACAAGGGGTAGTGTTTCTGTTTTGCTCAGTTCCCCATTTTCACCTCTGTGTTTTGGGTAGCATTCCAGGCAGCCTCACAAGAGAAACCCCACATTTGGGTATTCATGTTAATGGGGCTGTCCTGGGTCACAGGCTGAGTGGGCACGTGCACATGACCCAGAGGGATGGTTGCATAAATGCAGCAACAAGCTGCATTTGAAACAGTTGGGGCTGGAACTGGCTTTAAGGTCCCTTCCAACTCTAGCCGTTCTGTGATTCTGTAATTTTCCCCAGTAAAAGCATTAGAAAATAGCAGTGGAATAATATATATTATCAAAAGGAATAGCTGGATATTGCTTTGATGCATAAAATATCCTAAAATCAAGCTGAACTGTTGGCCATTTTATCACCCCCAGTCATCTAGGACCACATTCAGCATCTCCTTCATTCATTTAAAATTATTAATACAACAGTGAAGATGTAGAAGAATCCATCAGAATCACCTTATGGTAAATTCCAAATTAACAGGTAAATAAAGGAACACAGACTCTCTATCGCTTAATGAGAAGATCCAGAACTGGATTTTAAACAAATTATTATTTATTTTTAGTAATTCCTACTCTGACCTTATGCCAAACTCCCCAGTGGGATTAACTTTACTATCGCAGAACTATAAAACATTCACGGTGAGATGCAATAATACTTCGACCCTGTGCCAGTCTTTACTAAATCTAGTTTATATATTTATATTGTGTTTCTCATCCGGGAGTGAGGAGAGAGAACCCTACGCTATCTGCTAGATACATTATCATAATAATGTAAGCTATTCTCATTTTTATAATGCATATAACAAAATAGAAGGATGCAAAAGTAAAATCCTAGAATGGCTGAGGAGGGCAGGGCATTCTGTGTCCCTCTGGCCCACCCCCACTCCAGCAGGGCCACCCAGAGAAGGGTAACCATGCCCAGGTGGCTTCTGAAGGTCCCAAAGGCCTCTGGGCAACCTGTGCCAGTGCCCTGCCATCCAGATACAGGTACACAGGGGTATTTAAGACCTTAAACCATGCTTCGGTGCCTTACTTTCTGCAGGAGGTGCCTCTGACAGGTGTTACTGGGTTGCATGACATGTGCTATTACAGAGGAAATGAGTCCTGTTCACTGAACGTCTGACTCCAACTCATTAAATACTATGACAATATATGAGAAGTTTTATAGAATCATGGAATCATAGAATCTTTACTGTTTGAAGGGACGTTTAAAGGCTATCTAGTCCAACTCCCCTGCACTGAACTGGGATATCCACAGCTATATCATGTTGCCTAGGGCCCGGTCCAGCCTCACCTTGAAAGTCTCCAGGGACATTTTATGTATTAAAAGGAACTGTGATTTAAAACAATGCTTTCATCTAAACCTTTATGATGGCTGCCCAAGCATCATTTAACTCCCCATATCAAATCCAACCAAATCACTTCACACTTAGACACCACTGGGGACCATACAACATGTTTACAGCAGATCTACCTGTGAGCTGAGCAAGTAACTCATGAGAACTAGTCAGAAGATTCTCCACTCAGATTCCTAAAAGCTGTTTAAGATTATTATGAGAAAACTGTGCTATAGACAGCTCCCATACATTTCAAAAAGAGCTTGATGCAAGAACTCCCATAAAGAACCATTTCTCTGCCTACATCTGAACTGCATCATCAGTACTTCAAATCTGTGTGGAAAGTCCAAAATCCTAACAAGCCACAACCTAAAGAGAAGGATGGTTTGCTCTGGGTATCTCCTCCAGGAAGAGCTGCATATAGATTACAGATCTCCCCCCATGGTTTTCCACCAAAACTTTCCATATGCCACTGTTTAAATATTTCTAAGAAGCCACTTTCACTTAAATGTCAAGTTTACTGGAAATTTGCTGGCAACGTCTTTGTGAGCTGGTCTGAAAAAACAAGCAACGTGATCTGCAGGGCTTTAAAGTAGCACACTTCTAAGCATGGAAGTTTGCTGACTGCTTTTCCTCTCCCTTAGTAGTGGTCAGCTCTGGCAGTGAAGTGCTTTGAAAAACACACAGCCTGTGCATGGATAAGATCAAACATCAGCCCGAGAGCTCAGCCAGTGCACATCAGCCTCACAAGGAAGAAGGAAAAACAAACAGAAGGGGAGGATGAGATTTTGTGACCCTTGCAAGCTGTGGCAATAGGGTGAAAGGGAGGAGGGCAGCAGAGCAGCTCTGCAGAGGCACCTGGACAGGCAGTGCTGCCTGGCATGACCCATCAGTCGCAAGCACTCCACTGGGATTTGAGCAGCCGGCTGTGCAGATGTGCTTGGTGGCAGCCCTTACCCTGCTGACACAGCTGTGTTGGGATGGTGCCCATCCACACTGGCTCCAGCTGAGATTCAGTTATAGCACAGAAATTATAATAAAGGCAGGAAGCAGGTCAGCACTGCCCAGCTTCATGCCTTCTCCCAGGACAGGACGCCACTGTTTTCCAAACTACAAGTGTTTTTAACCTCAACCTGCAGGGTGAGAGCAGCATGGGAGTTATTGGAGCAGGTCTTTGCATTGCTTTCTGTGAATAGGCTGAGAATCACAGAATGATTAAGGTTGGAAAGGCCTCTAAGATGATCCAGTCCATCAGCCCATCCCCACCATGCCCACTGGCCATGTCCCTCAGTGCCACATCCAGATGGTTCTTGAACACCTCCAGAAAGGGTGACTGTGCCACCTCCCTGGGCAGCCTGTGCTACTGTCTCACCACTCTTTCGGAGAAGAATTTTTTCCTTACTGATATGAACTGTGCTGAGAAGCCTCCACAAAACAGTAGATTAACCCTCATGTAGATTAACCTCACATGCATTACAGCACCTCCCTCCACTCTGTGCTGCTCTTGCACTTCAACACAGGCAGAGAAAGACCCATGCTGAAATCATTCAGCTTCACTAACTCCAGTGTCAACAACAGTGTACTCTTGAAAGCTAAAAGGTTATAAATACACTTTAAGTGTGGATCTGTAAGCCAAAGGAGAGAAAAAATGACTACAAAAATTCTTTGCTGTGTGTTTGCCCAAGCAAAGACTGCAGGATCTCAGCTCCTCTCCAGCAGAACTGTCCTCAGGGTGTACGTGCAGTGGTGGAGCTGGGTCCTATAACACTTTGCTCCACAAAGCTCCCATCACTGGTGGAATTTGGAGCAGTTTCTTAATCCAATTTCCACTGTATTAAAAGCATCTGAAAACTATTAGGAAAAAAAAAAAAAAAAAAAATTAAAAAAAAAGAAAAAAGAAAAAAAAGACATAGGAGTAGAGTATTATAAAAACCCAAACAAACCTCAAACACACCCACCCTGGAAATGTCTCCCATTCACAGCTTCTCTGACTATTTTCTTTTAACTCACCACAAGTCTTCCCAGAAGAACAACTGAAAAGACATTAGAGATTATTTATTTTTCTTTCTAAAAGAGTATTTTAGAAACCTCCCAGAAGGGAGAAAAAGAAAATAAAGTGATTAAATTATAGTGCCACATTGGCGCAAACAGCAAGCTCAAAATTAAGAGAACCATAGTGACGTAAATCCTGCTTTGACATAAGATGACTTCTGGTTTCACTGTCAGCTCTTCTGCTTCCTTTTGCAAAGAGACTTCCCCTCATTCTTTTCTAGACCACCTCGATCATCCACTGGACAAATACGTGTTCTTGTAGCTCTTATGGTTATTTTGTGGGGTTTTTATTAGGGCATCTGGTTTCATGCATGTGCAGTTTCATTCTTTGCAATAAATGAGGAGTTCTCTTTCCATTGGAGACGTAATTAGAGACTCAAGTGCTATTCAAACCAAGTGCAATAGGAAAGGTTTGTTGTGGAGAACACAGCTCCATTTCTCTCTACTAAATCATAGAACCACTCACAGTAACCTCTCGCATAGATGGCAGCTGAGAACAAAAACAGCCCCACAGCCCTGCATTCCCCAAAGCCACTTGCCACAAATACAAGCTGTTCTGGAGCCAGGATGCAAAGCTGCAGCAAAAGGCCATCTCTGAAGCTTATGGTTTTTACAGGTTGCCCTCTGACACTGGTGGGTTTTACTCCAGCTACCAAATTTCCCTGCCATGGTGGGCTCGGTAGTGAGCCTTGGACTGAGATCTGCTTTTTAACTTGTGCTGACCTATTCCATGCCGTGAGTAGAGCAGAAAGATGGGATACACCTCTGCCTTGTTCCTGATGTCACTGGGAAAGCTATAGCAGGATGAGTGGTTTCCATATGGCATTGCAGAGCACTTCCCCAGATCAGACCATCATGGAATCATTAAGGCTGGAAAAGACGACTAAGTTCATCTAGTCTAGCCATCAGCTTATTCCCACCATACCCACTAACCCATGTCCCTAAAACCTGAGTTGTGAACACTGCAGAAAACAAAGGGATCTTCCATTGAGGTGGATTCATGTGTAGTTTTGGAACCTGCAGAAAGGCTTATCAGTGACAGAGGAAAATCAATCCAAGAGGGATGGAGCAAAGAGGGGGGCTGAATTAAAGACTTCTGAAAAATAGTTTGTATACTTTAATTCTGCTTGATGACCCAGATGGACACATCTGCTCTTCCTCTGCTTCCTCCAGTATTTTGGTTAGTTCAGCCCCTCACATACACCTTAAAGCTTTCTCCTAATTTTAGCCAAACTAAACTATTTAAAAAATACACCAGCTTTAGAGTTTTGGGAAAGATCTTTCAGATCCTCTGCAATAAGCACAAGAACCAGATGTTGCTTTGTTTGCTTCCCATCAGAAGTGAGCCATGCTGAGTATTGTCCAGTAGGCTTAATAAGGAAACTGTGCTTACTGCTGAAATATGCATGTGGTCATTTTTAAAATCTGTGAAAGAGGTTAAGCACACAGTATCATCCATCAAACAGAAACCTGTGTTCCTAAGGAGACAAATACGTTCTTTAAGGTCTTTTCCAACCAGAGCAGTCTTATGATTCTATGAAGCAACGATCTGATGGCCTGTTTTAGGAAAGTGTATATGCAGTGTCAGTGTTTGGGGTAACAAAATGAGTTCTAAACTCTCAGCTGGTGTCTTCTAACAGGGTGAGAAGCAGAATCAAACTCACAGGTTTTTATCTTTCCTGATGTTGGGAATAGCATGTCTAGGAACACACTTGGATTTCTAGATGGAACCTACAGGATATCTAAATGTCCACGTCTGGGTTTTGTATACTTGAAGTCACGCTGTTAGGTAGCCCAACACACTGATCCAAATTCACATTGGATGTACTTAAATGAAAATGAAACACAAACAAGCAAATGATATGCAGTCACTGCTGGGGAGAAGTGAATTTAGTTGTGCACAGATGCTACGCTGAAACTTTGCAGTGGGGGTTCAAATTACTCTGGCTTCAGGTTGTACAAAATGTTAATTAAGAACAAGAGCTCTCCCAGTCCAAACTCAAGTCTGATGGACCAGACTTATAATGAAACCATCAGTTACATTGGGCATTATATACCATATTTCCATCTGAAGCAATTAATTTCTAAGGTGAAAGGAGGAAGAAAGAAAACACATTCCTTGGCTCTATTTTTATTTATTTATTTGTTTATTTGTAATCAGATTCTTCTCCTCTATACAATAAAGCAGAAATGGATGTAGAAAATCTTCCAGTTACTGCTTGTCCCTAAACATACACAGATGCTCTGAAATCATGCCCTAGCCTCTTAAAAAAATATACAAGGACAGTGTTTTTCCTGCCTTTGGACACGACCGAGTAGGCTCCAATGACCTTACAAGTCTGGCAAGTAAGAATCTTGCATGCCTATTCCTGGGCAAATTCAGAATATAAAACTCAGTGGAATTTTCCATGTTCCTGGCCAAAACCATGCAAACACAAAAATACATTACATCAAGAAAATCGATTAGCATTTTCCAAAATTTTAAATGTTCTTGTTTTGAAACCTACACGGCAAAGCCCTATTAACCATAGCTTACATGTTAGGAGGAAATTTTTGACTCAGAGGGCAGTGAGGTGCTGGCACAGCTGCCCAGAAAAGCTGTGGTGCCCCATCCTTGGAGGAGCTCAAGGCCGGGTTGTATGGGGCCCTGGGCAGCTGAGCTGCTGGGGGGCAGCCCTGCTTATGGCATGGGGTGGGACTGGGTGGGCTTTGAGGTCCACTTTAAGCCATTCCATGATTGTATGATATCCTCGTGCCCTGATATCCTTAAAATGAAGCCTACTTGCTTTGCCTCTTTATGGCATTGTGGAATGGCTACCAACACACTGAACATCTGCAAAGAACCACTAATGCAAACTGCTGAAAAGTGGATCCCTCGGGTCTTGTACTCTGTCCCCCACAAAAATTCCAGCTGCCTCCATTAGCAGCCACTAGTTGCAACCCGAAAAACACACACACACTTTATTAATGTGAGGCATCCATCCCTCAACCTGGCAGGGTGCATTTTCCAGATACATTCCTGACTGAGCTGAAGAGCATCTGCATGACACAAATCTCCAAGCTCCTGTTGCGTAATGCACAGCCCCATCATCTCCAGGCACCCACGGAGCCCTTTCCCGCTCATGCTCCCCCACGACCCACCCATTACCAGACCCCTAAGCCACCCGCTAGACCCTGGCTGAAGCAGAATGAGAGGAAACGTCTGGGCTCTCTGCCTGCTCTGCTTAGTTTTAGGCATATGCAGAAGATTAATTGAGACTGGATAAAATTTTATTCCAGCTTTCCTTTGGCTAAACTGTTGTGTTGCAGTACGGTAGAGTTTGGTTTAATTTTAGTTTAGTGAAGCAACATGCTGCTCCTTATCAGTGTCTGCAATAGGCAAAAACAGCCTAAAATAGAATCACAGAATCACAGGATTGTTTGGTTGGAAGGAAGCCTTAAAGGCCATCTCATCCAACTCCCCTGCAATGAACAAGGACACCTACAGCTACAGCAGGCTGCTCAGAGCCCTGTCCAGCCTGACCTTGTGTGTCCCCAAGGGCTAGGACATCCACCACCTCTCTGGGCAACCTGTTCTTGTGCTTCATTAACTTTAACATAAAATACTTCTCCCTTCCATCCAGTCTAAATCTCCCCTCTTTTAGTTTGAAACCGTTTCCCCCTGTCCGATCACAACAGACCCTAGAAGAGTCTGTCTCCTTCCTTCTTATAGCTCCTCTTTATATACTGAAAGGCCACTCTCACATATCCTCGGAGCCTTTGCTTCTCCAGTTTGAATAGTCCCAGTGCTCTCAGCCTGTCCTCATAGGAGGTGTTTCAACCCTTGCACCACTTTTGTGGCCCTCCACTGGACACTCTCCAACAGGTCCACATCTCTCCTGCACTAAGGACTCCACACTTGGATGATGCAATACTTCAGGTGAGGCCTCACCAGTGCACAGCAGAGGGGTAGGATCACCTCCCTTGCCCTGCTGGCCACACTCCTTTTGATGCATCCCAGAAAACAGCTGGCTTTCTGGGCTGCAAGGGTATGTTGCTGACTCATGTTCAGCTTGCCATTCACCAGGTCCTTTTCAGCAGTGCTGTGCTCCATTCTTATATATACCCCCAGCTCCATTCTTACATACCCTTGTACTGATAGAGGGGGTTGCTACAACCTAGGTGCAAGACTTTGTACTTGGCTTTACTGAACCTCATGAGGTTCTCCTGGGCTCAAGCCAGTCTACATCTCTCTGAATGGCAAAATATTTTGTGATTCCTTATTTGCACTATCCCATTTAGCTCTCACAGGCTTTTTTTCCTAAGCATTTATGTGCCTTTCCCACACAATCTGGAGTCTTGAAGACTTGTGGAGTGACTCAAAGTGACTGGGAACATGAAGCTCTTGCTCAGTATGGCCATGCCTTCACACAGTATGTGTCTCTCCTTGCTACCACCGTTTGAGGGATGGGTTTCCTTATAGGCTACATAAAAGCAAGCAAAATGAATCCCATGCTGAGCCCTAAATTTAGATTTAGGATTTCACAGAAAGTCAGTCCTCACAAATAAAATTTTCTCCCTGAAAATCATCACAGAATTGGCTGAGTACAACTTTGTAATGCATTACTTTGGTGGCCTCACTGGTTCCAAGATGCTGGCTGGGATGGGGCTTTCAAGGGTGGGAGAGGGCAGAGACCATCGGGTCTGGTTTGAGGAAAATCCCCCAAAAGATAAGGCATCCTCTGCCTCACTGTGCACCAGTGTGTCTATTCTAAAATGTCATTGCCAGCAGTAAGCACAGCACAGCAGCTTTTTGGTGTGGGATGACAGAAGCTGATAAAGAATAGCCAAGCATCAGTCAGACACAACTGAGCACTTGCAGCTTTATAGCTTACAGCAGACTGTAAAGAGCAGCATATAGCAGCTGCTGGCTGCAGAGGCAAAGCTCTGCTTTGGATAAAACTCAAGAAGAGGTCACCAGAGCCATCAGTAATGCTACAACAGCAGTACTGGGAGAGCCCACTAGCTGGTATCTCTTAACTATTTTATCTTCCCCTTCCTTCTTGGAATGGCTTCTTATCTTAAATTTTCACTTCTTCCATAGTTTTCCTGTGCTCCTTTCCACTGAAACAGTACCAAGCTGAAAACACAATTCTTAGTTTTGTTCTAATGCATTCATCTCTCTCATATCTAATGGCTTGTGATACTGAACAACCCAACATGCAGCCTAGGTGTTTTGGCAGCAACCTGATGCGAAGTGCTTCATTATTTGTCCATCTCGTTTACAGGGAAACAAATACCAAATCCCCAGGTGTTGCTTACAACACAACCAGTATTTTTCATTCCATTTGTAAATACAATACTCAAGTCAGCCCACACACCTATTTTACTGCCCTAATGAAAAACAGAGGGTAGACTTCACATGGAGCAGTGACCATGCCACCTTTCAGCACATCTCTGAAAGACAGAGATTGATCGAGAAGGTATGCTTCCAGGCATGCAGATGCAATGTAGGAAGAAACATGTCAAGAATTTTAATTGTACTTAGATTGAAAAAAAGAAAAAACACGTAACTAATAAAAAATAGATTGCCTGCAGACCAGCACACAGCTGGAATGATTCTGGTCACCCACTCCACTGCTAAGAGGCCTCTTTATGGGGCCTGCATGCAGGCACAGCAGGAGATGTTGGAGAGAGGCAGCCCCAAGCCCATCAAACCCAACAGCTCTGACATCTCTGGCCTACACTGGCATGGAACACACAGCTCTGTCAGCTTCTTGGATCACACTATTACTGTTTGACACTAATGGATCACTCAACTATTTTCCATCTTTAAGAACATGGAAAGATTTAGCAGTTTAAAATTTTCAGTTGGGAGGTATCAGTGATAATCCAGAAGCTGCTGACAGAGTGAGGACAAAGACAGAGGCACGTAGGCACCTCGCACATGTTCCTCTTAATTTTTTTATCAAGAGCTGAACTCCCTGACAATGGCCCTGGAAAGAAAAGAAAAACAGAAGAACTCTCACATACACATGTAACCCCCAGTGTGTGCCCCTGAGGCCCCAGCCCCAGGACATGCTGGCCACACTGGGTTCACCTGGGTGCCCCCTTCCATCCCAGTGGCCATTGCAATGGAAAGGTTGTCTCCAAATGACATTTCTTGGCCTATAATGAAGAGGCGTGCTGACGCTGCCATGTAGTGTAGGTTTAATTACCCCAGGACACAAGCAGATGGCATCTCCATCCAATAAATGTAGCAAGGTCGCTGGCCTGGAAGCAATGTGACAGACTTTCCTCCAGCTCTGTGAGCAATAGTGACTCCTGACTTACTACTGAGCCACACTATTGCATGTCGCAGGCACACATGTGAAAGAATGCCTAGAGAACTACATGGCTTGTTGAACATGAAATCCCTTGCTGGTCATTTTCAAAGCATAAAGAAAAGCTGACAAATTCCTTAAGATTAGATATGTATTTATTTATTTTTCTTAGAGGTTTAAGGTTTGTGTGGATGTTGCTCACCATCAAACTGATGTCAGGCATTTTTTCATGTGTATTATTATAGATGTGAACAATGGCCTGAGTTTATCCAGGGTTAAAGGCTTAATTATGCTTTCTGCACAGTGTTAATGACTTAATGCTATTCCTGAACTATCACAAAAACCCAAGCCATGAGTTTTAAGAAAGAGTAAGAGGATCACATTTGAATTGTTACTTATAGGCGGAAAATATATTATATTAAGCTCAGTTTTCTTTTTTTTTTTTTTTTTTTTTTTTTCTCTGTAAAATATTCATAAGGCTTTTATCAAGTTAAACTCCTAAAATTCCCCACCTGTATTCTACCAAAGGTATGTATATATATATCTATATATATATACAACTGTATATACACACACCAAGTGATATATAGCTTCTCTCTGCCTAAAATATTCAAAACAATATGAAGTGAGAAAACAGTTATTATGTGGATCAAGTTCAGCTACCCCTCAGCAACTCATCAGCAAAAAAAAAAAAAGGTTATATTTGCCAAGAATACTTTAAAACTAGTGGCATTTTTCCCAGCTCCTAGTGTAGCAGATTTTGTTATTGTCTCACAAGATGATTTGTCCATTTCTGGTCTAGAAATGCCTAGAATTATTTCTTAGAACTGGAATGATGCTCAGGAGCTAAATTACCGTTGCTGCATGGAATGGACATCATGACTCAGTCATATATAGCATACCCTATAGGAGGTGAAAGAACCTGGCTCATGGTCTGGAGGACAGGGAACAAGATGGGCCCTCCTATGGAGGACAGACTGATAGCCTCCAACTCTGGCTATGTTTCTTGAGGGCAAAGAAAGGGTCCTTATCTTGCACAAACTGTTTAGTCTTCTGCTTATCTGCAGTGTACTGGCCCTATCTTTTTACTCCTTGTGAGGTTTCTCATTGTCAACAGGCCTTGCAGCTCTATTCTTGGAAGCCTGCTTTCTGAAACATTAAAATTGGGCTTCACACTCCCTTTTTTTCCCATTTATTTCATGTCATGGTATAGCTTCAAACTATTCACTGAATAACTTCATATTGAAATTTGTACACTAATTGCTCTTTTAAGTGCAGGTTTTAAGTTCTAAAGCATTAACACAAAGAATCAAAATTTGCAACTGTCTGTCTTTTGCCTGGGAGTGCCACAGGTTGAGCAGATCAGACCTGTGACCTCAAAGTCCATTAGTTCCCTTTAATTCCTTTGCCTTCATTGATGTCCAGAACTGCTCATCCCAGGAAAGAGAAGGCTCCAGGGAGACATGATAGTGGCCTATAGGGGGCTATAACAACAAAAGAGACAAGACTCTTCAGCAGGGGTCCTATCTGTTGTGACAGGACAAGGGGAAATGGTTTCAAACTAAAAGAGGAGAGATTAGATTGGATAGAAGGAAAAAGTATTTCATGTTAAGTGTGATGAGACACTGGAACTGGCTGTCCAGAGCTGTGGTAGATGCTCCATCCCTATAGTCAGGCTGCACAGGGATCTGAGCACCTGATGTAGCTGTAGGTGTCCCTGTTCATTGCAGAGGAGCTGGAGTAGATATCCTTTAAGGGTCCCTTCCAACCCAAACAATTCTATTATTCTATGACTTTATGATTTTGAAATTAGTTTGAGCTCTCAAGCCTGATATTTAGCATCTCAAAAACCATATAATTCTGAAAAGCAAGTTTTGCCCTCTCCTCATTCCTTCTTTCCCAAATACGGAGTGGGGGACATACAGACCAAAAGCACTGCCTGAGGAAAGGGTTAACACTGATGACAAACTGGTAGAGGAAAACTGATGGATGGGCAGAGCTTGTTATCTGGAGCAGATCACTTGAAAGCAGCCTGGTAATGACTGGTGATGAAGTAATGGCAATAAGAAACATCCTTCATCATGTTCTTACCATTGCAACCCAGAGCCATGGGCAGCTGAGACACCAGAAAGCACCCTTCTGGCAGCATCCCTGCATATTTGGAGCACCCACTGAGAAGAAGCAAACAGCACCAGGCAGCTGGAAAGTGTGTCTTCCTCAGCCTCCCTGACCCCCTGAGGTGAATTTATCCTACACTCAAAAGCAAATATATGCTACTGTGGACTTTCCTTCTGCATCTGTGCTGAGTATTTTTAAATGTTACTGTGATATTCTATGATATTCTATGATATTCGTAATTCTATGATTCTACGATATGCTCAGTGTGTTTGGATTAATACAGCCAGTTAAAGTTTGGTGGACTAAAGAATAGCACAATACGCTCCCTGAAATTAGTCTGTTTGAGGAGGAGGGAGAGAAATGTTCAGGAAAATGGGGAGCAGTGCATGCTGGCAGGATGGTGACTGCTCAGTCTTCTTTTCTTCCCCAAAATGAGAATTGCCCAAGAGTGCCTTCCAGCCTTTAGCAAATCTCTTGCTTTCTTGAAGCAAATGGCAGGCTCCAGCAACAAGACAGCTAATAATAAGCTCCTCAGCTGAACTCTAGGAAAACAGTTAGTCAAGGATTGTGAGCCAAGTGCTGACCAACATGTGTTCCCAGCTGCCAGCAGTGATTCACCGCAAAACGTGTTCTTTATGAATCAGTTGTGGTTTAGCCATCTCCCCCTCAGAGCACATTCTGCTCCAAACAAGGCTTCCTCTTTCCAAAACATGGAGCTGAAGGCACCTGAGTCATGGTCCCTCTATCCCATCTCATGTTAACAGAGCACACAGGGACTACTCTGGTCACAAAATATTCACACAGCTGTTCTTACACAGTGGCTCCTGAACCAACCAACCGTTGCTGTTACTGCTGCCTGCTTCAACAGCCATGCACAAAATATGCTGATTTCCACAGCACCAGCCTGCAGACAGGATAGGCCTCCTTCCAAAGGCCTTGTATCACAAAAGTTGGTTCTTGCCTTGGGCTTCTCCATTCATACTATCATAGATCCATAGAATCATAGAATCAGATAGGTGGGAAAAGACCTTAAAGCTCATCAAGCCCAACCACCAACGTGACCTAGCAAATCCCATCACTGAACCACATTCCTTATTGTCATATGTAAAATCTTGCAGTGACGTGAAAGGAGTATTTCATTCCTTCTCTTTACTACTAATAATAATAGTAAGCTTATTTTCTTCTTTATCTTTATATCCTTAATAGTATATTTCATTATCCAAATGTTCATAATTTAACCTGCTACTATCAGTGAGAACGCAAGGCCAAGAAGGAACACAAGCTGGGACAACAAGCATAACAATTCCTATGGATCCTGAACTACTTGGTTATATTTTTGCACCTGTAGTGCTTCACTGGAAGAGCCAATCTGGCTGGCCAGTGGATCTGGGTTTTTAAAAGATGTGCATCACCTTCCTGAATGGAGGAGCCAATACTTCTGAGGAATGCAGTGTTGCTCAGAGGCTGCCAGGAGATGCTGTGATCACTGTAGAAATGGGAACACATTAAGGCAGTCTTTCTGAAGAAGGGGAAACAGCCCTGTATGTTGGCTGTGCCCTGCAGGGACCTCCACAAGTGTTGACATCCTTCTCCTGTCTCTGCCACTCTGTTTAGCTTCTTGTCCCCTCCACCCCAACAAACATAAAACAAGCACAAGCACTCCTGGAAACATTTAGAACAGTTAACATTTCTTCCTAGTTCTTGAGATATATATGTATATATATATATATATTGCTATTCCAGGGCCCAGTCCAGAGGTAAAAACCAAAAAGCAGAAAAAACCTACGTGCAGCCTTATGGAAGGACTTTCCAAGCCACAGATGCTGGCTCTGTGGTTGGCTGACCTACCCAAAATAAAGCTCAACAGCAGGGAGCAGTGCAGCAGTTGAAGAGGTCATGTGAATGTGATCCCACCTCCCAGCCACTGTGTCTCCTACTGCCACAAGCGTTCCTCCCCCTGCTTCTTCTGGGGTGAATTGTTGACATTTTTCTTTTCTTCTTCTTTCTTCTTTTTTTTTTTTTTTTAATTCAGCCTGTTTTTCCTATCCATTCGCCAAATGGAGTTGTTGAAAATGACTCTTGTTCCAGCCTCGAGGGCTGCTGACCCCGTTCAGAGATGCACAACATTAGTTCCTTCACATGATAAGGCCATTTTCAATGAACCGCGATCAAAAAAAGAAAAGTGACCAATATGGTTGTAACAATTTATCTATTTGGAATTCTTAGCTTAAGTTGTGGTTTATAAAAGGTCACATTGCAATGTATTAAGTAAAACCTTTGGGTTCATTCAAGCAAAAATAGAAGCAAGAGCTTCCCTTTGTATACAGAAACACAAGAACACACTCGAGTCTCAAATACCATGCAGCAGTTTGACCAGGTTTTGAAGCTTTCACCACATCCCAGATCAGGAGAAGATAAAGCAGTTGTAAAGGATTTTGGTCATCAGAACTACTTTTTGACATCAGAATACAATCATCCCCTAAGCTTTTGATCCTTTTTTTTGGAGAGGAGCTCACAGAATTGTTCCTGGATCATCCATTCTGACTTTGGAGAGCATGAAGGAGGTCCCATATGATCACAACTGACCATGTTGTGCATCATTTAGGGTATATGAAAAGCACAGCAAGGGCAGAAGTTGTTTCAGGCTTCTTTACATCTGGCACATTCATGTGGGATTGGTTTTCATAACACTGCTTCATGCAAAGATCCAGTAATTAAGCTGATGACTTCTCATCACACCTGCATCTGGCCAGACATTAGACTGAATGTGTTGATGGGACTGTACCTACATGTTTTCATGCTGTCAGGTCAGTAAAGGAAGCTTTAATAGCAGCTGCTTCTCTTAAGCTAAGCTCGCAGCAACAGAAAGGTGAAAGACCAGCTGTCACTTACCAAACCTCTTGTAGCCAAAGGACTGCACCTCCTCCTCTTCTGCAAAATCGTCTGGAGACAGAAAGAAAGACACAGCACCAGGTTACTACTACCGCTGGCAAAATACAGGAAGAATTTGTTACAGGTGCATTAGCTTTACCCAAAGATCTGATAAACAGTGGGACAGAGAGCTGACAGACAACAAAAAGCACATCAGCTCTTTCGTTCTCATCTCCAGCTACTCCAGCCAGTAGCAAAATGCTACTAATCACAGAATCACAGAATCACAGAATTGTAGGGGTTGGAAGGGACCTCTAGAGATCATAGAGTCCAACCCCCCTGCCAAAGCAGGCTCCCTACACCACGTCACACAGGTAGGCGTCCAGGCAGGTCTTGAATATCTCCAGAGAAGGAGACTCCACCACCTCCCTGGGCAGCCTGTTCCAGTGCTCCGTCACCCTCACTGTAAAGAAGTTCTTGCGCACATTCGTGCGGAACTTCCTATGCTGAAGTTTCAGCCCATTTATTTTGTCAGAAGCTTAATTTCTTTCTGCTTCCTTGCAGCAACAATTACTCAAAGGAAAAGGCTGGAATCAGCAGAAAAAATGCACTCATTACATTTTTTTTTCCCCCAGTCTCTTGCTACCAGCCCAACCTTTCCTTCTGCTGAGACAAGGTAAGGCGAGAGCCATGCCTGCTACCAGAACCAGATTTTACCCAGACTAGCTCCCAGGAGGAGCAGTACATCCCCACTGCCCAACTCCACCTTCCTGATTTCTAGAAGGAAACAGAGGAGATCCATTTCCTCTTCCATACACACCATTTCACATACTGGAGAAGGCTCCAGGGCTCTTTTAAATCAGCACCTAAAGCATCATTTCCCAAGAGCTGCCAGCCTACCATGCAGAAAACACTAGTTTCAGACAGCAGCCCCTACCCTCCAAAATATTCCTTCTCTTGAGCTTTTGCTTGCATTGCTGTAGAGGCAAGGCAGAAGTCTGCATCACATTGAGCACAGCTGCTTCACCCTGTGGAGCTTCTACTTGCTGAGCCCTCACACCATCCTTGCAGCCCTGGGTGCCAAGAAAGACGCCTCACTTGCAAATGTCCCATCCAGATCTTCCCTCAACACAAGGACAGAAAGAAACAGAAGCACAGAGGCCAGCCAAGGAATTCGCCAGAATGGAACATTTAGTGAGCTGCAGTGAAAAAGCAGGTTCTGAACAGATAAGCATGCATGATGGGAGTGAGTCTGGGCTTGGGTAGCCCTTTGGTGTCCACAGCCTTATTGTGCATGAACAAGATGCTGGCATCATGAGACTGGGCTGGTGCTGCAGCTGACATGAGACACAGCATGGCCATGGAAGGATGGACTCAAAAGTGAAGGAAACTCATGGCCCTCACAAAGGCTAGCAAAGTCTAAACTGTTTGCGTGTATGAGCAGGAATAAACCTCACCCTCACCTTCTGACTTGCCACATGCTGAGGTCTGAAGAAGACGCTGCCTGATGCAGTGTGGAAGTTCCTGCAATGCAGGAAAGATCTCCTCCTTTTGCTCACACAGCACTTTTGACAAAACAGCTCAAAACTCATATTCTTCACCAGGTGCTACTCGTTTTGCTCACTGCCAGGGACGCTCCTGTCTATCTTCACCCTTGTTTCAGATGTGCATTTAAGAAATGCAAGAACCAGTGGACACTCCTCAGGCAAAACAAACACATCCGGATTTTGAAAGCAGCAAGAATCCTCTAACAAAGAACACCTCACCATTGTACCACATATTATCTGATGACAATGTCACCTGACAACCTGTGACAAATACTAATAAACCAAGTGACCACAAAGAGTCAACTGCCAAGCCTCCCATCCCAACAGTAAATTACTCTGGAAAAGTCTTTCCCTCTTGCACAAAAGATAAAAGCTGCACAGAAAAGTTATCAGTGCCAGAGCCCTCAGCTTCCTGCCTTCTCTTGCTAACACAGTCGCCTCCTGTTTCTTGGGAGCATAACCTGCCTTATCTGATCCATATCTGCTTTGTGCAGCCAGGCCGTGCTGAAGTCCTGTGGCCTAATCCTGCACCAAATCTCCAAGGCTCATGTACCTCCACCCCAGGGCCCCTCTCATGCCAAGGGCTGTGCCTTCTTTCTGCTCACCATCTCAAGCCCTCACATCCCTTCACTGCTCCCACCAACGGACCTCCACCTCTGAAAAGCATTTCACAGAATCACAGAATGGCCTGGGTTGGAAGGGACCTCAAGGGTCATGAACCTCCAACCCCTGCCCTGCCACAGGCAGGGCCACCAACCAATTTTAATACTAGTCCAAACCAAAAACCTGCCTCTATTCTTGTCAATGGCTGAAGGGAGAAGTCAGCCATTTGGTTTTACACATGTAGGCCAACTGTGCTGACTTTTGGCAAGGCATTTGTCATCCTGCTTATGTTTCTCTGGACTCTTTTATATTCGCCACACACACACATATTTATGTGGACGTGTGTGTATATGTATGCATGCATACTTATTAATATTTTCAACACTACGTGCTTGCTAGGGATCAAGTTTTCCAAACAGATCTCATTTGGAAGAGCAATAGCAGCATTTGAAATGAAGTGGGGCTGGGCTAGGCCAGTTTTGTCAGCAAGTGGGCTGGCCTCCTGTTTCTAAAATCTAAAACATCAGATAAAACCTATTTTAATCCCAAGGGCTGGTCTAGCAGCAGGCAACAAAGTAGTTCAGGGGAAGTCTGGTGGAATTACTTAACAGAATAAGCTCAGAGGTCTTTCAGTCACAATCGCCATTAGGCCCTTTGCCCAAATCATATACTGCAAATGCAATGTTTACGTATTTCAAATGTAATATAAATAATCTTGAATAACATTAACTGCAGCGTAACAAGTTTAAGGGAAATAAAGATGGGAGGCAGAAATGAATAGAATGAGATCAGACTAAATTTTCAGAAATTAGCAGTGCTGCATCCTTTGGAAGAAAAAAAAAAAAAAGACTAGGAGGTGTTGAAAGTTTTACTGGTTCTTCATGAGAAACCTATGTTTGGAATATTAAAAATAAAGCTGGGAATCAAGCCCACAAATGTCAGTCCTGAGGCAAAGCCATTTGCCCCAGCCTGCTCCTTGCAGCGCTGTGCTGACGAGCTGGCAAACACTCAGCTCTCTGCCACAAGTTCCAGCGCTGAAAAACTTCCTGATTCATACAAATATCTCAAAGCTCCGTGATATCTTTGAACTAGGGAAATACAGGAGAACCCAATTTTTTATTGAAAAGCGAATGTGTAGATTTCTCAGAGAAAACATGATCTGTGATGAATTGCAAAGGTTAAAAAAATACACACCAGTTAGGAAAGTAAACAGTAAGAAAATCTCCAGGATGTTTTAATGCCTCATGGTTTTAAAGACAGTATCAAAAATCAGAGTGGAAAAAATACACGAGGTTTGAGCATCTGTGGCTAACGCTAAGAAAAAACCCATAGCTTAGTTAGAGACAGCTCAACAGAGCTGTCAGCTGAAAGAGATAATCTAGAATAAGAAAGACAAAGAAAAGAGAAGAGCTGGTTAAAAAGCCATTTCTTATTTCACTGACTTCTACTGAGCTCTGGCAGATTGAGGGTCTGTTAATAAAAGTGAACTTTGAGCAAAACACATGAACAGCCAACTGTATTTAACTGCACAGGAGAAGGACCACTAGAGACCTGTTGTATCAGGTTTATGAGAGTCCCCTTGGAGGCCAACAACAGATCAGCACTCAGAGCTCACAGCAAACTGCTGAAAATGAGTGGCTATCTGTAGCTTAGCAGGAGTACATCAAATATTTTAAGTAGTTAGCAAAAAGCAAAAACTCTGATCCAAAACCAAGGTTTTGAGATATTTTGGCCATATAACCACCCCACTGAGTAGAAATGCCAAATTCTGCTTGCCTTCCAGTTATAAATTATTACTGCAACACCTCTAATAAATACAGTTGCAGAGTTAAATAAGTTACAGTACAATGCTCCAAGGGAGTGGAAGGTGGTTCAGCTGGGAATTATCACAGTGAACAGAGGGAATTCATTTAATCTAAAACAAATTGGGTTCTCATTTGATTAATTTGCTAGAGGCAAAGCAAAAATATGTTGAGAAGAACCGTGTAATTTCTGGTTCTTGTTCTTAAATCTTAAATAAATTAATCACGGGCCACTTTGGAGTCTGTACTGAGGTCAAGTAAGAGAGAGCTGGCCTAGAGCTGACAAGGATGCTAAATCTGCCCTCAGACTACATGGAACCCATAACCACTGCATCACCTTTTTTTTTCTCTGGAACAGCACCAGATCTGAGAAGTCTTTGGTGTAGTGTGGTTTTAGGGCAATTGTTTCCATTTTATCCCTTTCCTTTAATGGGTATCATTGTTGGCATATGGGAGGTGTAACAGAAAGCTATTAACGCACATGTTCAGCTATCGTCTTTCAACAGTACACCCTACTTCGTCATTTCAGTTATAATGAGCTAACGAAGCAAAGTAGACCTTGTAACCATAAAGATGCTGGGTCATATGCTGACTACAGACACATCACATCCAGTCATTCCTAGTAATTTTCCACGTGGGAAACATGGGTTTAAAAAGTAACCTTTGTTTAAAGTCTTCAATTAAGGAAAGGCACAAATGATCTGCACAAAATTTCAAACTTTGTGGAAATATAGTTCAGGAGAGAAGGAGGTATCTGGGCTGAAAACTGTCATGCCAAGTTTCACCTCAGATTTTAGGTACTAATTTATAGCCCCCTGAAAAGTGGATTTACAGCACATTAGAATTTACCCCTAAGTACCACACTGGGAACTTGGGACTACAGCAGTAATTTGCAGCAACAATGACATCCAGTATAAGAGTTTCCTTTAAAATAAATCTCCACATAATATGCATTCTCCAAGAGCTTTAATCATTAAGACCCCTAATTTCCCACCAGTTTAATGGGACATATATGTTTGTATCTTAGCGCTACTCTGTGAAATTCATTATACATCAGTTGATCTGAAAGTAATGCCTCCTATTCTTTTTCCATGACAACAACAGATACAAAGAGCACAATAACACTGTTCAATAGAGCAAATTCTCTTCTACAGAAGATTATTTTTAACAATCACCACTACTGGCTCTGTACTTTTGCCAGCTATGAACAAGAGCCTGCATGCTGTGCTTGTGACATTATGTACGAGCAATGGTGATCCACTGTTTCACAGCTGCTGAAATGCACCACCCATCACCTCACTGTGCTCACATCCACTCACTGGACTTCATGAATGTTCAATAAGCATCAGTGAATGTCAACAGATGCCATTTTTCTGCATGGGGGAACACACCTTTGCCTCATCTGCACTTCCGTGTCAGATGCCATTCTGCCAGGCTGTCCCTCTGCTGCCATCTGTCACACAGCAACAACATGTAATGGAATATTGGTGGGAAGGTTCAACCTCTACTGCCATACCACCAAAATCCACCTCTGACATTGTGAGACAACATCACAAGATAAGAGGCACTGCTTTTGAAACAGCCCTCCTAATATTACCGAGAATATGTTTTATAATCATTTTTTATCATTTGGAAAGACACTGTGCCCATTAGTCAAAAATTACTCTTGTGAACCCATAAATCAGCACTGACGCAGAAGGGTGCCTCTGGGAGGAACCATCCACAGTGTCCCAAGGCTGCCCTCTCCACATCAGCCCTCCCTCCAAAAGACAAAACTTGTCCACTTGTGAGGTTTCCGTAATATTAACAACTGTTCAGACAGAAGAGTGAGCACCAATATCTTTCTCATCTCAGATTACAAAAGCTTTCTGAGGAGTGATCAGATTTATATGCGTTTCTGGTCACTATTAAGAGGGTCTACTTTCAAAGTGCTGACCTAGTGGTGAAACTGAGCCAGCAGAAGCATAGTGAGCAGCTGCAGCCTTCAGATGTTGATGACTTCATCAGTCTAATTGGTTTCCACTGATTTTCATGGCTGTTACTCTGGACAGTGTCTTGCTTGCACTAACTGCTTGACCCCTCTGTCTTCACAGATGCTTCATTTCACTTTCCTTCCCTGGACTTTCTCCACTCATTTTTTCCATACAGATCTTTGTCAAAGCCAGGTCTTTCTCGTTTGCTTCTGTTTTGACAAGTCTACCCCCGTAAGATCCCACCCCATGCTGAAAACCCTTCCTTACTGACACAGTCCCAAGCCAGCATGCCTCTGTGGTTGGGTCTGAGTGCAGCTTTTCCACCCACTCCTTTACCTCATCACTATGAGCTCCAGGAGAAAGTCCACCTCCTCACATCCCCCAGCATCCTTTGGCATGTTGTCTTAGCCTAGATCCAGGCAGAAACTGAGGCATTCCCCTATCCCCATCCTTCACAATCAGGAATTGTTGTGCTTTCAGTATCACAAGAAAGCAAGAGGTAAAGTCCACGGTCATCGATTCTCTCTTGAGACTCATAATCCAAGAGTAGAATTGTGTCTCTCATCAGTTAACACATGCATAAAACATACCCCAAAAAAGGGTTATGACAAATGAGTTTTCAGTGCTATGGCGCTGGTCTACAGCCCAACTCCTACAGCCCCAAAATTGAGAGAATGCACAAAAAGAGACAAAAGATTTAAAAGCTCACGTTTTGTTTTTAGGGATGGAATGATGAGAGCAGACAGTACTGTTTCTTGAACGAAACCTACACGGCCCTTGAGTGCCTCAGAGCAAGGCTGCAGAGCTGGGACCAGCACCAGCTGCACAGTGCAGAGGGTCGACCTTAGGAGTTAAAGGTTTAAATCATATCATATTTCAGCGTAATGATTTAAGGGCAAACAGATCTGTTCTCATTAGTGTGCTGAAAAATCTTGCCTCTCTGTCCGCATGTTAGAGGAGGCAATTAACAACAGCATTAAACAGTGCAGCATTCCTGAACACCACACTCCTATACTGCTTCCCATAAGTCATCCACTTTGTTTCCTAGCGACGTCCCAGTCTTCACCTCAAATTTATGCACCAAAAGGGATTGTAACTTTAGGTGGAAGTAGTCAGACTCCAAATACAATTCATCTTGCCCTGATCCCTCGCTTGCACAGACCACACTCACACTGTTAGGAGTATCATGTTCACCTTCAGTGCCTGCTAAAAGGTGTCTTTATTTTGCTTTCCACTGGGGATATCTCTGTTTTGACACAAGAGAACCTCAGGATAAGAAGTGTTTTGTGCAGCTGGAGATAACTGAGCACAGGCACACATCCTTCGCAGTGCTGAATTGCCTTCATCCTTGACATTTCTTGCACTCTCTTTCTTTGACTTTGGCTTAGCTCTGCCAGCTCGTACCAGCTGTACCCCTGTGCAGGACCATGTTTCCCCCTCCTCCCTGCCAACCAAGCCAACAGAGGTGTTTGGACCTGCGAGTACAACAGCCTTTGAGAACTGATCTCAATGAAGCATTAAGTGATTGTGACAAAAAAGGGCTCTGTTCAGCTCTCAGCTGTAGTGAAACTCATCCAGAATAAATTCCTGTTGTCCAAAGCAGCAGAAGGAAGAGCCTTCCTCACACAGCTCAGTTCGCTCTTCTTGGTCCTTTGTGGCCAGGAAAAGTAGAATATTCAAAGTCAAGATGCACAGTTATGACTTTTTATCAAAAAGAGCCTCACACTCAATAGCTTACTTGCTGCTTCTGCTCCATAGCCACACCTGCAGAGTAATAGCTCTATCTGTGCAATAACAGATTTCCCTCTTATTTTTACAGCTCCTAAAACTCTGCTTTCTTTCCTCTCTGGTGTTAAGGAGAATATCCTTTGACATATGCATACATGATCATCTCTCTCTCTCATATATGTGTTTAAAATCCCCCATTGCTACCAGCCAGTCCGGGTTACACCGACTGTGGAATAGCACTGCCTGGGATTTGCTCTGCGTTGTATCACACATTTATTGTAGCCGCTCATGCCTTTGAACTTCTGCGGTAGGGTCCTGTGACATGTCCAACACACACCACTCCGAGCTTTGCATATGTTTCATGTTTATGTCACTATATTCATATGAGCTGTGCTATAACTGCACTGAGTGAAGGTTACTGGATCGCTCTGCTCCCCATCCTTGGTTTTCAGATGCTGTCTGGCTCGTGCAAAACGCTTTGGGCTGGGTTGTTTGAAACGTGCATTTTGCTGTTTCTATCCTGGGAAGGCCTTTTTGCAGACAACCACTCATCTGATTTTGAGCACAGGAAGATTACAGAGGGAAAGAGACACGCTTCTCCACCATCAGCAAGCTCACTTTATTCTATAAACACAGCAGTGGCATCAAAATGCTTCAAGGGAAAGACAAAATCTGCCAAGGAGGTGGACATATAAACAGACCATTTATTTCAAGGCTTTTCATGAAAGAGCAACTGAATGGTGCATGCACATTCAGGTTTTGAAGGTGGAAGCTTCACCTGCGTATTGCATCTAGGCTCTAAGTTAAAATGCAGAGGGGAATTGTTGTTGTTGTTATTATATGAGAGGCACTGGACAGGATGAGGCATTCTTCCAGATGCTCCCTCCTGTTACAGCATAGCTGACTTTTCATCCACCATGAGCACTGCTCTCTAAACAGCGCAGCCAGCAGGGTGAGAGGAAGGGATCAGAGGAAGAGGATCCATTGAAGGATTCAGAGCTCCTCTGCTGTCCCAGAGCCACCTGGGCTGCAGTAGTGCCTGATCTCGGGCATCAATGATTGGTCACTGTGCAAACAAAAGCCACATTGCAAATAGCAAAACCACAGCAGCCACAACTAGACCAGTTACAGATATGGTTTAAGATGATCGTTACAAAAGGTATCGCAGATCTATAGGAAAGTTTTAGCAACACGTTCTTCTCTCTTTGCTTAAGTCAATGTTTTTGACCATGTGGTATTGACTGTGGGAAACTGTTTTCATTGGTTTCCCAGGCAACAAACAATGTCTCATTCCCCAATACTTAACTAAAACTTAGACGAACACTTATCGTTTGATACAAATACATGTAACCATGAACCAGCTGAGTCCCTTTAAAAAGTACATGAATTATTACTTAAAAGTATCACAAAGTTTGTGAGCTCTGTGTAGTTTGCTGCAAATCCAACTGCAAGCATATTTAAATGTAAACTTCCATTTATTTTACTGATTTAAAGCACAGCACATTACAAACACCAGCAGTGGAAAATATAATTTATTCCGTACAGATACTCAGTGATGTAATTATTTAGATATTCCTCCATCCTCCAGAGAGGGTAGATGCAGAGACAGCTGCAATCAACAGATCATTTTGCTATTGAGAAAAATGTGTCACTGCAACGACTCCTCCACTTATCACCCCCATCAAGTTTAAAGAGAAATTGTGAAAGAACAAATATGCACCGGGAAAAGAAGACATGGAGTCAAAGTTTGCTTTGGCTCTGCAGCTTCCATGACACAGGCAATGGCACTTGATGATAGGTTGGAAGACTTCTCCGGTTATTAGCACCGTCATTTAGTTTTAGAACTGATTTCTGGGGGAGGTAGGAATGAGATGATGGCTGTGATTGCTCTTGGGGAAGGTGATGGCAGGGGCTGGCAAGCACAACCTAAGCATCCCCTTGCCAGGCTGTGAGCACAGTAAGTGGTTATGGCCCTCCAGGTGCCATTTCTCCACTCAGCGAAGCACAGCACTGCAGGCAGAGCGGAAGGAGGCAGAAATAGAATCATAGACCCATGGAATGGCTTGGGTCAGAAGGGACCCCAGTGATCACCCAGTTCCAGCCCTCCTTGTGTCTTGTACCCACCTATTGCTACAGCAAAGCACCTGCTAGATTTGGTGGGCTCGATACTTGGTTCCAGGAGCCATGCAGCACAGCGCGTGACTGCCCCAACGTGTTACTGCTGTGCTCTGCCCTCAGCATCCCGCCTGCCCCACACAACAGCTCAGCTCTAGTCCCAAAGCCAGGCTACAGTGGTAACACCCATGGCTTGACATTACTAGGCTCCCATTGCTTTGGTTTGTTCCTTCCATAACACTTATGCCCATAGTGACAAGCTGATGACAAAGCTTTTGGCACAAGTAACCTATAAAAACACTATAAATATATTATTTTTAACACACTGCAGGGCCCTGTGGGGAGATTATGCCACAGCGCCAGCAGTAACTCAAATAGTGTGGGTGGGTTTGTGGAGCCATAGAATAGAATCAAAGTCTTTCTATTTATTTATTTATTGGTCATAGGATGGTTTGGGTTGGAAGAGACCTTTAAGATCATCTATTCCAACCCCCTGTTATAGGCAGGGATACCTCCCTCTAGACCAGGTTGCTCACAGCCCCATCCAGCCTGGTGTTGAATGCTTCCAGGGATGGGGCATCCACAGCCTCACTGGGCAGCCTGTTTCAGTGTCTCATCTCCCTCATAGTAAAGAATTTATTCCTAATATCTACTCTAAATCTTTCAGTTTAAAGCCATTTCCCCTCATCCTGTTGCTACATGTCCCTATAAAAAGTCCCTCCCCAGCTCTCCTGTGGGCCCCCTTCAGGTACTGGAACCAGAACCAGAACCCCCCAAAGCCTTTCTTCCCTTCAGGCAAAGCAAGTCAATATTGCACCACTCGGTGTCCCCAGCCCTGGAAATTCCCATGTCAGTGTCGCACTATTTACCGGCATCTGGCACCAGCCTCTGCAACAGCCACGCCGCTACCCAAAAGCAACTTTCATGTGTGCTTTTTCCCCTCCACCTTCAAGTGTATTTTTGTCTCTGAAGGAAACTGTGACCCAACTCTTGCAAACTCCCAATTCTTCCTACACTTTCCATATCGTCCTTTGATGATCCCAGTGTGACTGCTACCCGGCGCGTATGGGCTCTGCCTCTCACTGCAAGGCGATCTCCCAAACAGGCTTTCTTGCAGCCCCCCAGCATTATCTTACATCGATTTGGCAATCTACTTCTTTGACTTTGAAAGGGCACTATCTGAGTCACGGCTTGTTGGGACCGGGTCAGCCGGCAGAAGGGGAGAGTTCCACCCAACAGGAGAGGGAGAGAGAAAAACGAGAGAAAAAGAAACAAAGTTTCAGCTTTAACAGATGCAAAGCAAAGCCCAAATATTTTTCCAGTCGGTGGATGTTGAGGAGCAATATGCCAGATACGTTTCACAAGCCTCCGCTGGCACCTAATCACTGCCAGATGTTTAGAAGCAACACCGCGAAACATCGCACAGCGCTGGCAGGGAATAAACAAACCGCAGGGGGAGAACTCCAAATCCCGTCCCCGGGATAGCGGAGACGGGGATGGGGGGAAACGCAGAGTGGGTGCCGAGAGCCGGCGGGATGGGACGGCGCGGGGCATCGGCAGGATCCGCTCCGGCGCTGCCGCGCTGCCCCGCGCGGAGCCGGGGATGCTCACCGCCCGCCCCGCGCTCCCCCGCTCTGCGCTGCCCGCCGCCGGTGCCCGCTGCACGTGTGCGCTCGCCCCGCTGCCGTCCCTACCTTTCATCTTGGCGCCGGGGCGGCTCGCATAGGACACACGGGGCGCGGCGGGGGCTGGCTGCCTACTGCCGGGCCATGCCGGGGGCCGGCCGCGCCCTGCCCGCTGCCGCTGCCCCTGCCGTCGCCGCTGCCGCCCGCCGCGGCTCCTCTCGCCGCCAGCCCCGAGCGGCCCGGCCCGGCCCCGCCGAGCAGCGGCCCGACCCCGCCTCCCTCCCTCCGCCCCGGGGAAGGGGCCGCGGCCGGGGCCGCGCCGTGGGGGCGGGCTCGGGGCCCCGCCTGAGGCTGGGATGGCGGTGGGACGGGATTGAGTTCGCCCGTCACTCGTCGGTGATGAGCTGCCATCCCAGATGGGATGCGGTGTCCCTCCTTGACCTCCCTGCGCGTGTGGCAGGCGCACGGGGTTTTGGCCTCCTGAGTGTCCAAAGCATCGTTGGTACCGAAGCGAGAAATCCCGAACGGCGGGTGCATACCGTCAGCTGGGACGTGCTCAGCCCCAAGCAGTCCTGCTGGATTCAGAGGGATCCCGCTCAGTGCGTGGCCTGAAGAATGTGTGTAAATAGTTGTGGGATTAGAAATGTACAGGCTGGTTGTCTTTTATTCCTCTTGTTCTGGATGTTGCCAGGAATAAGGCAGCATTTCCAGGCTCCCGTTTTCTTGAAAGGCGCACAAGGATTTGCTGCAAACCCGCCTTTACTTAGACAATTGAAGGTGGCAATACTGGTTTGTGGTCCCACTCTAACCAGGGACATCAGTGCTGGTGAAGCAGAGCTCATGCACCATACACCACTTCATTCTGGAGATGAGCAAAGCAGTGCAGGAGCCAGAGAGGCTTTCCCTCTGCAGAAAGGAGACATGCGTGATTTGGCCTCTGTGGTGCAGCTGGAGGTATCCCAGCCTGCTGCATGGGGCAATGTTGAAAGAAGTGATGTTGCTATATGATCTTTTTAGCCATTTGGTGGCTCTGATGGGATCACAGAGACCCATCAGAGTTGTAGTACGATACCACAGCACTGATTTCACACCAGGTCAAAAAGCACTATAAACCTATCGGGTAGGGTCTCTCCTGAGCAAGGAATGGGGGAGTAAATTCATGAAATGTAACCAGTGCAGACCAAAATTTAAACCAGGATTTAGAAATCTGAATTCCTTTGTTTCTCTCTGATTGGATTGGCAATCTCTCGAGCAAGTCATAGAATCATAGAATCATAGAATTACCCAGGTTGGAAAAGACCTTGAAGATCATCAAGTCCAACCGCAGCCTAACCAGTACCCCATCTCTAAAAAACCTCTGCTAAATCATATCCCTGAGTACCACATCCAAACAGCTCTTAAACACATTCAGTCATTCTCTTCCAGCTTAGTACCACCAAAGATGCCCGCACACCAACTGCAGGAACTATTTGCCTCTTTAAAGCAGGGCTCAGGTATCAAAGAGACATGATTCAGCTTTTCATTGACACTCTGGTAGTTGACTGGAATATCCATTTTTGGTGCAAGTCATGAATAAAACTACTTAATCTGAGTTCAGTCATCAGGTAATTATGGAAGTCCCGCAGTAGAGTGTTGGATTAAAACAACAGCTCTCACAGTATCTGTAGGACTGATTAATACTTGGTCAGTTCTATCAATCATTTTGGATCCTAAGTCAACAGTTTTCTTGAAGAATCAATATTGTTCAGTTTCCCGAACTAGAAACGTATCCCAACTCTGATCCAAAGCTCATGGATATGTTTCCAAGAAGAAATCTCTTTCATTAATTATCATGCACTGAATGAAGAACAGTAATGAAAACCCACTTCTTTAAAGGAAAACTATTCGAGAGCACAGTGCTATATGAATAAGAAGAAAGAATTACCAAAATCCATGATACCACAAAATGCACAAGGAGCAGAAAATTCACCAGAAGCAGTTGCTGATAACTCTTTCAACTCTTCAAAGAGTAACCTGAGTGAACTGACAGGTAGCAGCCAAACAGTGAAGAGATCTATGGGTCTGTGACTTACGAATTGCTGTATCAGAGGGAAATGTACTCCTGACTTGTTGAAAGAAGAATAATGAATATTTAGAGTCCACAAAAAGTACGATTCATAATTAGGCCCCAAATCTACCTCATTTCTAGTGATTTTAAAAACATTTAGTAAGCTGTGGAGATAGAGACTTTGTGTTTGAAAAGGTGCCTCTGTATTCTCTTTTAGTCATATAACTTGTATTTGACATCAGATTTCTTATATATTCTCTACATATTTAAATAACTGATGGTCTTCTACTAAATATGTAAATATGTAATATTTTCAATATATGCATAATATATAGTAAAGGAATTCAGAAAACTTGTGAATTGTTCTGTTGTTTTCATGGCTTCTTTGACACGTTTCACTGTTGTTTGCATGTCAAATCTTTCCTCTACTCCTTAGGTGTCCAATCTCTTGGTTTGCCTGGTCTGCACTGAGAGAAGAGGAATTGTCTTGGGCCACATTTACAATATATAATATAGTTAATGTTTATAAGTAATAAAACTCCTTTTTTTTTTTTTTTTATGTGTTTTCTTATTATTATTATTGTTAAAAGAAAAAAATGAGGGCAAAAAAGAGGATATGTGACCTTGGAACTAACACATCAGTGTCTGGTTCAATGGCAGTGGCCGCAATTTGCAGTGAGCTTTCAAGGTGTTCATCAGAGATTTCTGATAAATTTTAATCTTTCTGTTCTTCATCTTTGAAAAGTCATTCACATGTGATGGGATGTCAAGTCTGCAGCCCCATGCAGCCATCCATTCTGCCTTGGCTGTATCCAGCAGTCAGCAAGGCTGATGAGAGCCAGCTGCCCGCTCTGCATGATGGCCATGTTCACCATCAAGGTCCCTCTGTGGGGATGAACAGTCTCAAGTATTTTAAGTTTTATTTCAGTGTTCTTTCTTCCCACTGACCCACCTCCATTTACCAGAATTAGGTATTGCTTCTAAAAGCTACTGCCACATTTATCAGCCTTAGGGTTCATGTATACAGAGTAGTTTAGCAAATGTAATTAATGAGGCTAATATCATTGAGCTGCTGATGTTATGAAGCGCATAGCCTCTCCATCAAAAGCACCTGACTAAACAAGAGAATTCTGGTCTCTTCTCCACTGTCTCTGTTTCACTAAGCGACACTGTGCACTGAACAACAAAAATGTCCCAAAATGTCCATCTGAAATATCACATCCACTCAATATGACTTGAGGTTCTGAAAGCAGCAAAGCACCTGCTTATCTTTTCAGCATGCTGAAGTCACTCAGAGAAACAGACTTTTGTTGTAGATACGGCTTCCTGAGAGGATGACAAGGCAAGGCTCTAGAATGGAGCAGACAGTTACCTTGCTCTGAATTTAGTGAAAAACAAACTGTTAGAATGCAAATACGAGTGCAGTTACTACAATTACCTACAGACAATACTTAAGGAGAACTATCTTATATTTGTTATACTTGATGAAATACGTCATTATAATTATTATTTTTTAATTTGATTGACAAGTAACTATTTCTGGGTCAGAAAGTATGGGAAATTTTATTCTGTCAATTTGTAAATCAATTTTCTTGCACAGTATTTTGTCGAAATTACTGAAAACAATTGTAGCTGTTCCATCTGCTGAGCACTGAAGGCAATGAAGAATTGACTTCTGTGCACCAAAATTTCACATAATGAAGAATAATTCTACTGCTAGAATGCCTATCTGTCAAGGATGGAAAAACTAAAAACAAATAATGCCAGATTTTCTTAGGATGCCCATGGAAGTAGCTTCGTATAGATCAGTAACATTTTGTTTGTTTATAGTGTTGATTTATTTCAACAGACACAGTAAGATAATTCTGATTTCCTCAGAAATACTTTCTGATTGCTCAAGGTCTTATGGGGTCAGTTTGTTGTTTTGTGTAACAGAATGATACCGGGTTTTGGGTCATGTTGGTAGAAGAAGCTAAAGATCTTACTGTGCTTCAAGCCTCTCCAAATGCTAGCAACCTTATGCCTCCGGTTATCTTCATTTGCTTGCAGGCAGCAGTCTCCTTGCAGAAGCTGACACTATCAACCCAGAGTAGCATCCTACAGATGTGGTTACACTCCATGTCTTGTGTACAGTTCAGGGATGGCCAGGCATGTTTTGCATGCACCTATCCATCTGTGAAAGGTCTCCTGAAAGTAAGATGATGTGCAGAGATGTCATCAGAAGATGATCTGACACTGGAGAGAGTCAGCTGGTGTACAGTCTGGTTTTTCATCAGACACAGACATGACATTACAGTAAGGTATGTCTTCTCCCCAGATTTGCTGGTTATATCAGTATAGATCCACATGGCACATCCAGATTATTAGTTTTCATGATCTCTTCCCTTGTAGTGTAGACATTAGAGCCAAACAGACACTCAGTGAGTTTTTTTTGTATACTGCTTGGCCACAGGAGACGGATACAGCAAGAAAAGCAAAAAGACAGAGCATCCTCCCTGCATTAAGTTAATTTTATTACGACGTATTTTGGCTCTTCGGCATGTGAGTTACACCCATCAGAACTCCCTGACGCTTCAACAAGTGGGTGTAAGTAGGGTCAGGGGAGTATTGAATTACAACTCCTCATCTCTGAGTTTGGCCCAAAGAAGTACAGAAGAGATTTTGGAAATTTGGGAACATCATGATTCCAAATGTAAAGTATTTTCCTTACTATGTAGAGCACATCTGTAATTTATGTAAATTACTGGTTATAGAGTATGTTGAACCTTTGAAGTTTTGTTTGTTGGGATATAATAACAACAAATGATAGCTACTCTAGTTTATAAACTAATCAGATTTCAAAAGGAATGGATGAATAAAAAAGCAAGATAGTGATAAATGGTCCCTTGCATTTTGCTTTGGAGATCATATGTATTATCACCAATTGCTTCCCAAACAGTATGTTCATCTTCTTTCAGATAGATTAAGTGGCATTAGATATTCATTTGAATTTATTAATTAGAGCTTTGGAGACATCCAATATATTTTCATTTTGTCAGATTTCATAAATAGCACTCACAAAGAACTGCTGTGAGAGAACATTTCTGAGGTTGTGAAATCAAGCAGTCATGAGCTAGCAAATGCCAGTAGAAAGGTTGCCTGTGTGACCCGGACTTGCCTGTATGCATTTGGGTTATTGATAAAACTTATTTATTTCTATCAATAGAAAGTATTTATATAGATGTTGGGTTAGAGTAACACGTTCACTCTTCTCCAGTAGCTCTCCTTTATTCAGTACAGAAAAGGGACTGAATTTAGTGAATACTCATTTGGTATTTTATCTTCTCCTCATTGTCCCTCGAGGCCCTATTCACTACAACGTTTGTGCTGTGCTCTGAAGATGAAATTATTGATTTCCTCTATGCCTGTCATCAGTGTAACGCTTCTGTATTTCACAAATGTGACTTACATTTTGCAAGAATTTTGGGCTGGAGGAATCCCAGGCATGTATACAGACTGGAAGGAGCAGTCCTTGAGAGCAACACTGCAGAGAAGGACCTGGGGGTCTTGATGGATGAAAAACTGAACGTGAGCCAGCAGTGTGCTCTTGCAGCTAGAAAAGCAAATGATATCCTGGGCTCCATCAGAAGAGGTAGCCAGCAGAGACAGGGAAGTGATTGTTCCTCTCTACTCTGCCCTCATGAGGCCCCATCTGGAGTACTGCATCCAGGTCTGGAGCCCCCAGAACAAGAAAGACAGAGAGTTGTTGGAGAGGGTACAGTGGAGAGCCACAAAGATGATCAGAGGGCTGGACTACCGCTCCTATGAAGACAGACTGATGGAGCTGGGCTTGTTCAGCCTGGAGAAGAGAAGGCTGTGGGGTGACCTAATTGCATCCTTTCAGTACCTAAAAACAGGAGGGGAGTCAACTCTTTGAAAGAGTAGATAACAGCAGGACAAAGGGAAATGGTTTTAAGTTGAAGGAGGGAAGATTTAGGTTGGATGTCAGGGGTAAGTTCTTTAATGAGAGACTGGTGAGGTGCTGGCACAGGCTGTCCAGAGAGGTTGTGGATGCCCCATCCCTGAAAGTGTTCAAGGCCAGGTTGGATGGGGCCCTGGGCAGCCTGGTCTAGTATCAAACGTGGAGGGTGGTGGCCCTGCCTGTGGTGGAGGGTTGGAGATTCATGATCCTTGAGGTCCTTTCCAACCTGGGCCATTCTGTGTTTCTGTGAAAGGGCTACTCAGCCTCACAAGACTCAGCTAAACATTTTGCTGCCTCTGCCTTTCCTCTAATTGCTTTCCATGTGTGTGAGGCCTACAGAAAGCAATCCTGGCCTAGTTTGAGCCAAAACCCGTGTGTTGAGAGATGTGACATTAGGTGTGCTACAGACGGCACAAACTCTGCAGTCTAGCTGCAGTCATACTCAGTATTTTGCAGGTTTGCAAGCTAGATCCCATTGACTTCCCTGGCAGGGATCAGCCCTTCTGTAAATGAGAAAATAGAGTTCCCATAAAGACCGCTGAGAAAAACATGGGTAGTGACAAGCCAGGATGAGCTGGATGTTGGTGAGCTGCTGTGGTGGGTTGACCTCTGCCAGCAGTTCAGCCCCCACCCAGTTGCTTGCTCGTTCCTCTGCAATAGAATGGGGGAAGAGAACTGGAAGAGAAAAAGTGAGAAAACCCGTGGGCTGAGATAAAGTCAGTTTAATAAGTGAAAGGAAAAAGAAAAACACAAAACCAAGAAAAAAAACAGCTGATGCAAAGGCAATCAATCACCACCTCCCACCAGCAGACTGATGCCCAGCCAGTCTCTAAGCAGTGACTGCTTTTGGAGAAAAAAAAGACCTTCCTGTTTTCTCCCTGAGCGCAATGCAGAGTATCTCCTTGGTCACTTGGGGTCAGCCATCCTGGCTGTGTTCCCTCCCAGCCCCTCACCCTCCCCCAGCCTACTTGCTGCAGGGACGGAATGAGAAGCAGAGACGGCCTTGACACTGCACACGCATGGCTCAGCAGTCGCTAAAACCTTGGTGTTATCAACAGTGCTTTGGCCACAAATCTAAAGGACAGAACTGCATGGGCTGCTGTGAAGAAAAGTCGCTCCATCCCAAGTAAAGCCCACACAGCTGCTCACATTGCGTAGGATGTGAGACTCTGGCAGAGTCAGTCTTGTTCTATAGCACTGAAGACACCACTTTTGCAAACAAGAATTTCTTTTTTTACCCCTGCTTCTTCTCCTTTGTCCTTCTTACACACTCTCTGACCTTTACAACAAGTGAAGCAGAACTTATAATGAATTGAAATCATCTTTGCCATACAAAACTGTGGTTTACATTTTGCTTCTATGCTCTGCATACTTCCACTGGGAAAGAGTAAAGGCCATTCCAGACTTAAAGATCATCGACTCACCACATTTCCCAAAGCCTGGGAAATAAGAGTTTTTAAAACAAAATATCTGTTAAGTTTTTGACATAGGCAACAATATATACATTTTTTTTTCCCCATAGGTTCTTTCTGGAAATGACTGAAAATTTTCCAAAAAATTATTAAAAGAGATCCAGACAAAAACAGCCAGAGGCATCTAGCCAGCAGGAGAAATTACAGCTAGAATGACTGAACTTTGGCAAAGCTATAAGGCCTTCTAATGGAAAGTATTGGGTAACTTCTCATGAAAAACCAAAAACAGTTGAGGAATGAAGAAGGAATGACCATGGTGGACGGTGATTTTAACTTTTCATCTATCATGCAGTCCGGTAAAGGGAACATCTAGTCCAAAATGTGTTAGGAGGTATCTATGAAGAGGGCACAGGGAACAAGTTGATTTTGATCCTGTCATTCTAGGATTCCCAGTCTTCCAAAAGCCCAGCAAAATTTTCTATCCAGCAGAAAAGTCAAATTTCTCTGCTTGGCAAATGCATAAGAAATTAGATATGTATACTTGTGTCATTCTTAGATCCATATAAACTTACCCACAAGCTTACCTGAACAAAAGATGCCTTACTGAGCTACCGTGACTATGTTGAAGAATGCATCAGACTACAGGCAGACCTGAAGTCACTGATGTCCTCCTCACTTTCTCATCTACTTTATGGCCGCTAATACCACCTCTCCTGGCTTTTAGCTTTGGGATAGCCATCTGGACCTCCCAGGACGGAAGACAGACTGTCCTTTTCTTCACCTGAAAGATGACCAAAGGATCAGGGAGGTGATTGTCCCCCTGCATTCAGCCCTGCTGAGGCTGCACCCTGAGTACAGTGTTCTGTTTTGGGCCCCTCACTACAAGAAAGGCACCAAGACCCTGGAGCATGTTCAGAGAAGGGCGACAAAGCTGTGAAGGGTCTGGAGCACAGGTCTTATGGGGAGCGGCTGACAGAGCTAGGATTTTTCAGACTGGAGGAGGATCAGGGGAGTCCTTATTGCTCTTTACAGTGACCTGAAAGGAGGTTGTAGTGAGATGGGTTCTGGCCTCTTTTCCCATGTAAAGGTGATAGTACAAGAAGGAATGGCCTCTGATGCTCCAGAGGATGTTCAGGTTGGATATTAGGAAAAACAACTTCCCCTAAAGAATGGTGAGGCAGTGGCACAGGCTGCCCAGGGAGGTGGTGCAGCTCCAGTCCCTGAAGGTGTTCAAGAACCATGTGTGTGTGGTGCTGAGAGCCATGGTTAAGTGGATATGGCAGGGGTGGGTAAATGGTTGGACTAGGTGGTCTTAGAGGTCTTTTCCAATCTTAATGATTCTATGATTCTTTGATTCAGCATGCAGCTGGCTTGCAGAGTCTCATATGTACATGGACAGGATACTCACACATTTCAGTTTAAAGTTCAGCAAACTAAGGCAATTACTAGCCTATTTCAATGCAGGTGCTCCAGTGGAGTACTGGGATTGAAAAAACTTCTTTACAATCTGGCTACACATCTGCAGCTTTTCACAGAGTGAAGTGAGGCCTCAAGCTCTCCACCCGTTGTGGCCTCTTCCAGCCCAACTGATGCACACAGCTTGTGAAAGGGGGTGGTGTGGGGGGAAAGCCCAAAGCAGACAGGGATCAACCTTAGCTGGCTGTGGTTAGCAGGGATCACTTTCTGAGCAAGCAGTTCAGTTGGGTGGCCTGGAAAAAAGCTGTATGATGTGAACTTAGGAATTGCTCCAGAGAGACAAAAGCACAACGATCAAGAGCAAAGCCTTGGCCAACTCTGCTTTACTTTCAAGCTCTCTTGTTACAGCAGGGACAGTTGTGATGGAGAGGGAAGGGTTTTGCTACACATCGATAAAACAACACCTTAAACAGCAGAGTTTGCATCCTGCCATTTGTAATACTGTTTTCTTCGCTGGAAGAGACCAGGTATATTTGTTGTCAGGGCATTTTTTGGTCCAAACCTGCCAAAAGCAGCACAAACTGCAGAACAACTATGCAAGCATCTGTTCATTCAAACTTTTCCCTTATGATGCATAGATCTCTAGAGTTTCTTGGGCAATGGAGAACTGCAAGAGCAGGGAGGAATGTGAAGCACGCAGCAGCAGTAGACACCGTGTTCAGTGCATGTGTCATATGGAACACAAGCAAGAAACATTTCCCAGGGGAAAGAAAATAAGGCACCCCTTGACTGCTGTTGCTGGAGGTTATTTACATGTTCAAGTATGGAGCAGTTCAGTTTTTTTGGTTGCCGTTTAATTTTCTGAGTTACTAGAGTTACTAGAGTTACTAGTTTTGTTCTGTATTACTTTTAAAAGTATACTTGAAAATTGTTAACAGGCAGCTGGTCTGCTTGCAATGTTCTTTTTTTTTCCCCCTTGAGATACTTGCCTGTGTAATGAAGCTCAATTTTTCTATTAATTATTAAGTGTATGTTGTGTAAGTGCTTGCAAAGAAACAAACATAGAAATATATGCAGAAATGTTTTAAAGAAGTATCAAAGGGCAAAAGTTACTTGGATAACAAAATTATAACTCAGAGTGATTTGCTTTGGAGGAGCCTTCAGGTCTCTTGTCCATCCTCCTGCTCCAAGCAGGGCCAGCTGTGAGATCAGACTGAGTTGCCTAGGTTTTTGCTTAGTCGGACTGTGAAAACCCCCACAACCTCTCTGGGCAAGCTATGCTGCTGCTGTCTGGCTGTCCTAGGAATGAAACCATTTTTCCTTATATCCCATCATATTACAGTTGTCTTTCATATTCTCACCATGCATTACTGGGAAGAGCCCAGCTCGTTTTTCTGCATAAGCTCCCTGCAGGCAGTAGGAGTGCTGTTAGGAGCCCCCAGCACCATCTTGCCTCCAGGCTGAACCAGCCCTGGTCCCACTGTCTCTCCTCCCAGGGCCCCTTACCATCCTGATGGCCCTCTGCTGAAATCACTCCAGTTGGCTGTCTTTCTTGTATTGAAGGACCCAACGCTGGCTGTAGTAATACAGATGCAGTCTAACAAGTGCAAAGAAAAGGGTAAGATCACCGTGCTCCTGTTAATGCAGCCCAGGAAGACACAACATTCCTTGCTGCTGGGGCACACTACTGGCAAATCTTCACCTTGCTGTCTCCTGCAGTCCCCAGTGTCCTTCCCACAGAGTTGCTCCCTGGGCAGTTAGTCTCATTGCAGTAGGTTATTCCATCTCGTGTGCAGAACATTCTACTTGGTCATGAATTTCAAAACATTTCTGTTGGCCCATTGCTCCAGACCGTGTAGGTCCAAGAACTGCTCCCATACGCAATGACTAGACTCCTTGGTTTGGTTTCATCTGCAAACTGAGATGGCACCCCAACACTTCCTTCAGGTCAGTAATAAAGGTATAAAATAGTTCAGACCTCACTTATCAGTAGTCAGACAGGGAATGAAGCATTAATCACTACCCTTTAAGCTTAATGTCCAGCCAGTTTTTTGCTCATTGAGCAGTCCACCCACCTTCATTGTAACATTCCATCTTTAATATACTTTTACTTTGCTGTAGTACCACGTCAAAATAATTCCTAAAATCAAGGTAAGTGAAATCCACTACTGCTTCCTCATTCTCAGGTATAGTAATCTCATCATAAGGCCCTGTTGTTGGTCAGGTGTGATTTATCCTTGGCTCCCAATCATCTTCGTCTCCTTCATGTGCTCAGAAGCCAACAACACTTTCTCAAGGATTTTCTCAGAGATCAGGATGGGGCTTACTATTCTGTAGTTTCCCATATTGTCATTATTGCTATTTTTTGAACGTTTGTAACATTTGTCTTTCTTCATCCACTGGTGGCCTCCACCATTCTCCATGACCTTTTAAAGATGACATGCAGTGACACATCACAGTCATCACTTTTGGGACCCTTGGGCAAAGCCTATCTGCTTCCATGATCTTGTATGCATTTAGGTTTTCCAAAAGACTTGGTTGCCCACTACTTTCAGGGGTTTCTTTTTCTCCTTGGCCATTATAGCTAGGCACAGAGGCCTGGGAGATTTTGTTTGTGAAGTAGGCATTGCTCAACCTTATCTGAATCTGCTACCACTGATTCATTCGTTCGTTCATTCATTCATTCATTCATTCATTCATTCATTCATTCATTCATTCATTCATTCATTCATTCATTCATATTCAGTAGTGGGTCAAGCTTGAAGACTACCTGGTGCTCCTGACAATGATTTTTCTTCCTTGACCTTGCCAGAGATGTCCTGAAAAGAGCATAGAGATATGCTCAGGTTAGTGTATAGTGTGTTAGTGTAGTAGGTGGGGGTATTTGTGGCAATACAACAAAGGTGCTTTGAGGCAATTTGGTTTGGCCCAGTTAGAAGAAGCAATAGTTATGTTGTAGTGAAGGCAGGATATCTGAATCTTCTATGGAGCCACGTTCTTTCTGTTCCCCTCTGCAAGGCTCCCTCACTGTAATCATAGAGCTTAACTTTATGTATTGTATTGTTTTACATACTGATGATATACATTTGCAATCAAAGCTGAGACCTTTATGCCCCTGTCATGCCATATTGTCCAAGATGCAACCTCCTTCATAAAACTGGAACATGGAATACAAATATTTGCTGGTGGTTGGTGCAGCACCTCAGTCCCAAAGGAAAAGGGAGGCAAAAGTTTTGAATCATTCAAAAACAACCACAGGGAAATATAGCCCAATCCACACTCATTTCCAGAGAGGAATTTGAGGTTTGGATGATATATAAGAGGCATTACTGGGGGGAAAGGACTTCCCAGGCTCTGCTGGTAGAAGAACCTTCCAAAGTGCAGATGGATTTTGTTGTTTCTGTAATTCTCCTAACTCTGTGTTTCTCATTTTATGAGCGTAAGCTGTCTCCGCTTCCTTGCCCCTTCCCTTTGGGCTCATTTATCTTTGTGCAACCTTGATTCAGCAGCAGCTCAGCGCCTCCTGGGATGAGGGTGAGAACTGGCTGTATTTGCTGTCCATGGAAACAAATACTAGCTTGCCTGAAAGGAAATGAGCTGCTGCCAGCAAGTATAGTCAGATATATCCTTGGCTGTAACTGCAGCCATCTCTCCTTTCCCCCTCCTGGAAGGAGAGTTCCTTCTGACTACAGTGCTTTCTGGTAACTCTTCCTAACGCTTCTGACATTTTTGCAGCCTCGGTGTGAAGGAACACAGAAATGCAACCTCCTGTTTAAGAAAAACTGTTCTGCATCTTCCAGGAGATGTGATAACTGTGATGAATTGACAGACTGCAGACTCTTAGGAGATAGGAATTTTGAGCGCAGTACTTATAGACTAGATCAATGGGCCAAGGTTAACGGCATGAGTTTCAATAAGACCAAGTGCTGGGTCCTGCATTTTGGTCACAACAACCCCAGGCAACCCTACAGGCTTGGGGAGTAGTGGCTGGAAAGCTGCCTGGTGGAAAGGGACCTTGGTGTGCTGATGGACAGACGGCTGAATATGAGCCAGCAGTGTGTCCAGGTGGCCAAGAGGGCCAATGGCATCCTGGCTTGTATCAGGAATGGTGTGGTGAGCAGGACTAAGGAAGTCATCCTGCCCCTGTACTCGGCATTGGTGAGGTCTCACCTTGAGTACTGTGTTCAGTTTTGGGCACCTCAGCACAGGAAAGACATGGAGGTACTGGAGCAGGTCCAGAGAAGGGCAACGAGGCTTGTGAAGGGCTTGGAAAATCAACCCTATGAGGAGAGGCTGAGGGAGCTGGGGCTGTTTAGTCTGGGGAAAAGGAGGCTGAGGGGAGACCTGATTGCTCTCTTCCAGTATCTGAAGGGTGCTTACAGTGAGAGTGGGACAAGTCTCTTCTCACTGGTGACAGGTGACAGGACGAGGGGAAATGGCCTCAAGTAAAGCCAAGGTAAGTTTAGGTTGGACGTTAAGAAACACTTCTTTACTGTAAGGGTTGTTAAGCACTGGAATAGGCTTCCCAGGGAGGTGGTTGAGTCACTGTCCCTGGATGTGTTTAAGAGCCATTTGGATGTGGTGCTCAGAGATATGACTTAGCAAAGAGTTGTTAGAGTTAGGGTACTATGGTTAGGCTGCGGTTTGACTTGATTATCTTTGAAGTCTTTTCCAACCTGAGTGATTCTATGATTCTATGATTCCATCTGCCTTGACAAATGTTCTAGCTAGCAACAGGACCACAGAGCCAATCTTTCTAGCCATGCAATTGGGTGCATATCTGGGCTTGCTCATGTACCAGCTTCTTTAACGTCTGCAGGGTTTTAAAATAACAAATAATTAAAGTTCCACTTTCCATTTATTCAAAATAAATGATCTTGTAGCGTTTGAATTATCCATTTGGATGGGACGAATTACACTTTTAGAAAGATGGCAGACTACAAATATCATCTTGATCCTTCTGACAGCCTAAACTGACTCCACTGCACTTGTTATGCATACTAGGTTCCTGTGAGGAACTTGCTGGAGTGAAGCTAAACCAAGAACATGTGTTTTGCATAAGCTGCTTGGAAAAAATGGAATCTGTAACTTTTTTTACATTTTTTTTTTTTTTTTTTTTTTTTTTTTTTTTTTTTTTTTTTTTAAGTCTTCACAGAGTGGGTTCCAGTCTCTGTTCACCTTCCAACCCAAGAAACATGAAAATCCTCTCTGCTGTTATATCATTTGCAATACATAATCATGTGTTACATAGGATAGTCATGATCCAGCTTCCTCCATCCGGTATATATGCTCCCTTGAACCCTTCATTTTCAGCATCTTGGAGTTTGCTGACTTCGGTAGTTTCCCCAGGAATTGTACTGCTGCAGGAGGTGATAATCCTGGAGATAATTTTCCTCCACTGACATAGCTATGTGGACATCTGATCAGCAGACAAGAAGACCTGAACAGGATTTCCTATACGGTGAGATCCAAAGGTGAAGAACACAGTACTGGGATATGATGTGCTTTGCTAACCAAGTAGGCTGCAGCACTTTATTCCTCTGGGAGCTTTTCCAGAGTAGCAGTGGTTCTCTGTAGTGGTGGTAATGAGTTCTTCCTACCAAAAAGGAACTGAACTGGAAGAGACTTGTGAAAAGAATGCTGCAGCTAATAGAGGCAAAGAACGAACATGGAAAGTGAAAGCTGGTCTTCTGTATGTGTCCTTATCGAGTGGATCATTTTGTGCGAGTTTAACTATACATTTATCTCTGTTCTTAGTGATTTTATGTCAACTTCATACTAGTCAGGCAGAAACACCCTTATGCATGAGGTATTCAGACAGCAGAAGGTATTCACTTGGTTATAGACTCTGGTGTTACAGAATCAGCAGAATGACTTCAGAGCCATTCTTTTCTTCTGCTGTTGCTCATAGCCTATGATCAAAGGTATCTTGTGGCTGAATATCTTTAACTGTCACATACGCTGTCAGCAGCCGATGTCTGATGGCACACCCAAGCCTAGGCAGATGTGCAGCCAGAGTAGGACCAGGGAGATCAAGGATCACAGATAAAGAGCTCCTCCATGGTCTGATGTGCTAACTATTCTGTGGGAATTAATTGGTCACGCAACCGATTTTGCTGATGTTTTTCTTGGCAAGAGTAAACCAACATGGTTTGTATGTAATTAAAGTTTCACTTTGATTTCTACGTCCCAGTTATGCCAATGGGCAGCATTTTTGGCTATTAAGGAATCTATATATAATTTAACACCATATATAGTGATGATATATGAATTGTTATTGGAACAATGGCCGAATTCCTTCATGGTTTATTAATACCATTCCAAATTCGAGCAGTTTTGATTGAATGCTTGCTCAGACACACGCTGTTTTATAGCCATGTGGTGCTTTTTGCAAAGAGGAATTTTCTTCTAACTTGTTTGTGCAAATACCAGTCCTGGTCAAAACATGGAATTTATGCATTTATGATTTTATTTTATTTTTTTTTTCCATTGCAAATGTGTTTTTATTCTGAATCAAATGAGAGATTAACTTGAAACCTATTTTCTCAACATCTCATGACTGTTATGGAAATCAGAATGTTGGTTTCGATTTTGAAGATATTTTCTGTGTTTTTTATTTTATGTTTTCACGTTCTTATATTGATAATCCCATTTTAGTATTTTGAAATCAGGTAATGACTTCAGCGCTACAGTATCTTATTTAAAAGATTTTTTTTAATGGTTGGTATCAGCTCCTGCTTACCTTTCACTGAAGATTTTTATCTTGTAGACGTAAATGTCTCCTGTTTCTGTCAGCTTGAAACAGTCTATCAGCCTGTTCAGTTCCAATACAAACAGGAAATACTTGGAGGGATGTGACACGCCACTTCTCTGCAACAACGAGTAGACACTGTGATCAAGGAAAAATGCTTTCAGTATTAGATGGCAGTTCACAATAATAATTCAAAAAGACGACACCACCCAATAGTTGAATCAACCGCGATGTTCGTTTGTACAGCATTGTATTTTGCTCTCCTGCCAACTGCAGCAGTGTATAACATGCCGTACTTCAGAGAAACATTTTAAAATGAATGAAAGACAAATAGCATCATCATTTTGGAATGCCAAGATGAAGTTTGGTAATGTACGATGAATTTTATGTCTCTGAAATAGTGTTGGTCTGAAAGCCTTTGGGGGGGGGGAGTGAGGGGGAGTTCATTTATATCAACATATTTTTAAATGTTTCCATTTTGATGAAAAATTCACTGCTGCAAAGGAAAACATTTCAATGGAAAAGCCAGCCAATATTTTAGGTACTGTTTGAAGACAGGATGGCAGTTTATTACAACCTGCGGATGAAGGGAACAAACATATTTCAAAGATGTTTGCAGATGTAAGTACGGGTATGGCTGATTGTTTCCTGAGAGACAGAGTGAGCCACCATTAAAGTGAATGGAAAAGATACTACATATATTTTGTCTCTTATAGGACTCTGTGTTGTTTAGTCATTGAAAAGCTATTAAATATTTACTTGAAGTTCAGCTGCTCTTTGAAGAGACCCTTTTAGAGTACTTTTACTACTTTTCCTCTTTCTGATGGTGGTTTACCATCAGAAACCTCCACGAGCTCTAGAGAGACCAGTAAGGCAGCATCTTTATGGACATCCTTTGCTTTAAACTTTCACTTTCGCTTGAAAGACAGAAGCCAAATCAAAATCCTGGACCTACTGAAGTCAATGGGATATTTGCCACTAGTTTTAGTGCAGCCAAGATTTCTCTGCGTGTTGAGAGGATTACCTGTTTTTTGTTTTGTTTTGTTTTGTTTTGTTGCATTTCACTCTCCAAAAGGAAAGCTGTGCAAATCCAATACAGGTAAACAAACATATGGTGGGTTTGGATGTGGAACTCCTCCCTGTATATGTATTTGAGGCAAGTTATGTTGGAACCTGCCTGTGTTCATTACAAACAGGTGGCAGAGCGATTGCTGATTCATAGCAGCATTGCAAAGTTGTTCAAAAGCCAGAGTTTCCCACATATCTGCAGGAAATAATGCTCAAACACTAGCAATGATATAGCAGAGATCAAAGCAAGGCCATATAGAGGGAAAGGTGATTCTGTATGAAAGTTTGAATCCATTTCAATTATACTCACACTTGAGTCCATATGCTTACGGCTACAAACAGCAGGAGAGTATACACACTCAAATTGTCTGTCTAGCACACAGGCTTCCAAATGTGAGTATCTAGGTGGTCTGATCAGGACTCCCTGGCACTTAGAACAAGGGATGTCACCTATGAAGTCTTTTCCACGTCTTGTGGTTTCTTTTCAGCTTAGTAACAGTGACCTGATTTTCAGTGTGCCTCTGTCATACCATCTAGGAGTTGAGAATAATTCATTACTACAGCCCTGCTCACTTTTGTGTCTCACTGTCTTGAGAGGCATCCCCGGATCCTCATGGATGGCTAATTCAGGTATGTTGTTCTTACAGACCTTGCCCTGTTGCTCCGCATATGGTCACCCATCTTCACCTTCCCATTCCCTCTCCTTTCATACCACTTATACTGCCATTCTCTACACACTGATGAAAAATTCAGCAGACTTCCTTTCTCTGAAACATTTTGAAGCTCTATGCAAATTCAAGCTGTTTGTAAACAAATATAGGCTCCCCCACCCCTTATCCCTTTTTTTACTTTTCCTTCTCAGGAAAAAAAACCAAACCAAAGCAAAACAACAAAACATCATAATGAATAGTTTGTCACGATTGCAAAACTTCACAGAATAATTCCTGTGTTTATATATATTTTGTGTATTACATCATGCTGAGAGGCCTCCACAAGACATATTTCTGCATGCTTATGTTAAAAAGAATCATCTTTTTCAGCTTAACTGTTCGGCTGTGTGATTAAGAGACATCCATTTGGTGGGGCCCTGGGTGCTAAGCCCCGTAAGATGAGTAAAAGATCTCATTTTCCATCAAATTGTAAACATCGCATTCTTTCAAAAAGATCTTGGATCAAGAGACAAGAGAGCAAAGAGGTATCTTAAATCTCTTATTTAACAGTTAGTGCAGTTCTTGCTTTTTATAGATTATCGCATGTGAAGCACAGTGAAGTTGACCAAATTAGAAACAAAACATTGCTTACCATTGCAAAAATGAATTAAGGCTTTAAAATGAAATGAAAGAACAACCTTCCGCCCACAGAAACCAGTCCAAAAGTAAGATTTTGATTTATTTGATTCTACACATATTTTTGTCATTAAGCTTTGTAGCATATTCTAAACTTTTGCTGTACTGTTATGCATACTAAGCCACTGATTCCCACGTGGCAAGCTAACAGCAAAGAAAACACTTGTGTCACCACAGCTGTGGAAAAGAGAAAGTCCAAGGCAGGGAGACGCAGAAGATTTCAGTGCTCTGACAGACACTTTAACCTACAAGGAAACACCACTGTACAGGATATCTGGTCTCTGCTTCCCTGCCTTAGAATTCAGAATCATTTAGGTCGGAAAAGACATCTAAGATCATCTAGTCCAACCCATCACCACCATACCCACTAACCCATGCCCCTCGGTGCTACATCTCCGCGTTCTGTGAACACCCCAGGGATGGTGACTCCACCACTTCTACCTGGGCTGACTGACACCTACTTCAGCTTCTTCCAGTCACAAGAGCAGAAGGGAGCACAGAATTTAATGAAGTCACGATAAAAAAAAATAAAAAGAAATAGAAAAAATAAAGGGAAATGAAGAGCCAGCTAAAATGAGCTAAGATCTTTTATTTCAGATAGCAGTGCAGACTGAGCAGGGCAGTTTTGCAAGAAATGAGTCAAAACTGCAGATGGCCATGAAAAAGAAGAAGCAAAGCTGTTGTTAGTAGCACTGAAGCTGCATCAGCAGAGTGTGTGCACAGGCAAATGTGGGGACTCCTAGAACAAGCACTCAGTCTGATATGCACCCATTCATGTGGGCCAAAAAATCATTTTCAGAAAGACTTCTGTAGGTGTGTGCTTTACACAAATTAGGGATTGGCTATCTAAACCTTTATTTTATTCATTGGTTTGCTTGTCTTAAATCTTGGCTGTCCTGCAGAGTTCTGCTTGCTCATCTGTGTCAGTGCTGGCCCTGGGGAGGAGCTAACCCAGCTGTCCTGCAGAAACTCTCCTACTGTCCAGCACCAGCAGCTTCCTTCTGAGGTGGGAGAGGAGAGCTGGGGGTACCTGTGGCAGCACAAGCCCTGAGATGTTGCTCATCCCCACAAAAGGGGCGGTTAGCTGCATAACAAACAAACCAGACAGATGCCAGCTCCTGGAGGAGAATGCAAGGAGGATTGCAGTTCCCTCAAATCAAAACAAGGCCGCAGCAGCAGATATGCCCATCTTTACTATCTAGTGGAGCTAAAGTCAGCGTATCTCCTGGTGGTTTTCATCACGAGTCACACTGTGAAGTTCTGTTTGTGTGTGTCTTATCAGAAAGGAGCATTCTCAAACTAACAAATTTTTACCAACAGACTGTGCTTGCAACATACACACGTAACTCCATTTTTTAGTGGATGTATTGTCCTCACTAAAGGCATTTGCCCATGTTTATCAGGTCTCCTAACTTGAAGGACCATGTAATGGCTTGAGGAATCAAAGTCCAAGCATTTTCTTGCATGGCATTTCCAGAATGGTTGTCATTGCAACCAAATACTAAGGCTAGACCACAAAAGCACCTTGATTAGCTTTATTTTTCCTATTGCCTGCTCCCTCATTTGTATCTGTGGGAATATGTGTGTGCACATGTGTCTTAATTTTTCACAGTTGTTTTACAGTCTGCTTTCTGATGTCTTGAAGACCACACATTAAGGAAGATGAATTGTTAAGACTTTCCTAGTAGCACTAATTCAAGCTTGAAGTCCCTTCTGCTCTTTTCTTTTTCTTCCCAGAAGCAATATCAAAATGCCAACAGACAGAGAGGCATTTTTCTTATGGGAACATCTTTATTTTGCATCATCCAGTGGCTCTCTTGCTGGAAGGGTCTGCTCATCAGGGACAGAGAAACAAGTTGTTCTGGATAAATTAAGGTGTGAGCTTCTGGCATGGCTGCATCTAGATAATTGCAGTCCCCTTCTATCTCCTTTTTGTGTAAAGGATTTTACCTGTTGTCACAGCTGGGTGAGCTTCCTGCTGCTAGCTGCAAGGTAGGAGCACACAGAGGGGTATTGTAAAATAAGGTCACGATTGTGAAAATTGGTTCACCTTTCTGATTATTTTATGCTCTCCACTGCAGCGGGCAAGACAGGCGTTGAAACCATGAAATGTCATGGAAACAAAAGGAAGAAATATGTGCTTCACTGCCAATATGTATGTAAGTGTTATGTGCCTTTTTGAAGTGAAGCAAATGAACACACAACAGAAATAGTGCTTCATATTTCTTTTAGATGTTTGCTAATGTTGTTAGACCAACACAAAGCCAGATGGCTTCATTTTGGATTGTTATGGGGTGTTCTTTTTCCACTGTGCCTAACAAGAAATCATTTATGAAGCAAAAGAAGAAAAAAAACCCAGACTCTTTATATTACGTAACTTCAGAAGGAAAAAAAAAAATGGAAAGGAAAAAAAAAAGAAGTCTTTTGGGATTTCATGGAAATATGATTGGATTGTTGCTGAAACTTCATTGCTTAAGACAAACACTGGATTAAATGACAACTGTTATGATGGTACCTTTGTGACCAGTACATGCATTCATGGGAGAGCGGTTAATGACCCCTGCAAAGCAGCTCGGCTTTTCTGAGAGGCAAAAAACCCATTACATATCACTCAGAGGCAGTCAGAGCTCCCTGCACAATTGCACTGCTGGAGATGCCCAGGGGCTGAGGGTGCCTGCAGAAACCTCCTACTGCCAGCACTTTTCTGATGGCCACCCGCACCCATGGCATGCATCATGGCCCAGATCCCCAGATCGCTCTCCACATGTGCTGGGCAGGGATTGGAAACACCATTCCCTCAGTCTCCCTCACTAATATGGATATGAGCTACCATTGCAACAGCTGTGCAGTGTCCATGAGTGCCAGTGCTGCTGCATGGTGAAAGATGGAAATGACGCCAAGAGGAGCCATGTGTCACATAGCGCAATGGTGATAAGTGCCAAGAATAGACCGAGACCTCCTGACACCCTATCTTGTGATTTCACAACTAGACATCTTCCTGTTTGCCTTTGAAGATGTTGACAGCTTACTGGAGAGGAAAATCTACAAACATTACACATTCCTCCATCAAAAAAGGGCTTTGTTATTTGATATAGGAACTCTTTTAATTATTTTGGTAACTTCACAGCATGAGGTCAAAAGGGGCAGATTTGTTAGCAGCATTTATTAGTGATCTCTCCATGGGTAGCACAAAAGTCCAGAACTGTTGTGACACGCTGGAGTTTTTTTTCCCCAGTCCTATCCAGGAATAGCTTAACAAGAAGCACCATAACTTTTTGACTGGAAATAGTGAAGCTGGTGCTGATCCAGAGAGAACTGACCTTATTTTTCATGCGCCATTTGAATCAACACCAAAAGATGTTCCAGCTCCTGCTGCTTTAGGTATTACTTTCAGATTGAAACAGATGTACATAAATCCAAAGAGACTGTTTTTCCCTGTACAAGCCAAGCATCTAAGCAAAACTTCATATACCTCCAACACTGCAACTGCACTTCAACAGTTTGAATTCTTAGATGAGAGTAAATTTATTAGCAGGATTGATTACACATCTGGATAGGTGACTTCGATGCTTTCATTAGTCACAGAAGGTTTTTATTTTTTCTTGTGAATATTTTTAGCAGATTTGCTCGCAATAATCCTTTTTTCCACTTCTTTGTGATGACATAAAAGAGGTGAGAATGAAGAAATATCATAGGCAAAAACTCTCCCCTCTGCACAGTAAATGCATAGTGAAAGGGGAAAAAAAACCCCACACTATTCAGTTATGTAAATTATGATATGGAAATTATATCCAAAATTGTTCTCAGTCTGAATTTGGCAGTAAAGTTCTGCTAGCTTTTTGCCTTATGCCTAATGGTACAAGGCAGCGCTTTGGACTCAGCACTTGGCTAGGAGCTGAGAAAACCTGGCAAGCTTTCATCTTTTAAACAGCAACATGCCAGAGTACACGTAACAAGGCAAAGCACACGTATTTGGGAATTCTGCATCACTCGCAGAACACCTTGTCTGTGCCTGAAGTGGTGCATTGGTTTAATGGAGAAATTCTGGGGAACTCTGCTAACAGGTTTATTTTCTTGCATTACTGGAACTGATATAACTCTGTACTTCAAACAGATTTTACAGTGACCATGGTATTATACTGAGCTGGGAGGGGGCACATTCTTTCAATGGCTACGTGATGTAAGGACCATGGATGGAAACCAAATAAAGATGATGAAATTAAGAGCTGTACCACAGCTTTTAATGAGTTCTACAAAGGGTGGTGTGGATCTGTTTTTTTAAACTGGAGATGGGAAAAAAAAAAGCAAAAAGCAGATTGCGACATCCATCCAATGAATGAAAGTTGGGAATTCAGGTACCCTCATTTTCCAGTCCTGCATCCTTTTCATTACTGGCCACAGTTTTCAGTGTATGTGTATGGTGTTTGGGATGTAAGCCTGCAATTCAGCTGCACCATGTCACCTGTCTCATCCTGGGTGTCTGAAAGGCTCAGAAGTTTGCAGTGGTAGGATTCCCAGGCACTACAGCCATGCAGACTGTGATAACTGCATTGCTACCGTGATGTCCTCACACTAGAGCTTGATGAGCTCTTCAGAGATTCCTGGTGTACCAGATTGCTAGGTCCTGGTTTACTCTGGAGGGTACAGAGAAGGAAAGTTGTAACACCTCAACTGAGACGACTCTTCACAGTAGGCATCCATCCTAGGTGCTACAAATGCTATGCATTAGGTTCAAGATCAGTGGGACTATTGGACCCTGAGTCGCTGTATGATCCCAGCCTGCCCTGAGAGGGGCCCAGAAACACAGTGGCAGATCATGCTTGGGCTGTCTGCCCCAGACTTTTATCCTCTTCATTTGAAAATCCAGGATGCTGGATGCTGGCAGCCTTAGGTTGTAGGTGGTCTGAAGGGCTCATGAAACTCTTGACCTCTGACATAGCAGAGGCACCTGAATGTGGACCAAATGTCCTTTCCTGGAAACACAATCCACAGGGGTAGACCTTTATAATGAACCTTATGCATTCCCAAAGAAGCTCGTGGGGCTACGAGTGAGCTGAAGAGTCTCAGCTTTAAATAACTTACCCTGAACATCTTTGTGGCCCTGGTGGATATTTGTATGAGCTAACACCATGCCTTCAAAAGGGAGGTTTGTTTTCCGCCTCTACTGATCTTTACATGCAAAATACTTTGGATCATCCGTATCATATAGCGGGGTCAAGCATTTTAATTTATGGGGGGTCACAGTTGCTACTCCTCTTAAACACCAATGGAATTTTTCAATATCCTTGAAGTAAATCCCCTTTTTCAAAACAGTAAATGTTAGCATGACAGCATGTCAAACACGGATTTGTTTCAAGATTATTTACTTACAATTAGACAACTGTGCTGGCTCTCAGAGAGAACAGTCAGCAAAACCAACATTATTTGAAAGAGCAGCGGGGATGGCTAGTGCTTTAGAATCCAAGGAATGTGGTTTTCATGAATTCCACGGCCTTATGAGATGCCACAGCGCTAACTAATTTGTTCTTTAAAGGTTTGTTTGGGCCTATTTTACATGCAGCTAAAGCTGAAGGGTGTTATATTTCGTGAGGAAGAAGGAAACAGTGATTTCTCCATATGAATATTTGTGAAATGGACATTTTCACATTAAGGTCAAAGTATTTTCCATTTTTTTTTTCTTTTTTCTTTTTTTTATTTTCACTTTTACTTTGACATATGCATACACAGAAACCTATAGAACCAGGCACTGAGACGGGCAAATACAACAAGGCAGCTGGTCTGCCTATAACTCTGATGTGCTTAATGGCACTGTTAGCATTTCTGCTTGCTGCAACTATGGCTCTTCTTGGAAACTGCTGTTCCTTAATAAGCATTCCTTGTAAATCCTTCCTGCTTGGTTAGCTCTTTTCTAAGCAGAAAGCAAAAGGTAGAGCATGTAGTTATGTGCAGGGAGGCAGTTTTTAAGGGCACATTCTTCCTGATGTGTGTTTTCAATAAAATCTTAATTATCCTCTTCACTGAAGCTAAATTGACATGTTTGTCTTTGTGGGCACAACGTGGCTCAGCCCATACTTTTGAAACAGGGCAGGGACAGCTAAGGAGCGGCAGAGCCCACTTGGGAGTTCCAAAATGGGTGTTTGGCACACATGGAGAGGCTGCGTTCTGGTTCAGTGTAACACAACAGAGCAATGATGAATCAGACATACAAACACTGCCCAGACCAGGACAAGAAACAGGCAGCAAAGTAGAGAGACGCTGGGGCAGAACAGCAGTATGGCCACAAAATGGTGGGCTGGGGGCCTCCCTCACCTGGGCCGTGGATCTGGACAGGCAGATGTGCTGCTGCTCTGGCTTCAGCTGCTCTGAAATCCTTTGAAATCCCTGAAGTCTTTTGACAATAACCCAGTGAGTTAAACTTGCTCCTTCCAAAATTTCATATTTCTGTTTCACATCTTGTGATGCTTTGAGATGCTGAATTCCCTCTCCTCCTACATCCATCCCCTCCAGCTAGGACTGGGCTCTAAATGGACAAGCACAGATAAATGAGGTATCAGATAGCAATACTGCACATCAGAAGTGCCAGGCAAAAGAAGCAGGAAATACTAAGTTTTATATGTGTGTAACAAGGCATTTTTCTAACTCAGTCTGAAGAGAAAAAGGGTTGGTGAAAAAGATGAGAGGTCTCCTCACAGATTTACAGATTTTTACGTACTTGATAAGCTAGGTAGAGTCTTGCTAGAACATTAAAGACAATTTTTGTACTCAGAATTCACATAATGATGTGGAAACAGATGCCAGAAATGGTCTCAAGGGAGGAAAAAGAAACAGTGAACTAGGAAACGAGGCTCCTGTTAGGGCAGATAATTAGAATATCTGAAGAGTGACAAAATTCAAATGCCAAAAGAGCTCCATTTCACATCACTAAGAAGGTGCCCAGAAGATGGAATACAACAAAGAGCCCAGAAAATTGCTAGTTTCTGTTAAGCTTCTGGTAGAGAGCCCGTGCATTCTGAAATTTGGCACACAGCAATACTCTCTCTCATCCAGTCTGTGCTTTTGTTACTTTAGTACATGCATTCTACAAATTTGCAAGTAGCCTTTGGCTACTACGGAGATTCACTGACCTCCAGAAGAAGACATTTGAGTCTCCAGAATAAGACCTAGACCCAGAACTACACCAGGACTGGCTATGAGATTCCAGCTCTGCTGCAACCTGTGAGAAACCCACTTGTTCAAGCTGCTGTGTTCTGTATCAGGGTCTTAGGGTACAGAAACCACCATGACTTACAACCCCATCAGGATAGCCAAAGACTGCCAGTGCAAGCACCCTCTTTTACCTGGGTTGTGTAAGGGAAAGAGGAGGCAGAGGCATCTGGCAGCAAGGAGCAAAAGAGCAGAGAACAAAGGGCATGCTTTACCCTGCTCTATCGGGTAGCCCTGCTGTTGTGGGCGTTAGCGAGGATAACACCCTGCCCTGGTCCATTTGTTGTGCAATCCAAAACTGCCTGTCAGCAGCATTATTTATGGCAGTGTACAGGCTGAGTCTAAGAATCAGGAAGCCAAATCCAGCTTCTGTGATGTCATTTCCTATGCAGGCTTTTAGATTTTTAGCCTAATTTGTCAAAAAAGTGACTGTTACGTGACTTCTGCAGCCTGCTTGTACCAGTCTTCTGAGAATAATAGAATCTTTATGGTTGGAAAAGATCTCTAAGGTCTACCATCCACCTGCCATCAATATTGCTCACTGAACAGTGTCCCTCAGTACCACTTCTACATGTTTCTTGAACACCTCCATAGTTGGTGACTACACCACCTCTCTGGGCAGCCTGTTCCAATGCCCAACCAATCTTTCAGATAAGTTTTTCCTAACATCAGACCTGAGTCTCCCCTAGTAAAACCTGAAGCCAAAACATCTCATCCTATCGCCCTCTTATCCTTTTCCTAATAAGTTCATAGTGCAGATCACCCGTTTCAGACATCTGATAGAAGGTCGCTGGGCTCAACATTGTCCAGTTCCCAAATGTTTGGTTGAACCACTTGTCTGCATAGAAAAATCAGAGCTAGAAGAGCACCTGTTCCTCAAGGAAGGTGGGCAGAGCTCAGCCTTTATTCAGGCTGGAAGTTGCACCCTATGGTGCAACCCAGCCATCACAGGACTCCTGGTCTAAGACCAACTTCTCTTAAGTCTGAGAGAAGCAGACATACAGCAAGAACAAAATTGAGCACTCTTCATGATGCTGTGTGTTTTGTGGCATGGACAAAGTATTGGAGACAAGCCAGATGGTGCATAAAATCCCAGATCTTAGTTTAAAAGGGTTAAAGAAAGAAGGCTTTTGACTTGAAAAAGAAGTCCAAAGGAACCTTAAGGGTGGAAATGGGAACAGAAAGGGTCCAGGGAAATGTCAGCAGCTAAGATGATTGCATTCCTAATCATAAACCAAGGGGCTCTGATTTGATCTATGGAATGACCAGACACAGAAGGAATTTGAGTGGAATTCATGTGCCTGCAGAGAAGTGGATGTAGTATGCAGGTCAAATAACGAGCTGAGAGGGGTATGAGGATTGTTAAAACGTGTTGGCTGAGAAGCATTGTGGAGTTAATCTAGAAACTCAGGGAAGGGAATTCTTAATTAGAAAGGATGCTCAGCTTCCTTCTGTACCAAAATGTGTCCCATTTGCTATTAGCAGCTCAGCAGGGGTGGTATGATACAATTACTCATTATGTAAAGGAATGTCAAACCTTTGCCCTAAGAGGGGGCTAAACTCGTCACTCAAACTCAACCCTACATCTTTTCATAAGCCTAAGCAGTACTCAAAAGAGGATCACTTTTTTTTTTTGTTGTTTTGGTTTGCTTTGGGTTTTTTTTTTGTTTGTTTTAGTGAGTGCTCTAATTCTGCAACGATGAGTTTGCTCCTATTTCTCTGTGCTGAGCTCTAATGCAGCTGTCATGCACATACAGTCTTGCTTGTTACACAAAGCTGGGAGGGACTAGTTTCATCTGCGTAAGGTCATTTCCTCCACGAAAAGCATCAAGTACAGCTTCTCTCTCTCCCTCTTCCCCCCCCCCCCCCCCCATAAATAAATCATTAGTTGAAAGAGTTATACCCAGAATTTTTATTCCGGGCAGAGGGGAGGAAGAAGACAATGAAGCTACATGGCTCTGTGGCCATGTCTGCACTGATGATTCATATTTTGCGTAGTCATACTGCCGTTGCTGCAGCTTTTGTGGTTTAAGGCTGCAAGAGAGGTACTTTTTTATCAGACAAATGCCTTAATTGGAAAAAATGGGCAAGGCTTTTAGATTTGTGTCCTTTCTTTCAGCTGTGGTTGTCGGGCTAGTAAAAGATGTTTGCTCCCTCAACAAATCTTACTTTTCTGATTAAATCTCTACAGACTAAATGCTGCACTGACTTAACGGCACATTCAACATTATTCCTGGGTTTCGCTCTTTTCAATGAGTAATAAATAAAAATATCAAGTTTAGGTACATCAAAGGCATTTGGAATAAAATCTTCAAATTAAGTGGGAACATATGTAGCTCACATATCTTTATTTGAATAAAGAATATGGAAAAACTAACAAAGTGTACTGTTTCAGCTGATCTATTTTCCTCAGAAAACTTTGCTGAGTAAGGCACTGAAATGTTAAACTTTGTTGCTTTTTCCATTTCTGTTGCTTAAGGAATTTTCTGCGCAACTGTTGAATGTGTGTTGGGGAAATAGCACCATTTTAGCATTATTATTATTTTTTTTTTTTATAAGCCTCTTTGATTCTCTTTCGTTATGCCAGAGATTTGATGTTTCTTTCGACATCATAAGGGCTGTTTTTGCAAAGGCTGCCTGGGATGGCAGCAAAATGACCTCAGCAGCTCCTGTCCTCACACACAGAACAAAACACTAACAGGTACCAAGCAGTTCTGATGTACCGTAGGTGGGTAAACAAGGAACTGGTGAAATCCCACAAATTTCTCACTGAGAAAAGGAAGAAAAGTTATCCAGAAATAACACTGTTCAGTTTGGGACCAAAGCAAAGAGTAGCATCTCGAGTTTCTTTGGGAGGCCATCGCTTGGGATCAGGTGTTCTATGGGCCGTGTGCTGCAGGCCAAGATTTTTTCCCAAGACTTTTGTGTGGGACTGACTTTGCTTTCCTAAGTGGAAACGGTGCCCAAAGGGCTGAACTTGCTTTTTCAAGGACACATGAGTGGGCAGGAGTGCTATTTCCCTTAAGAAAGTGGGTTATCTGTCAGCAATTGAGCCATCTCTCTGCAAACAGTAGCTCTTTCATAGCAGAGCTACTTTGTGGAATCCTGTGGTTTCAGATGATTTCCACAGAAACCTCTAATGGTAAATTCAGCGGACAGTGCACTGATAATGTTCTTTGCTCAGAAATCCAAACCTGAGCCTGGAGAACAAGTACTTTCCATTTCTTGGTGCTTCCTTTTGTACAAGTTCTTACAGGCGTATGAGGATTAAACACTCTTACAACTTCCTCATGAGGTTACTCTGGTTAGAGATATAAAGAAAAGTAGTTTTTTGGAAAATGAATTCAAAAATGCATTACTTCCATCATCCAAACTGATAGAAAGAAAACACTTTTATGTGTTTATATGATGAAGAAAACAGCAAAGCAGGTGGCCTAAAATTCAGGGTTATGGAAAATGTGACAATGGGCAGAAATACCTTTATTTCTGGCATAGTATGCAGTGTAAATTTTCCAATCCTAGTTAACATGAATTGGATGTACTAAGCAGCTTTTGTTGCATGGCAGCTTACACTGCAGGCAAAAGCACAGCAGGACCAGACACTGCATATATTCTGAGTTACTTGAAGAAGAGCTAACAAGAAACTAGACAGCATAGTGATAGCATGCAGCCACTGTGGTGTGCTAGCAACACCACACAAGCACTGAGAAGTAGAATGAAGAAGAAAACATCTTTGTGGATGAAGGAAACAAGAAGAGATGGTCATCGGCAATATGCTTGCCTGTGTAATAGATCTCTGGTCTAATCTACAGTACTGCTCCTTCATGGGCAAGAGCACAGCATGGTCTCTCACTCAGTGGGTAATATCATTATCGCAGCCCAACAACATTCAATATTGTACTAACATCTCAGCTCAAAACATTTCATAAGGGCTATGAAAGGAGGAGAACTCATGAATCCAGCTCCCAACCCCAACATTTCTCCTGGGAAGTTGTGTCCCCCATCACACTAACAGTTCTGTCTTTGGCATACAGATGGGTGCAGCCTCTATCAGCTCACAGGGATTCGCTCAGTTTTTGGTGGAGGAGTGGATCCTCTGACAGCTTCCTGCCAGTGAAACTGCCAGATGGTTTACAGAGAACATTGGAGGAGCACTTTTGATTGCTGAGGCTATGAGGGTGTCTTGCAAAATCTTCTCTGGCAAGCACAGTCACATAACTGGATTCCTACTAAAACTACCTCCAGTTACATATGCAGATAGCATTTTCACACAGTCACAAAATGGAAGCTGACAGTGAATCTGTCATTTTGACATCAGTATTCTGGCTACTAGGACAAAATGGATAAGAAATAGAAGGACCCAACTGATATGTAAGGATTAGAAAAAATACATGCTAAGATATGAATTTGGCATTTCTGGCAAATGCCCACATGTCAGTGGACTACTCCTACTACTCCAGATCAATTGTGTTGTGAGTTGAAGACAATAAATCCAAACACTAAAAAGTATGTTTATCAGTAAACGCTATTTAACTGCCAGCAAACTTTACCAACAGAAGTTAAGTTTACGTGTGTTCTTTCTGTGTGCGTGTGAAAAGCAACAGCTTTTGAGCTACTTGGAGGACTGTTGATATAAATTTCCCTTTAACTTTGATTAGTGTTGAAATAAGTAGATTGTGAGTCTTTATCCTCTAATCTGGTCTTTGCTCTGAGAACAGTAGCAAATTGAGATGAATGAAGGATAAGTGAAGCACTTTGTATGGCTATCTCAGTCCTAAATCATGCTTTCTGAATTGCCACAGGAGTGTCCAGACAGTTTTATGTCTGAAGGTCCTTCGGGCACAGAAGATAAGTGAACATTGCTACCTTACAGCCTTTGGTCTGAAGAAAAAGCATTTTATAGATGAAGTTTCTGTCATAATGTCTCTACATTCATTTATCTGAACAAAAGAAGAAATATCTGTTAGTTCTGAAGATATGATGGGAGGGAAGATCTTCCTTTAGCTGAAGGGAACAGAGAAAGAACTTTCCATTGTGGATATAAAGGCATGAAGCTCTCTCTGACTGAAATATTTTAGCTTCATTTCTGAATGCTAAAAGCTACAGCAGAACCTTGTCCTGGCACTCCAAGCATGTGGCAAAATGAGGCACAGAGCTTCTATTTCCTAAATGGGAAAATAGAAGGGGGCTCTGGACACAGTCTAACATTAAAATAGCTAAAATTTTCTAATGCCACAGAATGTGATTTTTTATGATGGATTCCTTGATAGATGTTCCATTCTGAATTTCATGAGTGCGTATGCTTCTTCAGCGACCAAAAGCCTGAATTCACATCGAGAATTGAGGCCTCACTTAGATAGTACAATGGCTGCCATGTGCAGTGAGAACAATGGTTAGAGGTGGTTTCAGTGGCACTAAGTCCTTTGTTATCATAATGACATACCTGTTAGGAAAGCGGGGAGCCTCTGCTACTTTCTCATATGATAGTGCCTCTTATTAAACCACTGTGCCCTTAAACATGCAGCTGTTTATGTTAAAACACTTCAGACAGATGGGGCATTGTCATCAACTTTTTTTTCTGATTAAAGATCTTGTAAATTATGTACATGTTACAGAAAAAAATATGTATCTAATGTCCTCCAGGTCTCCAGCTGTGGAGATTTACAGCTGTAAGAAACAATTTTAATAAGAGATTATAAGTATCTGTATGGATGTTATACAAGCAGCAGAGGGCTATGGCTTTCCTGGTTTTGGCTGGAGTGGAGTTAACTTTTTGCTAGTAGCTGGTATGGTTCTGTATTGTGGACTTGGGTTGAGAGTAATGTTGATAGCAAACTAAAAATTGAGTTGTTGCTGAGCAGTGCTTACACAGATCCCATGTACTTCAGACATACTTGGGATGCTTGTTCCAGTCATATGAAGATGCAGCTCTCAGTTGCATTTTGCTGGTTGGCCAGTGGCTAAAAGTGATGCCTAAACATCAGTCCTTGTGTAAAGAGAAAAGGAGAAAGCACAATAATTATGCTGTGTTTTTCTGTGCTAATGGTTCATAGATTTTCCTAGGAGAGATGGAAGGAGAACTGCTGTGAGGTTCCGGAGGATTCAGCCCAGATTCTTCAGCACTGCAGCTGATCACTGAGAGAAGGTATGCACAGAAATATCCACATTTCAGCTCCTTCTGGGAGCCACAGATAACACTTGTCAGTTAGACCTGGAGAGGAATCTGTTACAGAAAGGAGAACTAAAGCCAAATGCTGTCAGTGGATGCCCACATCCTGACTTACTGTCTCTACATGAGTCACTGTTGGAGTCAATTATTTCAGTTATGAAACTGATGAATAGTGATGGAATGTGAGTTCCATATAATTGATTCTATTTAAGATGTAGCCAATTATTTGCATTTATTTAATCTGAAAATATAAAGTTTGATTTTAGCTCCCTTTCAAGGTTTATCTTTCTCCTATGAGACTGACAGAAAACTCTTTGTTTGCTGATTGTCTTAATTTTATTAGATTGCTTTTAATGTGTAAGCTGAGATCATAATTGCCCAGATAAGTACTTTATAAAGGGTGAGCAGAGCACGTAGTTTGGATATATATATGATCACATTCCATGAGAACAACAGCATCACTTCAGGCTCTACCTGACCAAACTACAACAAAGCAGCTGACATAGAATCAGAGGATCCTTAGTGTTGGAAGGGATCTTTAAAGGTCATCTGGTCCAACTCCCCTGCACTGAACAGGGACACCACAGCAAGATCAGATTGTTCAGAGCCCCCTTGAAAGTGTCCAGGGATGCGGCATCCATCACATCTCTCAGCAACCTGTTCCAGTACCTCACCACGCTCACTGGAAAAGACTTTTTTCTTTATATCCAACCTAAACATATCCTCTTACAGAAATCAAAATAACAAAATGATCCTTAAATATTTATATATATATATATATATATGTATCAGTTTTATGTCTGCTTTGTTCAGCCTGGAAGAATGCTTCTCCCAAATTGAAGAAACATAAAATAAATGAAGATTACTGTATTTTACCTTTGGAAAGGTTCATCTGGTGTAAGCTCTTCTGTATGTGTATTGCCTACCCCTGATATGCCAGACAAAGATTAATGGAATAATGATGCTGCCTTCACTATTAATAGAAAGAGTTCAGGCTGATTAGTCAAGCTTAACCTACTTGTTTTGACAAGGTCTTCAAGTTTACTTCAGTTTAAACAAGAATAGAAAGCTCCTTAATGATGTTTATTAAGTGTGAAGCTATATTTCTCTGTATTGGCAGAGAAGAGAAATGAATAGCTCGAAGATGTCAAACAAACATTTTAAAGTATGTTCTGTAGAATAAGCGACCCGTCTGGTTTGTTTCCTCAGATTTAGTCAAAATACCCCATCCACATAATAACAGGAAGAGACTTCAGCATCAAATTCCTTTGTTAGAAGGTGAGCAAGAAATATTGCTTTATGCATTACTTAGTCAAAAGAATTAGTCATAAACATTATTTACTGAAGGATTGGCTTTACTATCAGAAAACTACAAGCTGCAATTCTGTATAGTGAATATAAATTAATGTTGCTTGATCTTTAAGAAAAGAAGCTAAAACCTTAAATGCAAGTCCAGGTCAGATGCATACAAAATACTTGAGAATTGCAAGCTCTTTTATCTACTGAATTAAATGAACTGACCAGATACTTTGGTTTCCACCAAATTTCCTAAGACCCCTTCTCTGCTATATCCTCCTCCTTCAGACAGCAATAGCTACGGAGACAATTAAGCCCTTAGAGGAGGAATGTCACTGACGCAGATCAGGACAGGAGCCCTTTTATTTGATAATGCAGAACAGTGGCTAGTGGGGGGACACTTTCCCCTGGAGCTATGGCTTTTGAAATAAAACTACACGAGTTCCTGTGCAGTTTCTACAGCTGTTACTCATCTCCCCTAGGCTCATCACTCAATTAGTGAATGTTTTTATGGTGAGCATCGTGATGTTATATTTCATTCCACCCTTCCTCATATGTGCTGTAGCTTGTGTTGACCCACACATCTTAGAACCAGTCCTAGGCTGTGTAAATTGTGCAGAGATATCAGGGTTTGGTGGAATGGCAAGCTGATGCTCACCTGTGTCTAATGTCAGTCTGGAAACAGATGACAGCTTGGTCCCAGAAACAGCAAGTGAAGACAGAACTAATAGCTTACATATTGCCCAAGCGTCCTCATCTGCAATGAAAACATTACTTATCAATCTGAGAAGACACATAGTTCCATAATGATACAGTTCTCTTTCAACCACAGTCCTGAACTGTCAGCCTGAAACTTACCTGCCCTGACTAATAACATCAGCCCAGTGGACTGCCAATGAGGAGCATGAAGGACTGGATTTGAGGTCTTATGTGATGGGCACAGGGCAGAGGAGGAACTGCCTGTGCAACCAATCACAGGCAATTCAGCTCCTGGGAGAAGCTTGCTGGAGGCAGTCTGTAACATCTGGGTTGAGAAACAGCTGTGATTTGCTGATCCACATAATTGAGATGCCTCCCTGGAATTAAGTGTCTCCAGAGGAAACTCAGCATCTGAGCAAACAAGACAACCAGGAAGGATGTGGGATTGAAACAGATGGGACTCAGGTCTCCCCTCTTTCTAGCTAAGTGCTAAACGTTGTTCCTGGGTGCCTTGCTTCTTTGCAGGAGATTTATAACAGGCAGTGTCAGTGCTGCAGCCTCCTGGGATCATTTCATTGTGGAAGTTAGTAGCTTATGACGAATCTTTTGTCTCTGGTCATGGTATTTGGGCTGACAGACACACATCCATCTCCCTGTCAGTGCAGAATTCTTGCCCAGGCAGCATTTTCAGCCTTTTGCCCAGTCTCTGTCTTCAGACATGGAGTTTTCCCTTTGGATTCCATTACAGTTCAACAGTGTCAGGATATTTTCCCCTACATTTTAAATAACTTTTTGTACTACCCCACACCACTCGGCTGCCCCTTCAGCTGCTGGCCCCCATGGCACTGTTCCAGCATTTCACTCCACGCTCCTCTATCAAATGCTCATTCTCCTATTAAGACTTTTCTTGGAAAAGCCCATTTCTCTGGTCTCTAATCGATATATATTCTTGAAGAGACTCTATATGAAAGCTTTATATATGTATTTCCAATAAATAGTTTTCTTGACCTAAATGCAGTTTTGGGTAGTGAGGGGAATAGGAGAGAGAGGAGAAAGGAAAGAAACAATGAGTGAAGTATTTCACATTCTCCAAGAATCATGAAACCGTGCCTATCATTTTACAGAGACATTTTCACGTGGCAGCTAATTGCTTACTACAACAATCTTCGTCAGTGACATTGATAGTGGGGTTAAGAGCACCCTCAGCAACTTTGCAGATGACACTGAGCTGCGGGGTGCAGTTGACAAACCAGAAAGATGGGATGCCATCCAAAGGGATCTAGACAGGCTTGAGTAGTGGGCCCACGTGAACCTCAGGAGGTTCAACAGATCCAAGTGCAGGGTCTTGCACCTGGGTCGCGGCAATCCCCACTACCAATAAAGCCAGGGGATGAAAGGATCAAGCATAGCCCTGCCGAGAAACATATGCCACTGTGCCTCATTTATCATTTAAAAATCTCAGCTGAAATTGTAGATTCAGTGAAAAACCACGTATCCCCCTTACACTGATGCTGTAGTACTGAGAGGTCAATCAGTAACAGCATACTCAGTGCGTACAGCTAAATGGTTCAATTCTACAAGATATCTGCAAAGGAGGAATTCCCCTGCATTTTCAGTCTTTCAACAGGGTGGTACTGGTGGATGGCAAGCAGGGCAAAAACTATCAATGTGCCTTTGCAACCCAGAAAGTCAACTTTATTCTGGACTGCATCAAAAGAAGCATGGTTAGCAGGGTGAGGGAGGTGATCCTGCCCCTCTGCTCTGTGCTGGTGAGCCCTCACCTGGAGAACTGCATCCAGACGTGGAGTCCTCAGTACAGGAGAGACATGGACCTGTTGGAGCGTGTCCAGTGGAGGGCCACAAAAATGATGCAAAGGATGAAACCCCCTCCTACAAGGACAGGCTAAGAGAGCTGGGGCTGTTCAGCCTGGAGGAGAGAAGGCTCCAAGGTGACCTGACAGTGGCCTTTCAATATCTCAATGGGAGCTAGAGGAAAGAAGGAGACAGACTCTTTAGCAGTGTCTGTGGTGACAGAACAAGAGGAAATGGTTTCAAGCTTAAGGAGAGAAGACTTAGGTTGGATATAAGGAAAAGGTCTTTTACAATGGGATGGTGAGGCACTGGAACAGGTTGCCCACAGATACGGTAGATGCCCCATGCTTGGAGACTTTCAAGGACAGGCTGGACCAGAACCTGGGAAACCTGATCTAGCTGTGAATGTCCCTGCTCATTGCAGAGAAGATGGACTAGGTGGCCTTTAAAGGTTCCTTCCAACTTTAAGGAATCTGTTAATCCACAATGCTAATCTTTGCGTGCTTTATCATTTTTGGACTTGCCTGTGGGAGTTTTGAACTGCCAAGTAGAACAAAGTTGTATCTCAAGTTACCTTTGCCCCATGAAGTCCTGAGCATTTGTATTTCAAAGAGGGAAAGTGCAGAATACAAATCTACTCACAAGGACACAAAACCATTACATGCAATTCTTCCCTCTTGTGTCTATGCCCAAAGACAATAATGTCACAGAGCTGCCTGGATGTTTCTTATATCAGTTTGTAAAAGGTGAAATATTCCTTATTCCTATATTAACACTCCTATATATTTTACTTATATTGAGATGTCAGCCACAGGAGCACTGTATTAGCACTTAACTAATGACAAATGTGACTTTATAGGGAATTATGCATCGATTCCTCATAGACTCCATATTGCTGCATAAACAAGAGTAGAAGAATTGCACCTTAGTGCTTATCAAAAAGCCTAACATTTAAACTAAGATCATCTCAATGCCATGAAAAACAGAGGAGTCTTAAATGGTGATATTTCTGGGAAAAGGGCATGGTTAATTACTCCAAGCACTCTGTTATGTCTTGAGTCTAAAGCTGTCATACTGAAAGTTGCAGGAGTTCTGGCTTAAAACTGCAGCAAAACATTTCTGCTATGAACTGGATCCTCAGGGTTATACCAGCTGTGCTTCTGGCCCAGAACAAGAGCCTTTTCTCATTTAAAACCCAGCCAATACTCATGTAAGTATGTGGGCTGATCTCAGTTTTGTTTTGGGAAATGGACAAACTGTGGTGAAATAGCTTTCCTCCAGTGGCTGAATTCTGCAGGGGCTTAGACCATGCTAAACTTCTCTCCTACAAGCAACTTTCAAAGCTTTTCAGTTCAGTGAGCCTTTAATAGATATCTTTAATTGAGTGTTCATCTGCAAAGATGCTGTTGTTAGTCCTAGCTCTGACTCTGGTCACACAGGTACTTGTATTTATCAGAAGCTGAGCTGCATTCTCTTTAACCTGCTGTTGACTTGGGCTGAGGCTGTAGGCTTAGTTGAAGTCTTGTTCACACCCAGAGAAGTCAACAGGATTATTTTCAGGGACTTTGATGGTCTTTGATGGCCCTGGCCCAGGACAAGAGTTTATAGTCTTTGCAGCCAGAAAAAAAACCTGAATGAGATCATCTGATCTGATCTCTGGTTAATCACAGGACAAGCAAGTTTTACCTAGATATGCCAGTACTGCGAGAATATTCTTTTCTCCAGGATATTGGGAATGACAAGGTGCCTTTCTCTCCATATTATCCTCACCCCACTGCCAGCCATGACTGCCAGAGAAGACTGCAAACACTGGCCAGTTTCCTCCTCTCACAGCACGTGTGTGCTTCATGCAGTCTCAAAATAAGGCCAATTGTAGTAAGTTAGATCAAAAATACATGCAGCCCAGCACTACTTCCAAATGTAGCAGATGCTTTCAAGAAATGCAGAAAGCTGAGCAATATAAAATCATCCTTCGTGTAATCAGTGGTTTAGGAATCTTTTGAACCAGAGCTTGGTGCTGGATCATCATACTGGAATAATCTGGTGGAGGGGTCTCTCCTCCAGGAACCACCTATTTTTTTTAACCCATTAATTTTGCTCTCAGAATCTATATTAATCCCTTTTTTCTTACAATATGTTATATCTCCTTAGAAGAACTCTGAGGGTAAGTCCACTTCCTTCATATAAGCTGTCTCAATATTTTCCTCACAGCTATTAGGAAATTTCTCATTTCAAGGCTGGATTTTTCCAATTCCAACTTCCCGGAGCTAGATCTTATCAGGCTTTCATCAGCACACTTGAAGCAGAGGATGGAAAACAGATTTTTCTCTTCCCCTTTCCCTATTGTACTGTATCTATCTTTAAGTAACAGCCACTCTGAATTTTAAAATCCTGATCCAGAGGTGAGTGATTTACTTTAAGCACATAAGCAACCCCATTGACTTCGGTGTGACTACTCTCGGGATAAAAGTTAAATGTGTTTTTAAGTGCTCTGCTTGAATAGTATTTAAGTTCTCATTAATTTCTAATTCACTTTCATTCCTTGCTCATGATACTTGATCCCTACAAAGAGTTGGAAGCCAGTGTTTAAGTAAATAGTTCAGCGTGGGATCACATAAGTAGCTCACAACACCGCAATTTCCATTGTAGGCTTTTGTCTAGCGCTAAAGGAATTCTGACTGACAGATACCAAGGGCTTTTCTGATGTTATTTTCTCTGAGGAGCTAATGCTCTTCATTCTTGTTAATTCCCTCTGCTGCCTGGTTTATTTGTTCAGCAGTGCCCTAAACAAGAAAGGTTTCTTTTGAACAATAGACTGCTTTGCACTCTGTTCTCTGTGTGTGTGGTTTACTGAATCCAGTCCTAACGAAAATGTGCTGGTCTTCATCTGGTATGAATCAAAGCTATTTGAAGAGATGAGGGAGATATGCTTATTTACATCAGCTAAGGTTCTGACCAGCTGTCTATAGTATTAATATACAAATGTGTGCATACATGCACACATTAAGACCTACGCAAATCAATAGATCTTCAGCAACCTGTACTTGGATATGAAATATCTTATTAGAAATGCAAAGGCAAAAGAGAGAAATTAAGGCTTATTTCTTCCTTAGGTCAAGTAGGAGAATATACAGTATGACACTGTCTCCCAGTGCTAATAGCAAAATACTTAAGAGTAATGCTAGCAACAAAATCACATTGAGTAATGTTAGCAACAAAATCACCTCCTAAAGCCTTCTAGCATTTAAGTTGTTTCAGATGAATCTGCTTTATTTCAGAATTTTTAATATTGCTTAATGACCATTCCTATGTCCTACATACATGTGACTAGAGACTCTGGCTCCCTTTGTAGGCAACATGAAGTGGACACTTCAGCCAAACTAGGAAGTTAAATACTGCTTAGCTCATGGTATGGTGCACAGAATGTGCGGTGAGAGTGCATCTTAATGTACAGTACTAGCCCAGTACTCTGGATTTTTGCCAATATTCTGGAGTAAAATGTTTTTAATGAAATTGCCTGTTAGTATTTTGCATACACTAGCTATATTGCACGTAAAGGTGCAGTTCTTAAAGAACTAAAAACCTTGACTTGGGTGAGCAATTGGTTATGTTTTAGGGTACAGTTTCCAGCTGAAACCTAAACAATTTTTTTACTACCTCTTCAAATCTTACAAAAAATCTCAATGTAGAGGTACAAAATTGCCTTCACAGGCAGAGGAGATACCTTAGTTTTCTAAAGCTCAGGAAAAACAGTGAAGTATCTATCTAGCATTATCACTTTTGTGAGAAAATAAGTATCTCCTATGTAAATGCATAAATAAGAACCTATAATTAGCATCCTTCCAGCAGTACTAGAGACAGCATTTTCTACATTGTGCTGAAAACCACAGTGAGTCTATGCCCTGTGATTGTTTTTATGTTCTTTGTATGTAGGAAATAAAGTAAAAACATGGAATCATAGAATCATAGAATCATAGAATCATAGAATCATAGAATCATAGAATCATAGAATCATAGAATCATAGAATCATAGAATCATAGAATCATAGAATCATAGAATGGCTTGGGTTGGAAGTGACCTCAAGGATCATTAAGTTCCAACCCCCCTGCCATAGGCAGGGTTACAGGCTGCTAGATCAAATTGCCCAGGGCCCCATGCAAGCTGGCCTTAAATACCTCCAGGGACAGGACATCCACAAACTCTCTGGGCAACATGTCTCAGCACCTCACCACTCTCTCAGTAAATAACTTCCCCCTGACATCCAATTTTAATCTCCCTTCAGTTTAAAACCATTCCCCCTTGTCCTATTGCTACCTACCCACGTAAAAAGTTGATTTCCCCCAGCTTATAAATTCCCATTAAATATTGGAAGGCCATGATGAAATCTCCTTTCAGCCTTTTGTTTTCCAAGATGAACAAGACCATTGCCTTCAGCCTGTCCTCATCGGAGGAGTGCTTCAGTCCTTGGATTATCCTTGTGGCCCTCTTATGGATCTTCTCCAAAGCTCTACATCTTTTCTGTGCTGAGGGCTCCAGACTTGGACACAGACTCCAACTGGAGTCTCACAAGTGCAGAAGAGCAGGGTCACCAACCTCCAGACCAGGCTGCCCAGAGCCACATCCAGCCTGGCCTTGAATGCCTCCAGGGATGGGGCATCCACAACCTCCTTGGGCAACCTGTTCCAGTGTGACACCACCCTCTGTGTGAAAAACTTCTTCCTAATATCTAACCAAAACCTCCCCTGTCTCAGTTTAAAACCATTCCCCCTTGTCCTATCACTGCCCACCCTCATAAACAGCTGTTCCCCCTCCTGTTTGTATGCTCCCTTCAAGTACTGGAAGGTCACAATGCGGTCTCCCTGGAGTCTCCTCTTTTCCATACTAAACAAGCACAGTTCCCTCAACCTTTCCTCACAGGAGAGGTGCTCCAGACCTCTGATCATCTTAGTGGCCCTCCTTTGGACCCACTCCAAGAGTTCCACATTATTCCTGTACTGGGGGCTCTAGGCCTAGTCCCAAGACAGAGCCCTAGGAGACATCACCTGCCACCAACCTCCACCTGGACATAGAGCCATTGACCACAACCCCCTGGCTGTGACCTTCCAACCAATTCCTTATCCAACGAATAGTCCATGCTTCAAATCCATATCTCTCCAATTTAGAGATCGGGATAAAGTGGGAGACCATGTCAAAGGCCTTGCAGAAGTCCAGGTAGATGACCTAAGTTACCGCAGTAACTGCATCAGGAATCACTACTGGCCATTGTCAAAAAATTAGGATGTCTGATACCATGATGGATACTAATAAAATATCTGACCCAAAACCTAAGTAAAAATCTAGCAAGACTTTCAGTTGTTATGGTCTAATCCAGAGGCAAATTACTGTGTTAGGTTATGCTCAAAACGAGTTTTCTTTTATCTTTTATTACTTTAACACTTTCATTCAAGTTTTAAGAAAGATGATGGTTTAGATATGGTAGCTGCCATCTCAGCTGACTGCAGATGGTGCTAGGAAATGGTAGACGGGAATTTGTACAGCTTGAAATAATTCCTAACATCATTATGCTCTAAGTGTGAATGCTCAGATCCTGCCAACTTCCATGCATGCCAGAAGTTACACATAGAAGAATATAAATCCAATTATGGCTTGTTTTATACAAATATAAACAGAAAAACAGAGAATAGCTGAGGTTAGAAGGGACCATTTGGTTGCCCATGACCACATCCCATCAGATTTCAAATGCCTCTACAGATGTAGACTCCACAGCCTCTCTGGGTAGCCTTTTTGAGTATTTGACTGCACTCATGGTAAAAAAAAACAAACCTGTTTTCTTGTGTTTGATGGCATTTCATGTGTTTACTTTATGCCCAGTGCCTCTTGTTCTGTTGCTGGCATCTCTGAGACTGGCTCTCTTATCTGCATTCCCTCCCATCAGGTATTTATCTTCAATAGAATCCCCATGAGCCTTCTCCAGGTTGAGGAGTCCCAGTTCTCCTGACCTCTCCTCATATAGAAGATGCTTCTGTCCCTTAATAATTTTTATGGCCCTGCACTGGACTTACTCTAGGGTCTCTGTGTCTCTTGTACTGAGGAGCCTATAACTAGCCCCTGCATTCCAGATGTGGCCTTGCTAGTGCCAGTTAGGGGGCAAAGATCAACACCCTCGGCCTGCTGGCAATCCTGTTCTTAATGCAGATCAGGATACCACTGGCAAAGACTTACAGGCAAACCAGGTCAAGTGGAAGCTGCATGTCCTATCAATTAGATTAATCTGTCCCAGTTTCAGAGACCTACGTTTAGGTTAGTCTGCTATGTCCACTTTCCACTCGGGACAAAAACAAGGTCTTCCAAAGTGTGACTCATCTAATTCTGAGGTGAAGATCTACAGCAGATCAGCTGAATCGCAGCTCAGAAAAAAAACTGCTGGCTGAAGTTCATGCTGTACACACTCAAATCCAGACTGTTAAGTCCCGTATTCTTTTCTTAGTACTTACTAATTCACAGCACGTGCAAAAGTATTAAGAAAGCTGAAGCTCAGGCAGATCCTCATGTTAGTGTGAATGGTTTCATAACAGAGAAGAAAATGACAGAGAAAGTATTTTAAGGGTTGTATGTTTGTCCTGTTATATCACATGTGCGTGTCTTCATGAGCTTCATTTCTGCTAATTGCAAATAGTTATCTGTTGATAGGGGATATAGAAATGTAATCAACTTCATGTACCTGTATTTAGAGAGACTGTACTCTTCAGTGTCTTCCCTGATGTTCTGGTACTTTGTTTATTTTTGATCTCTTGCCTCCATTTCCTTCCCTGCCTTTTTTGTCTTACTGCTAATTCTCATTTGCTCAGAACTCAGTGTTTCTTTTTTATCCTCCTCCCATTTGTCAGGTCTCTGTAACTGATGTTGTTGTTGTTTCTTTGCAGATATTTAAAAGCTGTGAGTACTGAGGCAGCTGCATGGGGCAGTGTACTAGTTATATAAAAGGACAGCTGTAAAAACATGTGCAGTGACAATTAAGCAAGAGCTGTTAGGAGCATAAAGCCATTAATTCTAATTGCAGCAATGCTCCTCTTAATATATCATTTCTAATATCAGAAACGGTGAAAAAGCTCCTGGAAGCATTCCACATTTACTTCCTCCAATTCTGTGCTACTGCAAATAAGGGAATTATGTTTGCCTTGTCACTGGCTGTATCGAGGAACTGTTATCTTCAGACATCCCTCTTTGGTCTTCTGATCTCTCAGGCACTTTAGCAGGCTCCACTTTAGATGCAGCAGAAGTAAAAGGCTAAGTTTCCAGCCAAAGGATTGTTTCTCATCAAAACAACTTCCACTTTCTTTACTGATTATTATAAAGGTCATACTGTGAATGCCTTCAGTAATCTTTTCAGGAAACCAGCAGATTAAGGTGGTCGGCATCATCTTCAAGAGTTCATCAGCACCTCACAAACTACACACTGACTATTCAGTCATCTTAATGTCATTAAAATCCAGAGTAGTTTCCAACAAGCAGCCACTCTTTAACTAGCTGATACAGAGCTGAATGACAAATATATGCTTAAGCAAACCAGATGAAAACACACACGGAACCCTACTCTTTTCAGTTGCAGGATGAAAGCTGATACATTACATGTCTGCATGCAATAAAACTTTTTTTGTTTTAATGTTCCTAGGGAAGCTTGAAACTAAATCCTTGCAAAACATCTGGTTGAAAACTTCAGCATTTTCATATTAAATGCTTCCTGAAATCTGTTTGTGTAACTGTACCATGCAGATTTGCTTCACAGCTTTGTAATAAATTGGTTCTAACTCATTTTGTTATCCTTGCACTGACTTTGATATCTCCTGCTGATAACATAACACCAGTAATAGTGCTACTCCAAGTTCAATAGTTAACTGATATTCTACGCACAAATTGTAAAGACAACCATATAATTTCTAGGTTTCAGCTTCATACTGTCTTACATTCAGTTCCTAAAGCTTTCATTCTCTGTTCCTTAGAAGTATTTAAATCCTGTTACCCCATAGGTTTCTCTCTCCAAATGTGGTGTTCAGCATCATGTTACAACTTTGTTGGCACAATAGATCCCTTCTTTCTGTGTAGTATCTTTGGATAAGACATTAAGAAACTTTGCACACCTCTGTGAACAACAGATGGCACTTTACTGCTGGCATTTGGAGCTTTGTGTCAAAGTCCTGGAGGGCCTGGGAAAGCAATCAGCAGCAAAGTGGAAGGTTTTTCCACACCAAATAGTCTTCCTGAGTGACCAAGGATAGGCAACCAAAAGGAAATCCAAAGAGACTCATACATTCGAGAAACGTTTGTACGCTGTCAGACATTGAGTTTGGATTTTGGGTAGGCCTATGTGGAGCCAGGAGTTGGACCTGATGATCCTCGTGGGTCCCTTCCAAGTTAGAATATTCTATGGTGCCATGATTTTAAAGCACACTAAATGCTCTGAGGATGATTCCTCTGACCTCCAAAGCACCTCGGTGCACTGTGATCCCCTTCTGGGCTGAAACCATGGCACGGGGTGTTATGCAGTGCCGGCTCAACTCACGGCTAAACGCAGCCCTGTGAACAGCAAAAAAGATTCAGCTTGCTTTACATTCTGATCAAGGAATTTGAGAATAAGCTTTAAGAATGCATAAATAAATAAATAAATAAATCAGTTCTATGGTTTGTGACTTCATTTTCAGTTGAAATGAATACATTACCAGCCGATTTTCACATAGAATGTACAGAGTTGCAATCAGATACTCAGCTCAAAAGAAAATGTGACCATGTCTCTCTACCAGACTTCTACAAGCCCTCTCTTACCAGAGAGAAATACTCCTTACTTCACAGCCACGCCTCATTCATGTCACCATTTTTTGGCAGTATATGCATTTGTGAATCAAGGATGAAGTACAGAAAGCGTAAAATTTCATCAGAAATCTCTAATGAACATCTTGAGATCTCACTGCAAATTGCAGCCACTGTCATTGAACCAGAGTGATGTGTTAGTTTCACAAAAATAAGGTCATGTATCTCACAAGTTTCCTTCCTTCCTTCCTTCCTTCCTTCCTTCCTTCCTTCCTTCCTTCCTTCCTTCCTTCCTTCCTTCCTTCCTTCCTTCCTTCCTTCCTTCCTTCCTTCCTTCCTTCCTTCCTTCCTTCCTTCCTTCCTTCCTTCCTTCCTTCCTTCCTTCCTTCCTTCCTTCCTTCCTTCCTTCCTTCCTTCCTTCCTTCCTTCCTTCCTTCCTTCCTTCCTTCCTTCCTTCCTTCTTAATATGTTTTAATAAAAAGCATTAAGATTACAATAAGTTTTACATAAGTTACCTTCTGTACATTGACTTTATTATATGCTTAATGAGAGTTGATTGGAAAGTAATGTCTCCCATTTTATGCTGTTGGCCCACAGTGTTAAAGGCAGATGTTGGTGTTGTGGCAGTAGAGGTTGAACCTTCCCACCAGCCTTCCATTAGATGTTGCTGCGTCACAGATGGCAGCAGAGGGACAGTCTGACAGGATGGTGTCTGACAAGGAAGTGTGTATGAAGCAAAGGCGTGTCAATGAATTCCTTCATGCTGCAAAAATGGCACCTATTGACATTCATCAACACTTACTGAACGTTTCTAGAGACCAACCAGTGGATGCGAGCGCAGTGAGATGGTGGGTGGTGAACTTCAGCAGTGACAACAGGAACAGTGGATCACATCCGCTGGCACAGGTTTTTATGAGCGCAGCATGCAGTCTCCTGTTCATTGCTGTCAAAAATGCAGAGCTAATGGTGATGACTATGTTAGAAAATAATGTTAAGTAGCTGAGAATCTGTTCAATCAGTGTTATTGTGCTCTTTGTATCTTCTGTTGTTTCCATGGAAACAAATGGGAGGCATTACTTTTGGAGTGGCTTACATATATGTGTCCCAAGACAAACCCTCTTCACTCAGTACAAACCAGGCAAGATGACAGTTTGGACACCCATGGCTTAACATGATGCTGATTTCATGCCTTCATATGGTTTCACATTTGTGTTGAGTGCATTGCGGAGCCCCAGCATAACTGACAGACCTCAGGAGCTGCCTCTCTCTCCAGGCCTTTTATCCTAATTTTGGTGCTAAGTAAAGCTCAAAGACAGATTGAGTACGAACTGAAGGAGGACTCCAACTGCCTCTGAAAGACAGAGGGAAATGGAAACCACTCAAGGGCTCCTGAAGTACTGGGAAGGATTAAAAACTAAACAAAACAAAAATCTGAATTTCTATGGCCTTAAAAACCATACCGACTTTTAAAAAAGTTTTGACTCTGCTTCAGATTAGCCACATAATTAAGACAATAGGACTCCATTAAGATTTACTGTCAATGGGAAGCGGTGAAACTAGTGGTGTGCTTACAAACAAAACTAGCTAAGATTTTGTACAACTGGAGACTACTTCATAAAAGTATCAAAAGATTTAGTGCAAATGTATATAGCACTTTGCATGACTCATAGAGTCTGTAAGTACATCCACATATTCTCAGCCTGATCGACCAGCCTGTTTCAGACAAAGTAGAAAACAACTCTTCCAAACAGCAAATAATTGTATAAATATATAACTGGAACAAAACCCTACAGCTGAAGTATAACACAGGAAATTCCATTTCAACATATGTCTTGATTCTTAATCCTGCCAGGTGGAATGGATCAACAAAAAAGGGAGAAGTCACTGTACATTGCAAAAAATGTTATACATTTATGGAGGTCATCCAGTAGAACAGAAGGAAACTCCAGAAATCAGCTACAACTTCCATTGCTAGAGTTCAGTTAGGTTCAAGTTTAGTGTCTGTGTGAATCACAACAATTCTTTCAGTTTGAATTTATCAGTGTCTTGCAAAAAAAAAGCCTTTTTCTTTCCTGAAATCCCTTCTCAAGTTATTTTCTTATTTATTTTTTTTTTCCCAATGTATACATGTTTATTTCAATAAAAACACAAGAGTACTGGAGTAATAGTTGGGCAGGAAAGAAGGATGTTCTATAATTTGCTCACAAGAGCTTCTTCAGATTGTCTCCAGTATGAGTAGCTGTTACAAGGCTACTTCATAATGTGCAACTACATTATATTTTATATATATATATTATATATTGCATTATTGTAGTGCAAGTTGAGGACTTCCAGTTTCCATTAAGTGTTAATTGGTCATCTGCTCTTCCTGATATACCTCTTAACCAAGAAGAACAAATCATGTTGGATCTTGATCATCAGCCATCAGCTGACTCTTATGAACTATGAGGGAAATTTTAAAAAGGGGGAGGGGGGGGGGGTGTCTCTTTTAAAACTGATGTTACAGACCATGAGCTGTAGGTATTCCCTGTCTACTCTTTTGCTTTAATGGGGTAATATTGGTGAACATCACAGGTGGGATATGATCTGGTAACAATACTTGTACATATTTTATATCAAGCATCTGCTAGTACTTAAGTATCTCATTGTAAAATATCTAAGGCTTTGTGCAGGTCAGGTCCTAGACACATTTCACACACATGGATTAACTGAAGAAAATCATTGAAGGGCAAAACCCCACAACATGAGCAAGTATAATGATGTACAAAATGCCAAAATTTGCTGATCTTATTTCTGAGCCTGCTTGCATGAGAGCCTGCACCTACTTCTCCCAGTTCTTTTGATTCTGTACCTTCAGAAGTTATGTGAAAAAGGCCATTAATGTAATCCAATGTTTCTTACAGCAAAATAAACTACACTGAAGATTAAATGTTGGAAGCTATTTTTAGCCAAACTAATTGTAATATTTTCACTAAAAACATAAGCTGCAAATGCTTCCTAAGGTAAAAGACAAGATGATGAAGAAATCTGGAAGGACGGGAAGACTACCAAAATACAGCGTTTCATAACGTAATTCTATCCAACGCTCCCCCTAGTGGCTTTGCATACACATCTGAGCATGTAGTCCCTCATGCACAAATGCCCCAGCCTAATGACAGAATGTACCACTAATAGGATTAAATACCTTGTCATCAGATAAGTCGAACATGGCAAAATCCCCGTCACTCCCAGCAATTAGATCAGAGCACAGTCCCGGCCCTTCCCGACGCGGGCAGCAATATTGCAGAAGAGGTGTTTCAGTATTAATGGTAAATATGTTGGGGTTTGTTTTTTTTTACATTTCTTTTGTAGGGGGTTTGTATTCCTTTGCAAAGTTAATCAGCCTTTTGCTGTAAATGTAAATTTACAATGTGCAAATGACTAAATAATTAAATCCAGGCTATTAATAAGTGCAGGCTTTTAATTAACATACGCAGTTGCAGTTGCTATGTGCATCTTCAAGAAGGCTGCACTGGTTAGCAGAAAGGAACTTAAACACTGTGTTCACTTGATGAGATGTAAGCTATAAAGTGTAGTTGAATGGTTTCTAAAAAACAAGTCCTTCTCATTAAACTGTTTCTGGGTGGGAAATGAAATAAATGTCATTTCTTCCCCTTATTTTGCAGGTGTTTCTTTCAATTTCTGATGTGTTTATTTTTAAAACTGATCTAGTTGCCAGTTTCTTAGTACACCTGTTAATGCCTTTGCTCTGTTAAGTATTATCCTGAAGGACAACGCATATTTGGAGATAAGGAGAGAAATGACACTCTAGAAATGTCCCTTTTAAAATCTGACAGCAATGTTTAGCATGGAAACACTTGTAACATGAAATAACGATAAAAGAAAGTTAAAGGATTTTAGTAGAGTAGTTAGTGTGCTTTGCAAGGTAGGAAAGAGAATGTCTGAGCTCCATAAGCCTGCAGTTTTATATATCTGTGTCCTGGTTCTATTAAACCACTGTGTAAACTCAGTAGAATTAATCTATTTAGATCTATCTAGAATTAATCTATTAATAGATACATAATGAATGAGGCCAGCTTCTTACTCATGTGTTTTCACTAACGGTATCATTTAAGAGCATGTTATAGATCTCAGAAGTTATGGTTAGAGAAAAAAATTAACAAGATTGTATTATACTTAGTAAAAACTGCACCTAGGCATTCGAACACCACAAAGATGCTTACATTTAACTATTTCAACTTGCTTCTTTAACAGAAAGAACATGAAGTCCTCTTGGTTATTTATAATACACTTGCTATGGCTGAATGGTCACCAGTGTGCACCAACCAGGCAGGAGGAAATAAATCTACGGGAAAACCTGAAGAGTATGTATGCAGGGGTGTGCTGGAAGCCTTCAGGCCGGGGTCTCCACTTAGGCTTGCTCTGGTTTGCTTTGCCTTTTGCACTCATTGGAGTCAAGAGGTTCTGCTTATAAGCATGGACTGACTTTCACGGAAGCAAAGTATCCACACACATGACTGGGAGATAACAACTGAAATGAGAAACAAGAGGGATTAACAGAGTCCCCCTTATAGAAACTGTTTACAACATTTTGATAGGTTATTTGCTCCATCATAGGTCATTAGAGTATAAACCAAACCTAGCAATTAAACCAATCATTTCATATTTTATTATGCCCAGCTGTAAAATATAATTATTAGAAATAATTGCAATAAAATTACTTAATAAAGAAAAAAGCAGCTGTAATGCATATACTCACCTCGAAGCATAGCTTTATTGTGTAGGTCAGAATCCCAGCAGGATCAGCCATGAAGTGTTCCATAGCTTCATTGTATTTTAAAAATATTTCTGTGACAAACAGAATGCTAGGAGAGGGGAAAGAAGGCTAAAGCAAAGACCTGAATGACACGTGCTTTTGGCATTCTCACAGTAATGTGCACTTCAGTTGTTTTTATAGCCCCAGTAATATTCAGAGCAGTTTTGCAAAGAGAACAAATAACGGGTTTCCACACAGGCAGAGACTCAAGGTCTAATGTGGAGTCCAACCTGCCTTTCGCCAACACTCTACAGCCATTATCTCACAGGAAGCCTAGAGATTATATTTTAGGAAAGTAGGTTGAAAACTCCTGTAATCCGTATTTTCAAAATGTTACGTGAAACTGTCATTGATTGATTTCAGATTAAAAATAAATATATAGGTTGTGTCAACAAGAAACTGGCGAGCAGCCCTAGGAGATTCCCAAAACCCAGCATGAGGCCCTGAGCATCCTGCTCTCATCGACCCTGTTCTCATCAACCCTGATCTGAGCAAGGAGTTGGACCTGGCCATCTCCAGAGCTGACTTCCAATCTCAACTATTCTGGGGTTCAGAGATCAGACATGGGATAGCTAAATACATAGACTGAGATACATGCAGCTAATCACTAGCAACAGCTCTGGGCTGAATTCTTATCTGATGGAAAATGTCTTGGCTCTGTGTTATTCAGCATTCACTATCCCATGAGTTGGCTCTGCAGCTGTAGGGAAACATAAAGCTGTTTCACTTTGTCATTAGAGAATAGCCATTTGTGCTAGTATTAAAACTGGATTAACTCACTGTATAACTTGGCTTTTTTAGCTTTATCTGAAGTTGGAGAGAAATATGTAGATGAAGAGGTAAAGAAAGCTTTGATTGGTATCAAGCACATGAAAATTATGATGGAAAGAAATGAAGATAAGCACATAGATCTGATGAAAACCTTGAAGAAGAGCAGTGAAGAAAAACAGGTAACAAGTGCATCTGTTTTCATTTGTTTGTTTGTTTGCTTGTTCTTAAAGTTGAATCTATTTTTAATCCAAGATAAAGCAGGTTGTACATAGGTTTTAGTGTACCTCCTTGAAGTGGTAGAGTATGTGTAGACTCCCTTGGAGTCTTTCTTGGAAGAATGAAAACCATACTGTATGTACACCCTGAAGAGTATAAGTCTCTTTGTGCAGTCACATAGAAAAGTCAGGAGTAATGGGAAATCCTCACTTCTGCTTTTCCTCCCTAGCAGAAGAAAAATCTTACAGCAGCTGTATAGATGTTCTCAATGCCTGTGTCCCTGAAGCAGGAGCTGGGCCAACAGAAATCCTTTTCTAGCCTTGATTCATGTTTCTGAAAAAGTGAACATCGTTTTACTTTTTCCAGTTCCTTAAGAAAGAGCCGGTGTGTTTGCAGACACATGGCATTCTAAGGCTCCAGTTCTGACTGAATCTTTCAGTCTGCACTATTACTTCCAGTGAGGAAAATTCCATCTTGGCCCAACTTAGAGATTAGTTTAAACTGTCCGTATTATCAAATCAAAAAGCACACAGTAACTTGTTAACTTTGGGAACACCGGTGCACTCCCATTATCCAGCCTGTTGTTGGTTCTTGCTGAATGAGTTCATTTATCCAGAACTTATCCTCACAGTAAGAGTTTATGAAACACTGAATAAGCATATTTAGAAAGATGAGAAATAATTAAACACAGACCATGGATATCACAATTACCTGCTCTACCAAGAACATACTGACCAAAGTTTTCTTTTCTGTGAGACTTTCCTCTAATGAAATACTGCCAGAAAGGAGTACGACTGATGCATTAAAGGGTTTCTGCCATGGTTGGAAACAACTTGGAATATTGTTTGGAAATGTAAATTGTTAAAATACATTGCACTAGAAGAAAGAAATGAATGATGTGCAATCTATTTTTACTAGAAAGTTTCCTGTCTTTCCATTGTCCAGTCTGTTCTAAAATGCTCATTGCAACAGTTGATCGTGCTTCTGCAGCAGAAGAAGGAAATACCCTCACTACAACCTTTCCATTAGAATAGTCACCCAAAGAGGGTTATGTACTTGTGAATATTTCTGCATTAGAGAAGGAATTTATGTATGGCAAGCACCTAGCTTTGTGAAGTATCGCAGGCCCTTGCAGAACAGAGCAGAGTAACAAGAAAGGACTATTTGGGGAACAGATGAATACTCAGTGTGGAGATGAAAGACTTGTGTTGACTCCTGACCTTGTGAGAGCTTGAATGCTTCTTGCACAGCAAGCCTCATGGTTTTTTCACCACCTCAAAAAAATCCAGGTAGGCCATAGAGATCTGTCTGGTTATGTAGGCTGCACTATATTGTTGAGAGAACAACATCAGGAAAACTGTAAGGAAAAGCTTTTCAGTTTTCAGTTCCTCCACATGTGATTGCAGCTGAGAAAACATCCTACCCCAGTAGTGAAGGAACTCCAAATAACAAAAATGAGCAATCAGCTCTGGGATTAACGTTCACAATATCAACCTGACAAGTGCAATCAGCAGAATCTCTTTTCTTATTCAGGAAGCCTTGCGACTTATGGATGAAGTAAAGGAAAGATTAGAAGAAGAAGAAAGACAATGCCAAGTATCTTTGAAAAATCTATGGGATGAATGTGAATCTTGTTTAGAAAGTACCTGCATGCGATTCTATACAACCTGCAGACATGGTTTATCAACATTTAGAAGCAAGGTAAGAAGAAATTTTGTATCTGGCAAGTATTCTTGAATTTACAGAACAGTTTTAGAGAGAGCACAGCTTGTTTTCTCAGTGTCCAGCTCTGTCAGTAGCACTGACTTACTAAAACTGATTTAATTTGGAAGGTCTGGAAATGCGATGTTACAAGGCACAGACCATAGTCAATTATATTCATTGAACACAGAGCTAAAACAAGGTCTGGGGCACCCTAGTGTGACACCATGGACGCTGATCATTCCCCTCCTGTGGAGTCTCGCTAGATACACTGTGATGTATCTCACAGTAGGAGCTGCACTACAATGCTCTGTAGCTGTTTGTGAAAAATAATGTGTAGATTATATATGTTACAGAAGAAAATCAGCAGAGTTAAAACTGTAGATTCAGTTAGGAATACTTAATAGGGGGAGGGGGGAATCACTGACTTACACATCATATTTTCCTATATTTATATTATTTTATTTCTATTCTTCAAGTAACAAAATGACTTCAACTGTTTTGTTGTTTTCAACAGGGGAAACCATTAGCAGAGCTTTCCCCAGTTCTACTAGAAAGTATGCTTTCCTGACTGGTACATTACTGTTACAAGATATAACTGCCTTTGACACTTTTGCTAACTTCCTCTGTGGGCAATATGTACAGGTATACATGCACACCTGCACGTGGCATGGTGTTTCTTAACCCTTACTGGTTTTCTAAGGCCATAAGGTGTGGCTACACATAGCACTGCACCTGCTCTGTCAAAGGCACTGTGTCACAGCATGAAGCAGGGATGAGAAGCTGAAGTGCAGGGAACAGGAACTTCCCAGAACAGAATTTCACTTCAGTCTCTTCCATCATCAAATCATGGACTCAGAGCCACTGTTTTATTGCTTTTAATGGGTTTCGGTTTGCAGAGGAATTTGAGCACTTGGCCATTGGTGAGACGCAAGGGCATTTATAGGTCACGGTGAGAACAATTGCCTTCTGTTCTCTACATGACACAAAACTACCACAGAAATGTTTCCAAGATAAAGTCCAAACTGTTTGTTGGATAAAACCCAGAAGCCAGTACTGACTTTGAACCTCAACAGGCTGAACTGATTTTTCTCCAGATCTGATTTGTATCTAATGATTTAGACTAAATGAACTTTCACTAGCATCTTAAATTACTTTGGAGAATATACTGTGATTTTGATTATTGAAAGAGTCCCTTGTTTCTATAGGTACTTGAAAAAATGTTTAGAGCTACTTCTCTGAGAGAAGAAAAACTGATAAGGCTGAGGGAGCTGGCCTTATTCAGCCTGGAGAAGAGAAGGTTGTGGGGCAACCTAATTGCAGCCTTTTAGAACCAAAAGGGTGCCTATAAACAGGAGGGGAGTCAACTCTTTGAAAGGGTAGGAGAGGGCAACAGGACAAGGGGAAATGGTTTTAAGTAGAGGGAAGGAAGATTTAGGCTGAATGTCCGGGGAAAGTTCTTTACTATGAGTGATAAGGTGCTGGAACAGGCTGCCCAAAGAGGCTACGGATGTCCCATCCCTGGAGGTGTTCAAGGCCAGTTTGGATGGGGCCCTGGGCAGCCTGGGCCCTGAATGTAGCAGGGGCGGGTTGGAGCTTCATGATCCTTGAGGTCCCTTCCAACCTGGGCCATTCTGTGAGTCTATAGCTCCATGATGCTATGATTCTGTGATGATTCTGTGATTCCATAAACTGTCAAGCAGCTGATCTATCTCTTTCTTATATGCAGGTTGAAGATTTTTTGAGGAAGATACCTCCACTTATTTTCCCTTTTCATGAAGATCAAGGAAAAGACATCCAGTTTAAAGAAAAGCCCGAGAAAGAGGATACTCAGCTAGTAAAAATGGAAGATCTATTTAGCCAACTGTTATCAGACATGGGCTCAGTGTTTGACAAAAGTTTCATGTTTTTCAAGCAGATGCAAAAAGAATTTGACCAATCCTTTCAAACATATTTCATGTCTGATCTGGATTTGAGTGAATCCCCCAGCATGCCTGCTTTACCTGAGGCCACTACCAGAAATGATGGCTTACAAAAAGACTGGGGTATACCAGCCTTCCTGCAGACAGTCTTTGATTTCAGCAAGACAGTGTTTGAAGGTGTCAGTGAGGTGATTACAGAGGTATTCAATGAATACAAAGATAATAGAAGAGATTTGCCAGAACAAGCCAAAGGCAAGTGTTGGAAATAAAAATCAACTGCACTGTCAATGATACCAAACCTCTCAGGACAGCTAACCCACAGCTGATGGTTCAGTTTGTAGCACATTAATTTTACATATGATATGGGAGTTCTGGGGGTTCTGGGCTTTCTTGGTTAAACAGACATGGGTTAAGTATAAGTTCATTGGTTAAATTAAAAGGTAAAAATCACCTAGAAAACTCATAGAAATATTGCAGTGTGACTTGGGTGTCCTACACAGAGTGATTTTCATGGCATTATTCTGCAGGAGTGTGTCTGCAGGAGTTTCTCAGGAGCTCCTGAATTCATAGCAGATGCAGGTTTTCAAAAGGTTGACTGACAGGTCTGATATCAGCGTGTGTCAGGAAGACTCGTATATCATATCGTACTGACATGTCTCCAACTCTAAAAATTCTGTGAGATGTCATGGCGTATCCCTGCCCTTGCCAGACAGCCGCAAGCCTTCCCTAAAGCTCCTGCTGCAATGTCATGTACCAGTCACATACAAACCAGCCAAGTGATTTTCCAGCAACCAGGAAAATTCTGTGCATAACTTCAGGGTCAGGTGATAATACTCGATGGGGGAAACAACCCTCAGTCAACATTTAGAATGCAAATAAGCTTTATCTTTCCTATCTTATTAATAAAAATAGAAATAAATAGTAATTGGCTGTCAGTGGGGAATACGCTACCATTTATAAGGGAATTAATTATACAGGGGCATGAATACTTTGGAAGAAAACATGGCTTGCATCTTCTCCCAACCTCTATTTTGCTTGGCACACATAGTAAGTAACAAACATGTATTTGTCAAGATGTTCAACTTCGTGGCAGTCTAAAAATACTGTAATTTCATCCTAGGTTCTGACAGGGGTGGCATGTTCTCAAAAATCGTGTCAGGACGTCAAAGGACTCTGTGCAAAGAGCTTCGAGAGAATTCCTCCGGATGCACACAGTTTCATGAGAGATGTCAGAAATGTCAAGACAATCTTTTGCACGGTAAATAGATATTTCCTGATGTATTTCTGCAACGTGTTGGCCATTGGTTTGTACGCCTTGAGGCCGTCACCTCCTACTGTGCTCTTTCCATATTTATGGAATTAACATTCAGTCACGGGCTTTTCACTGTAATTATTAATTCAAACACTATTAGTCCGTCCAGAAGATTTCAATTACCTTTCCCCGCTATCTCCACACAGTGTCAGTATAACTCAGTTGTTAACTTACTGCTGGAGATCCAAAGTTGTATACGCTATAACAGAATACCTGTGGGCATTGTTAGAGCAAGAGGTGAGGCAGCAATTGATCCTGCTTGGTGCAAAAGCATTCCTGATGCTGGTTTCTTCTGCAGACAACAAGACAAAATGTCAGGTAGCATTAGCTTCTCACAAGGAAAGAAGAGTTTGTAAGTGCTCTTTGTTGGACCACATTGGCAAGCAGGGCTGACATGGAGAACAAATAAGGGAAGTGCTCGTCGGTACATAAGTAGATAGCAAATCTCTGGCATGCATTCTCCATGGGCAGCTGGAAAAAAATCAGACTGCAATACCTATAAATGCTCTCAGGACTCCTGCTGCAGCATAACATGCTGGTGTATCCAGTTATTTATGTTTTAAGAGTCACAGAAAACACTTAAACCCAAATATCAGAACATCTCCAGTGTGGCAGATGCTAATCATCCAGGGATATTTTGGAAAGGGCACTGGACCATTTCCAGCTCACTAAAACTATCTTTTTGTCTACACCTTTGTATTACACAGAACAAAGTTTTAAACTAAAAGAGGGGAGGAAATTTTTCACTGAGAGGGTGGTGAGATGCAGACACAGGCTGCCTAGAGAGGCTGTGGGCACCCCATCCATGGAGGTGTTCAAGGCCAGACTGTGAGGGCCCAGGGGCAACCTGATCTGGTGCCTGATTTAGTGGGTGGCAACCCTGCCTGTAGCAGGGGGTTGGAACTAGATGATCTCTGAGATCTCTTCCAACCCAAGCTATTCTATGATTCTTTAGCATGCTTGAAGGTCTATTGCCAAGCAACACAGTACACACCTTAAAGAACTTAGCAAGTTGTAATACAGCAAATTGGTTAATTAATCCATTCAGTCATTGTAAGCTTAAACTAAACCTACCAAAATAGGTCAGCAAGAATTTGTTTGTTTTGTTCAGCATAGTTTAAACACCAACTCAAAAATATACCCCATCGCTAGACCTTTGTTGTAGTTTTCCTTTATTTCTGTACTTCAGATAGAGAAAAGCAAGTACAAGACACCTTGTTTTCCTCTAAGCTTCACACTGGCTGTCTTTTGAAACAGATTGCCCAAATGTTCCTGAACTGCACATGAAGTTTGACGAAGCCTTTAAGCTGGTTAATCTCTCTGGTGAGCAGTATGAGCAGATTCTCCAGATGGTTCAGCGTCATACAGAAGACACTTCCTACTTGCTGAACAAAATGAAAGAAAGATTTGGGTGGGTGTCAGAGTTATCCAATATGACCATCGGGCCAGAAAATATTTTCAATATAGTCAAGGTAAGGGTTACCTACTAAGGGGACCTATTGAACAGTACTGTCTTCCATCTATCCCTTGCTCAGAGCTGTGTTCTTGGGGATTGTGGATGTTTGTATACATGTACATTTTGGTCTTTACAACATGAAGTCTTTACTCATCTCATCCAGAATATACATTAATAACGTTTTAATAATCCCTCAGTGAGTTTAATAATCCTTCAGTGAGATGAATCTACAGAGATTAGAAACTATTTTCCTCTAAATCCTTTTAGTCAGGTGGATGGCTGACAGGCTAACCCAAATCATTGCAGAGAAGAGTAAATTGACACTAGCAGCTTTGACAGGCCCGCGATTACCTTTCTGGATAAATGTCACTATACTGGCCAGCAATACATCCTTACTGGATCACTGAATATATAGCTACGTGTCTCTGTCTGTACCTATCTGTCACAAAGCTCAAAGAAAGCAAATGCTATGCAGGTTATTGCAGTGGAAGCTGCATATAATAAGCAGCAGCTGTCAATATGACTTGAAATACATCACGATTATCTACATCTCACACACATGAAGACATCCAAAGTAAATTAAAATGATTTCACTGGGCTGGGGACAAATTCTGTTCTCCCTTTCAACTCAGAAATCTAGTGCACTACTGTTACTACAAGACCTTTATGAAAATTATTATGCAATATGCAAAACAAAACAAAACACAACACGAGGAACTAGGGAATAGCTCATATTTAAGCTCACTTTCCCAACCAAGTCTAAGCTACCTGCTTAGGAAAATAAAGCTGCAGAGCTAAGTCTGGTTTAGAAAAACAGATAGGGCTGAGAAACTTCAGTCAAGCAAACCTCCTCTTGAAATCAGTGAGAACAACTCACACACAGGTTTTCAGTATGTGATTGGAGGCTCTTTATAAATGCAGTCTGTGGTTTAAATATTAACTTACAGTTCTTAAACGTGGTCTTGCAGTGCCATGTCACATCTTCCCACCACTTACAATAGGCTTTGGCATAAATTCAAGGCATTCACTATCTTTTAATAAGAAAGTAATTTCAAGAAGGTAGACAAGATTAAAATATTTTTTCTATTTAATTTTCCCTTACTAAATATGGAAGTAGCCATAAATGAAACTGATAGCTTACAGCTATTTGTAGTGCTAAAGTACTGATTTTCTCTCATCAAGGTGGTACCTGGGGATGCTTCTGGTGCAAATGAAACTGTGGTAGACGTGAATATATTGACTTCGCCTACTTTCACCATTAAAGTTCCTCCCCACTTAGACCCAAAGAGTGCTGAATTCATCGAGTACATAGCTGGAAAAGCACTGCAACTATATAAGCAGAATTTTTAAGTGGTAAGTTCATCTCTCTCTCGCTTCTCAGAGACTGCAGCTCTTCATAAGAGATGTTTACATTGCAATAAACGTTAGTTGGAACAGGATTCTGTCATGCTATATTCAAGACTGTCTCTTTGGAAACAACACTTTGATTGAAAGACAAACACAAGTGCTACAGAAAACAAAAATAAATGCTCAGTGTTCTAGCCTGCAAAACACAGACACTATGATATTAAAAGACTACACTTATTTAACTGTGAAAACCCTCAATCTTTAAGTAACATCTGGGATGAGGTAATTTAATGACAAATATTCCATCAGAAAAGGATTGCCTCACAACCACAATCTGGAGCTTTGGCATCAGATTCAACATCTTTGCATTCATTAATCGAGTATAAAATGGAATTACCGCTGCTCATCTTTTTTCTTCTTTAATTTTAGGTTGTGTTTAATAGCATGTTCCATATTATTTTTGACAAAAAATGTGCTGCAATGTTAGAATCAGCATCACAATTTGAAAAAGCTGTTTTGCCATCAAATTTGCACATTATCAGTGTTCTACTCAGAGTAACAGTGTTAACACTGTTTACAGAATCTGCAAATTGACTTGTAGGAGTGTTCATAGAAAGACCTTTCCCGTGGCCTTCTAAATATTTTTGTAGGAAGGGCTTGCGGAGATCGCTCTCCATGCTTAAGAAACTGGGGAAAGGAAGAAATAGGCTGCAAGAATGAAGAAACAGTGTTTCATGTTCTCTAACCTTATGGAAAATCTCCAAGAAAGGGAGCATAGCTTTTAAGTGTTGCTACTGGTATCACACCGTCATGGAGCTAGTCACAGTCCCAGGGAAGCCTCCAATATGTGCAGCTCTGGTGGATTCCAGTACTCACAAATGGTTCTTCTAGAAAGCATTCCTGTCATTTTTATCATTCTTTAGATGAGAGATTCACAATTTTTAAACAGATGAGATAAATCTCTTCCATCAGGGAGGCTGAGGTGGCCTACAGAATTTAGACAGAACATAATAAGCCTCACCATGAACTCTGGTTTAGGCTTATGTTGGTGAAATTATATGTATTATACTCAAAATGCATCGTTTCCAATAGTTATTAGCATATAAAATGAAATGTTCAGCACCATTTCTATATTGCTTTTCTTCAAAATTCTCTCCAATTTATACAGTTATTGATACCATATACTCTTTCAGATAATGTGAGGCTAAACTTCCTGGTCTAATGATGCCAATATAAATTTCCATAGCGTGATTATGGCTTTTAGCCTCAATCTCCTGCGCAACACAACTTGCATAGCAATCTCATACCTGAGAAAAGGTGGTATTTCCAAATTGCAGTACCATTTTATGTTCTGTTTGTGCAACAGTTTCAGGGTACATGAAAGTATGACAAAAGGAAAGAACAGGAACTCCACAAGAAAAGAGGAAGATCTACAGGAAGGGAAACAAGAGAAAACAAATTGTTTCAGTCTTTCTTATGTGTCAGATGTGTTTCATTTCACATTTGTTCATTCAGTTCACGTTTGTACATTCCCCATATACAGATCTTTCCAAATCTTTCTATCAAAAAATAAAAAGTTTGATCATTTATTTTCTTTTCTCTTAGGAACGAAGATGTGGGAAAACTCAATCCCAGAAACCCGTGTACTCTCCTTAGGTGAAATACTCCTTAGCACATTGTTCAGCTATTTGTTAAATGACTATGTTTAAAATAGTTGCATATACATAAAATGTTGCTTAATAAATACTGTGACATATGAGCTAGCAACTGATGACTGTAGCAATCCTTCATTAAAATACAAATTCAAGCCCACTTCGAGAGACGTTTGTTTAAATAAAATGTTGTTTATGTTGTAAATTAGGTGATCTTTGAGGAACCACCTATGGCTCCGGTTATGCAAAGATTTAAGGAAATAATTAGCTGTAAACATGCAAATAACTCCTATTTGCATACTTAAATTCGGGCACATTTTCAAGCCTTTTCAAAATTGTTCCCTACAGATATTGCGCGTTCAGCTAAGCCTGAAACAAGCAGATTACCATATGCGTATTGCATATTATTTTCCAATGAAAATGTTCCATTTCTTCTTCCAGTTGCTTTTGATGTTTGTAACGCACATTAAATTACTTTTCTGAATATGCATCAATGAGTAAGTCTTCTGCCCTTAGCACTTTTTACTTGTAGTTTGCCTTTGGAGCCATAATTAACAGGGAACTCTTTATCAAGGAAAGATGTTTGCCTTTTCCTACATTGTTGTTGTTAGCTTGCATGGTATTTGCAAATTATATTAACTAAGAACAGATACAACTCTCAGAAGCAAAGCTCTAGGTGTTTTGGTTTTCTTGGCTGTGGTTGAACATTTTTGTATGCATTTACATGTACCATTTCCAACTTTATCTATGCAAAATAAAATGTATGCATTTCAAAGTGCACACAGGAGACAAAAGGAAAACGGCAATTTAATTGTTTTAAGTAGTGGAAATGATACGTTTTCCTGTCTGCAGTATGGAAAAATTAACATTTTCTAGCCTACAGTTCCTGTTCCATTCAACTTCCTTTATATTACAGAACACTAATCTTGAGAGATTAAGCAGCCATAATTCCTGGAATCAAACCAGTTGCTGGAAAGCTGGACTTTATCTGAGAGATACGTACCTCTTACCAAACACTTAACTACTAAGATGTACTGTACTATAACAAAGAAATATTTAGAGATGGTCTGATTTGGCCAACAGACAGAATATACCTTGAAAATCTTCAGATGACACTGTATTGGGAGCTGTGCAGAAGGCAAAGTTCAAAACACAAAACGATGCTGAAAAACAGAGCGGTAGATACCAGCAAGGTGAAACACAACCACGGTCAGCACTGAGTGTTGCCCTTAGAGAGAAGGTATAGCATAAAAAGTGCACCGCTGTAAAAGTCCAGGAGGAGAGACACTGTAGGCCAACTTGAGTGGGGACGTGGACTCATCAGTTCAAGAAAGGCAGGGAACTTCTAAAGAGGGCCCAGCGAAGGGCTACAAAGATGATGAGGGGTCTGAAGCATCTGCCTTATGAGGAAAGGTTGAGAGACCTGGGGGTGCCCAGCCTGGAAAAGAGAAGACAGAGAGGAACTTTATCACTGTTTATAAATATCTAATGGGTGGGAATCAAGTGAACGGGGCCAGGCTCTTTTCAGTGATGTGCAGTGACAGGACAAGGGGCAACGGACACAGACTGGAACACAGTAAGTTCCATAAAAACATGAAGAAGAACCTCTTTGTGGGTGTCAGAGCACTGGAACAGGCTGCCCAGAGAGGCTGCAGAGTCTCCTGCTCTGGAGATATTCAAGACCCCACTTGATGCTTTCCAGTGCAACCCACTTTGGGGAAGTTGCTTTAGCAGAGGGTTGCATTGGATGCTCCCTTCCAACCCCTACAATACTCTCTGGTTGTGTGACTGATGAAGTACCATTCAGAAGCCCAGCCACCCTCGCAGCCCTCACACTTCGCCTAACGTGGAGCACACAAGGAGCCGCCGGCGTCCTTCCGTGAGCAGGAGGCGGCGCTCACGGGGCCGGGGCGGGGAGAAGAGGGAGGTGGCAGCCCGCCCCTGCGTGCCGTGCGCGGGAAGGGAAACTTTTGGCGGGCTCGGCGGGGACGGGCGGGTCGCCACAGCGCATCCAGCTGAGGGGACCGCTTGTGTAGCTCCCTGCCCGCCATGCCGGCCGCGGAGGAGCCGTTGAGCGGCGAGCCGCAGTACCTGCAGCAGGTCCGGCACATCCTGCAGCACGGCCACCGAAAGGAGGACCGCACGGGCACCGGCACCATCTCCGTCTTCGGCATGCAGGCGCGGTACAGTCTGAGAGGTCGGCACCGCCGGGACCCGCGGCCCCTCCGGCTGCAGGCTGCACCGGGAGCTGCCCGCAGTCCCCTCAGTCCCTCCCGTCGTCTCCCCGTTGTTTCCAGGGGCCGTCTTTCCGTGCCGGGGCGCGGCCGCCATCTTCTGCAGCCCCGCTGCAGGGCCCCGCGGAACGGGCCGGCCTTCCTTCCCCGTGCTGCGGTGGTTCGGCGTCCCCCGCTATGTTTACTGCATTGCGGGAAGGAGCAGGCGGTGGGTGCCGGTCTGGGGACAGGCCTGCTGTCATCTCGTGATAAAGGGGAAATCGTGAGGTAACCTTCCTGCTGTGCAGGTATAGGAAGAGCCGTCAGTGCAATAGATTCGGCGGTATAATTAAGGCTTTGCTTCCCGTTGCAAATACTTGTACAGCCCTGTGCTCTTGTCAGCCTTGATCCCAGAAGGAGCATGACACGTCCCTTCTCAACAGCAAACTTCTGTGTCAGACATGGGCATTGCCTTCTGTATGTGTAAAAACATAAGTTATTTGGGCAGATGTGATCAGGCTTTTAGCAGCAGTGCCCGGTGACAAAACAGGGGGCAGTGGGCACAAACTAGAACACAGGAAGTTCCATCTGAACGTGAAAAAGAAAATGCATTAGACTGAGGTTGGCAGAGTACTGGAAAAGGCTGCCCAGAGGGGCTGCAGAGTCTTCTCTAGGTGTTCAAACCCGACCTGGGTGCTTTCCTGTGTAATCTACCATAGGAAGCCTTCTTTAGCTTGGGGTTGGAATGGGTGATCTCCAGAGGTCCCTTCTACCCCCTACAATTATCTGTTTTCATCGCAACAAATCTGATCACATCTGACACCATGTAACTGTTTTTCAGATCAGTTCCCACTGCTGACGACGAAGAGAGTGTTCTGGAAAGGAGTGCTGGAGGAGCTGCTGTGGTTTATCAAGGTGCCGTATCTGGATGGCTCTATCAGTAGTAGGCCTGAGAATGGCATCAATATGATGAACTGGTGTGAAATGGGTTAAGGAACTTGGTGTGAATGCAGGCCCTTCTTTTTGTACAGCAGAACAGCCCACGCATACAAAACATTCAATGTATTTCAGTGAATGCTGTTGCATTGTTACAAATCAGAACGTTTTTTTCTTCTTTTCCTTTTTAAGGGAAATAGTCTGGTACAGGGAGAGCTTTTGCTGTTTTAATGATACCCTGCAGTTAAAAAGCCTAGCGGAGTCTTTTGTTGGTGTTTACATAAGAAATAATATTGTCATTTATAAACAATCTAATGATATGCTTTTCAGTAGGTAGGTAGCTTGTATTGATTTGAACAGAAGCAAGCAGTGAGGAACTACAGGCGCAGTAAGACTGATGTAAACACTAGGCTATTAAGTAGTAAAAAATGACACCCAATAGGGCTAATTGCTGCAGTTAAGAGTACTAAAATTCTATGGATAATATGTTGCAGAACAAGTGTTCCTTGAAATGCCGTGACAATGTGCTGATGTGGGAAAACCTGGCCAACAGTTTGTTAGATAGCAGGACTCACACACACATATACTTTTTTCAAGTATCTCTTTTTTCAAAGATAAAAGGCCGCTCGCTCCCCCAAACAGAATGCTTGTTATGTTGGATTTTTGAGTCAGCTGGTTGGCACTCACTGCAGAATTCAGTGAAACTTCTCCAGTTCGTTTTGCCATGTTTTTCATTTTTGTCATGTTAACAAAAGGGACTTTAAGACTTCAACTTCATTAGAGGCGGCTTGGAAAAGACAATGTCTAGGCCATACTTTATTGCCTCCTTTTATTCGTCTGAAGAATAAAATCTTGTTCTCTTCATGTGAAATGATATACCTTGACCTTGAGACTGTACTTTTTGTGAGTTAAACAACAGCAGCTTGGCTCCTCAAGCTGAAGTCTTGTAAGGTACTTATAAGATTTGTTCTGCCCAAGTGCGGGCATCTAGTACGTTAATCAGACTGGCCATCCTTTATGTTTAAAATGGAGAAATACTGCTGACTAGCAAAGCTTAATGCTTCTGCGTCAAATCATGTCCTCTGTTCTGGAATTAGGAGGTAAACTTCATACTCTCTTTATTTTGTAGGGTTCTACAAATGCCAAAGAGCTCTCTGCAAAGGGTGTGAAGATTTGGGATGCCAATGGGTCACGTGAGTTCCTGGATAAACAGGGGTTTTGCACCCGAGAAGAGGGGGACTTGGGACCAGTTTATGGTTTTCAATGGAGGCATTTTGGAGCAGAATACAAAGACATGCACACAGGTAATCATGTTAAAAAGCAGCCTTGATTGCTTGGTGGGATGACTGGAACCTCACTTCCAGAAGTCTGTGGGTGGGTTGGACTGTTGTTAAAAGGACTGTTCACACTGTGGAATGAAAACAAGAATGAATAATCTGTCTGAGAAGGGTGAATTTTGCTTTTTATTTTTTTAGTTAGTTAAATCTAATTATCTTGAAAGATTTAGCTTTGTATGTGATAGTTTGGTATTTATAGAACAGTGGAATCATACATAACGTATACATTATTTTTACTTTAACATAGAGATGGTATGGTCACTGGTAGATGGAGAGATGCGTATCTGTATTGCAGTCCAGAACCATGAGCTGGCTCAGTGACAGCAGTGGAATAAAGACTGTGCTCTCTGAATGCTGACAAAAGATGCTAATTCCATGATGAAATAATGCTAGTTCCATGTTGCACTTGTGCTGGCAGGAAGTGTTGTTAGTTCTGTATGCTCATGGGACACTGTGGAAAAGGAATCATAGAATGGCCTGGGTTGAAAAGGACCACAATGATCATCCAGTTTCAAACCCCTGCTATGTGCATGGTCACCAACCATCAGACTAGGCTGCCCAGAGCCACATCCAGCCTGGCCTCGAATGCCTCCAGGGATGGGGCATCCACAACCTCCTTGGGCAACCTGTTCCAGTGCGTCACCGCCCTCTGTGTGAAAAATCTCAATATTGGCATATTGACTACTGGCAGAGTGCAGGTTTATCCTTAACATGGGTGCTGCAAACAGTGAACTAACAAATCTAAAAACTAAATAAAATGTTTTAGCTTTCCTAACTTGAAAGATCCGAGTTACTGTGTAGAACAGAAAAATGAATGAGGCAAATTTCCATTGCTAATGGATTTCATTAAGGTGCACCACTAGTAGATGAGTAATTAGCTTCAGGATCTAACAAAACCATTTGAAAAAGCTTCTGGCACAGCGCTGCTGGTATATTACTATGTTGTTTGCCAACCAGCTTGAGTCTATCTCCCGATAACATAATTTGGTGTTGGGTTGCAAGAAGAGTTATTAGGAAAAAAATAGTTTCCAGCCATGCTAATTCACTGGCATGACTCAGAATAATGAGTAACAACTAATGACTCTTTTTATTCTGGTATCCATTCTGCTGTTAATTCCAATGAATTTCCATATAATTGACATCAAGCCTAAAATCAGCCAGTAAGGGTCACGGGGTGAACTGTAATATCCTGTGCCTTCTGGCTCTTGAGTGTTTCGGAAATCTAGTTTTCATAAATGACCTTGGTGAGTGCTAGATAGATGTATGTATTTACTTGTCAAAAGCTTTCCTCTTTTAAGCATCCAAAGAATGCGAGGCATTCTGTGTTACTGGCCTGGATGTGATTTTTAATCTTTATATTCAGTAGGAATACAATAGCATATAAATATCAGCTGCAGACAAAGGCACGTACTATAGAAACAGAACGGGAGAATTACTTTAAAAACCACAAATAAGAGATGTTAATATCTGTTGCTCATTCCAATTCAGCTTAGTCCTTTTTAGGTATCAGTGTCATCGTTTGTCGTCATAAATGATAAAGTAACATGTTTTGTGCAATTAATATATTGGTATCGCAACCTTTGTTTCCTGGGATGGAGTGTTAGTACAGACTTCTAGTTTTTGATGCTTGGAAGAAAACTTTCTAGATAGGAATGGTCCAATTTCAGTGGGTGCTAAAGATACTGGAAGCATTCAAAAGAGGTAGTTGGACATATTCTGATACAGTAATGAGAGCTTCACAAGCCTTAGAGCACCTGAAGAAAGACCAAGCATAACCTACACTTAGCGAGTGCCAATAGATAAATTTATGTTGTCTTCAAAGTGTCAATTATATCTTCAGAGGTTGTCATTTGAATATTGCTTTCCAGCAGGGTGTGGGCTGGGCTTTAAAAATAGATAACGATTTGAATCTGACTTAGGTCATATTTGGTATCTTGCTTCAGATTATTCCAACCAAGGAGTCGATCAGTTACAAAAAGTGATTGAGATGATCAAAACCAATCCAGATGACAGAAGAATCATCATGTGTGCTTGGAATCCCAAAGGTACTGAACTATGTGCTCTAAGGGAATGTTGTTGCATATAAAAGTACATAGACTGTATTCTAAGTACCATGTCAACATCAGTTCTGTGTTACTGCCTTGCCTTATTCTTTATAAAACTACCAGAAGTGCAGGTCACTAAGTGCAGTAAACGTGGTCAGGGATTGTCAGTTCTCCTTCTGCTTAATTCTCATGATCAAACCTCAAAACTTTTCAACTATTTTCAACTATTACTTCCAAGTTTTTCTCTCCAGGTTAAAGTGAGGAATATACATGGCTATCAGTGCCTTTTGACATACAGTCTCTGTTCAGAGATGAAGTTCTTATGCTAACAAGGTTAAAAAACAACAAGAATAAGGTGTACCAAAGCAGTGTGGTGGTTGGTTTTTTGTTTTGTTTTTTAGCCATGCATTAAATTAATTGTAAACTTAGAAAAAAGCATAGGACTAGAGAACAGAAGTGTTTTTATTGCAGTCATTAATCTCCCAGTGTTTTCCTTGGAGTCTGAAAGGGGATTTCACATGCTGCTGCTGCTGCTATTATTTGTAAGGCTAAACATTCTTACGTATCAGGAATGAATTAAGTTTTACTTAAGTAAGTTCACTGTCTTCACTTTAGGTATAAATACTCTTATTTTCTGAATTTATTTATCAATGATTAGTCAATTTCAAATCTCAACAAGCCATAAAGTTACATTGCAGTGAGAAGTGAGTAAGATAAAGCAACTTTAAGTTGCTTTAGGGTACATCCTTAATTTAGCTCTCTTAAATCTTCCTTTAGGGAAATAAATTAGCTCCCCTAGGTGAGTAAAGCTAAACTGCTGTGCAGCATTATGGCACAAATCTGTTCTATAGAATATCTGTTTATGACTTTTCTGATTGTACAGCCGAGGAGACAGCTTGTCATGACTCAGTCTTAATTGCTTAGGCAGCAGGTACTCTCTTGTTTCAAGAGAAGAAACAACAGAATCATAGCAATAGCAAACTGCACTACCTGCCGTATCTCTCACTGTGCTTATTCAGTTCTTACATTTTCAAAGTTAATGACACTAATGCAGTTTTGTTTTCTCTACCCCCTCCCCTTCTTCCTGTATTGTAATTCGTAGATATTTCTCTGATGGCTTTGCCACCTTGCCATGCTCTTTGCCAGTTCTATGTTCTAAATGGTGAACTGTCTTGCCAACTGTATCAGAGGTCTGGAGATATGGGACTAGGAGTACCTTTCAACATTGCCAGCTATTCGCTGCTCACATACATGATTGCCCATGTCACAGGGCTGAAGGTAGGCTATTTTATCATTTAATATGATGCTGACTGAAGAGTGAGGGACTGGAATGAGTGTACTGTTCAGGATCTTGCTTATATATATATGTATATCTATAAGCTAGATTGTTTAGGAGTTGTCAAGTCACAGAACTTGCAAGCCTGCAAAACTTATTTGAATGCTCTAGAAGTGCTTTGGGGTTTGTCTTGTGACTGTCACCTCTGCTTCCACAAGCTATGTTGTTTAGCAGTGGCTGAAGCTGCTAGTTTGAAACAACTTGAGCAAGTAATACATATGAGATGTGAAACAAAGCTGGATGCCACTGTCACATCTGTTTCCAGCATATGAGCAGATCAGCAGTGTTTGTTCAGTCACTGTAGCTATCACGTATTCTCCTTTCTCTTCAGCCTGGAGAATTCATACACACCTTAGGAGATGCTCACATATATCTGAATCATGTGGAGCCTCTAAAAGTTCAGGTAAGTACTCGTTTTGTGTTCTTGTACGCTTTTTATCTTGCACAGTGCTCATCAAATACCACATTGTCTCAGTATCGTACGCGCTGTTTTCCAGACACTAATTTGCGTGGCGTTTCTTCACATTTCTGCCCTAAAAATTGTACTACCCGAACTGGATATTATGATAGCGAATTGTTTTTTAACCTATGTAAAACTTGTTACAAACAGGAAGAAATACAAACATGACTGAAATGAATGTCTGTATGCTATTCCAGATCAAAATGTCCTGTTGTAGAACTAAGTTAAAGATCGAGAGCCTGTACCCCTACTTTTGACTTCATCATTGCAAAGCTTTAGAAAATCATTCTGCCCAAGAGGATAAACACAATAGAGCGTGTTTTAGGTATATTGGGAAAAGACAGCTCGTCAATTCAAGTTAGTTAATCAGTGTTACTGTTTACCTGGATAAGGCTGTATTTTCTTCAGGAGGTAATTTAGTGCAGGAGAAGAAAACAAGAATTTTATTTGGAGTGAATATCCTTACCATTCATACGGCTCAAAACCACCCAGAGATCCACCTATTGGGTTGGACCTTAATGCTCCTGTGAGAAACTGCAGCACGTGTGATGCGCATCTTCATCAGAATTTCCAGTCTTGTTTAGTCTGCAAGGAATCTAATTTGCATCCACTAGAGTTACTCTGCAAACAGAGACTGCTCACAGTGTGTTCAGATGCTGCTGCACCTAATCAAAATACTAAAGTCGATTATGTCAAACATCTATTGTAATTATTTTTCTTTATGCCTTCTTGGGGAAGAAGAAGAATCTACAATGGGGAAATCTGAATTTAGATTAATGAGATCTGATTTATAACACAAGGTCTCCATCTCTTATGTATTTATTAGTTTTGTACAATTAACCTAGGATGTGCTTTTATTTTAGCTTCAAAGGGAGCCCAGACCTTTACCCAAACTCAAAATTCTTCGTAAGGTTGACGACATCAGTGACTTTAAGGCAGAAGACTTTCAGATTGAAGATTATAACCCTCATCCACCTATTAAGATGGAGATGGCTGTTTAATGCTATCAAACACCTTCTATTAATATGGAAATCTACCTAAGCTACTTGGCTTCCTCTGTTCTTGAAGTTACAGTGCCTTTGTTTTTTAATATAATTCTAAAGGTAGATGCTTTGTTATTGAAAAATCGGCCAGCGTTGCCTCCAGCACTAAGTTGTCATTACAGAACAAATGTGTAGGCGTGGAAATTACTGCTGTTTTTTCCCAGCTGTTATGAAGCAGAGTAGAATTCCTGGCTTCCGTGTGTCGGAAGGTGAGTTTGGATTATTTATTCCTTTCTAAATAACGCATTTAGTTTGCAAACGTTATCCCATTTTTACATTAGTTCTGAGATGCTTTTCTACTGATTACTTCATTTGATTTTGGCCATTTCACTTACTAGTCAGCAGTTATTTCTGAGTTGTGTTTGCTTGCGTGCTCTATTTAGTACTGAAAATAAGAACCTTTATGTACAACAGAGGATTTTTTCAAGGTTATAGAGGGCTTAAACATATGTATTATAAATAAAACTTTGTTTTTTAAAATATCTTCAGGAATGCATGTTTAGTTTTCGTATGCCTGCAGTAAATAAGAGTTAGAAAGCAAAGTGGGGCAACAGGAGAGCTGGGGAGGTACTTAGAATAATGGCATGGAGTGACAGGATGAGGGGAATTGGATTTGAAGTAGAAGGTGGTAGATTTCGAGTATATATTAAGAAGAAATTCTTTACTGTGAGTGTGGTGAGACACTGGAACAGGTTGTCCAGTGAGGTTGTGGGTGCCCCATCCTTGAATGGGGCTGTGAGCAACCTGGTCTAGAGGGGGGTGTCCCTGCCTAGAGCAGGGGGGGTTGGAACTAGGTGATCTTAAATGGGTTCCTTCCAACTCAAACCATTCTGATTCTAAGATTATGTTTTAGCTGTCCAATATATGCTACCATGGGCAACAATGTCCTGTATCTCCTTACAGACGCAACTAGTTGTGTCTTTCTACCCTTATTTACTACTGAAACTATGCTCAGGATATTAATACTAATAATTGCATTTTGATTTCCAACCAGCAGGACTAACTAAACCTAAATCATTGCTTTCTTTCTCTGATGTAGCCCAACCAAACAGTATTCCAGAAAGAGGATATCATTGCCTTTCTTAAGTGCATCAGATGTAAGCAAGCCGCTGCTTGTCAGAGAGGTTCTCCTTATTTCTTCATCTTTCTTGAACAGAAATGAACAGACCGTATATGTTATTCCAGCTGGTCATGCTAATAACATGGCAGGATCAAACAGATTTTTTCCTGAGGCTACATTATATGGATGCTGAGTAGCCAACTTATAGTTAAACAAACTTGGGCCTTTGCCTTCTTTCAGACTGCTGAACTCCTATTCATTCAAGCAGTGTTCTTGTTGCTAGGCATAAAACACACTCTCTTCCCTGTAAATTTCATTCCAACCCTAATGTCTTACATTTTAAAGTGATCTAGTTAGGCTATTCAAGACCATCTTTATTAGTTAGGCTGTCATCAACTTCGTATCGTGACCATACATTTGTAAGTTCACAGTCGTTGAGTATATTTACAGTCCTCCTAACATATAGGGAAACAGTGTAGGTTAGAAGTTCACTTAACCGTGCTGCCTGCACTTAGCAAGTTAAGTTTCTTTTGCTGGAAACCAATTTATGCAGCACTTCAGTTAAGATAGAATCTATAGGGTGTTCTTGGCAAGTGTAGCCAAAGGGAATGTGTAACAAAATGGCCTAATGGCTTGAGTGGATGAATGAGTCTCAGTGAAATGAACCAGTACAGGAGAAGAAAGAATTAAAGTCAGTCCAACTGGAAAGAGAAAAAGAAATTAATCTTTTAAGTACTACCTTTGTTAAAAATGGTCCATTATTGTGTATGTGTATACATATAAATATATATATATATATATCTAATACCACCTTTATCAGTACAGTTTACTACTGGTAGCAGTTGTTGAAATGACTCATGTACCTTTATGCCCAAGATAGTTTATGCTGCTCTAGAGATGAAAAATATATGAGGTAAAAATGTTTTACTATACAGCAGGCTTTAATGGGAATAAAAATGTAAACAAGCTTTAAATTAATAAGCGTTAGACTTCTATATTTTCAGGCCAAGAAAATGAATATTCAAAGAATCTGAATATGTGGATTTAAACATGAGGTACTCAAAGGATTTACAGAGCGTGAAGATCATTCACTGCTGGCACAGAGGACTGGTGTGACTGAAGGCTATATTCAGAGCACCGGTATAGACAAAACAGGATGCTGCTAGATCTTAGAACCGCCGCTTGCAACACCAGAGGGCCCGGGTTCGAATCCCCCTTGTGGTGCAAGGGGTAAAACTGCCGCTCTGCTACACTAGAGGGCTCGAATCCCAGGAGTTGGACTCGATGATCTCTAAGGTCCCTTCCAACTCGCACGATACTATGATATGATATGATATGATACTATGATGTTATGAATCCCTGAAAGGAACCCATAGGCCTTTGGAGAGAAGGATGTGTTCTAACACTTAATTCCTGATAAATAAGCTTCCTATCCCTTGTGCTTTCCAGCTGCTGGCTTGAAGAGTTCTACAGGTGGCACTGAGGGTCTGTTCATTACAAGCTTTGCATATCCACAGCCTTTCTGAGTCCTTGACACTTGCCCTGCTCACTGCTACTCATTCTGCCTCACAATCTTGCACTTTAAGTTTATTTTTCCATTCTTGTTCATTCTCTGAATGCATCCTTCCATCATTTCTTTTCCCCTCTCTTGGCCTTACAGTAATAGCAGCAAGAATATTCATTATCTAGTCAGGTGAGGGGTCAAACAAGAAGAAACTCTTGTCAGCCATCAGAATCCACACTTAACTTCCCTTTGGAGCCCACAGTGACAGCAAGACATGCATGCTGGGAACACCAAGTAGCAGCATCTTTTTAAGAGGGTAAAAACCAGTCACATCACAGTCAGTACTTAGAGGAGGGTTTTGTTTAGCTAAGATGCTTTCAGGATTTCTGGATGCTGAGATAGATATCGTCAAGTGTCATCAACTGCTGGACTAATTCATGGAGACCGACATGCTCAGTGTGAGGGCGAATAGGAGCTGAAAACAAAACACAGCAATGCGTGGATTTACTTAAGCAAAGAACATGAGAGGAATGACTAAAGGGTAAAGATTAAAAGCTTTCCTATTCTTTCATATCTTAACACAACTCCCGACAAACTGTCACAGCAATTTCTGCTGGAGAAAAAGCGCCCAAGAGGTCAGAAGTCTTTTGGTGCAGCCCTATAGCACGATGTGAAACAAACATACTGCGCTGCATACAAGCTTATGCTTACAAATCACAGGACTGACAGCCGAAGAAACCGAACAGGCCAGCCTGGAAAGTAGGGAGAAATTGATTTTTTTCCTACTGCTGCATTTTGAAGAGCCTTATTCTGGAACCTATTGGCCACCAGTGGCATAGACTGATAGGTTTCATTCACTTTTCCCTGCCTGCAGCTGACAATTTGAAGACATCTGAGGACTCTGCCTTGTAGAAGCTGTTTAAATATCACTCTGCTGTAGCACTGCAAGGGAAAAAATGACAAGGCCTGAAGTCTCCCAGATTAACATATTACAAGAGCTGCTAAAAGAGCTGCTGGCAACTGATAACAAAGCATGTGTACGGTATCCCTTCTGTGTGGTTCAGTAAAGCCAAATTATTTTAATTACTCGATTTAAATGGAAGATCGTGTGAGTATTTGGATGAAACAGTGTTCAAGGATGTTATCAGTCCTTGAAAGAACCAGATTATGCTTGTAAGCTATTAAGAAGGCTGTAAGTGACACAAGTGGATGAGATGAGCTAGTTACACATAAAAACATATCTGTGTGCCTGGGCATAGTCTCATTGGAGACTATTACTGGATGTTGAACTGCACGAGTTAAAAAGTGAAGTGGAAATGGTTCTTCCATTCAAGGAATGTGGGCTAAGCCTAAGAAATTAAGACTGACTTTGCACTGAAGATTATGTAGCTGCTCACACAGCTCTGTCAGATAACACCTCATACGTTCCTCAAAATCTTTGTAGGATTTGCTCCTTTAGGAGCCAGCTCAACCCCCTCCGCTCACTCAACATCCATGTTCCCAGTCCAGGGCTGCATATGCAGTAAGGCCTGGGCTGTCTACCCTCCTTCATCATGCTAAGCACTGTGCAGCTCTGGGACAGGACTGAGCAGCTATCCTGATACCGAGACAGTCAAAGTGATTGCTCTGCAGGAAATCACTCTCGCACTTGGATAAGAGTCAGGATTCAATTCCTAACTGTGCTACAGATATCCCGCCTGGAGCTTGGCTAAGTTGCTCAGTCAGCTCAGGCTTCACATTGGTTTCCCAGGTTTGTAGTACTGATGATACTATTTCTTCTATTCACAGAGGAGTTCTGTGGACAAAAAACAGACACATCATTTTCAGGTGTTACAGTGAAAAGAAGAAAAAGATCAAACCACCAATTAAAGCCAATACTCAAGACTAGCATATACTTTGTAAATCAGAGCTGTATTAATAGCTAATTCAAGCCCTTCCCGAGGTCTAGTCTGTCTATCCAGATCATGCAACACAAGCTCATCTCACTCACAAAGACCAAAGGGCTTTCGGTATCTTATATCACTGGGTCTGGAGCAGCAAGTAACAAACCAGGGACGTGCAAACTCGCATCTGAGGGTGACTAAGAATAATGATGAATCCTTAAAGAAGCTTAAAATAGCAGAGTATGTACTTGGCAGATTGCTAAGTTCATTAGTGTACATGTATGTATATGTGTATTTATACATAAGAAAGAATTGCAGACGTAGACTAAGTGAGGAAAAAGCCTTATCACCAGGTCACAGTTTTGAGGGTGATCATCGGATGGCTGGGAGGTTTATGACATATGCAGCAGTGTCAGAGCAGCAAAGCAGGAATTGCTCATTCCATGGTCTGAGGCACCCACTTCTGCTTCAGAAGTGCAGCTGCAAATAAGGCAGGGAACGAGCAACTGCCTGGAGGAAGAGCTCTGTATAAACAAGGTTGCTGCTTATGTAAGCAAGAACACTCAGTATTTAGAAAACCCATTCAACTCTGATTGCGCTTAAATGGCTGGTGCTGTTCTGACAACAGTGGCACGCAGGATTATACTTAGCCTATTAGCGGTCTAATTACTATAATCTTAAACTCACTGTAGCTAATGAACATTAGTATCAAGTGAAAAAAAACAACCAACCGAAAAACCTCTCCTTTGCAAATCTCAGTCCATTGATAGAGACGGCAGGGTGAAATACACAGATCTAATGTCGTGCCCTTAACAAACAGCAACAAATAGAAACGCTGTAAACCATTCCTATTGCTCTCGCAGTCCTTTGGCACAAAGAAAAGAATGGCCACGCTGGACACAAGCCAATTTGAGTCATTCCTTGGTGCTTCCAAACGCCAAAACCAAGAAGCATCAGCAGCCACCGAGGCACTGGATGATTGTTGAAACCTGAATGAGTGTGGGGATGCCACGCAAAGGGTGAGTGCAGCCCCCACAAGTTGTAAGCAAGCACAAGATGGATTTTCAGGGGTCCATCCATCAGCATTTACTTACCAGGAACTGCAGCAAGAGACTTGGAGGCTGGGCAGCGGAGCACAAAGCACAGGGATGAAGGGCTCCCACGGAGAGGGGATTCTGATGAAGAGGGAATGCTTTCACAGCAGCTCGCTGCAGTGCTGGTGCGTGACCCATTCACCAGGAGTGCTGCACTCAGGTTTCCCTTTTAAACCCGCAGTCCGCTCTTTAGGCCCTGCTGAGTTTAATGGGGTAACTGGCTCCTCTCCTTTAGGAAGCACAAATTGAAAGCAACACAAGGGCCAATTTTCTCTGCACTAAAACAAAATACTTGTAGGAGATAGTGTTCTGCAAAAGTATGCAGTGCTGGGAACACTCTGATTTTCTCAATAAAGCGGTTATTACAATTAAATATATATATATATGACTGAAAAGAGAATGTTAAGGAGAGGATTCATTCAAGAGAGGATTCACTAAAGGACCTATGGGGAATGCCAGAATGAACTCTGGTAGATTCCTGGGCACCGTGCACCAAACGGAGAGGAAGGAAAGCCAAACCCATTGCTCAGGCTGTACTCCTGCAGCAAGCATCCCTGTCAGCTCAGGATGCAGAGACCAGCATCTCTCCGCACCATTTTTATCCTATGAAACGCTAGAGGCTCATTCTGGTAAATGCTGCTCTTTTTATATGGGCGCTCCCTAGCCAAGAGCTGCAAGGAAGCAGGCACGGTGAGCTGAGCAGACACAGCCACCACAGAAAACAGAAGCGTTTGGTGTTAAGCCCTTCTCCATCTCCACTGTGAAGGGGTCAAAGCAGCTCTTCAGTTCCAACCCCTTTTCCAAAGCAGAAGGAGAAGAGATGGCACCTGCAGTGCCGTACCTCCGCCCTCGGCCTTGTTCTGCACAGCTGCTACAGGGCCTACATGGTGATGGCAGCCTTGCTCTTGTTCCTGCCCTTTTAGACATTCACTCATGCACGTACAGCACAAAACAAGAGCTAGGCAGGCAGATGTCCACCCAGACCTGCCTGCATGACAATTTGATCCCACTGTTTGCAAGAGAACACTCTCTTTAAGAGAGCGCTCTTGAGGTTTCAACCCAACACAACCATGCGGTTCCACAGCAGTCTTGTGTGCTGGGGGTGAGCTGTCACAAACACCTACAGCATCTTCCCAAAAGTAAAATGAAAAGAATTTAAATAACTAAAACCCATGGATTTTATTGGATTAAACAGACCAACATAAATAAGAAGACTGGGGGCTCACTCCCTTTAGTTTTTATTCACTTAGCACGTTTCAGGTTTCTCAATACGGTGCAGACAGCACGTTTCAGAACAGAAAGCATTCTTAGCTGTGGGTAAGGCAGCATCCTGCCTCGTCTCTAAACACCATCAGGCTCCGGGAGACTTTCTTTGTTTAAGGCCCTTTCTAAGGCTAGTGTTCAGCAATAAGAGCTTGTCAGAGGCCCAGCGAGATGGCAGTTGAGCGGTCGCAAGTGTAAGAACGCATCGGGTTCTTTTCATAACGCTTTATACTAAAATAGGGAAGTATTTTATCTGAACAGTAGGCTCATACACACTTTTATGTTTGGAAGTTTACTCAAAAGTAGGAAAATATTCTGATAACGCTACAGATTGAAAGAATGAACGACAGAAACAACCTGCAGGCCTGTCACAAAGAGCAGACATGGTAACGGTGGGATGGACAACAGGGGATTACCAGACATTACACAGTTGTTATCATAAAATAGAAAACATTAATTACATTACAGGACATACTTAAAATACAGTAAATGTTGCAGGTCACAGAATCGGTAAAAATGTTCTTAGTGCTCTGTTATGAGTCATTACTGAAACGAAACCAGCTGCTGACAGCACCAGCTGCATCATCTATGGTGGCACTGCACGTGAACTTCAGGATCCGTGATCCGATTTGTACTGGCCTTTGAGACAGATAACATTCAATGAAGTTGAGATAAAACACCAGCTACCGCAAGAACAGACTTATAAAATTCCCTGAAAGATTTGTGCAGGAGCCACCAGAGGCTGCCAAACAGCAGATAAAGGAGGGGGGAGAGGCCCCTGCCCCACAGCCCAGCTGCCAGTTGAGAGCCCACTTTGGAAGTTCTATCCCAAGAACCCCAAGCCTGTCTGTCCATCCAGCTGTTACATGAGACTTAAAACACGTCCAAACAAAATTGTTCTAGCCAATTCCTGCCAAGGACTTCTGAACCGTACTAGAAAATATCTCCCATTTGACACCAACAGTTCGTAACACATCGCAAAGTCAGCATCTTTAAAGTACACTAGAACAGTTGACAGCGGATAAAAATACATCCCAAAGTCATCGAGACAGCTACAGCTTCTAAGTTCAGTCTCCCCTTTTATCCCACTCCTTTCCCCTCAGTACGAAGACCACTCTGCTTTTGTTCCCCCTCCCGCCCCCTTGGTGTCTCCTCCCCTCCCAAATAAGCAGATGCAATCAAGGAGAAATTTATTTCGAACCAATTCTGCAAAACAGTTCAACAATGCCGTACTTTATAAAAATACTTAGTTACATAATTAGACTTATTACTATTTTTTATATAAAAAGTGGGAACGTGAGTTTTAAATTCTGTTAGGGTTAAGAACCACATCATCATCAAGATCTTCAGGTGAAACAAATAAGTTTTCATAAACATACAAACTCTTTTGGAGAAGCCTTATAATACACAACCATTTACAATGAACGCATTCATTAAGTTAGTGTTTTATTCCTTTACTATACAAGTGTTATTACAATGAACTGTTCCATTCTGTAATTAAAATCCAAACAACGCCAGTGTCATTTCTGGCATTTTTCTTTTTGTTATCGCTGTATTAATACATAAACTCGCATGATTGTGTTATTTATTTTAAAATACTTAGAAAAATTAAAATTCCATCATATATATATATATATATATTTAATTTTTTGTTGATTTTCGTGGTTTTTTTCTTTTTTTTGTTTCTTTGTTTTGTTTTTCTTACATAAAGCCCTTTTAAAATGTGATAACCACAGATGTGCAGGTGACGAGCGATGACGACGGAGGATGAAAAACGATGGCACCGTTCTTACACAGATCTGTTTGGTAGCTGGATTCAACTGAGTATAAACTCATGGAAAACTGCAGGTTTAGTACCAGAACCACATCACCAGCTTCTCTGAAAATCATTTTTTGTTGGATAGCTTTACAATGCTAATATAAATTCAAACCTGACAGCTACGTACGAGTTTAGTGTTTCAAAATTAAAGGATAATAAGCTCGATGAGAAATTCAAACACGTCATGCAAGTTGCTGGATAAAAGACACGATGTTATTGCTTGATATGTCAGTAGCCAAAGAAAATGAATTTGGATGTAGTGTGGAGCTGGGCCGACTGCCAGCAAATTTCAATGTCACTATATTCGGACAATATTAAATACATTTTTCTCCCTTTAGTTTTTAAGTTTTCACATTTTCTTTTGTTTATTTTTAGTTAAATAATTCGGCAGGAAGGGCGTTAAGAGGGAAGAGCAACTGTGTCTAGGGTGTCTTAATAGTCAAGAAAAGCAAAAGTGCAATCAAATCCCTGAACTAGTGACAACTACCGTTCGTGGCACCCACCCTTACTAAGACATACGAGCCACATACAACAGTACCAAATCTGTCTCTGCAAAAAGGACTAAGTGTCCATTTACCAGCTCCAGCCTAGCTCTCGCGGTAAGCTTTGTTCAGGTAGTCTTCCCACTTAGGAGCTCACTGTAGGATTGGAACTTCCAATTTTTAAAGGATTTCCTTCCCCGATTTTATCACATAATTTCAAGTCCAAATATCTCCATACTTTATCACATATTTTTATAAAATATGACCTCGTTTTCTAGTTACCTTCATTATTCTCAATTAGCTACGCAGAAAGAAAAAAAGAAGAATCTCTCATGCTACTTTCCAGTTATATTAATACAAGTATTAGCACAGTGCTTTATACTCTCTAATTTCACTATTGAGGTGTACCATTCAGATCAAGTTTGTCACTCACTGTTCCAATTTCTCTTTTAACCTGCCTACCCTCATTCGGTCCATGCAAGAGGAAGCTTAAAGATCAAGACTAAGCATCAAATATGGTTGTACCATATTTGGGGGGGTGGGCCACATAATTTTGGACACAGGAAGTTTTATAGAACTGGAATGGAATGGCTTGGTCCCACAAAGTTCTTCGGCTTTAAAAACGTCCTCCCTCGAGATCACATTAATTCCAGACAATTCCCTCTTTCCTCAGATGATTAAATGTTGGACAAATAAAGGATATGAAACATTGTTGTTTTTTTCTGCTACCGTTCACACCAACACTCATTTTACTACCTCACGTTTTCAGTAAGCTTCCTTTGGACCCTGAAACAAGTTGGGAAATAGGAAATAAAATACAGACATGTCATTGGTAAATTAGATTATAACACCTGAAAAGTGGTTTTGTGCAACTGTATTATGAAATTCCAGTTTGTCATTAAGAGCATGCAAAGTAGCGAAGATTTTCTTTCCTTTGATTCCTTACAGACGTCCGGAATTCTTTGCAAGTCTTTTACATTTGGCAGATTTGTGCATGTTATATAGACTGCTGGCTTATAAATTGTCCCCAGGCTGGTACTGTGGTTCTGTAGCAGTAAAGTAGTCCTCCAGGAAAGACTGTATATATTCAAATGTTGGTCTCTCATCAGGGTCCTTCTTCCAACATAGTTTCATTAACTCATGGAGAGATTCTGGGCAGCCCTGTGGGCAAGGCATCCTATATCCACGTTCCACTTGTTCCAGAACTTCCCGATTCACCATTCCTAATAAAAGGAAAGCACCTTAGCTTTGAATGGCATTATACAAAGAACAGATAGACAAGGTTTTTCAAGGGTACCACAATATTGTTCATGACGTGCATGTGAATCTATCATATCAGCACTTGATAAAGAATGAATTTTTTAAAATCTTGGATTAAATACATTTCCTAATAAATATTTCACTGCGCTGGATAATTCCTCACTCCTTGGTTCTCCATTCTTATCGTTACTCGTATGTTTTGTTATAGAACATTTACCAGCGTCTTGAGGTCGTTCTTTCAAAAAGAAAGACTTAAGCACAAATGCCTTCTGCCTCCCTTGGGTTCTATTCCATTTGGAATAAGGCCAAGAAAAGCATTATATGCCGAGCAGGACTGCCTTACAATTCCACTCATGGCAATATATCCAGTAGGGCATGTTACGTATGTTTAGGTTTGAAAAACTGGTCTGGTACGTTCTCTCTAGGATGTTTACTGGGGAACTGTATAAAGTAGAATTTTCAAGAACAGATAGGTAGGAAAACAGAAGAACACCCACTAATCAGGAAAGAACTATCAGTCATATTCACAGATGCTATCATTTGAAAATACTTAAAAAATCATATAACAGTCAGCCTGTAAATAAAACAAGTATCTTTGTGAACAAAGGAACCAGTGAAGCGTAACCGGGTTTTTATCTCTGCTTATCTACTTTGGGCTCTGGATGGAAGTAAGGAAAGTACAAAAAAGTAATCTGAGAAGCACAGAATACCGCAAAGAGAAGAAAAAACATTTTCCTCTTACCTGGATACGGCACTCTCCCCTTTGTTACCAGCTCCGTCAGTAAAATTCCAAACGACCACACATCTGACTTGATTGTAAACCGACCATACAACGCTGCTTCTGGAGCGGTCCATTTAATTGGAAATTTAGCTCCTGCAAACATTAAAAAGACAGATATCTGACTTCCCCTTTCTTCACGCATCATTTGCTTACGCTTTAAAATATTTTAAATACAAGAGTACTGCTCTCAAGTATTTTTTACAGTTTGCTTTGCTGGCCAAATTCAAGGCAGTTAAGTAAAGGGTAGTTAAGCACTGGAATAGGCTTCCCAGGGAGGTGGTTGAGTTACCACCCCTGGATGTGTTTAAGAGCCATTTGGATGTGGTGCTCAGGGATATGATTTAGCAGAGGGTTGTTAGTTAGTGTGCTATGGTTTGGCTGCGGTTGGACTTGATGATCTTTGAGGTCTTTTCCAACCTGAGTAATTCTACGATTTCAAATGGGAAATCAAACTGGAGCAGTCTATAATTTTTGGAAGCAGGTAAGACCTCTGAGATTCATAAATACGCTTCAAGATGTTGGGTAATTTACAGAAAGCAATAAAGATCTGTTCTGGAACTGCAGTTCTCTTAAACAATAGTAGGTTTTATCTGAAAAACATCATTTAAAACGTTTTTCGATATACCTGACAAATTACTTAAAACAATAAAAATTCACAAAAACTTGCACTTAGGCAGAATGACATCCAGAAATAGCTGCAAAAGGACACATGATCTTTATTCATACAGACAGAATATAATGACCTTCTGCTAAATGTAATAGTTCTAAATAATCTGAAGGTAACTGGACTTACTTACTGAGTAAATAAATCAGACTTACCTTGCCTCGCAGTGTACTCATTGTCCTCTATTAACCTTGCTAGACCAAAGTCTGCTATTTTACACACAAGATTGTCTCCTACAAGAATGTTGGCTGCCCGGAGATCCCTGTGGATGTAGTTCATTCTTTCAATGTAAGCCATGCCATCAGCAATCTTAAAAATAAAGTTTTATTAAAGTTACTTCTCATGACTGCGTAACATTTATCCCAAGCATTAAGCTATATCGTTTTATTTAGTTCCATTCTCACTGTGTAAGTACAGGAAGTAGAGCATAGCAAGAACTTGCTGCACTGGTAAGCACCTGCCTGTATCTCTGTTATCTAATTTCTAACTTTGATGATTTCTTTTCAGTGAATTGTAAAGTTACAAGAGAAAATCTAAGAAAGAACAGCATACAATAGCCAGAGTGTTCAATATTTACACTCAGTTGATATCTGATATAGCTTTAAGTCTCCTCTCTAAGTACAAAACACAGTTTTCTTGTCTTATATGAAGTACCTGAGCAGCCATGTCCACCAGCTGTGGGAGTTTTAAGAACTTCCCTTCTCCTTCTTTCAGGAAGTCTAGTAAGCTGCCTGTAAAAGACAACACAATTCAGTGAAGAACTACAGAAAAGCACATGTTAGCCTGACCTGAAAACACAAACACGAGGCTTTTTTCTCCCCTAGGCATTATAGTTAATGCATTCAGCGCCTAGTACCTGAGTTTGAAAAGACTTCATTTCCCAGAACACAACTCAATGAGTATATCTCTAGTAGACTATGCCCTGGTACTCACTGCAAGTTTTAGCTAAGCATTTTGATATTCATTTTAGTAATACAGATTAGTGAACACTACTAAAGAAAACTCCCATTTGAGGACTATATGCCTGAGGATTTTTGCTTGATATTCCTGGTATCCTAGTTGAATTTTTTTTCTCCCCCACAGCAATTAAACAAACAACAGAAAAAAAACCCGAACACACGCTCTTAGTTAAATTCCAATTTAGTTAAATTCCAGTTCCAGCTCCAATTATATACTAGAGAAATGATTCTTAAACTGTTGCTATTATTTTGATGCTTCTTCTTCCTTATAGGAGAAAACAAAAGTACTTTCCATTCTTTACAATAAGCAACCTTCTCCCATTTTCTATAATAGAACGGCATCCAGAAAATTACATTAGTTAGATTAGAAATGAATTCCAAGGACTTGTGCTTGTTTCAAGACAACAGTTTTCACAAGTATGGTAAAATCTCATCTCTGACAACAGAAGCTTTCAACAGTATTTCAAATGTATGGTTTAAAGAAACACGCAACTACTTCACCATTGCTTTCGTTCTGTTTCTTGTAACGACCCTAGACAGCAATTGCTTATCTTAGCTGTCTTGCCAAAACCTGATTTCTGAATGATGTAAACTGATTTTTCACGGCTGCTTAAGATCCAACAAAGAGACTGGCTACTCTAATTTAGGAATAACAACACAGAAGTAACCTTTAAGATTTTCTATTCTCTATCTGTTTTAAAGCTTAAAAAGCATTAAAAAAAAATAATCCATTCAAACACAGAAAAAAAAATAGCCCAAGCAAGATACCTGTGGTGGAATAATGAATGCAAGTAGTTACTCCCTTGGGTTTGGCATTATTCCTATTTCCTACCAGGATAGCACGATTTCTCTGAGGTAAAGTGAAACTGGTATTTTTCACAAACTGGAAGAAATGATTTGAGAATCTGCTTCTTCTTACTTCTAATATGCTTATAGTGTTTATTTCCACACTCAGCCTGAATCTCTAAGTCTCCACATCAGGAGCAGGGGGAAGGAAAAAGGAGCAAGGGAAGAAGGGTGAAGGACTGAAATCAAGGAGATATAAAGGCTAGATTCTGCTATTTTAAAAAGCCAACCTTAAATATATATATATTATTATAGAAAAGAAAAACAAAATTCATAAACAAAATTAAACAAAAAAACACATAAACCAACTGATTCCGTGGTCATTCATGAGCACAACCTATCTACAAGGCAAGCGTATTAGTATAAGCGGTACTCCCAGCTACCACACCCAATTTAAATGTACCAGGCACTACTCACTAAAAATAAAGGGAAAAAAAATATCAACCATGTACTTGGAAGATGAGCAAGGGTGACACAGATGTGCAGAAAAATCATGTCTCCACCCCATGATCTAAATCAGAACTGCTTCAAGTAGGTCAACCGTTGCTCATTTTAATTTAATCAGAATTATCATTTATACTTCAGCTTCTTTAAACCTAACATTAATTAAACATATCATTTGTTGCTGCGATCTTAAATAATCTTTTAAATGTACCGTCTTTGGATCACTCTGTCTGTCACACACCTTTTGTCATGAATTCAGTGACTATGTAGATTGGTTCCTCAGAAACAACGGCATACAGTGGAACAAGCTTGTCATGTCGTAATTTCTTCATGATCTGAGCCTCCTGAAGGAAAGCTTCGGGCATCATTGTACCAGGTTTAAGTGTCTTGATTGCTACTTTTGTGGTTCCATTCCAGGTTCCTAGAGTAGCAAATAAAATATTACTCTCCACTACAAAATTAGGGATTTTCTGCTAGAAGTTTTGTTTTTTCTTCTGTTTTGTTAGGTAACAGAATAATCAAAATCATTAACTACATCAAACATTATTCTTAACTTTTTGTGTCTAAATTTAACTGCCATCTTTTTTCTTCGGTTATTTATGAGATCGTATTTAAAGATTCCCAAAATGACTTACTTAAAATACTACTAAAACATTCACAGAGATAACTGAAAGGTATCATGTTAAGCTCTTACCCATCCATACTTCACCAAAACATCCTTGGCCCAACTTAACTTCCAGCCTCAAAGACTCTCTAGGAATTTCCCAGGCATCTTTTGCTAGTCCCTGTGTTTGTGGTTTCACCGTGGGACACACAGTTGTTAGCTTATGACACAGTCCATCAGCATGCTCTGGAAAATGGAAAAAATAAGCTTCAGAGATAAACAGTTGTAATGCTACAGCAAATGTAACATCCTCGTGTTGATAAAAGAACTATTACATTTACTGTTAATTTGAAAAACGGGCTACACGTGAAGTTTTTCTTCCTCATCGTATGCACGAATTTAGGCTTACCTCTGTAGTGCTTCACCAGCTTCTGTAGAGATTCAAATTGTGCTCTGGTTGTGATATAGTATCCACCATTGTCAAGTTTTCTGATTTTGTAGTGTTTCACATTATCACCTCTGACCTCATCCCAGTCACGTATGGAAAGGGAGTAAGCACCTACAAAACAAGTCATATATGCTGCTTCACCAAAAATTTAAAAGCACAGAATCTTAGACCCATAGAATAGGCCGGGTTGGAAGGCACCTCAAAGCCCACCCAGTTGCACCCTGTGCCATGGGCAGGGCTGCCCCCCAGCAGCTCAGCTGCCCAGGGCCCCATCCAACCTGGCCTTGAGCACCTCTGGGGATGGGGCACCACAGCTTCTATGGGCAGCTGTGACATCGCCTCACTTCCACAAAGCACAAGCAACACATCTTCCCCAGCGTTGTTATATAATTATATGTGTGTACATGTGTATATATAATATAACAGATATAAATATGGCCATCCTGCTCACCTTTGCAGGGGTGGGAGAAGAAGAAGAAGAGACAGACAGTGATACACATACCTTTAGTGGTTTCGCTCTCTCTTACTAAGAAAATACCACGCTGGTTCCCAGGATTTAAAAGTAGTCTTTCTGCATCCTTCCTGCCCATCTTACCAAAATACCACCTAGAAGTCAAAGGAAATATATCTAAATAAAATCTGCCTGTACTTCAACAGTCATAAGGTCTGGAAATCTCAAGCACTGACCAGACTACCAATAATACAAAGCAGTTACAGATCAACAGAAGTAATGACATCCATATAATCAGAAGATTAAGATGACCTATTTCTATGTGACTAATTTCAGTTGTTAGAAAAATACCTAAGAGGCTTCTGTCTGCAAATATTTTGTATGGTTCAACAATAGGCATCAACAACATTAATCACTAGCAGGAATACTGTCCTTATAGTAAAGAAGTTCATAGGTCAAACTAAATCAGATGACAGTGAAATTGTTGGTAGTATTCTCAAAACACTGCAGCAACCCCATATGTTTTCTTTAAGAAATTTCAACCATATGTTAAAGAACAGCTTTTAACACAGAGGAGGTGTGCAGCAATATCATGGGATTACAGGTTCATTCAGACTGGAAGAGTCTCTGGGGGCTCTCTGGTCCAGCCTCTCACTGCAGGCAGGGCAGCTGTGAGATCAGACCTCGATGTTGGGAGTTGTCCAGTCCCTTGAAAACCCTAAAAGACGGATACTACACAGTGTCCAGGCCCTGTGACTCAGCTAGGCTGCCCATCCTCAGGGTGAAAGGCTTTATCTTACTTTCAGTTGGAACCTCCCCGTTGTAACTTCAGTTGCGCCTCATCCTTCAGTAGAGGGAGCACTTTTTTCTGACACTGATGTAGAAACACTCCTGTGATAGTGAATTTACTTTCCTCCATCTTTGTTGTGTCCTTCTAATACTGACAAATACACAGCTGTTTTAACACACCTGCTGTTTCTCTTGCCTAAGTTCTTTCAGAAAAGGAATTTCTACACCCCAAAGAGCTGACCAACAGGCAGTATAGATCATTTGAATGTCTAGACTTCGCAATAAAACATTTCCTAAATATATTTTGATTACATGTCTTGGAAGTCATAGAATGGTGTAAAGTGTAAATTTCCAACATTTTTATTTGGGACTGTTGTAGCATCAAGCAGATCCGGCATTATAAGTGTTGGAAGTTGACAAAAATGTAGGTAAGAAGGGATCATCTTGCTGACATGCAATCAGAATGACCTATGTGATCACTTAGGGATTTAAAACGTATCTTTACATTTTACTGTGTTTTCAATTTGACTGCTGAAGTTGACCTGCAAATTTAGAATTGATCAAGAGACTATACATACACCTGAGACAACCTGGACGTAACATATAGTCTTACTGAAGCAAACCTGAACCCCATTAATTACTTCACATGAAAATGCTTCTTCCCAGCGCTATGTAAATTTACAAGTTATACTCTAAATTTAGTGTTATTTTATGAAATAATAGTGGGATTAACTTGTTTGTTTATTTGCTTTTAATGTTTATAGTATAGCAGCATTCAAAAGCCACAAGGATAATATGGATCCTATCTCACGCAGCTTGCAATACCAAAGTATTCAGGCTTAGGAAAGACCACTTAAAGAAAATCCTTCAATTATAAAAGCAGATGAAATTTAAGGGCCTGCACTGTTTAAAATAACAGCAAGCCTTTTTTAAATAGCAAAGGCCCAGGTGAGAGCAGGAGCAACATGCCATGTTCTCTGCTTGAAATTCAGGAAACATCCTGGAAATTGGGCAGTTTTCCCAGAAGTGAAGTAGGAAATACAGAAGAGCCCAGGTAACGTATCAGGGAATTGCTTATTGGAAGAACTATGCCTGTGTATCACATTACGCTGCTAGTACAATAAACACAGACCCTTGAAACGTGTATCACTTGAAAGTTATACCCCAACTCACTATTCCTAAAATAACTTCAATTCTATAAGCTCTTGGGGGTCTTTGTAAATAAATGCAGGATTTACTGGTACCCAAAGTAATGCAGTTTTCCCATTTTAAAGTTGTTCTTGATGTCCCTAACCATTTTGTCAATAGGAAGCTGTTCTAGATTAATAGATTAACAATAGCTGTCAATACAAATGTTTTTGTTTTTTAAATAACGTGACACTGGACATTACCAGAGAAACAGCCAATTTTGAGTTAGGTTTTTACAAACAAAAATACAGATAAAGGCCTAGAGCCGAGGATGTGCAAACTCTTAATTAAAGACCATGAATTTTTGCTCTTTATGAAATACAGAGCATATCTTCCAGATCTCATCTTCATTACTGCACTGTTCCATCCTTTCTCCCTTAGCTACACATAGCAAGCAAGCATAAAGCATTTGCAGAAGCATCCACCTCACATCTACTAACAATCATACCTTTGACAACACCCACATAGAATTCCTATCCTTTAATTAGCGGTATAATTCTACTTCACCCTAAAATGCTACGTGCAGTAACTGAAGTGAACGTTATTACAGGGCACTAAATGCAGAATGGATAATAAGAACAGATTGACAGGATGCAATGTCTTACTCTTCCGCTTGAATGGAGTCTGCAGGAGCAACATAATTGCTTGGGATGTAGCCTGTTTTTCCTGTAGCAATGGATCTTGCTTCCCACCAGTCACCTTCCCTGCAATGTAAGATCAATTACCTCTTCCACACATGAACAATACATCAGTCCCAAACTGCTGAAGCATCTTCACATAATATTGCATTCTAATCGAGAAGGCAACAACTATAATTTGCACTGCAGCTGAATATATTTCTTCTTTTCACTGTAAACAATGTGAGAGCTTTGCCTTTTTGAGGAAATTTTAAAGGGTTTTTTTGTTGCTTAAAGTAAGGAATTTATATATGCAAAATGCAAACTTGCAACAAAACATTTTACAGTGGAGATGTATGACAGACTTCCCAGTTCTCTAGTCTTAATCTGCCTCAGTCCTATCATTTTGCCTGCATGATGACAGTAAGCAACACACAAAGCTAATAAAGTGAGCTAATAAAATTAGAGACCTGGATGAGGGAAAACTGCTCTATGTATTAGAGTATTTACATCAGCTTTTAGCTGTGCTAAGAAGTCTTCAAGGTGAAAAAATACTTTCCCCTTTTCTAGGCTTCTATAAATCAGGGCACAAGATCAGAATAGTGCTGCAACTAAACCAGAAAATCAAATATGCATCCCTGATGGATGTGGAAACCTGTAACACCCAGAGCATGATAGACTGTGCTTTTCCTCCTCTGCTGTGCTTCACTGTAGAAGGGAATGAATGGATGCAGCTTTGGGATTCCCCAGACACTACATCTTGACATCTGCCCCCAAACATGACCTCAGCCCAAAAGCATCATCTAACCAGTATCACTATTTCAGCCCCCATCTGTGTCGAGTCTCTCATTCAAGAAAAAAAATTCCAACCACTCTTTACTGAAACATGACACTTAGATTTCAAGGAGTGCTGAGGATCTATTTATTCCCAACAACACCCCAGAGAAGCTTGTGAACAAGAACACTTACGTGTTGTTTATTATCTGGAACCGTTCACCTTTCTTAAATGAAAGGTCATCTGTAGTTCTAGCTTCATAATCATATAAGGCCACAAATACAGTAACACCACCTTGAAAAAGAAAATAAAAACAAAAAGATACAGCATTAACACTGCAGAACTTGATTTAAGTACTGCCCTTTGAAAACAACTCATCAATTTTAACTCAGAAACAACTGAAGGCTTCAGGTTCCATCTCATTTTGGCAGCTGTGATCAATAATCAGTTCATTCTTTAAAATTAAGGAAAGCCTATAAGCAAATAGTGCCAAGAAGTATATTATTTCCACAGCAAAGAAAGTAGATATATAATTAGAAGTACGTTAACAATTAGAGCACTTACAGAGAGACATTTGCAAAACGCATCAACATTAGAGGAAAAAAAAAGTTAGCTTCTTCTTAAGAAATTCAATGAAGAAATCCCTAAAAGCCTGTTTTTGCTGAGGAAGAGGTCGGTGCATTCTTCCATAGAACAATGACTAAGTTCTGTAGGTTGTCCTGAAAGCAATGCCCCCTATTTATTCTCATGGAAATGACAGAAGATACAAAGAGCACAATAAGACTATTGGATTGACCAAATTCTCAGCTACAAAACACTATTTTCAACAGTTGCCACCATTATCTATGCGTTCATGCCAGTGAAGAACAAAAGCCTGCATGTCGTTCTCACAAAAATCTGCATGGCCATCCAGAACATGGCTTGACTTTCACATTGCTGTCATCACTGCTGAAATGCACCACCCACATCTTCACTGTGCTCACATCCACTGGTTGGTCTCCATAAATGCTCAACAAGTGTTGACAAATGTCAGCGGGTACCATTTTTTTCGCATGGAGGAATTCAATCCCACACCTTTGTTTTATACACACTTCCATGTCAGACACCATTCTGTCAGACTGCCCCTCTGCTGCCATCTGTCACACAGCAACAACATGTAATGGAATATTGGTGGGAAGGTTCAACCCCTACTGCCATACCACCAACATCAGCCTTTTGTGGGCCAACATCATAAAATAGGAGGCATTACTTTCAGAGCAGCTCATGTATTTCACAAGTCAAGCAGCTACAATCCACCAGTCCTAAGGAATTTGCTTTTCTTATCCCACTTCTGGCTCAGGGCACTGAGTGTGACCCACAGACAAGCCACAAGTGTGTACAAGCAGGCAGGCTCCTTCACTTACTGTAGAAACACATTTTCTATGCTTGAAAGAACTGATTGCTTTAAAAACCTGGGCTAAAAGAAGCAAAAGAAAAATGCCGTTTTACAGTGTAGTGGGCATTTAAAAAGCTTAATGATAATCCAAGTAATAAAATAATTAAAGTGTAACTTTAAATTTCTAACATGCATATGTATGTACCAGGACACACAGATAAGACCACCTCTAGGAACATGCTGTGTCTAACCTTAGGTGATGCAACTGACGCGAGGGTGATCAGAAAGGAGGAATACAGTACACAGTAGTATTGTCTATTATTGTACTATGGATGCTTTAACTTAAATATTTTTGTTTGATATAGAGATTCCTGTGCTTACACTGTATCAGTAGGCCATAAATGGAAATGAATCTACAGTTCCTCTAGGAAAACCACAACAAAAAATATATGAGATGATTGAGTAAGTGAAGGTTTATACTGAAGTATGATTTACAAACTGAAGATTAGTTAGAACATCCTAGAAGTTAACAGTACCTGAACTAAGATAAAAATCAAGAGTTCATGCAACTATTGCCCACATTATTATACTACTGTGTTATTTTGGCCATAAACTGTTGCAGAGAGAAAGAAAATTGTGGCAATATGTATCATTTTCACACAATCAGAAACTGAACGTTAAAGAAATAAACCATGGCCTGAGAATTGCTCTGTAGATCAGTACTCTCAAGTCACAACATTACAAATGTTTGTAAATCTTTATCAGACTGCTGGGAGGCTCCAAAATCTTCCAAACAAACTACACAATATCTGGAAAGATACTAATATAGAAACAAGAGAAATATCCATTTCTCCTGAAAGTGTAACACTAATTAGAATAATGAAACAAAGCGTTCAGATGTAAGTCATGAAATAAGAAAACCATCATTAATTATCAGCATTTGTGCATTCCTTACTATTTGTCAAGAAACAATTGATAAAACTCGCATACAATCCTTCCCAAGTTTTGATTTCAATACTTCGGGTACCGTACAAACCATTCTCACACAGAAGTGTTATTTATTCTGTAGTGCAGAACAGTAAAATGCTTCAGGTGAACAGCACCAGCACAGGATATTTTCAACAAGGAGACACAACTCAAATGAATTTTGAAGTAGCTTGTCGATGTTTTCTTTGTGAATCACCAACTCACTTGTTCCAGCTTTGTGAATCACCAACTCAAGCTACCTGGGGTCAAAACACTTCTCCTTCAAGGGGATCCTCTCATTAGAGCAGAGTTTTCTCTCTCTAATCAAGGACTGGCTTTGGAGAGAACTTTCCTTTGCTGTTCAGTAGGAGAACTAGAGGGCAGGAGTGTAAACACAGCTTCAAAGTCAATTTTCTGTTCTCAGTTTCACTGCTATCCTGTGAATTTGTAACGTCTGGTGTCAATAGAATGGATAGTACAGGAGCAGAGTGGATTTAACTCAGATTTCTTTTCCAGTTCTGTTCCAGAGGATTACAGATGGTCCAACTCTTTTTCAGCCTCACTACATCTATGATAACAACAGTATCATCATTTTGTAAGACATCACTGACGGACTGGGTAAGTGCTATGGACACTTATGACATGTTTGACATGTTTTCTCTCACAAAACAAAGGGCCTCAGATCCTGACTTGGTGTTTATTTGTGACAAACACTGAAAGCTTACAGCCGGATGAAGTTTCCCATTTAATCCATTCAAAAAAATGTGCAATTCTCATTGATCTAAAAATGAGAAGTGGATTTATTGAACAACTGCTGGTGCATTTTTGTTTAAAGAGAAAAGCGTGTGTGTTTGAGGATGAACAGCTTCCTGGTTTTACAGAGCAAGGAGGAATAGTTATATAAGCAGTATCTTTTTACCTGACCATAAAATGATGGGGGCAAGTCAGCCTGCTCAAATCCACACCTATGAGGTTCAAGACCTATCTTTTCATGAGAAATCTCTCCTATTGAATCTGAGCCAAGACACAACATGCTTAATGACTAGGATCAACAGCGACAGGCAAGAGATCAGCCCTCCTGATCTTGGCAGAAAAGGATTTACAGTAGCTGAGGGGGTAGCATTCCTGGTGTCTGCTAATACCCAGGAGGGCTTGCACATACTGCATGAGATTCCCACGTGAACAAAGAACCCAATCTAATGAGAGGCAATACACAGAGCTTTCTTAAAAGAGATGAAGATTTCTGTAAGCACACAAAACTTTACTTGGTAGAGCTAATGAATAAAAAGAAAGGTTCCCATCACTTCACTTTTACGTGTGTTCATCCAACACTGGGTTTCAGATGGGGTTAAAAAATCTGAGATGGGATGGTTATTCATTTTCACTATTTGTTTTTTAGTGAATTTCCAAAAAGGAACATGAGGTAATCAGCACCTGACAGTTCATATTTGCTTTTCTGAATTTCTTAATGTCAAAGCCACAGCAGATTTTTATAGACCTCTAATTTATTGTGCTTAAAAGCTTTCAGATTCCACTGTAGTGAAGTAAACATTTAAGCAGTGTAATTGTGCTAACACTAGAATTTTGTGGGAAAACTAGAAGACTGATACAGAATTATTTGCCACATTTTGTGAAGTGCCCATACAAGGCTTCTGTTTTTTTCTTCTGAACCTTCCAAATAAAAGAAAATCAGTTTCCTCTCAAAAAGATCCAGCAAAACTAAGTGAACTACTACTGGGATCAGCCATGTGCACAAGAACAATGTTTTTTTATGTTTTAGGGTTTTTATAGAAAGGCACATTTGTGACATCAAATATGTATATTGCTTTAAAATGCCGCACCTTCAGAGACTATACATCAGCCAAGACAGTCTCTGCATCTGGTAAATTCTACTTTTTTTCAGCTTAGCCTTTAATATGACCATCAACAGAGAGAATTCTGCTCTTTTATTTAACACATCTTGTTTGTCTATCAAATTACACAGCACATAACTGATAACCTGATTATCTTTGTAATTGAACAGATTCCACACTGCCTTAATGCAAATAACTCGCAGTTATTAAAAAAAAACAACGAAAAAACCTTGAAAATCAGTTTAAATCACAGTATGAGTTTCCTAAATTTGAGATGCTTTTCATTTTGCCTCTTTCTCCAAATGTGTACAGCCATTACTCCATGCACATTCATTTGAGAACAAAGAATGTCTAATAATTTTATCACCTATTCCCATTATCTCCTCTAACACATCAAACACCTCTGTGTTACGGTCCTAAAAAACACAAAAGCCAAAAAACTCAGCCCCCAGTCTCCATTCACTAGTAGGTATGGGCTGAATTATTCTCTCAGTAGAAAAGATAATGAAAAGCAAAAGGCAATTTATTTTAAATTCCCACTTCTGTGTGGCAAGGGGTAGTAGCATTCTTTTCATCCTCTTATTTTTAAATATGACTGTGAAGCTTACAAACGAATAATAGTACGAGAAGAATTGTATGTAATACTCACCTGTTAAAGTACTAGGATATGGACTTGGCACAGCTGAAAATGAAGACGATGCTCCTCCAAAGGGTGTCATTCCTGAGGGCCCTCCAAAAGGAGTCATGGAATGACTGTTAAAATTAACTGCTGATCCCTTTATTGCCGGTGACTGTGTTGCTTGGCTGGAGTCTGACCCGTAATGGCTGACGTGGGAACTGATAGGTTCTGGAGTGTTATCAGTCCTGTATTTCATGGCTGGACCTTTATCTTCTTTGCTTTTAATGCACCCCATGGTTGCTTCTGTGAAAATGAGAGGAAAAAATGAGTTCATCTGGATGCCTCATCTTTTGATAGTTAAACACAGAAGATTCCCTACCGCAATTGCTGAAAACACTCATTACTGTAAAAACAACACCAACGAAACAATAAAAACCTCCACCAATTTCTACTGCCTGCAGATTACAGATTCCAATGAAAAAGGTTTCTGGAATAAGATCTAAGCTATTCCCAGACTAGAGAGGATGCTATTATTTTTTCCTACCACAACACAGACAGACAATGCATTCGGATTTTTCTTCCACCCATCCCATCTCCATCTCCTTGCTGGACACGGTAAACAAACAAACAGGCAAAAACCAAACAGCTGGGAAACAGAGGAGGAAGACACTGAAAACTTCTCCACCAGGGAAGTTGGGAAAGACCAGGAATTCCAAACAGAGGTGACAAGTACAGAGCCGTGTAAGACATGATGTGAAGGAAACAAGTGGTGCGTCTCTGCTTGCTTTTTTAAGTGATAAATAACTGTGCTGTGGGTGGCTTTATAACTATGAATATCTTTAAAGACAGATGTAGGGAAGCCTCCATCCATTTTCAGCTCCCCTAATGCAATTCACAAATGAACCGTTACAATCATTGCTGCAGGACAGGATTAAGTTGCAGAGTTGAAACAGAATTAGAAAGAATGTTTACAATAGTAATTACAACATCCAGCAGCTTGGAAACTGAACTGCACCCTGAATGGTGACATCTTATGGCCCTGAGAGCCCAAGATGGCCACAAACTTCCATTACAGGAAGACTATGAGAGATGTTTACTGCAGGAACACCCCTTACCTGCTGACAACCATCAGAGAGGAGACAGTCACAAGCAATTATAATTACCACATCTTAAGAAGCCACCACCTGTCACTTATCAGGTGGTGACAAGTGATAGTAGGCATTTGTTAACTTGCTCCAGCTGGGAAACAAATCAGGCCAAGAAGAGGAGCCGTTTCAGATGTAACACTAGCCCGACATGAAAATTCCTAAGTTCTTAGGGGGAAAATAGCACCAAAACACCCCAAAAAACCTACTTCAATTTCAGCATCTCCATACTATTTCAACAATTGCAATGATTCTTTAACTATAAGTTAGGAAAACTGTTTCCAATTGCAAATCAATCTGCTTCCCCTCCCCCCTCCTTTCAGTCCTCTCTTATCTTGTTCACTATTAGATATAGAAATCTAGGACAAATTCAGTCTCACAAAATGAATACTACCTTAATATAGCCACAAAGAAAAAACTTAGTTTTTCAATTTGAAAATTTTCTAATTTCCTCTTTTTAACAATGACAATATTAAAGATGCTATAGTTTCCTTAAGAGTCTCAAATCAGAGTTCTTGGAAAGAAAAACATCCACAGCTATTGATGTACCATACAATAGTTAAAATTAACAATATTCACTTGTCATTTCAGTCCCGAGTAGTATAATGCCTGACAGACAATTACTGGTGTGGAAACAAGAAGCAACAAAACCAAGTAACTACATTTTTACAGATCTCATCTCAGAGAAGGCACAACTTATTCAGTCGTTTACTACTTCTGATGTTATTACTGGCAACTTATATTATTATTATTATTAAGGTTGGAAAATACCTCTAAGATCATCCAGTCCACCCATCAACCCACCACCACCAATATCACCCACTAACCATGTCCCTCAGTGCCGCATCCACATGGTTCCTGAACACCTCCAGGGTTGGTGACTCCACCACTTCCCTGGGCAGCCTGTACCGATGCCTCAAAAATCCTTTGGAAAAGAGGTTTTTCCTAATATCCAGCCTAAACCTCCTCTGGTACAACTTGAGGCCATTACCTCTTGTTCTATTACTGTTACCTGAGAGAAAAAGCCTTCAAACTATAGTAGAAATGCCTGTTATTGACAATGCAAGTGGATCAAACACATAAAACACATCCTTTTCCACTGTAAAACAGATACTGTAACTTGAAGCACAATTTTCTGACCACTTTGCTGCTTTTTGTGAACTCCTGCCTTTGATGCCTATTTCTTTGATTCTCTTTAAACAACTGTAGTCAAAGTTTTGTTATGAACAGTGAATACAAGTCCAAAAACCCTTGTGAAAATAAGTTTGCTAACAGCAGTGATTCCCTACCTTTGGTTAAAAATTAAGCATCATGAGTTATTCAAAAGTACTTATGTTAATAAGGAGATTAGAAGGAAAAAGTAAGAACATTCAACCACTTTCATCACAAATGTTTCCTCTGTCATTTCTGGTATTTGATTAACTTGTAACAGACTGATAAGACTTCAAGATAGAAGCAATTTTACCAGTCCCATGGTAACTGACTACCGCCAGATGATGCAATTATAACTAATATCAGCTGTTATGGGGCTAGCAGCAAAAAGTTTCCATTGGTGAACTTCAATGCAGTAAAAGTCCTTATTTAAGACGAATTCATTCTAGAGAAATATAGTTTGCCTCTCTTAAGGTAATCTTCTTTCTGGGGTTAAAGAGATTAACAGCAGAGATTCAATCAGCTCTTCAAGTAGGCATTCAGAAATAGGCAGACAAAAATTTAAACATTCTTCTACTTTGATAATTGCATACCCGCAAAACAAAATTGCAGAAGCAAAACACTTAGCTTTTGAAAGTCAAAAGCATAGGTGGAAAATTCCAATAAACACTATGTTTGAATTTAAGTGTAGGAAAGACAAGGAAGATGACATAAGGGTGAGTAGCAGGGAGGAGAAAAATGACTGCCCACACCATGGGAAGAAAAAAAATGAAGGGAGTTATTACTGCTTAGTCCTGCAATATATTACTGGATCAAAGGAAAAATCCTAAGCAGCTGGTAGCGATGCTGGATTTGGTTATTGCGGTACTGCATTTGTTATTAAAAATTCTCATAACTCAAATAACTTACAACTATTTTCATCACCCTTTTATCTGCAACAAAACATTAAAGAACAGCTTTCTGCCATAACATTCATGGATCTTTCCAAAGCACCAAACTCTTTTTAGAAATGGACATAAAGATGAGAAGTTCTTGTTGGCTTTGCAGAAGTCAGTCTACCGACTGAAACAAGTACTGACCCAACTAAGTCATTCAGAATCCACAGATCTATTCACTTTAGTTAAATGATTGTAGATCACAGAACAACTTTCATAGCTTATTCTTCCTTTGAAACAAATACTTTCCTGTTGTCTGTGATTAGTGTGCCAGCATGTTTGATGGGGTGGTTAGGAGTTGGCTTGTTGGAGGACTATCAGGAAGCCACACTCTGAATGGCATGGAGTAAAACCACAGATGTCTTTCCCTACCTTCTAGATAGAAGCTATCCTGTAGCAGAACGTTTCCAAGAGGTAGTAGCTAAAATGATTACTGGAAGGATGGATTAAGGTTAGCAGGATGCCCACAAGGATCAACAGAACAAGAAGCATACTGAAGAAAGAAACTGTCATCAAACAAGTGATTAGGGACATTATTTTGATTTGTGACATTTGGAGAAGTCATACAAAAGGGCGAAAGTTCATCATGGTTCAGTACTCTACAAACCCTGCAGACAATGATACAGGCACCTTCAGAAGCCCTCTGTCAAACAGAGCTACAAGAGTCAGTGCTGCCCTCTTATTCTTCCAATTCAGATCACGTGGAGAACATTGTTCAAAGCATCAAAAACTATGGCTTCTGGGGTGCTTTTCTTCCCTGCTTTCATTTCAGAAGGATGACTTACCCAGCCTAAGAAAAGTGAGCTTTTCCTCAAGAGACGCAATATCTTATGATACCAACCAACTGTTCCCTTGGGGTGTATGTAGCCTGGTCCATCCCTTCCAGGGATGTACAACATGGGAATCTGCTCCTTTGTCAAATGTCTTTGCTCTTTAAGGTTGATAGATATGGAAGTTATTTATTCAGTGGTTCCTTGTGACACTGTTTCTCAAAGTACTTCCCGGAAGGTCTCTTAATGGCATGAAGGAACATCACATGGATAATGAACCAACAACGCAACATGCCTCAGAACTGTGTAGTCTTCCTGCTCTCCCATATTCTACCCATTGGAATCAGGAGTCTGAAGGACAGAGGTTGGTCTCAGAAGCCCTGAGGACCTTATGCTGGGATAGCCTCAGGGTTCTTTCACTTATTGTCACTGATTGATAAATCTCCACCAGGAAAAAAATCCCCAAACCAATAAAACAACAACAACAAAAAAACAATTTTCCTCTTGGAGCAAAACTGAAGGCATTCTGATCTCTTTTGTTACGATCCATCACTTACTTCCTCTGATATCCTCTGGAGATTTCACCACAATGTAAGGCAGCTGAACAGAGTGGTTCCAATCTGCCATGAAGGAAAAGATGCCCTAGGGAGTCGTTCTTTCTAGGTACTAAATCAGGTACTAAATCCAAGCAAAATCTCTTTCTAGAGGAATAAAGCAAGAAGGTAAATATCTTTATGCCTAAAACAAGAGAAACAAACAACACTATGCTATGTAATCTGAAAAAGAATTTGAGATTCACAAACTGTGAATACCAGAAAACTGAAGATTTCCACTGCTACTTTATTTCTCATCATTAGCAATAGTGTTTCTACTGATTAAACTAGCATCATCGCTACTGAAATGTGAAAAATGCTTTGCAGAGAAGGGTCCTCTTATATTTTAAACAGTTCTGATTTGAAGTTATTAAAATTTCATGCAGTAATGATTACAAGATATTCTGTAGAAAGTTCACTAATGGATCTATTAGCTAACAGCTGACTATTTGCTTAAGCAAGTGCAGAGCTGACTCCGTATGTCACTGGAGACACTCAACCAATGCTGGTTCTTTGTATACCAGGCAAACAATGCAGGGCATTCACCAGACAGGTGGTTTCAGATGGTAGTATCTAAAACTCATTAATTAGAAATGACATAGACCAAAAGAAACGAAGATAACCAGAAAAGAAGCTTCTGGTCAATACTATAACATCCAACTAATTAATTCCCTTCATCTTTAAAAAGATGCTCTGGTATGAAATATGTCGATGATTTATTTTATTTTTTAATACAAAGCAATTCACCAGGTTGGTAAAGGAAAATGAACTGAAGAATGACCCCAACTCTCTTGTGTTCTTTGCACAGCATACACAATTTCCATTCTCAAATTATATATTTCTTACCACGCGATAGTTTATCTTTTATGAGCTGTCATAACTTGCAACATTTCCTTATTTCACAACTTATGACATTTCAAGAGATGATGTTCCACTGGATTCAGTTTTATAATTAGCAATAACATTAGCATAACGAGACCTTAGAGAGTCTGTATGATTATGCATTTAAAGTGCAACTGACATGACCTTGTAATTAATGATCTAATAAGAAGAGAAAAGTGAAGATAAAGAAAGAAGTATAAAAAAAAAGGCACTGAAGCAACAACTTAGGTTATTTGAAATTCAATGTTTGCCAAGCTTCTAAGTGTAATTCTACCCAGAAAAATAACTATTAGACCTTAGGCGGCTCACGTGCTATAATATGTTTAAAGAAATACTGTCCTTTATTGCCATTATAATTTATTTATTTATTTTTTAAAATCCTATTGCTTCTACAGATCAAATCCTGTTTTCAATGGTGACTATAAATACATATCTATAAACAAAAAATGTCTTTCCTCTGAGGCTTGACTGGGTTAGAGGTGGGAGACTTAACCAGATGTATCAGAATTTCAAGATACTATCAGTGAAGGACACCGAGGGTTTCATAGAATCACCAAGGTTGGAAAAGACCTCAAAGATCATCCAGTCCAACCATTCACCTATTACCAATAGTGCCTACTAAACCGTGTCCCTCAACACAACATCCAGTTGTTCCTTGAACACCCCCCAGGTTGGTGTCTCCACCACCTCCCTGGGCAGTCCATTCCAGCGCCTGACCACCATTTCTGAGAAGTAATATTTCCTAATGTCCAGCTTGAATCTCCCCTGCCGTAGCTTGAAACCATTCCCTCTAGTCCTATCACTAATGACACAAGAGAAGAGGCCGACCCCCAGCTCACTACAACCTCCCTTCAGGAAGTTATAGAGAGCAATAACGTCTCCCCTGAGCCTCCTCTTCTCCAGGCTGAACATTCTCAGGGCTTCCAATCCTCCTATTTGAATGGTCTCAGACAAAGGTTTCTCTCTTGGAAGCAACACCTACTGTTGCTCCTGAACAGCGAGGCAGGAGGTAAAGCTGCTCCAAAGGGCAGTACTACCCTCATCTCAAACCATAACCATGCTCTGTCATCCAACTACAGGGCCTCATTCGGTGCTCGGCTTACAGAGGTAAAACAAACAAACAAACAAACAAACAAAAAATAACTGCAATGAAAATTTTTAGTAAACAAAATGGAAATAAGGATTGTCAGTGATGTAATGCCTAGAAAGACATAAGCAGGCTCAATTTTCTCTCTTGTCACACCTGTTTTGTCTGGATTAAACATGTAGGATCTCCTCCTGCTCCCTGCATACTTGGGACAGTGAAATCTGTACAGGTGGTCTCTCCTTTTAAGGAAAGGCAAAAGTTTAAGGAGCACAGAGGATAAAATGATTGAGTCATACATGACACATAGCCTGCTCTGCAAAACATACACTCATAAAATGATGTTTACTTATAATTATTGTTTTGCCTACATTAGCTGAGATAGACTATGTTTACTTTGACCACCTGTTGTACAACAATACAGAAAGGAAAGATGGCTCCTCCAATCAAACCAGTACATGCTCAAGAAAAGCAGACTGGAGGTGGAAGACAACAAACCTGTGTAACTTTTAATGACTTCTCTAACCAAAGATGATTTAGTTCAGTATCCTGTCTTCAGTGCTGGCCTCAGCTTTAAATCAAGAGCTCCTCATTCACCACAGGCCTGGGCAAAGACTCTTCTGACAACAAAGCTGGCTGTCTTTCTGAGCAACCAGTGCCAGATGCTTTGGAAGAAGACAGCAGCAGGATATGCACAGTCTGAAGCACCCCAGCCTCCACTGACCCACTCAGGAATTCCAGTTAAGAGACTAGAAGTCCTGCAGGTGTGAACCAGATAACAAATCCAACCTATCTATGTTATGTTGATGAAAAAACATGGATAAGATTTCCATTAAGATTTCCATCTGAAACGCCCTAGGAGTGTGCCATAGCTAAGAGCTGGACTGAGGGTAGCACCCCTTTAGTTTGAAGAACCTCAGCATGGCTTCTCATCTAAGTTGCTCATACACCTGATAAAGCACAAATCCATCACCAGCCTTCTTGCCCTCCAGTTGCCTTGTATGCAAGGTAACTGCATAAATGAAAGGAGATGCTGGGAGGAAAACCAAACAGCCCAAACCCACGTGCACTGTGCACACAGTCCAGCTGGGGCACCTGAACAAGCCAGAAGGATCCATTGAGAAACTACCGAGCAGAGGAAAAAAAAAAAAGTCACATTTAAGCGTTTCACCTTCATTTAAAAAACCTACAAATTGCTGAACATAACTATTATTTGAGGAAAGTTTGTAATTCTATCTTATCCTCAATTTTTGCTGAAGTCAACATAGCTCATATCCAGGAAGAGAGAAAAATAAGTATATTTTAATACATCCAACAAAACAAATCTGCCAACAAACCTAAGGCAGATGATGCAAAATGGATACACAACACTGACAGATTAATTTTCTTTATTCCAATGGTCCAGATCACAAGGGGGAGATTAACTAAAATATCAGAACTGCAAAAGCAATTTCACATGCTGAAATATATAATACGTGCACGTAAAGCTATATTTAAATGTAGAGCTATGTCAAGCCTTACAATCTGAAGCCTTAACCACACAAAGAAATTTTCTCTGACAACAGACGGTACCAGACTAAACAACCAATACATTGTCTAGACAGCATTATTGCTTCTCCATTGTCTCGAACATTTAAGTGTACAGTCAATAAATAAAGCAGAAAAGGACAATTCAGTGCAATAGCTATTTATACTTTGCAATTTGTAACTAATTAGAATTATCTTGAAAACAGAAAGCCCGATATACTCAAAAAGTGTGCCTAAAAGATTGTGTCAGATTACGGAGCAATGCGTGTCACAACTTGTCAAGCTATCCGTTCTATTTCAGACAGGATTTCTGAACTGATTTATAAATAGATTTTCATTGAGTCTTATTTGGAAAAGAACAAAAAGAATGCCTGGTATCACGTAATGCTTCTAGATATACCATTTGCAACCATTTTATCCCTGCGTATTATTTCTAATAAAGATGCCTCCAGAAGGTATTTCAAAAGCAAGGTTTAAGTAATGTTTACTAACAGAATGGTTCTGTTCTCAGCAAGAAGCAAGCAAAACTGCTTTCCTGAGGGACATCTGTGTGAGAGAACAAGCAAAGAAAAGCTTATGAAATACAACTCTTTGCAGCGTTTTTGTTCTGACAAGTTCTATGAAAACATAAATGTCCTTTTTTTCCCAGAGATTAATTATGAAATAAGTATGAAAAAACAGGCCACAAAATTTGCAAGCTCACAGAAGTTCAGAGATCCTAAAGTTCATGCGAATCTATAGCGCTTTTTTGTTTTTATCAGCTGGGCATACAGTTGAAGTGACAATCACGTTTTAAGATGAACAAACAGAGGAATTCAGTATTAGTAAGAGTACAGCTGCAATTGCAGCTCCTTTAGTGACTCCTTTAGTCACTGTTAGTCAGCTTAAGATATTAAAGAAAAGAACAGTCGCGGCAATGTAAAACTGAACAACAACAAAAAAAATGCTATAACACACGACCGTAACATCTATCTATATTATAACACAGAAATCGTGCTAAGGAATCACGTGGAACAGATTTAGGTGATTTGGTGCATACTTCAGACACACCTGCTTTGCAGAGATGAGTTTTCACAACTACCATTTGCCAAACGTCACTCTAAGATGAAAGTAAATTCCCCTTTATTCTCAGTCTTTTTCATCCTCTAACACAATTGACACGATTAACATCTTAACAAAAATCAGTAATTAGAGTATTTAAATCCAATTACTGATAAAATGTTGCAGCTTGCTTATTGAAAAACCATATGCCCAGATCTCCTTCAGCAATTAGTTCTTTGCTTAATGCCAGGAATCTCAGTAAGCCAGCTGGAAAACATCAACCTTTTGACTAAAACAAAAAGTCAAAGTATGTATAAACAGTTAAAACCATACACTTACACTGCTCTTAATGATTCAATAACTTCTGTTTTCCTTTGCACATAAAATACAAGTGAAGAATACAATTATACCATAGAGGAATTCAAAATTAAACAACAGCAACAAAAAAAAAAACATAAGATGACACCTGCTAAATAATACCCTCATATAAAGGGAAGAGCTGCACGATGTTTTAACTAAACAAGAATTATAACCCTAATAGCTATCACTACTGCTGTTCTATTACTTTCTATACTGACAGATATAATAGTCGTCATAGGAAAGAAGACCAGAAGAAATTATTTTAATTAGCTAGTCAGGCAGCTTGCAAAATAGAGGCCATAGGGCTGTCCTAAATCAATTTCTCTCTTTCTGTCTTTTTGAAAGTATACACATGCTCAAATTCATTCCATTTCAAAATGACTTGCTGGTCAAAGTCAACCCACACTGGACAAGCCCTAAATTTTAAATACAGTAGTCACTAAAATAGATGTCTCCTATTTGCCCTGCATTTTACTCAAAGCACAACTTTTACTGAAAGCCCCATCGCCACTGAGTTCTCTTTGTATGTATGGACCTGGGCACCCTGCTCTGGGTGGCCCTGCTGGAGCAGTGGTTGGAGCAGATGGATCCTGAGGTCCCTTCTCAGCCCAGCCATGGCTGTGTGTAGTTCACAGATCTAACCTTTCCTCTGCTAAGTGCAGTGTAGTCTCACCTGAATGCACTCACTCATCAATCTTGTCCTCTCTGAGTCCCTGCATTTATTTCAGTATCTCCCTTTACCAGGGATCACCAGGCATGGAAATGGCACTCCGGGTAGGGAATATTCTTCTTAATCCTTCAGTGAGATTGGAGTATTTATTTCAGCTGCAGTAACTGTCCCTTACGATTCTCAGGGACACCTCAGCATTGCTCTACAACAGAAACTCCCTCATCTTGAGAAGAGCCTTCATCCCTCTTACCAGAGGCATATTGTACTTTGCTGGATTAAACAGCCACAGACTCTTAACTAATCCAGATTATTCTAATCATGGGGCTGTGAGACAGATTTAGAAAAATCATTCACTCATCCAAAGGCAAAGACAACAGGACATGGTAGAGTGGAGTTTCACCATCACCCTACCCAGGGCTCCTTATATGTACCTGCAATAATACTTCACTTCCCCATTCAGAACCCATTCTACAAGAGGTTGGCACTGTTTTAGAACATGCTTGGAGCTAAGGCACACAGCAGCTCTACTTCCTGAACTTCTGCAGGAGGAAGACAACTCTGTTGTACCTCAGTACATTTTGTTCTGAAGGTGGGCACCCCAAAAATGATGAGGACCGCTCTGAAAGTAATGCTTCTTATTTTATGATGTCGGTCCATGACATCAGCAGCAAATGTTGGTTGTATGGCAGTAGAGGTTGGACCTTCTGCCAATATTCCATTACATTTTGTTCCATGTTACAGAAGGTAGAAGAGAAACAGTCTGCCAAAATGGTGTCTGACGTGGAAGTGCGTATGAAGCAAAGGTGTGTCACTGAATTTCCCCAGGTGGAAAAAATTTCACCCTCTGACATTCATTGACACTGTATGTTTGTAGAGACCAACCAGTGGATGTGAGCACTGTGAGGCAGCAAGTGGTACATTCAGCTGTGGTGACAGCAACACTGGGTCACCTCTGCTGGTACAGGTTTTATGAGTGCAGCATGCAGGCTCCTGTTTGTTGCTGACAAAAATGTAGAGCTACTGGTAGCAACCATAGAATAATAGTGTTTTGCAGCAGAGAATTTTCTCTATCAAACAGTGTTATTGTGCTCTTTGTATTATTTGTATTTTCCATGGAAATAAATGGGAGACATTCCCTTTGCAGTCTCCTACATAATTGTGAGCCTGCTACCAAAATGATCTTAATTCTTTGCTTCCAAAAGCAATGTGATGTTTTCCTCTCATTTCATGCTGATCTTTTCACCTAAGAAATCAAAATACTCAACTCTTTCCAGCTCCAGAGTAGCAATTAGAGTGGCATGTATGGGATTTACCAAGCCTGCAATGACGGCGTGTAATGAAAAACCACAGAGCATTCATTTCCCATTCCTTGTTGGCTTTCCTTTAGATACATCTGCTGATTTCTCCCTTGTAGCTCATAAAAGTGACTTAAAAAAAATAAATAAAAAAAATTAAATTAAAAAAAAAAAAAAAAAAAGAGGGCAAACATTTTTTGAGGAGCATTTCCTATGATGGAAAATTTTATCAAAATATAACTAAAAAAACCCCCAAACACCTGCTGAATTCTTCAGGTGTACTCTAAGGATACATTAAACAGTACATACATATTTTCTGTTCATCCCTTCAAAGGGTTTTCCACACCAGGCCAGAGTCATGCCCTCTAATTTACCATTTTCCAGCTCAGATTACTAACTACCAAGCAGACTACAAAATCCAAGTGTGAGCTGCCCAGCAACACATACAACACATTATCAGTCACTGGTTTCCAAAGTGAACAAAACTGAGAACTTGGTAAGTCAGCTGCTGCGCGTGGTACAAAAGAGGAATAGATGAGAGAGTGATGAGGATAGTGAAGAGGTACAACTGGAATGAGATGGGTTCTCATTAGAAAAGGAACCAGAAAGAATATTAGTAACCAACAAACAAAGAAAGAGGAAAATAAAAGGTTTATTTTAAGGTATTTCACATGGGTGAATACCGTTCACCTACAATAAGGTACACTGAAGCACAAGGATATCCTTGAATTTTTATCAGTAGATTCAGATAGGTAACACTGTTCTAAACAAGCAACCAAAATGCCTTCACCTTTTGGTATTTTCAATCATACCTTGTTTTTAGAAGTACACAATGTATATGTTAACATTAACTTCTGCTTAAATAACTGTTATTCAGTAGCAAATTTTCTCACTCCTAACCAGTAAATAGAGCTTTTAGTGATACTCTCTGGACTCAAAGAGTATAACCAGAAGAATGGCCAACTTCCATTTTAATGAAATGCTAAGTGTGGAAACATTGATGGGTGAGGGGAAGATGACCAGGATTCAGTACAAATATGTAATGCAAGTAGAGATGCCGAACAACCTATTCCTAGTGACTTCCAGCAGTTATTTTATTTTGGTCCTAGGTCAGAAAGGTTTAAATTCTGAGTAACAATAAAGGAAATGAACAACATTTAAAAAGAATGAATGCTGCCTAAAGTAGAAAGATTGTGATGACAGAACTTTTAAGCTTCATACAAAAGCAGCATGCTGGAAAGAGCTGTAATATGCATCCCACAGCAATTGAGAAGCTTCCACTGAAAATTTCTGTAAAAGTGTTTATTAAAATCAAGTAAAAAAACCACAAGCATTTAAAATAACATTTTTTTCATGTTCACAGAAAACATGAGGTAGAGAAGAAGACTTTTTTGATGTCTTACCTCAGGGCGGTGGGAAAGGTATTTTAAGTCCTTTTATGTGGTTTTCCTATCCATTTCAGTGTTCCAGTACTTACACTGATGTAAACTAGTGGTTTACAAATACTCAAATCTTTTAAACATCAGAAATGCCTCAAGTCACCCAGTTTCATAAGCTCCAGGCTTCTCTGCAGTCTCTCAAGCAGAGTGAATGCAATGCTATCATCCCACAGGTTAGCTGTAATAATTAAATCTGAATATTTTTAAACAGCTTCTTCCAGATTGAACAATAAATGAGTCTGCTGAAAAGCAAGTTTTGTTGTTTGGATAACAGCACCAGAATCCACTGCTACTCACTTAACATAATAGCAACATTGATAACCCTGCAGCTGAGCAGAAGTAGAACCTTCAGCCACCAGAGGGAAGGTTGGCATAGATCAGTGGCAAAGACTGTAAGATTTATGCAGCACAGCATTGAACCCCGAACACTCCATAACAAAATGAACAAACAAACAAACAAAAACAACCCTGAAGGGAATAATTTCCTTGAAACTGTCTAAGGAGAAGGAACAAGTAGCGCTTCCTGTTTCTACAAAATGCTGGTTGTGACAAATATTGCCACCAAGTGAAGTCCCAGTCAATATCAGGTGGAAATCTCAGTGGTTGCTCCCTATTTCACAAGGAGTCTATGTAAAATCTGTATATCTCCCAGCTTCCCTATTCTGAACCACAATAACCCTTCAGATTTGTTTTCATCTGAGCTGTTTCCCCATGTTTGTATCTGTTGCTTTAAAATCCAGATAAAGGAAGCTGAGGAATACATATTTATCTAAGTGTCTCAGTTGTCTTCTACCAAACTGCTTTTCTAGAACATTAAGGCTGATAGAGAAAATGAAAAATAATAACTTTAATAGAAGGACAAAAACAAGAAAACAACCTTGACATAACTCTATCAGCCTTCGATATAGCTGAATATAAGCATAATGAATAGGATACAAGAGCAGAAGCATACAGTAACAAGATTGTAATAATTCTTCTCCTCCGTAGATGTAATGATAGCAACTAGAAGTAGGATTTGATCACTGTGATCAAGAAGATAAAGTTGCCACAAATTATGACATAAAAAGAATTCCCCAAAAGAGACAAAAATAAAAGGAGATAGCAGCCAAAAGGCATCATGATCTATAAATAAGAAAAAAGAATGGGGTGGGGAAGAAGAGATGGGAGGGGATTGAGAGTTTTCAAGCATGACAGAGCAAGTAAGCACTGCAACGCATTAAAAGTTCTTTAAAAGGATGTAAGCCTTTCCGAGTGTCAATCTCATACAAACAGAAACAAAACTTAAGGAAGGTATCTTCATGCCAGTCTTTCAATACTGAAACTCTGCAGGTTACAACACCTGTACAAGGGCTTCCTGTGCAAGCAGCACAGAGACACAGGCTGCTCCAGAAGACGAACTCCCCAAAGGACATCTAAAGGTTCTTTTCTTTCCATACTTAATAAAGTTTTCAGCATTAAAAAAAAAATGGTCTCCTATGCCTTGCTCTTGTCATTATGCCGCTCAAAAAAATTCAGAAAACCAACCAAACCAGTTGGTAGTAAGACTGCTCAGATTGCCTAATTGTATGTACCTAACTCTGCACAGCTATGTGAATATACCCCGCTCCTTAACTTTCAAATCTGCAATAAAAGCACAGCAGCTTCAAATAACACAAGATAGGAACCAGGATACAGTTTTAAATATAAAATTCATGGGAGAAAACAAGAGACTTCTACTCAATTCTTATACCAGCCAAGATAGAGCATTCTTAAAAACACCTTAGCTTAAGCAAAAGACATTTCTACTCATCAATGGATAACAGGTGGAATTCATCTTCCCAATTTAGATATATAGCTTAGGATGACACGAATCATGCAATGAAAGAGCTTATTTCACTCCACTCCAAAGAGAGCCCACAGAAGGAGGGCTCACACTCAGGCATGCACCAACCAAGCTGCCTCCTAACAGCTAATGATGAAGTTCATGTTACATAATACACTCAATGGGTACCATCTACTACTGAATCAAAGAATTAGGCTAGAAAACTTTTCTTTCAAAAAGGTGAGAAGCAGCACTACTCTAAATGAGCACATGGGATTAGCATTAGCTTAAGTTATATGTAAACCATAGAAAGCACTACTATTTTCCTTTTACGCAATGGGCAGAGAACTATTCATAGAAAAATAAGCATTTCTTTCAAATAAAACCCCCATACATCTGGTACAAACATCTGCTGAATACATAGTAATTATTTGAAGATACTGTATTCACATACAGAAACCTGTTCAGAAGACTGGGTCTTCATAAAAATACATATAACTGGAAGAATATGCATTACGAAGATTATTAACTATCTGAAGTCTGCCTGAATTTCAAGACTTTTTCTAAGGCAAACAGGGACTTGAGATTCAAAATCACTAATGTAGCAAGGTACACTATTAAGCCAAAATAATTAATTAAGATTGTGCAGCTGCCACATTAACAAAAGGAAGAGGACAGCTATTTTAAATAGCAGTCTCTTGTTTCAAATAGCACAAATCTTCTCAAATGCAGTACTTCTATCCAGCACATAGTATGTCTTAATATTACTCCTCCATTTACAAGTAGAGAGCTCTCCCTAGCCACTGCAGAAACAAAGAAGTGTATTTTGTCATCAATAAACTGGTCACATACAACACAGAGACACAAGAGTGCTGAGTATGTCTGTGGGAAGGAACAGAGATACAAAAACACTGCAAAGGAGTCTGCAAGGAAAGCAGGCGAACAACCAGCCTACAGACAGCCCAGGCCATGCATCTGTTTTATCAGTACCCACTCAGAAATGCCTCTTTCCTAAAACACCTCTTTCCCTAAAGGGCCCCTATTGCATGGAACGCAAGACAGATGTGACTAGAAGAATATCCCTTAAATGACCTAAAAAAATACCATGCAATAGTAACAGGACAAAGTCATACAAAATTAATCCTTGATCTGACAAGTACTGCCCTGCCCTGAGATTGAATATTTTGACAGCAAATACAAGGTGACACAAAGAGAAGTACGTGTAGCCTGTGGCCCTAAAACACCTCATAAATAGTAATTGCCCCGTTTTTGAGCTAAAGTTTGTGTGCTACTGGTAGGAAAGGATTCAGTAAACTGAAATTTAATAATAATAAATGAATTCTTTTAAAAAGTAATATCACAAGATCAAGCTTTACAACAAAGGAATGCTTGTACTGAGCAAGAGAAAAAGGTCCATTCAAATACTCAGTCAAAGCAGCCAATACTGATACCTAGACAAGCATGTAAAAACACAATAAATACATAACAGTACCTCCCTGCAATACTCCTCGAGCTTCCACTAGTTTGCAGAAGTAGGATTTCCTGAACAAGAAGCAGCTATTTGCATTTGATGATTTCCCTTCTGTGAAATGGCAGTTTCCCTTGATACTGATTTTCATTGTTTAGCCTCCTGAAATTCCTGAGGCAAGAAATTCTATAGCTTAATTACACGTTCTTTCGAGAACCACCTCCTTTTGTCTGTTTTCAATTCATCAACTGCTCGTTTCATTAGATACCTCTTAGTGTGAGTGCATTAAAAAAAGATGGTGAATAAACACTCCCCATTTATGCCTCCTTTGCTACCGATCATTTTACAGAATTCTGCCACACCATTTTTCAGCCACCACTTCACCCAAAAGAATTCCCGCTGTTCCTCTTACAGAAATTGCTTCCAATTGGTTTCATATTTGCTCTTCCTTTGCTCTTCCTTAAAACTTCAACAGTGTTCTTTCTGAAATTATGTTTGATTCCAGTTTTAGCTTTTTTTTTCTTTTCTTTTTTAAGAAGTATGGGTGAGTGGGGCAGAACTATGTAAAATAATTCAGGTATGTTTTTTGTAATAGTCTAACCATTAGCCTCTCTTTATCTCCCATCTTTATCTGTTTTTTGCATTAGTGCTGAGACAATAGTCAGTTTCGATCTCATCTTTTTAAATGTGAAGGTAAGCTTGCTCTTCCCTTCCTCCAATATGTACCACACTAAGCTAATGATGGAAAACCAATTGCTGCCATTTTTATGTCCAGTCACTGAGCACTACTAAGTCTTTGCAGTCTGCCCATTTCACGCAGCACTCTCTGCTCAACCTCATTAACACAGTATGCGATGATGGAAGGGATCACTGGAGGAGAAGAAGCAAGAGGGACAAAGTCCATCAGTGATGCTTCTCCAATTCTAACAGGAGTGTCTGTTAAGGCGGGGATACAAGGAAGCAAACAGTGGTCCCTACACTCTAAGTGACCACACAGCAGTCTTGTGTCTACCTATCAGTAAACTGTGAGCTCCCCTTTTTTCTGTATCCTTTATCAATGTGAACACTCTCTGTTAGCATAATCATGGAGAACTGTTTTCTGTGACTCCTCTCTATTTACTCCAACTTTCCATTTTTTTAATACTTTAATCGTTAATTTAAATGTATGAAGTTCCTTTCCCATGGCTGCCTGGTTTCTTCAAAGCTCTCTGGAGGGGGGAACTTGCCAAGTAACTGTTGGAAACCCAAATAAACTATTGCTGTCAGTTTTTACTTCTTCATGTGTTTGCTGACACCTTCAAAAAACTCCGAAGAGATAGCAAAGCAACATCCTTTCATAGCAGGCTCTTCGCTCTTTCTCAATAAATCATGTTTATCCACATTATCTTCACTATGATTTCTACTGATTTTCTTGGCACAGGTTTCAACCTTAGCAATTCTTAGTTCCTCACATCTCTCCTGAAGCCTGTTTAAACTAACCAAACAAAAAATCAGTGTTACATACAGATGAAGACAGAACAGGTCATGCATAAAGGAATTTGTATCTTAACTAGATTTACCTAATGCAGGTTAGGGTATGATGTGCTGGAGAGGAGCTCTACAAAGAAGGGCCTGGCTATGCTGATGGACATCAGGGTGGCCATGAGACAGCAGTGTGCCCTTGTGACCAAGAAGGCCAACAGTATCCTGGGGTAAATAAACAAGAGCATAGCCAGCAGGTCAAGGGAGGTGAACCTCCCCCTCTGCTCTGCCCTGCTGAGGCCACATCTGTAGTGCTGCGTCCAGTTCTGGGCTCCCTAGTTCAAGAAAGACAGGGAGCTCCTGAAGGAGCCCAGTGGAAGCCCACAAAGGTGTTTAGGGGCCTGGAGCACCTTCCTTATGAAGAAAGGCTAGAGAAGACCCAACTGAGGTGGGATGTTAGCAATGCTTACAAATACCTAAAGGGTGGGGGTCGAGCAGATGGGGCCAGGCACTTATCAGTGGTTTCCAGCAACTCCCTTTGGAACAAGGGGCAATGCCACCAACTAGAACAAAGGATGCTTCATGCAAACATGAGAGAAAACTTTACTTTGAGGGCAATAAAGCACAGGAACAGGCTACCTAGAGAGGTTGTGGAGTCTCCTTTGGAGATATTCGAGATCCACCTAGATGTTTTCCTGTGTAATCTACTCTAGGGAACTTGCTCTAGCAGGCAGGTTGGAGTAGATGATTCCCAGAGGTCCCTTCCAACCCCTAGGATTCTGTGATTGTGTGATTCTTTGTTGCTTCCTGTGTACAGTACAGTGGTTCCTGGTTTGTTTACAGTTCTGAAAGAGAGATTTCTAGGGTGCTAAGTGTAAATGCAAGCCGCTAGAAACAGCTGTGAATGTTTTTATTTTCCTTAGCCAGTTCAAGCAGTATCCTTCAAAAGGCTGGTACGTGGTAAAGATTTATTTCAATAGTAATACTACAAAGATTTAATTGCATCAAAAGGATTCTCTTATCTTCTCAGTCTGCAAATTATAGTCCCACAAATATGTCCTGCTGTGCAGTAGTAGCTATTCAACTGTTTAACAGTTGTTGTAATTAACAGAAAATGCAAATGAGCTAGTGAAAATGCAGTTATTCATTTGTAAATGAGATACTGTTCAAAGGGAAGTTTAACATCTTGGTGGAAGACTGGAATTGAGATCTTCTGCAAGAAACTATAACCAAAGAATAGGCGGCATGAGAGAAGGACTATACCAAGCCAGCTTTTAATATACACAAGTATTTTTATTCTCACTGATTTTACAAGGTTTCTAAATTTCCCTCTAAATTTCATGTTGAATTTCACTTAATTTTTCTTCAGCTTAGCACTGACCATCATTTTCTACTCTTAAGTCCAAAAAGAGTTGAAAATGAGTCCCATCATACTGAACTGATCAGTTGCCTTTCCTTGATGCAAGCTCTAAGGCTTCACTGGGTCTGCCTGTGGCAAGTTTCATTGTGATCATGCTTCTACTGATAAATACAATGATGCATATAAATCCACGTGCAGCCATTTCAGTCTGACTCTGTCCTCAGTCTTCTCTCTGTATTTTTCATTACTGAACAGCAGTTTGCAGTTCTAGCACCAACGGAACTGTATGGATTCAGGATGTTTAGTCAAGCATACAGAAGAAAACAGACAAACAAAACCCTTCACCACGGTAAAGAGATAACTGGAACAAGTGCACTGTTCACGTTCCAAGTTTTTAAAGCATTTTGAAAAATGGCCCTATCACAGATGTTGAAATATCATCTTTCCAAACATAAGATGAAAATATTTCCCTGACCTGTGCCAACGTGGATTCATGAGGGAAAACTCCTTATTAATGAACTTAATTTCCTTTAATGATAATGTTACCAATATAGTTGACCAAGAGAAGCCAGCTGATGCAATCTGGATTTCAGTAAAGCTTTCCATACTGTTTCTCACAGCATCCTTTTGCACACAATTCCCAGTATAGAGCTAGACAAAAACATAACGAAGTGGGTGAACAATTGGCTGATGAGTTAGGCCCAAAAGGTTACATGGGGCAAATGGGGTTATGTTAAGCTGGCAGCAGGTCACTAGTGGAGTTCCACAAGGCTCCGTTCTAGGGCCAGTTCTCATTACCGTTTTCACCAGTGACCTGGATGCAGGCCTTGGAGGTATACTAAGGAAGTTTGCAGACAATACTAAATTGAAAGGGGATATTGATTCCCTCAAAAGTAGGGAGACCTCGCAGAGTGATCTTGACACATTAAAGCACATCACCAATTGAAGGACTGCTTAACAAGAACAAGTGCTAGATTCTATACCTATAACAAAACAACCCTGGATCTACATACAGACTGACTGGAGGATGAAAGGTTGGACAGCACTGACCCTGTTTTTGAGCCCTGGAGTATACCACTAGTGACTGGACAGTAGCTAGACTTAACATCACTGATGACAACCCACCAAGGCCAGCAGTACAGTTCTAGTTCCCCACACTGTCCACGTGCATATACTTTTCAGTCTGTCTATGACAGTTATACAGGAAAAAGTGCTGAAAACCCCACTGAAGTGGAGATGACATTCACAGCTCTGCCATAATCCACCAAGCCAGTCATCACATCTCAGAAGGCGCATTAAACATCATTCTCCCTTTATGAATCCATGCTATGCTGACAATGCCTAACCGGCTACTAGTCCTTCACACTTGGAAATTACTCTAGTTTCTGTTCCTCATCTTTTCCAAAATAAACATTTTTAAATCTATAGAAACACATATACCCATTAGTAGTTGCACATCTAATAACTGGGATGTACTTGAAGCAACTAAGAATCTCAAGTCAATCCTTAAGCAAACTACTTATTCCAGCTACACACTGAAATAAACAAGGCTTCCTTTTTCTCTGACAAACAGATCTAAACTTGCAGTAATGTTGTTGCAGCTGTAGTGGCTGAATGAACTCAAAGAAGCAAGAAAAATACTCTCTACAACCTCCCAAACATTACTGATTGTTGGGAAAAGACATGTTTATGAGGCATATTATCTGACAACCACGACTTTAAAGAGTTTTTCTCACCTTTAAATAAAGTATTTTGTTAAACACATCCTCTCTAGTTTTATTCCCACATTCTTTCAGGTGTTTCTGACAGTAGTAGATCCTGTTCTCAGACTCCCTGAGCTACCAGAAGTAGAGATATTAGTAACTGTATGGAGTACCCTCTCTGTGCCTTCTTGTTAACGTCTTTCAACTTCTGTCTTCAGACTGCACTGAAGAAGTGTCAAGACACTGAGTGTTAAAATGCACCTTCAATAAGAATAGGGTTTTGTACTGTACAACCTTTCTTGCTCAGTATATGCATCCCGAGAGCAGGCATCCCTTCAACCACACTAAGAATTCATCAAAAACCTCTGGCCACCAAAGAAGTCATGCAGCATTCCAAAAACTAATTTCAAAGGTTTCCAGCTACTAGATAAAACAGGAATTGCATGGTTAAATGGTACATCAGCTCTGCAAGTCTTGCAGTAATGTGTGGATGTCCAACTTTTTTACTTGCCTGGACCACACTGAGCGAAGAGGAATTGTCTTGAGTTGCATATATGTAGGCTGTTCCAGAAGTAATGCCTCCCATTTATTCCCAAGGGAAATACAATCAATACAAAGAGCATGATAACACTATTTGATAAAGCAAATTCTCTGCCACAAAACACTATTCTTCCACATAGTTGCCCCCATTAACTCTGCATTTTCACCAGTGATTAGCAAGAGTCTGCATGCTGTGCTCATAAAAATCTGTGCCAGTGGAGGTGATCCAGTTGCAGAAGGAGCTCACAGAACACCAAGGTTCAGTTGGTGCTGAGGGCTGGGCTGCTCGGTGGGAAGAGCTGCTGCCATGACAGCACGGGGCAGGGGTGGCTGCACTGCCAGCTGGGCTGGGCTGCAGCTGGTTGGACATGCCTGCACTAATGGCAGTCTGCAGTTGTGGTTTTATAACATAATACACAACTGACTAAGTGCTTCAAACACAAGCTGTGGCATTACACTGAAGTAGAAGAGCAGATTACAACATGAATCCTGACTTCTTTCAACAATTTAGTGATGTATTGCCAAAAAACAAAACAAAACAAAAAAAAAGCCCAACAACTCCATTTTAAATGCCATGTTGTACACTTGGCCAGGGCATGTCTACTATGCTTCTGATAGACCAAGAACGATTACCTAACAATAGTTTCTAGGATATTAATAGTCACTGCAGTGAACTGGTTGACTAAAATACTTTAAACAAATTTGGACACATTCCCAATAAGATTATACCAATTTCCAGGCAGCTGAAACCTTAGGCCAACACTAGTTGACAGCATCCATTTAAAAACTCTTTCACACTTGTGCAAAGTTAAATCAACTTGGCACTCTTTCTGGTAGCCAATTGTCTCCTTAAAGTATGAGCCCTATTCATTCCATTGAATTGCTGCATTAAGGGGACAGTTGGCTGGCATGGGGAGGTTTGGGCTGACTGACAATGTGCTTTAGTCACAAAGAAGTTGCAGCAAGAGTTTCTAAAAACCAAAAAAGCAGTTAAGACTGTGAATAAACGAAGCTAGCTGAAGACAACAGAAGTACAGGATGTTTCCGGGAAGAAGTTGGCGGTTCAATAAACTTCCTATCTATGACTAATCCTAAAGCCCCTTTTCTGTTTTTCTTTGTTTATTTAGTACCTCGAACACTCCACTGAATCTTAGCTTATCACTTAACTCCACACCAGCTAAATACTGCAACAGCAGTTAGGATTTGTGGAATTTTTATTTTTGCAGAGCTGCAAAAGCTTAAATAGGTAAGATCTGCATTCTTCCCATTGATGGGATTTTATTTTGCATGTGAAATGTTAATAAAAGAATGTTGAAAAGCATTTAAGTACTCATTCTACAATTATTCTAAGGAGATTACAATGTTCCAGCCACTCTTCCTTTTGTGAAGCTTCAAACATACAATACAAGAAAGCCATGGAGTGCTTAGGTCAAAAGAGTCCCGGAGACTGTTGAATTTATTCATGATCCCAACAGATACTAGAAGCATTGAAAGAAAAATTTGATACACTACATTGACATATGATACATTTTACAACAAGTGTAACACGGATTACATAAGTAATCACTGTACTTGAGTTGAATTTTCAACTGATGATACTTCGCTCTTTGTGTACACAGTGCAGATACCATTGTGTAGAGCACACACACACACAAAAAGATGCCAAAGAAGCTACTGTGTAATGTAGAAGTCAACGAATTACTCAGAATACCCCCGGCAAACACACAGACCAGTATTCTGCTCAGCTTTTGGTGTAAATGAATTTCCTTCTCCCCACCTACCCCAGCAAGACCAAAGCCCCCACAGCCTGGTGCCGCATCTACAGGAAGCAGGTGAAAATAAACTTAAGTCCCCCAACTATTTACACACCGTAATAAAAAGCATATCGAATTTAAATTGTATGTAGAGTAACTAAAAAAGGCGAGTGGCTTAAACATTTGCTAACAGGTTGGTGTCATGGTTTTGTGGTGTTGCTGTCAATATTCCACATCATAACATCATGTGCAGTATGGATCACTGGAAGGTTCATGCTCCAGTTCCATGGAATGGCGGCATCCCAAGTACTCAGCTCTCAGAGGAGAACTACATATCCCAGAGGACGTCACGGCTAGAGATAAGTCGCGGGAGGAGGACATATATAATCTCGCTCCCAGGCTGGAGCTCTCTCTCTTGGACTCTCGGACAGTGAAAAGTGTTCCAGCCGTGTCGCCTAGAGTTAGTTCACAGTAGGCCTCTTGGTTTTCGGGGACTCTCTCTCTCTGTTTTGTTTGATTTATTAGCCTCAATCATATTGTATTATATTGTGTTATCTTGTATTCCGATATCATGTTTAGTAAAATAAGTTTTCCTCCTTAGATTGCTGCTGCTGTTCTTTCTTCCCATTCCCCTTTTCCCTACTTTCCAGCTCAGGGACCCTACAGGACGGCTGCCCCCTGTCATGGGCACAGGTAAATCTAGGTAACCCGTGACAGTTGGGAAGCGCTCGAGTTTTCTCCTCTTGATTCCCATGTCATATACACAAAATAATTCAGGTTCTGGCTTTCAGGCGGTAAAAGGATTAATGCTGTAAAGTACTGGCAGTCAAATGTAAGTGACATCTTAAACTACTCAATGCAGTGAAAAAGTACCAACCTTACTATCTAACCAGAAAAAGGTAAAAGCCTCTTTGATTCAACTGCTAAATCAGCCTAGCTGTTTGGGACAGCAGATCCTATTTCACTGCTTGTAAAGGAAGGCCACACTTCTTTGTCTTCATTTTATACTCCAGAGAAGTCTACCCTCAAAACAGTTGCCAGAACTCATCCCTGTGGACAGTTTGGACCTTTTATGTAAAGCTAATCCAGCTGCCCCTGAAGTCAAGAGGTATCCTGCAATTGACTTCAATGTGGAAAAAGATCAGGTCTTAGAACAGCAAAACCAAAATATCTGGGGATGAAAAACAGATTCAGGTTTTCTAATTCCTAAATAGTTGGAAAAAACAAAAACACAAACGATTCAATGAACAATTCAACAGTGGAAAAAAAGTCATATTTCTATTTCAGTTTAAAGCACATAAAGTTACTTAACACTGAAAAGTTCAAAAAAATAATAATCCCATTTGAATTTCTGACAGTACAACTGTATCATTTAATGCATCCTGCCTTGCCTTTCTAGTTTCACAGGAACTGATTAAAAAAAAACAAACAACCAAAAATAAAAACCCATCAAGTCTAGGCACTAGATTAAGAGAAGCAACTGATTAACTGCAATGCTTCCAAGCTACAATAACTCATGCAGCAAGAACACTTAGAACCTTCCCCACTTCCCTTCAGTACAGTTAGGGTTTCCTTAGAAATCTCCACACTGTCATTAGCTCACTAGCCCAAACATTTTGGCAGCTTATTGAATGATGAGTCTGAAGGACTTGACTCAGATAACTGAATTACTTGGTCACTTGTGTATACTATACAACATCTAATGCAGTAATGTTAACTTTCAAGTATTCATGTAAGAGCAAAAGGAAAGTACAATAGACCTGTACAGACGAATTTAGTCATATACTAGCTAACTACATGCCATGTTATAGTGAAAAGTTACCCATCTCACGGCATTTTTTGCAACCACCACCTTCTACAACCTTATCTGAAAGTTAACATATTTATAACTTGCACATTAAAATATAACACAGGTTATTTACAAGAGTTTCAAGCACAATTTGTTTTTCTCAAAGCACTGTTTTGAGGGTAGACTTCACTGGAGTATAAAGTGAAGCCAGAGAAATGGGGGGAAAAACAACCCAAACAGCCTACCTTGTGAGTAAATTGGGCTTTCATTGCTTAATAAATATATACATACCTTAAAGGAGCCACGAGAACATTTTATTATTGCATTAAACAACACACACAAAATCTATGCCACTGGCAAAAAGCTAGCAAGATTAGCACCAACCCTAACATGTAGTTATAATCTACATATTTCACTGACCAGGAAGACTCAACCTCATTCTCTTGGAAAAGAATTCAGAAGCAGAAGTCCAAGACTAAGCTAATGTAATTACTTAAAACAACAACATACAATCAAGATGTCATGTTTGTTAACATAAGTCAGTTTACAAAGTGCCCTGTATTAGTTTCAATCTGGTTTTACCAGGTAGACACCAATTGTAAATAGTATTCAGATAGTATAACAGATTTACACTAAAGGTAGAACAAATTTAATCCAAAAGTCCTAACTTTGTAACAGCTAGTCTCACATTCCTCGGGAAGTAAGTTTTCATCTATAAACTACCATTCCTCTCTTTTTTTGTATATCATGATAGCCTGAATCAATCAGTTCTATGGGTGTCTACAGCATGAGCTAAGAAATACTTCCTAAAATGAAAAAGGAGCTTGATATCTTTAGCAAATTATATAATATATAAAAATAGCTTGCTGAATAATTATAAAGTGATAAGAGTAACCTGAATCACTATGATTTATGAATAGTGTTCTAAGCTGCAAAGCTGTATTTAAAATGCAGTATGGAACTGTACTTAAAAAAGAAATGCATGCATACCCATATTACTATTGCATCTTTGCCTCCATTGCTCTAAACATGAGTCAGTGTTTTGTTGTCTTATTTCAGGAGTTAAAAATGGTGCTCTTGCACCTTACTCATTCATTTAAAAAAAAAAAAACTCAGAATGAAAAAAGAAAATCCATACCTTTATTTTTCCCACCCCTTGGAATATTAATGCAATTCCCACTTACATTTCAGGCTTGAAAAAATGTGGCTGCTGCAAAAAGCAATTTCACTCAGGACAATTTCCACTGACAAGCAGTAACAGCTCAGAAACTGTCTTGGTTTTTCTTAATCTTTTCTTTCCTTCATCCATAATTTATTTATTTTTTTTTTTAAACCCAGAAGTAACAGTATTTTACCCTATACCACATACGTTCCAAATTAGAATATTTAATTTTACTAGGAAGAAAGAATAAAACATGGGTGTTCACAATGAGAGTAATATATTTCTCTTTCTCTCTCCAATATGTGGTTTTCAGTTAGGTACAGATGATCTGATCTGAACAGCACCATCATAATCTTCAATAATCTTTTAGAGAAATCTTGAGCAATCAACATCAAAGTCGGCTAGACAAATCCCTTTCTCTCTTTGCTATCAGGACCTTCTAATCACATTAATACACAATCTACCTAGAATGTATAGGGGGGATGGAGAGAAACAAAAAACCAAACAAGCAGAAAGCATACATCACATGCTTCAAAAATCAGAAAGCACAAGTGTGCTTTAAGATACCACTGCTGGAAGAAAATCTGAATACTCTGTATTTGAAATAGACAGAACCTGAACCACCATCTGGTGTTGAAAGAAGCTTCTGAAATTTCCCCTCTTAACTGAAGTTCCAAAACTTTTACTTGAGACATTTTTATTTCTCAAGTCAGGATAAATTCTCAATAATAATAACGATGATGATATTTTTGGTTTAATTGGTCTTCTGGTCTGATTCACAACAGCTGTTATTTCAGTAGGCTTTACTGAGTATGAGCATCAAAGAGGAAAAGCACTGTTAAGATTTAAGGTATAAACAAACCAACACAAAAGCCAACAAATCCAAGCTTTCCATTCTCATGCAGTACAGAACAGCCTTCTTATAGCAGTGATGCAGAACTCACCTTGGTTGATCATCACTCAAAGAATGGCCTTCATCACACAGATGTTGCGTAAGCCTTACATAAATGTGCATTAGGAAACAAACTAATCTGTATTTTCACTTGTCACTTAAACATTGCAAGACTTTCTATTCAGTGAAATTACCCAGAGGGACATAAGATGCACTGCTACTTATGCTTTCAGCTTTGTTATAGGTGCAGACTTATGTTGGTTATGGTTAGGTGCAGATTATATTTGGCTATGAGGAAACATTAACTACTTCAACTGAAATCAGAGCTAAGCAGTAATAATGAATGCTATATATTGTTAGAAACAAGTAAACAAACAAAAATTCAACCAGAAGTAGTAGAACATTTTGCCCAAACATTCTCTTTTCTGCTAAAAAAAAAATAAATAAGGGAAAAGAGACATGAAACATTCACTACCACATGCTTTCTTTCCATTCCCTCTCACCTTTACTTAGTCCTTATGTGAATACAAAAACCATGCCTTTAAGGAATTTTAGAATTCAAAGTTTACTACAAGGTTTGTAGTAAACCTTGGTTCAGATTTTTCATTTTTAAGTTGTATAAAACAGCACTTTGGAGATCACCCTGAACATATTTCAGACCTACAACGTGACCCTTAATTCTGCTTCTCACAAACTAACCTTGAGAAACTTCGCTCTGAAGCACAGTAATTTTTGTCTGTTGATTAAGCATTTAGATAAAGCTTTAATCCCAAACTGCAGACATTCAGAAAAATAGTAATTAGAATCAAAGTAAAGAAAGGAGACACAAGAAACCTGAAAGATATAATAATATCTTTGCTGATTTAAAATACTTCATAGTAAAATACAGACCTTGTTGATGGTTGATATTCAGGTCTCCTTTCTCAACTACACAACATTCAAACTAACTTTTCTTTTGGCTAATCTGTGGGAATAAAAAACAACCAACCAAACAACTATAAACAGGCAAATGTATATTTTGAATACCAGAACACTGCCTATACATTAATTTTGTATTTATTCTTCAGTGAAACTTGTTCTGAGCAAAGTGTTACGTGTTTCTCCATTCTGATGCACACATTGGTAAATAACATCTACTGAAAGAACACCTGCTAGGAATCAGCCCAAAAGACCACCTAAACCAAATAATCAGAAGTCCATCACCAGTTTCCACAGCCCATGGCAGCAAACAACATAGGCCATAAGAATCAAGAAGGCCTGCACCACAAAAAGCATTGCCAGCAATTTCCAGTTTCCGGACATTAAGGTAGTTCCTGGCAAAAGAGAACTGTCGTGTTGAACAGGTCGGTTGGTAAAGGCAATCAGAAATATGAAGAGTACAGAAAGGTAGAGAAATTTGTACATAAGAGCTTGGGAGGCTTCTTATTTATTATTACTCTGTGGCTACAAGTGTAGGTCATGATTTTAATTTCCAATAAAATGTTCTTGAAAAGCAAGAGAATGCTACACATAACTCAGGCTTATTTTTTTCTTTGTCAATCTTCAAGCATAAACATTAATTTTGTTATCTAACCATGCTTAAAAATAATTTATTAACAAAGAATTGTTCAGTATTAATTTGTCTTCACCTGGCTGACTGCCAAAACAGTATAATGCTTCACAATTGCAATACACAAGAGATTCATAACACCCTCTAATTACTCTTTAAATTCCCTCACATAAGCACCATCTTTTCCTACAATTGCAAGGGTATGGGAGAAAATTTCAAAACCTTTAGCACAGGTCTGTAATTTCATTCCCAATACTGCAATTCACAGAGTAGAAGCATCAGAAGGTCTACTGAACTAAAGGTAAGCATTCAGCGCTCGACAACACAAACATGTCCTCTTCTACTACCACTGTTTTGCTGTGGGTCCATTGATCCTGGTAAGCATACCTGAGGCCTGAGTGTATTTATGCTCTGCCATTCACACCAGAAGTAAAACACTTGCACTGTCTCATTTTTACAACATTAGAAGATGCTTTGGGCATTTATGAACAAAGTAAATGAACTCCACTGAAGTCCTCCAATAGCAAGGTTGACTTTAAACATCACATTAACACCACAAAACACCTCGGGAAGTTTCCCCAGAAACCTGACCTACACAGATTGACTCACACAAGTGTATTTACTCAACAACTTCACTGTCAATGAAAGCAGATGAAGTAATCTACTTTTCTAAGCCTAGCTTACCTCAATTGAAAACCTGAACAGTGGCTCAAAGCTTCTGAAGAATCTTTTAACTTCAGATTTATCTAGACTTCTGGTGTGAAGAAAACCACAGAAACATGCATCTTAAGCCACAGAAGTTTCACTTCCTCCTGAAGTACTCATTTGAACAGCAACCTATTTCAAGTTCAGTAGCACCATCCGAATTCAAGACTTACGTCAACATTTGAGACACTAATAGGTATCAGTATCGATTACATCTTACACAATACTACTAAAATAGCATTAGTCCTACAAAACTAAGAAGATAAAATAGAGTCAGGACCTGCCAAAAACATCATCTAAGTCCATATGCAGCATCCTAGAGTACTCAAGGAGCTGAAAAAAAGATAATATCAGTCTGAGGTTTTAGCGGTCATTACTTCCTCTGCACTCTTCTGCTATATCCTGTACCATTATCTAAGACTAGGGTCTAGAAAAAATCATAACCAAACCCCAGCCCCAGTGCTAATGGTCAACACAGCTGATCCTTTGCTCGCTGAGGATCCCTACTGCAGCACCCTGCTTGGCTGCAGGGCTCAGGTAAAAGCCAAGGGGGAAAGTCCTCAGCTCAGGCACATGTTGCAGCTGAGCACAGCTTTGGTTTATCAGCCTTCAAACAGCGAGATCCAGTGCATCACACAGGTGTCTGCCTGAAGTGACAACAGAAAGGGATGGTTGGTATTTTCACTCCTATTTCCAGCTATTCTTCACATTTAAAGAATGCGTACTTAAATCTGGAGAGAAAAAAACTCATGCACAAGGAATAACTTTTGCTCACTCCAGCACTACCATTACTATCATTTCTATCTCCAGTCTTGCAATCAGCCACGTGTTAACTTTACCCAAGGATGCAGTCACTCTCACTTCTGTAACTTGCCTTGGTGCTGATTTCTGCCTTGATGCATTGGTGCTACTGAGAACAAATCCCGATCCCATGGGTAGAAAAGGCAGTAAGAATGACCTCCTAAGAACTAAAATTAAACCTGTCCTACAGTTCATTGACAGCATCTTCTCAATGATACCTTTTCCCTTCAGCATACAATGGCAACTTGACCAGTTTGCTACAAAAATCTGGCAACTGATAACACGATTTGGAACCCTACAACTCTAAATCATTGCTTTGAACACAGCCCAGGATTGCAGCGATTGAGAGAAGTTACCATATGGTAATTGTAAAGCAGTTTGTATTCAAGAAGTATTATTTTTTTTAAAAAAGTGGTTGCTACATCATAAAATCCATCACTGTTTAGGTTGGACATTAGGAAACACTTCTTTACAGAAAGGGTAGTTAAGTACTGGAATAGGCTCCCCAGGGAGGTGGTTGAGTCGCTGTCCCTGGATGTGTTTAAGAGCCTTGATGATCTTCAAGGTCTTTTCCAATCTGGGTAATTCTATGATTCTAAGAACAAAACCAAATACAGAGAATGAGCTATCTTCTCAAAGCCCAAAGTCAACCCTCCAGGTCAAAAATTAAGCCCTATTTTTTAGTTTTAGAAGCCACATTTCCTCTCAGCACTGAGTCTATTCTGTCAACTAATAGAGGACTTCAGTGCTAGAAGCACAACACCTTTCAGAAGTGCTTCTCAGAAGCCAAAGCCTGACTATGCATGGAAGGTGTCCTGTTCACAGAAGGTTGTTTAATATGACACAGCACAATAAGTTCTTGAAGTATTGTTTGTGTTAATACTGACATCAGTTTTAAAATTAACATAAAGGTAGCTTACTCAAACTGTGTTCAAAGAAGGAAGGAAAACAGCTTGATCCACATAGTGGATAAAGATGAAAGAATGCGTTTCTTTTAACTAAAGGTCTGAACACGAGGAATTATCTGCTGAAAACATACTGCTTTTGTCCATGGGCGGAGCACACAGGAAAGTAAAACTGTTCAGCTCTCATGTTCCTAAAGCAAACTTTGGCCACATGAACCAACACGGATGTGCACATCCCTGTCATGTGACAACAGGCATTTATCAGTGAACACAGCCCTGATTTTTTTCTTCTGGAGTTGCAAGAAGAATGCCAGTCTCAGAATAAAGAATATCCCTCCAGAGAGGACGAGTATTGATAAAAACCTAAATTACAAGTTGCGATATCTTGAGAAACAATCCTGCTGCACAATGTGCAGCACACCAAAGATCTATTAAGTATGATTTTACGATATTTCTCTATTTCAAATAAATTGGCAATCCCGATACACTTCTAATATCGTTCCATTGTTTCATTTACTACCTAACAGTTCCCTGGATACGTTAAAAACAAAAAATAATCAATCAAAAATCCTCTTCATGTTATGAAATACAGATCAAAGCTATCTGGGGCTCACTTTCATTCCAAATAGCAATACCGAGGTCCAAAAATTAGAGAGTTTTTAATAACTGCACAAGTAGCCCTGAGAGCAGGCAAAACCAGGGAAGTCTGATTTCCTGCATCGGTTTCCAGCTTGAGAGAAATGATTACATGAACTCTCCAGTGTGCAGGTTAAGAGCTCTTTCCTATCTAGCTTCTTTAATTTTAGAAATTCCATAGAAATATTCCAACCTAGGAGACCTCTGCTGCCAAATGTGTTTGAGATTGGCTGACAGCTGGAAGACCTACATACAAGAGGGAGCGACAGGCACGCAGATGTTGTGGTTGCACTTGAGCTGCTCTTCCTGAGGAAATAAAGCTAACAAAACCGGTGGAATAAAATAATCATAGGGAAGCACTGCTACCAACCATAGCCACAGTCTCACGTTCGGTATCATGTTTTTTTGTCCTCTGAAATCCAACACAGTCCCACTCAGCACTGCTCCTTCTATTCATCCCACAACGGGTACCTCATTCTGAGATTAACCCTCAAGCCCGGGCTGTACAGAGCACCCAGATCCATGCACATGTTCAGTAGGAACATCCTAGAGCTAAATTTACAAACATGCATAGGAAACACAAGCACAAGTGTGTTGAGCTTTCCTGCTCAACCTACTGTAGGGAACCTGCTTTAGCAGGGGGTTGGGCCCTATGATTCTGTATTCTTTTCTGCCAGCTGGAAAGGAACAATTCTTACTCTTCTATCAAATCCGCAGTAACACTGAGTTATGGCAATGCTGTACTTCACACACTGCAAATGTAACCAACAACACAACTTAATCGTAAACCCCTCTTCCCAGTCATACCTTTCAAAAATGAAAGAGAAGGCTCCAAAGTAAACTTCTGTATCTTGTTTCCTTGACTAAAGGTCAACTTCGCTTGCAAAACTTGCCTGAAATTTCATTCAGTTGTCTATGAACTATTAAGAGAAATACAACACACTTCCCTTGGCGGCATACTCTACGTTCTAAACCACTTGGGGACCATTCCGCCCATTTTGGTACATTCAAATATCTGTTTGTAACTAATGCTACCCTCTGCCTTGGCTTAAATGCAGCAGGTAGGCCTGGAGAAACCTCCTCAGTCTCTGCGTGGATCAGATACATTTACACCCCAGTTATTCCCGATACAAAGTGGCACATACGTGCCACATCAGACATCTGGAAGGTCCCATCTTGAAACACATGCAATAAACCCACATACTTAATGCCATGTAAGAGAGAGGGGGAAAAAAAATAACGCGCCAGCCGTTCTGCTGCACATAACTTCACATGGAGAAAGAAAGTAGCGCTGCAGGAATGGGACTTTCCTTCCCTCCCCCCCCCCCCCCCACCTAAACCGCCAGGAACACGAGGGGGATTGACGAAGTGTTATGATGGCATATTTAAATTAATGACTCAGAAATTGAAAGCAGTCGCGTTCCTGCTAGGTGGAGCGACACCGAGCCGAGAACCGAACGAAAAACAGCAAATAACGACACACGCACGGCCGAGCGAGAGCCGAGGCGGGAACTCTTTTCCTGCTCTCCGTCCTTCGGCCCCAGCGCTGCTCCAGCAGCGCCCGGAGCCGGAGCGGCCATCGCCGGTCGGGGCGGCGCGCACCCACCCCCGACGCTGCGAGCCCCCCGCGGGGCCCGGGGGCGGGCAGAAAGTTGCCGAGAAACTTTGTGCGAAGGGACCGAGGTCCCCTTCCCGGGGTGGGGGCGAAGCGGGCGGCCCCGCGGGGAGAGGCCGAGGGCGAGCGCGGGCGGCCGGGGCCTAGCGCTCAGCCGGGCGCCGCCGCCGCCGCCGCCATCGCGGCCGCCTCTCTCGCGGGGCGGGGGGGACGGGGCCGCGGCCGGGTGCTCACCTGCCCGTCCTCGCCGGCGCGGGTGGGAGAAGGAGGGGGAGAGGGAAGGAAGCGGGGCCCCCCCCGCTCCTCCCGGAGCCGCGGCGACCCGGGGAGGGAAGGGGGGGAGGAGGGGAAGGGAGGAGGGAAGAGGAGCAGGAGGAGGGAGCCGGGCGCTCCGGTGCGTGCGAGGAGCCGGAGCCTGGCGGCGGGAGGAGGAGACTCCCCGCCCCTACGGCTGGGCTCTCCGGCGGGCACCTCCGGCCCCTCCCCCACTGCACTCCGCCTCTCTCCGCTGCCCGCGGGCGGCCGGGTGAGGCGCGGCGAAGCTCCCCGCCCGATCAGAGGCCGCGGGGAGGAGCCGGGCGGACCCCTCCTCGGCGGCGCCGCGCACCGAGACAACATGGTGGCGGCCGAGGCCACGCGGGGCCGAGGGGAGATGAGGGGCAGCTCCAGATCGGGGCCTTTCGGGGCGGGCTGCCCAGAGCCCGGCTACCTTCCCCCTGCTTGACGCCGTTCAGGTGTGCGGCTTCAGCTCTAAGCTCTTCCGTCTGCCGTGGGAAAGGCGTGAAGAAATTATTCTTCAACCACGCAGCCGGGAATGTACAGGCTTGGTGTGCGTTATAGGTTTGAGTCAGACAGGTACATCCCACTGGTCTCAGTGCCAGAGGTCAGCGTCGGGTGTCTGAAAAAGAAAAGTTGGGTTTGTGTCACGATAGAATGCAAGATAAAGGTTCTTCAAATGTCTTCTGAGGCCAACTTTCAGAAGTCAGGCCAATTAATCAAAATATCCAGGCTGGATCACCTGGCCTTGGGCATCTGAGGTTGCGTATTAGAAAATTTTTCTGCTCAGAAACAGTGGTGAGACATTGGAACAGGCTGACCAGGGAGGTGGTGGAGTCACTGTGCCTGGAGGTGTTTGAGAAATGGGTAAAGGTGGCACTGAGTGATATGGTTAGTGGGCATGGTGGGGATGGGGTCACGGTTAGATGTTCTTAGTGGTCTTTTCTAGCCTTAGTGACTGCAGGAAGGACTGAGAGAAAAACACCCCAAGGAACCCAGATTATGAAAGTTTACACAGTCAGATTGGTGGCTGTCATTCAGGATTAGCTTAGTTTTCAGCTCATTAATAGCTAGATTTATGTCTCTCGCACCTTTATTTGGTGTGAAGGCTGACTGATAATTGTATTGGTCCATAATGAGAATCTAATACAATGTGTACTTACTCTTTAAAGCAATCAAGCAGGAGGTCCCATTTCTAGGCATTGATTAAGGGTAAAACCGTTTGTCTTTTAGCTGAAGTCAAATACAAGTATTTGCTTTTACAAGACCATAAATACACCAGGCAGTTAACACTTTTATATAAATAAAATAATATAAAATAATAACACAAAAGCGTTTCAGGTTGTGATGCTCCTTACCATAAGTAATACTCATGTAACCCTGTTAGAGTGGTGGAGTTTATCATTTTCCTGTCCTGTTAGGAGCCTAAGTCACATTATTGCAGAATTGATTTTTAATTTAGAAATCAACAACGAGTTTTACAAATTGATCTGGGTGATGAATTATTTAACCAAGGAGCAGTCAGAGCCCTGGGTCTGATCACTGCTTCCCAGCACAGTCAGGGCTTGCAGCAGTCCTCCAAGCCTACATGGCTGACCTCCACTAATTGCTTGTGTTTGCCTTTCCTGTACATGGGCAAACACTTGGACAGTTAAGTTTATGGCAGAACAGTAAAACTTGGGTATCTAAAAAGCAGACTGAGCCTTAAGCACATTATTCTCATTGTGTTTCATGGCTACTCATTGTTCTTTAAGAAATGCATCAGCTTTGGGCTAAAGCTGTATGGTTAGAAGCATATTGACTCTTGCCAGCTGTCACTGTAACTCAATGCCTAGGTTTCAGGCCTGAAGTGAATGGGATTTTTCTTGGCGTCTGGCTGTGCCCACATGATGCCAAAAGGTTCCTTGGGATTCTCAGTCCATTCTACCCCTCTGATTGTTTTATCTCCCAAAGACCAATATAGGAAGTGTGCGTTGGACTTCTGAAAGACCCAGCAGTTATCTGCAGCCTTCTCTCGCTCTCATCTGTACATTTATGCTATTGACTGTCCAGATGTACCACCACAAATAGTACTAAGGCTCCACTGGTGATCAACTTCTATTGATAGTGAATCACAGAATCATATGGGTTGGGTGACATCTAGAGATCATCTATTCCAACCCCTCTGCTAAAGCAGATTCCTTAGAGTAGATGATTACACAAGAAAAGATCCAACTGAGTCTTGAATATCTTCAGAGAAGGAGACTCTACAACCTCTTTTGGCAGCTTTGTTCCAGTGCTGTCACCCCCACAGTAAAGAAATTCCTCCTGTTTGCTTGTGTTCCAGTTTGTGCTTGTTGCCCCTTGTTCTGAAGGGAGTAGCATGCTTAATTTCAAGCCCCATGTGATTAAAATAGTACATCAGTTTGGGAGAAGATGCAATGGCCAGTCTGCTAGCTGGCAACAATCTCAGCCCCACACCATATCACATGGATGGGAAAGAATGGATTAGGGCCTTGAATCGTGGAGGCCAGGCATGCTTTCTCTGTAGTGGAAAAAATGGCCACTTCTTAAATTGTCTTGCACTTGTTCCTGACAGTCTCAGCCTTCCTTGTTTTTATAAGGCCATGTCAAACCAGTGATTTAAACCTATCAAGCTGCTGGTTGCTCATTCCCTTTATTTCTGTGCTTAAGAGGACCTGGGGTTGTCATTGCCACCTTCTGCCTGTGAGTCAGCCTGTAGCCTGCCGCTACATTTCACCTAGGTAAAGCCCTGTTATGCTACTGCTCTGCTGCTATTGAGTGGGTTCTAAAATCTGCTGCAGTGCTGCATGTGCCATAAGCCATAAGTTGGGCTTAGCCCCTTACTGTTCATTCAAGGGAGCAGCTGTAGCTGGCACCAATCTCAGCTGAGAATCAGCTAAGGCCAGTGTCTGCTTTTGGGAATTTCACCACCTTTTTATTGCTCTGGTTTAAATTAATGTTTCTGACTTTGTACAGGACAAGGAAGGAGGAGCTGCACTCGTCTCCTGTAGCATGCGTAGAATACAGTGTGAGATGCTGCTGCTGTGGTTTGCTGCTACGAGGTGCTGGGTACCATTTCCTGACCAGTGCTTCAGGCAGGACCAGTGTCTTTGAACTCATCATCTGCATTGTGTTTCTGGTATTCCAGGAAAAATGCTGCTGTTAAGGTTGGCGTTAACATAATCACAATGATTATCTGTAATATCCTAAATGTAGACTGTGAAAATTGTTATGTATTTGAATTGATTCCTAAAGAAGGTGATCATTTATATTTATGCACTTCTAAATGCACTTCTGTTTTTGGTTCGAATTATCCAGTGCTTGGTAGGATAAAGAACTTACTATGCCAAAGGAAGTATTTTTTAGTGGGAACAAAGGTGTAAGAGCAGAAAGAAGGAAGGAACGGGAATAGAGGTGTAGGAGAGCAGTCTGGGATATTTCAGGCACTGATATGGGTGCACAGATTTGTGATTGAGGAACTCAGGTCTTGTATCCTGAGACTTGAGGGAAGCAGGACTTGTATCCTGAGATTTTACAGGAGGCAGGCAGGGGTTTTCTGCAGGGCTTTAACAGTGTGTGCTGACAGTTAATCTATGGTACACATTGTAAGCATGTAGAAACTTGGAAACACTGAGACATTCTTGAAAATGATAAGTAGGATTGTTTTCCAGTAAATCAGAATAAAAAATACAATACTGGAATTGCTCGTGGGCCTCTGCAAAGAGCTTTTAAAAGATACCTTTTACCTGCACTCATCCTTTCATTATGAGAAATAAGTGGTAGTCAAGGCCTCATCTTATTTTCAGAAGTGTGGAAAATATTGGCCTTTTATGAAGGCATCTTCCAAAATTCATGGGCTAAGTTGCCATTGCTTATTGTAAGGTGTGATCAAATTATACAAAGAAGTTCCTCTTGGAATGGCTTAGTATTTGTTACGTGCTTATTTTTTGAGTGCTTTGATAAATATTTTTGCTTTGTCATGTTAATTGCTTTCAGGAAAGCAATTAATAAAGCCACTGATTTTTAAAAGTCAAACGTTTTACTTGGGTGTGAATCACAGAATCACAGAATGACCTGGGTTGGAAGGGACCTCAAGGATCATGAAGTTCCAACCCCCCTGCCTGGCAGGGCCACCAAACTTCCATATTTACTAGATCAGGTTGCCCAGGGCCCCATCCAACCTGGCCTTGAACACCTCCAAGGACAGGGCATCCACAACCTCCCAGGGCAGCCTGTTCCAGGACCTCACCACTCTCCTAGTAAAGAACTTCCCCCTAACATCTAACCTAAATCTACCCTCTTACAACTTTTCCCTTGTCCTGCTATTATCAGCCCTTTCGAAGAGTTTACTCCCCTCCTGGATGTAGGTTCCCTTCAGGTACTGAAAGGCTGCAATGAGGGAAGCAAATGATATATGAATCCATTAGTTCAGTGAAGAAGCAGTGTTAAGTCACTGGGTGGTGGATCTCTCATTTTTTTCTTATTGTGAAGTAAGAATTCTATTTAAACTTTATGTTAAGCTTCTATAGGTTTTCTTCAGAAATGCCCTATTTTGCCATAAAATGTTTCTGCTCATCATGGCCGGAATCCGTGTGTTTGGTACTCACTTCTATCTGAAAGATTAAGTATTCCATTCGTACTCAAATGCAAATAGCATTTCCCTGTGATCATGTGAAACATGACTAACTTGCATGTTATACTTTTAGCAAGTGTGTGGAGGCTTTAAAAAGAAAACAACAACTAACACAACATTGATTCAGACATTATTTGGGAAATCATTTAAAGTTACTTTTGATTTCATGTTATACATGTTATACTCTGTCTTGGAAAATGCCACGCTTCTAAACTTGTTGCTATTTACATTTGTGTCACATCCACTTATATCAGACACGCTGGATTACACTGTATAATGAAAGCCGTATTGCTGTACTCTAATCTTTATCTCTTTATATCCGATCTGCTTTGAATTGCACATGAGTATTGTTTATGGTTACTTAAAATAACTACTGCTTTTATTTCAAGGGCAGCGTTATGTCTGATGAACACTTAACACTCAGCCCTACTTTGGCAGCAGCTACAAATCCTGTATCCTTGGTTCCTGCATGAAAGCTGCAGAGATCCAGATCTTTCCTTTAAGTTTCTCATTTGAAAAAAATCTGAAGCCTGTGAAATTGTAGTTGTGAAGAAAACTGTAATGCATTTTTTGAACCACTGTTCTCTTCTGAGGGATTTGGAACTTACACTCTTCCTCACAAAGCAGGTCGCACGCTCTTGCTCAGAAGGGAAAGGAACAAACAGCAAGAGAAAAAGAAATACGTGTTAAAGCTGACCTGAACTACTTTTAGTTTTGACATCATTGCTTGAGTCATTCAGAGCCTTTAAAAGACTTCTCACTTCACTTACCAGCCTGTGTAACAGAACAGTTTCTGCTGACTTTGGGAGATTTGCACATCCGCGTATTGGCTACACTTATTACGTTGTTGTTGTACATTGTGCTGACTGCCTAAGATGTTACTGTGGAAGAAACTCTTACTATTATCAGATGTGAAATCCAAGTGAATACAACATTTAGAGAGATCTCTTAGGGGATTCCGCTCCAAACTCAGTTATTTCCCAGCACACACTGACATTTAGCTGTTGAATATACATGCTATCACAGAGCTTTTATATGTGGCTTAATAAGTGAAGTAAAGCAGAATCCAGAAACTTCCTTTTTACAAAAACATAGCAATTATGTGCATTGCCTTATTTTAGCCCTTTGGACCAGCTTTCCTAAGGAGCCTCTCCCCCACCATCCTATCATCCCTTCTGTATTCCTGTTTTTTCCTCCTTCTCATGGCTGGCTGGTACTTCCTCTGCTCTTAGTGTGGTCTGTTCCTCTGAGCTCCTCCCCAACTGAAGATGCTCAACTTCTTCAGGCCTGTGCCAGTGCCCTTTGTTGTGTCTTAATCCCTAATAGATCTGAATTTTCCATGCTAGGTTGTTATTATGGCCCCAGTGTTTTGAGGATAATTGTCTGGGCACCAGAAAGCTTTCCCTCTTCATTTAAATGAATGTGTTGATGTTTATTAAATTGGGAATAGTTCCAGGAACAAAATTATTCTACAGTCTGGGATGCCAGAAGAATCTTTAGAGTGGAGCATTGATCAGGATGGGGCTGCTCACGGTCATATTCAACATTACAGGTGAACACAAACGTTGTGTACCATCTGTGACAGGTGCGTGACATCTGTGACATGTGACAGGATGAGGGGAAATGGCCTCAAGTTGCGCCAGGGCAAGTTTAGACTGGATATTAGGAAGAACTTCTTTACAGAAAGGGTAGTTAGGCACTGGAATAGGCTCCCCAGGGATGTGGTTGAATCGCCATCCCTGGATGTGTTTAAGAGCCGTTTGGATGTGGTACTCAGGGATATGATTTAGCGGAGGGTTTTTAGTTAGGGTACTGGTTAGGCTGCGGTTGGACTTGATGATCTTCGAGGTCTTTTCCAACCTGGGTAATTCTATGATTCTATGATCTAGAGATCTCAGAAAACTGGACAGCCGTTAGATGCTTTGTTTCTTTTCTTGGCAAGCCCTGCACCTTTGTTGTTTATCCTTCATCTTCTGTTTTCTCATCACTGTTCCTTCAGCTGGAGGTTGCATTCCCCTCAGGTCTGTCGGCATAACTGCAACTATCATTTTTTTCCCCTGTACTTTTACAGTTCTGCCAACACAATCACAGCCAGTTTGAGTCTCCTAACAGTTTTCTAAAAGCTGAGATTTGGTTGGTACGACTTTGCTAGGGAATGGCATATATACGGTTGTGCTCACTGCTCTGAGGAAAGAGGTTACCACATGTGGAGGAGACTGATGTCACCTTACTTAACCTCAGCTGCAGCCAGAACTTTCTGAATTTTCCTCCAATTCAGATGTTAGAAAACCCCAGTGTCATTGCAGTAATATAGAAGAGACAGCAGTGGTGGGAAGGAGGGAGAAAACAATGGCTATGATTTCCTGACCTGTGTCACTTGGCCCTGCATGGATCTTTTCCAGCCTTGCTTCAGATAAATACCCCTTTGTTCTTTTCTTTCTACCTGCTCAGCTCTTCTGAAGCAGCTGCAGCCTTTTTTTTTTTTCTTCCCTAAGGGTGAACAGAACATCAGGAGTGAACCAGCCCAGGTAACAAAAGCGGAGAAGAGGCACTTGTGGAAAACTCACTGTTAAAATGTAAACAAAAAAAAAACAAAACCCCAACACAGTAAGAGGTGGAAGAAGCTTGGATTTAATGAAAGCTGCCTTGCCACTAGATAATGCTTTTTAGTATTACTAGTAAGAGTTCTTCAACTTCTTCAATTTCTTGTGCTGAGGTTGTTCTTGGCAATGATCTGCTTCACTGCTGGGACACTTGCACTGTGAAATCCGCTGTTCTCTCATGTTAAAAGAAAGTAACTTTGCCAGTGAATCTACAGAGAGGCACCTCGACCTCCAGACTGGGAGCAATTATTTGATATTTAGCCAGTCTCCCATGCTGATGTCAAGGATTTGTCTTTTGTGGTATCTCTTAATAATACACCCACATTTGACCTGGTGGTGAGTAAGTCTCTGCACAGTCTCACTTTGCATGTAGGGGCTTAGCTCATCTAAGCTGAGTTCTCCCCAAACTATCTGCATATCCTCCCACAAGCCCCGCTTGCCAAGCAGCCTGGAGATGCTCGCTCCAAGGCTTCAAAGGAGAAGCCAGCATTTCTTTGCAATTAGGTAGAAATGTACAGCTGGGATGGACCTCCCACTGTGCAGCAATCATTGTGGGAAAGTATCAGTGGCCTTTCCCTTCTCCACGCATGGCTTAAAAAGAACAGAAAAGTACAAGGATGAATAAATGAGGAAGACTCTCTTTCCATGTTGCTCTTCTCTTGTTCTGCAGGCTTCTGCTTTGTCCTGCTCTGTCATTAGCACGCTTCTTGAAGAGCTGGCTCTTAAGTGGGGAAACAAGCAGAGCAAAACCCAGCCCCCTGCACAAATGTTTATGCTGGGGACACATCATAGCTTTTTTGGAACTTCTAATGTTTGTATTCTTCAAAAGGCAAGAAAAAAACTGCTACATTTAGCAGAAAACTCTCTATATACCATGAACATAAAACTGAAAGCTATAAAAATGCCAAACTTTATTTATTTTATTTTATTTTATTTTATTTTATTTTATTTTATTTTATTTTATTTTATTTTATTTTATTTTATTTTTTAATGGAGAGCTTGTATCCACACGTGTTTCTCTGAATTTGGAGTTACTCTTCAAAAATGGAGCTGACAGGTATTCCTTTATTTCCCTTTAGTACATAATGATCCTCTTGGTTTGGAGAACTGCAAAGCTGTGATGGGAATATAAAAATCTTCAATCTTTTAAAAAATAGTATCTTACTTCACTATTTTCTTTTAGTCCCTACATTCCTTTAAATGGTCTGTAGCAGCCAAATAATGTCATGTGAGATATTTCATTGTTGATAGAATAAACTGTAAGTGTATGATGAAAGAATGCATTTGTCATTCTCATAATGGGACAAAATTAATAACATGGAGACAAATACAGGTAAAGAAAATAGGAGAAATACTAAATCGGAAATATGTAGCATTAAAGGTTACATTAATGTTGCTTCCTTCTGCTTGTTTTTCCTTTCACTTTTGGTTAGAAAGGGATCTTCCAAAGCACAGGAATTTGCTTATCCTGTTCCTAGTTCTTTGAAAATGGAGTGTGTGAAAATCAGCCTGTCTGTTCCACACTGTCCCGTATTTTTGCTTTTGTTTTCTAGTGGGGAAGAAAAATAAAACATGGAAAGCTCAAAAATATTTGGGTTTTGAAATGTGGGCTTGGGGCATCTTTGGTGGATCATCCTAACACAGCTAGAAGGGACTCTATTGTTCTTTATGGAAAATATAATCCATCCAGGGACCCCATATGACAGGGGAAATGAGGGGCCTAAACCATGACAAACTCCTGATGAATAATGACAAACCATCCTGAAGCAAAACATTTTGATTTGCTTGGACAGTTCAAAACGTTTTGAATTCTCTTTTATTTTCCCACAGGGACATTACATTGTTTTGGCATAACCAACTTTTTCCTGTGGAAAAATAAAATAAAAAATAAAATAAATTTTGCAGAAACCACTTTTCTGCTAAAAAACATGAACAGAAAATTCTGGAGCAGCAATAAAGAGAAGATGTCAAGCCAGAACCACGCACAATTTAATGTATTCTCCCTAGAGAACATTAGGAATACTTCAACCTGGCAATGAGAATTTTATATCAGCTCCATATTTTACACCAGTATAAAGGTAAATATATATTTCATAGATGGTGAATGTAACATGATGAAATCCATGTGGCACGGCTTGATACATTTCAACACATTTAAAATATGATGTTTCACAGAAGCCTTCAAAGGCTGGGGTTTTTTCCTTCAAAAAAGTCAAAGTCTTGTGGAAAACTTAGGCCTTGAAATGAAAAACTACACTTGAGATTTCACAACTGTGAACTTTTTAACAAACTGACCGGTGCTTGTGAGAAAAATAACAGCCTATAGAGCAGATGGCTAGAGCACTTACCCTATAGGGACAGACTAAGAGAATTGGGGCTTTTCAGCCTGGAGAAGGGTCCAGGAGGCCCTTATAGCGGCCTACCAGTATCTGAAGGGGGCCTACAGGAAAGCTGGAAAAGCACTTTTTATAAGGGTATGTAGCAAAAGGATTGGGGGGAATGGCTTTAAACTGGAAGAGGGTAGTTTTAGAGCAGATCTTAGGAAGTAATTCTTTACTGTGAGGGTGGTGAGACACTGGAACAGGTTGCCCAGTGAGGTTGTGGATGCCCCCTCCCTGGAAGCATTCAAGGCCAGGCTGGATGGGACTGTGAGCAGCCTGGGCTAGAGAGCCACCTTGATGTCTGTGTTTCAGGGCAACTTCTTTGCTAAATGTGGCAAAGTTTGCCCTGGCTTCTTTTGTATCAAGGCAGGCTTCATCCTGGCAGTGGTAAGCAGAGGACAAGGCCTGTTGATTGCCACAACCCCAGTTAATCACATGCTTTGCCTAGGGTAATAAACAGATAACTCATTGAGTTTAAAAACAGAACTGACCCTCAGAGCAGCCTGTTGAGCTCAGAATATTGTCACCACTCAGATTTCACCCATGAATCCAGACCCAAGCATCCCACGCTGATCAGAACACGCTGAGAGTTGGGGAATCCCCAGCTTTGGGTGGTGTAGGCTGAAGGGAATGGCAGGTCCAAAAAGCAGAGCAACAAACTGGATCAGGAATCTGCCTGGTATTTGTCAACAACCTCCTGTTGGCACATGGATCATGTATCAGCTATACTGTACAATCACTTGTCTGGTTCTTGCAGACATACATCTTTTCTTTTGTTCTTTGTGTGCAGAGTTTTCAAACTGGGCATCTAGTCTCCATGGTGAGTCTGTTGGGTGCTTTCATTCCAGGAGCCATTGTAACATAAACAAGCCTTGCTAATCAGACATGAAAGACAATCCTGACAATTCTGGGCTTCATCATATCCAGCTGTTGAAGCCCATGGTCACTGTAGACTCATGCTGGTGAATGCAGAAAATGCTCTACTTGGTTTGTGATGTTTCTGACAATGACTGTGAAGTCCAATTAAAAAGGATGAGTGCATTTCATAGCTGAGTGCTTCAATTTGGAGCACTTGTGAGTCTTCACTCTGCCAGAGAGATTTACAAATTATTTCAGAGGTACTTTATTAGTTTTTTGTTAAGCCAGCATCACCTGACAAACAAGTGTTGCTTATTAATACATTCAGTGTGTTTCAATACAACTTTTCTCGCCTTTTGCTGCTCTCGAGGAGGTTTATTTTTTCTATGATTGCTTTTATTAGTCATTTCAGTAGGCAGCCGGGCAGCTGCTGCAGTCACCCATTTATTACTTGCGGTCGGCTCTAGACTTAACAAAATGCAACTGCACCCTCTTGTGGTAGCCAATAAGTGGATTATTTGGGTTTCATGGTTTATTTTGTTCTGAACGATGGAAATAAAAACAAATAGCAGAAGTGTCCTGAGGCCACACAGCAGCAAAGCTTCCTGGAGAACTTCAAAAACGAAGCTGCATTGTAGGAATGTTGGAGCTCCGTCAGGCTTTGAAGACAAACTCCTGTGGGGAAGAGCTTCAAAGGCACTGTGGGAGACCTTTGTGCTCTTTGCTTTTGAGGGGATTCCTATCATAATATATTCTTCGAGAAAAGCAGAGTTGGTATGCTTATATGCATAGGAATGGTACATTTACAACTAAGCATAAGGACAATAATTCAGTATTAGTATCTAGCGTTGACATGAAAACTAGCTTATGTTCATTATCTGCATGTGAAAATCCACAAACTATCTGTTCCTCTCATATGCACTAGTGGAAGTAAAGTTCTTGCGTGCAAATATGCTTGTGAAGAGTGTAGGTTAGGCTGTACATTAAGGTTTCAACTTTGAATAGTTGTAAATCTCAACATGCCTTTGTTTTTGTGACTCCTATGAGCACTTAAAGTGACTGCTTTTAAATTTGTGAAGCTTTTATACACTGATCTCAGAGGTGAAGTGGAAAGAACTCCTTCAACTCATGAAGCAAGTACATTGGCATGTCTGTCTTCCACCCTGCAGTACAGGGAATCAGGGAGATTCATTCAATACTTCCCTTGCTTAAGGGTTTTAAACATTGTATACACATTGGAATGTGAGTCTTACAGGGAGCAGTTGAGGGAACTGGAATTGTTTAATTTGGAAATGAGGAGGCCCAGGGGAGACCTTATTGCTCTATACAACTCTCTGAAAGGAGGCTGTGGTGAGATGGAGGTTGGCCTCTTCTCCTTTGTAGCTAGTGGTAGAAAAAGAGGGAATGGCCTGATGTTGTGCCAGGAGAGATTCAGGTTGGACATCAGGGAAAATTTATTCTCAGAAAGAGTAGTGATGCATTGGCACAGGCTGCCCAGGGAGGTGCTAGAGTCACCATCCCAGGAGGTGTTCAAGGACTGTATAGATGTGGTACTGAGGAACATGGGTTAGTGGGCATGGTGGGAGTGGGGGTTATGGTTGGACTGGATGACCTTAGTGGCTTTTCCAAATGTAATGATTCAGTGATGCATTTTCCTGCTAAAGAACCCCAAACACACACACACACGCTCTTTCTTTTTTTATTCCTTTTTATTTGTTGCACTATAAGTGTGAAAACAAGGAGCTTCTCCATGAGATAAAATAAAGGATATATAGGTATAGATTTTTTGAAATAATTCTTCATGTCCTCCATGAGCAGAGACAGTCGCTAAAAATAAGGGAAACGATACCAATCAGATAACCAAGTATTTGTGGAAACATCACTTTCTGCAAGTAAATGTTAAATAAAGAATAGTGAAAAAAAATGGTATAATTTAAATTGAGTAAGTATCCGAATGAATTATGCTCCCCATAATACCATTTCTAATGAAGCACAGCAAGGCTAGTCTTTCACAGGGCACAGAATTAACACAGGTGCTGTAGTACCAATCACGAGTCTGGAACAATTTGTCTTAGTCTCTGCCAATAGTTTTTGTGTATATATACATATATAAATATACATACATAAAAGAGAGCTATTACACAGCAGTGTGAATCTCTGCTCTATGCAGAATATAGTGAGGTGAGCTGTTTTGCCTCTTTATGCCTGGACTTGTTTATTGTATCCCACAGAGGTCTGCACACGGCTGGGCTGGGTGGTAGGCTTCAAGATGCTGGTCTGGAAGTCACATTTAGGGAGATGTGGGCAGATATTCATTTTGCCTTGCCCTTGGAGGAGTTGCTGAAACTCTCTGGAACCATTATGTTATTAAAAATTCATGTTTATCCTAGTTTCTGTCATGTTGTTCTCTGTACCTTAAAGGGCCCTCCCCCATCCTCAGTTGGTATCCGTTTCTGCTGTCAGCAGTATGGGAGTTTACACCATTTTTATGCCTCCCAGCTGTCTGCCCCTTCCCTGCATGCTGTCCTTCTGTGTGCTCAGGACAGACAGCTATTTCACCCCAGCCAGCTCTGTTCAAATTGAGCTGTCACCAAACAAACAAACAGGCCTAGTGCTCTCATGACTGTTGACATTACCATTTCCCTATGTCTTTCCACAGGACATTCAAAAGTGTGTGGGAGGATGGGCAAAAAGAGGAGCAAGGGCCCTCCTGTATGGGACGGCTGTCTTCTGGATCTCAAGGTGGACTGCTTTTTGTCTCCAAGAGCAGCAGGGCTCCAAGTCATGTGAGCTTGTTCCTTCTCCAGGATGAGTGTGGATGTGAAGCTTATGCAGGTACATCCTTCTTTCAAGCTAATTACATCACAACAAGTGCTTTGGCTCCAATCCTACACAGCCCTGCCCAGAGCATGAACCAGCCTGCTGCTTTTCCTGGGTGCCTGCCACACAGGTTACCTCCCTGTGAGATCCTGGTGTGCTCCCAGTCCTCTGCAGCACAGGCTTCTTCCAAGCTCACATGCCCAGAGCTCACTGCTGTGGCTGTGCCTCATGTCTCTACATTAGCTCAGCTGGTTTTTGCCTTGGGGAAAGGAGCATGTCCAGTCTCTTTTAAAATAAACATTGCTGAAATCCAAAATTCAACTACATGTGACAACTCCTTTGTGGCTAATAAATAATAAAAACCCGTGTTCAACTCCTAGTATCGATCTCTCCACTTGATAATCCTGAGCATTTATTCAATACAGTCCCCCATCACAGGCCCACACTCATCACACACTCTAAACCTAATGCACTTTATAAAAGCTTGGATCAGAAGTAAGCTTTAAGGTGCATTGAGCTTGGGAAATGCAGAAAGAAAAAATGTTCAATCTTTTCTGCTCAGAACACACAACCTGAGTTCTAGAATAGTTACAGAGCAATGGCCTGCATTTATCCTCACTCATCATAAAAAAACTGCTGTGCCTTTGCCATTCTTCCTCATAAACCTTCTGGCCTTGGAAAATCCATAAAGAAAAACAGATTTTCCCTTTTACTTGAATCTTACCAATCCAGCTTTAACATTAGCTTTAGATCCCCACTTGTGCTGCAATTAACTGTGGGTCATTGGGTGCTCAGCACTGGGCTTTGCAGTATTCAACAGTCAAAAGATCTAGCTTTCAGCTCATATACTCTGAAACCCTAATTTGAATATTAATTATTCTCACCTAGAGGTATCTTTCCTAGATCTTTTATGAGTCTCTCAGCTCTTCAAGAAGGTCCTGTATAACATGGTCCCTTCCAGGGACTGGGAGTGAATGTGACTCACTGGTTCCTGCACTACTAGAAATTTTAGCCCTAATTGTAATTCCAACTGCATCACAAGCCCTATATCACCATCTCTATTCTTCTAAACACTCTCCCACTCTAACTCCAGCATTTCTTATAGATGCTACAGGACATTGATAAATCTATTCATTACTTGCTATCACAGAAGTGGGACAATTGATGGAGAACAGCACTATGAAAGGTTTGTGGTAGCAGAACAGAGTAAGTTCTGAGGATAGCATTAGTTTGGTGGGATATACTTATCTCTATTTTTGGATTAGGGTTAAGACTAGAGTTCAGTTCATGGGAATCTGAAGAATTCAGGAAAATCAGGGTCTTCCAAGACTTCTAAGGCTTTGGTGAGTAATGAAACAAGAGTAGGCTAAATTTATTTTCAGGTTAGCAAAAGCTTGATAGGAAAAAATTAGATTTATATCAAGGGTTTGAAATTAGGTTGGATTCCAGAGAAACGGGAACTGAAGGGTTTGGCTTACTGCTGAATTCTGCAAGATGTACAGGAAAACATGATCAGTGCTGGCAAATAATTTATGGCTCATTCAGGGCATGATGGTTAAGTGTAAGAACTAGTCAACTGAGAGCTAAATCTCTCAGTTTACTTCAATTAAGTACAAAGAAATGGCTCATGCATAGTTCCACATTTATGTTTAAGATTAAATACAGCAGGACTCAGCTTCTTGCTAATTTGGTAGCAAAAGAGTTTGGTTTCTTGATGAATATGATAACTTTAGATGCTAAGCTGTAAGGAGTATTAGAGTTGTTGAAGAATATTTTGTGTAGTCTAGTGTTTGTTTCCTTCTGTATCAGCTCTAACAAAGCAGGAGTTTCCTCATGGGAGTTCTGAAGCATTATTTTTTGCAGGGAAGAGATTAGATTGGACAAAGCCAATTTTGATGAGTTTAAAGCTATGCTCTGAGTGGGCATAGTTTGTGACCCCATAGATGAATAATACTTGTGTTCTAAGATTTTGGACAGATTTCTGGTAAGCTGGCTAAGACTAGTAGGACAAACAATGCACTTAGAATCATTAAGTTTGGAAAAGACCACTAAGATCATCTACTTCAGCTATCAGCCCATCACCACCATGACCACTGACCCATGTCCTTCAATGCCACATCTATTACGGTTCTTGAACACTGACAAGGATGACGATACCACTCTGGGCAGCCTGCTCCAGTGCTTCACTACTCTTTCAGAGAATAAATTTTTCCTAACATCCAACCTGAACTTCCCCTGGCACAACTAGAGGCTATTGCCTCTTGTCCCATTTCTAGTTACCCAGGAGAGGAGACTGACTCCCACCTCACAACAACCTCCTTTCAGGGAGTTGTAGAGAGCGATAAGGTCTTCCCAGAGCCTCCTCTTCACTGGTCTGAATAATCCCAGTTCCCTCAGCTACTTCTTATAAGACCTGTGCTCCACTTATGCCTGTTTAAAAGTGTTTGTGGAGATCAAGCATCAACAAGCATTTTCAGGATCCCGTACAGGAAGGACATACACACACAGACATATATTTGTGTATATGTACACACACTCAGACACATACATTTAATTATATGGGCTCAGAAAATCAAGCAATTAAGACTTCGCTGTGGGAAGATTTTAGAAAACTGGAATACTTCAGCAGACAGTGGTTACCAGTCCATTGAGTTGTAACTAATTCCAGTAGTTACATCACAGAACTCAGACAGTAGGACTTAGCAATTTATTTATGTTTTCCAAAGTTAATGGGAAATTGAAGTGCATTGCCCATCTTTATAATCATTCTGTGTTACATTTCCTTTTAACAATGATTCATGATTGAAAAGTATCATACATAAATAATAAATTGCATAATGCATGTTGCATAGAGGAATGCAGTCATCCATGCACTTATGCAACATTTTGCTGACTTGGTTTGGTATTTATAGAAAATGTAAGAGGCCATTCCAAGTTGTTTAATCAACATTTCAAGAATAGAAATCTACAAAACTGCTTTGAGCAATTATAATACTTAACAGTAAACTTTGGAGGTATATATTCAATTTCACCTGAAAACTACAAACCTGTGTATTACACCACAGAATACCCCCTGGTTTCACTCAGACTTCGTGTATCTTTTTTCAGCAGCCAGTACACTTTTTTTTGCACTTGCCTTTACCAGGTAACCCAAGTGTCGGGTCCTGCATTTTGCTCACAACAACCCCAGGCAACCCTACAGTCTTGGGGAGTGGCTGGAAAGCTGCCTGATGGAAAGGGACCTTGGTGTGCTGATGGACAGTAGGCTGAATATGAGCCAGCTGTGTGCTCAGGTGGCTAAGAAGGCCAGTGGCATCCTGGCTTGTATCAGGAATGGTGTGGTGAGCAGGACTAGGGAAGTCATCCTGCCCCTGTACTCGGCATTGGTGAGGCCTCACCTTGAGTACTGTGTTCAGTTTTGGGCACCTCAGTACAGAAAGGACGTGGAGGTACTGGAGCAGGTCCAGAGAAGGGCAACAAGGCTTGTGAAGGGCTTGGAAAATCAGCCCTATGAGGAGAGGCTGAAGGAACAGGGGCTGTTTAGTCTGGGAAAAAGGAAGCTGAGGGGAGACCTTATTGCCTTCTTCCAGGTGCTTACAGTGAGAGTGGGACAAGTCTCTTCTCACTGGTGACAGGATGAGGGGAAATGGCCTCAAGTTGCACCAAAGTAAGTTTAGGTTGAACATTAGGAAACACTTCTTTACATAAAAGGTAGTTAAACACTGGAATAGGCTCCCCGGGGAGGTGGTTGAGTCACCATCCCTGGATGTGTTTAAGAGCCGTTTGGATGTGGTGCTCAGGGATATGATTTAGCAAAGAGTTGTTAGAGTACTATGGTTAGGCTGCAGTTGAACTTGATGATCTTTGAGGTCTTTTCCAACCTGAGCGATTCTATGATTCTATCCAGCAGCAGCTGATCACACAGATTACACAGCTGTCTCACCGACCCCAGGGGAACTGCTCAGGTCAGGAAACACTGCTGAAGAAAGAGTACCTTTTCATAACAAGGAATGTAACCTGCAAAGTGCCTTTCTGGAGTTACACCCTTGATGGGAAATTGATAATCACAGCCTGAACCTCTGATTAATCAGCTGAGGCAAGTATGGGGCCAGCTGTGGGAGCACAGGTGAGAGTGATGCAGCTGTGCTCCCGGAAGGGGTGGAGCTCGACTCCATCCCCTCTGAGACCTCATTTAAGGGCTGACTCCCACTGAGGCAGCATCTCTTGGAGATCACTCACCAGTGAGGACTGCCCCAGCTTCTTCAGCCAAGGTACCACCTCTGGTGAGTTTTCCTTTACTTATTCCTTCTGTACATTTGCTACCAACTGTATATTAACAACCAATACTCATCCTTCTCCTTTTCATCACAGGAGGCACTTTTGCCTTATCATTATCTGTCTGTGATATAGTTGACTTACAGAGCTAAACAGCAGACAGACACATAGAAGAGGGGGCCATTTGGTATCTTTAAATTGGGAGTCAGAAGATTATCGCTGGGATATGTGCTCTGACATGCACCAGAGTACGGGGCTTGTGAAGGAGAAGCAACAATTTCAGCTCCAGCCTTGAGATTTACACAGCAGGACACCACTCCTATCAGCTGCCCATTTTTCAGGACCCCTTCTCAGAACTGGCTGACTGGGGAAGCACTAAGGTAACAGCTTTGACACTGGTATCAGGAGGAAATTTCAGAAATCTCTGCAGTTCAGTTGATCTGGTATGGTGTTGGTAGTGCAGAAATCAGGTTTTTTTCTCCCTGCCTCCCTCTCTGATTTCCTTCAGCCCTATGATTTCTCTTGTCAATGTGTAGGATTCCACTAGCGCTACTAAATAGCATTACTTCTTTTTTTTTCATGCTTCTTTGCTTCACGAGCTGCAAATCTAAATTATAAATATCATTTGGACAAGGCACTTAAAAAAGTGCATCCTTTAATAAAAGACACTTGCCATTTTAAAAACTCATTTCAATTCTAGTTTCTTCCACAGTAGGCAAATTGATGAGAACAAAAATAAATGTTTTGTCAGAAGATTTCTAAAGAATTATCTGGTTTCTTTAAAAAAATCCCCCAAACATCAAGCTGCAAAACTACCAGCATAAGTGAAGGTATTCATTTTTTAAACTAAAGTGCACTAAATTATTGAATACAAGATTATTTTAGATGGAAAGTTGAAGAAACAAGTATTCCCATGCGTGCTGACTAGCCTTAGTGTCAAAGTGGTCAATTCAGTTACAAGTTACAGTCAATTACTTTTCTGAAGGGAGAAACTATGCTAGAAACAAAGCAGACCAAATGCAAGCCTGTTCGTTAATGCAGCATTAGCACATGGATGAAGAAACATATTAGCTGAAACACTGGCTACATGCTGAGGGCCTGGTTGCATGCAAAAGCAAGCAATGAGAGCAGACTGCATTCAGCACTCAGCCACCACGGGCACAAACAATGGCAAGTACTGGGCTGGGACAAAAACAACTAATAAAAGAAGAGCTGAATGCTCTCTGTGTTCTCACAAACTTACTCAGGCCTGCTCTTGAAATTTGTCAGCCTTCAAAATGCTGTGGTTCAAGGAAAGTCTTGTGTCTGTGCAAATTTTCTTTTGCACAGGGGTGAATCAGTTATTTTTACTGGGCATGTGTAAAAGGAGCTGAACCTTGGTGCCAGGTTTGTGTGCTGTGCAGTGCATACACCTCTCCATAATGCAGTCATTTGCTATTTCCGTGGTTTTCATGAGACATCTGGTGGTCAAAAAGCAAAATCACAGAGCACACAGAGACCTGCCTGTGTGAGGAATGGACTCTTTCTCCTGCGACATCTGTGAAGGCTGGTGAATGGAATTAAATCCAGATAGCGACAGGTCAGTGAGTGGTGTCCCCCAGGGATGAGTCTTGTGCCAATCCTGTTTAAGGTCTTTATTGATGACCTGGAGGAGAAGGTTGAGTGCACATTCATTGAGTTTGCAGATGATGCCAAGTTTGGGGGAAGTGTCAGTCTTTGTCTGAAGTATATTCATGAACTAGGGCAGACTACCTGCATTGGGCCAGGAAGAAATTTTGAGGCTATGGAGACAGTAAGGGGACTTTTTCAGCCTCCTGTGTAGGGAGGAGCTCTACTCAGATGCTTCCCAGATGAGGTGATGCTTTTCTCTTGCCGTGCTGCATTTTCCCTTCAGCATGGGGTACAGATGCAGTGCACTGCAGAGCATGGGAAGTGAAGCACAATGAGCAAACGTGCATTCATATGTCACTTCCGTACTGTGTGGTTTTTCATGTAACACTTCCCTCCTGAAGATGGACACCACTCAGCCAATTCTCCTGAATCTCATGAAATACTATTTTTATAGTGCCAGTACCAGATACAGTAGGGCACTGAGAAAGCCCATTTAAAAACAGATAACAGATAATCTATTTTTTAAGTAGATTAAACAATAGATGAACAGAACATAGGAGAAAGCAAGAAGGAGGGTATGAACACCACAGGGAAGCAGAAAGACAGAGTGGTTTTAAGCATTTTTATGACTAGCTATAGGCATCTGTCTCTTCGATTATAATTACAATCATTACTAAATTATATAATAGCATTTCTCAGCTGGCCTGGCCTTCCACTGTGGCAGGTGCCATTGAGATACACACAGAAAATGACAGTACTTCTTTCAAAGAGGCTATCAGCTAGGAGACAAAAATAAATGAGAAAAATAAGTGGATTGTGGAAGGGTGATGGGAGACATTGCAACAGTAGTATGAGGATGGATGCAATTCTAAACTTGTCACCATATACCATATTGTGCTATTAAAAAACCTCGTGAGAAATGGGAGAAATAATGAGTGTCCATGCTAGGTGCATTGGGAGCAAAACAAGTAGTAAAAGGTAAATCCTAGAAAATAGGTAACAAAGTATTAGTTGACTACAGAAGCCATTCAGTAGAAGCTATCTCAGGCCAAGCATTTTGGTAATGAGACCTTATAGCAACCATTTGCCCCCAAGCTGCTGTTATCTACCTGATAATCTGATTCTTGCAAGTGTGCGATGAGAAAAATCATGGCCTTCCAGACCCATTAAAGTCACACTTTGTTAACAGAGCCTTGCAAGAGATGGAAATTCCATCTGGCAGTGCAGTGGGCACTTATTAGCAACGGCAGCAGCAGAAACTTCACAAGTTCTATGCAGAACAGTATTTCATAAATGATTAGTGTCAGGTCAACCTGGATATTTCATTTTGAAACGTGACCATTTTGGATTTTATAGTCAATTGTAAAGGACTTTCATTTAATTTTATAAACAAATAAAAGTATGCATAAGAATGTTTCCACGTGTGTCAACATCTCTTTCTGTTCCCCTTTGTTGAAGGAAATTACTGAAAAAATTATGCCATTTTGCATACGTGTCAATGGTAATGAATGTGGATCCTCTATTCCAACATTGTTTTCCTAACTCGCTCTATTAACTGGCTCTCACTGGACTTCTAGAGCTAAATTTTGTCCCCTTCCTTGAAAATTGGAACAATTAATTCTTGGCCCAGCAGTATACAGTTGTAACACACTGGCTCAAAAGAGAGCAGCCCCTCCACAACTGAATGCAAAATACTGATGTGGGAGCCAGTGTTTCTCTGGCAAGGTCTCCTGTTGGAGTGAGGCTGGGGAAATGGCACAAATATGGATGAGTTCATCTAATTTCCTTGGAGCATGCCGTGCTAGATAAATCTGATGATATAAAACTTTACTGTATTTGCCTCTATTGCTTGCTGAAACAGTTGGGAATGGCTGATTTAATAGGAAAGCCCTTACAAATGAAAATTTGGTTCTTCTGTAGTTTTCTTGGGGGTATGGGCTCCAGCAGAGAATGAACAAAGGCCTGAAGGCATTTCTTAACATGTTGGCCATGGTCTTCCTTCTGACCATAGAAATGGATGACTTAATACATCAGGAAGGCATATTCAGCCTTCATTTTTATCTACCCAATCAGACAGATCCACATAAACACTGATTCTTCTAAGGATTCCTTATAAACCATTAGAAGGGTATTCCTGCGTATCAGCAATGCCTGCTTGTGCTCTAAAATGTCACACTCATCAACACAGAGCAGACACAATATGTTATTCTGATGTAAAAACTGAGGATTAGCTCTGTGCAATTGCTGTTTCTGCTGGTTGGGGATTGAGCACAGGAAGAACATGAAAATGGCAGGTCCTGACAGTACAAACTGCTTTCTTTCCTTCCTTTTCCTGGCTTTGTTTCTGTAGAACATGTATAATTTTTCAGTACATAATTTTCTTTGTACAGGGAAATAGTCTCTGTAGCAGTGAAATTGTCCCTTAATCTTCTATAGGAAACCATATGAATAGAGATGATGCATAAAATCCATACTCCATCTGCAAAAATAATGTTTCATTTAAAGAAAGATACTTGTTTTGTAACATAAGCAAAATGAATAGAGAAACACAACACTTCACATAAAATGGTATTATAACCTGTGCAGTTTAGGTATTCATACTGCAGTTAATTGTGCAATGCAGCTATATGGATGTAAGTTGAGTATTTAAGACAAATATCACAGAGTAATTAAGTGGGATAACAATGTCCCCCTTTTTCATGGTAGTAATTGACACATAACTTAGTATTTTGTAAATATTTCTATGTAAATATTACAGACTACAATGCTGACCGAACTTTGCTTCTGAGCAGGCATTGGTAAGAATGCTAATCCTGATCAGACAACATGCTCGTCTCTTCCTCTTGCCTGTAAGGGGAGTGTAGCCAAGATCAGTGTGGAAGACTTGGACACTGTCTGCTCTGTTATTTCCCATCCTCCTTGGTGACAGCATTGTAGTTTAAGTTTAATCTGCTTGGCAACTGATTCTGAGCATATCTGCCTTCAGGCCTCTGCAGGAAGTTTGGCATCAGTTTTTGCATTATCCAGCCTTCAAGTTGCACTGTGGGCTCTGGTTATAATTGAGTGATAAGCCAGTAATGCTAATAATATGCAGATGAAGAATTTAGTTGTCATCCACAGAGGGCAATTATATATTGCCCCATATACCAGATCATCACAGCAAAGGGATGGAACAGGCAACCATTCCGGTTGGAGAAAAGTGTTGAACTTTGAAATTCCAGTCACACTAAAGATCCCTTTGAAATAAGATGAAGAGGGGGGAAAAAAAAAAAAAAGCTCATAGACCAGCCTAGAATAGGCACTTGATTAGGCACAACTCCTAATTAAGCTGTGGAACTTGTTTCACATATCTAATGGAAGTCAAAGGTATAAATCTGCTCAAAATGCAATTAGACACATTCACAGGGAAAAGTCAAATGAGGACAGAATGTCAGAATAAGGATACACTTATTATCTCAATAATTCCTTAAGACACAGACACCCAGAAGCTATAAGTAGATGAGGAGAAAGCATCAATATAGATGTGCCATGTTCTGGCATACTTTCCCAAGCTTCTGCTAGCACCTGCTGGTAGAGGTAGGCAAGCAGGTTTAACAGAACACTGCTCTGAGACAGTACAGCAATTGTATACTCTTACATCCCCATCTCTGTTTTTTTACAACACTGAGGCCTTGTAGTCCCAGGAACTTCAGTCTGGATATCCTATGCTTTAAGTTGGTACAAAAAAGAACCAAGCTAATTATTGATATTTTGTCTGAAAAATAGACTATTGAAAGACTAGCTTCTGGTAACATTAAACATGGTTTAAGTAGATTTGACCCCCACAGATCAATTGCTGTTTTCAAGAACCAAATATCACATATGACATAAAAGCATTCCCACAGGAAATCTATTCTTCTCTACCCGAATGTCATTATCTAAAAGTGGATAAAGATTATTTGCATAGAGAACTTGAAGTAGATATTTTTCAGCTATTAGTATGCCACTGGGATTAGCACATTCAGAAGAGATGAATTCTTCTTCCTTTTATTTTTCTCTTAAATTGATGAAAAATTCAGCCTATCTCTCTGGATTTTATTTTTTTATTATTATTTTTTTTTTTTTAATTTTTTTATTTTTTGCAGGTAAGAGTCAGCAAAATTTTGTTTTTCACAGTTTTGTTATAATGCAAAAGTATCAAAGCCAATCATTCTTTTAGGAGTGGGGAAAACAAAACGTTTTTGTTCCTTTTGTTTTTGTTGCAGGTTTGGACTGCTGCTGGGAGTCATGCTGATGAAAACATACGTGTTTTGATACTACGTTAGAAATATGGATATTATTCATAACTCTACGGTGCAAAAATATACCTTTCTCTTAGCAGTAATAGAAACAAAAATCATTGAAATCTAATGTGATAAGGACTTCAATAAATCATCTAATCTAATTTTTTGGTGAAAGGCATCAAATGTACCTCAGCCAACAGCAAAGATGTTTGTCAAATGATTCCTGAATGCCTCAAAAGGAGATCCCTAAGCATTTCTTTTCATTTTAGCCAGAGAAACATCATTGTCTCAGTTAGAAAGTCCTTTGCATACCTCACTTTGCTAATCCTTGGTGGCCAGTTCTGCTGCAGCCTTGCTGGGGCAGGAAGTAGTGACCCCATGGCTCACATGAGGGCCTGGGACCTGAGCAGGTTGAGGGGAGCCCCAGTGTCTGAGAAAGAACCTGGGACAGGGATAGACAGTGCTGATGGTGCCTCAGGGCTGGGAGACTTCAAACTTTCCCACCTCTACAGCATGCTCAGCTGTGCTTCTGGTCTAAAAGATGGTGGATGAAATAGGCTTGCCCTGAGGTTTTTAAGACTGATCTGGTCCTCTGTCACAAATAACACACTTTTATCTTTGTTTTGTGAGATGGAAGGCTCAGTTTTGCCAAGAAAAGAAACACTGTTTTGGTGCAGTTATCAATGAATCAATCCAACCCTGAAGGTCATTAGGATCACTTGTTCAAAAGCTCTTTGTATGGGTCACAAGATACAGAAAGGTGAAAAATGTTGTGCTGGTAGAATGTACTTATAGCCATATTTTGTCTGAGGAAAGTCAACATTCAGTAGTGCGAAAAGCCAAAGCAGCCTTTGGAAATGGGTTGACATCGTATGTCACAAGCACACTTATAAGCATGACACATCATTGTTTGAAAACTCTCATACACAGCCTCCTCCTCATGTATTTTCATGAAAAACTGCTGAAATTAAGGTTGAATGGTCTTTGGATGGAAAGTGTGAGCTCATCAAATGTCTCTCCATTACCTGGATATATTTTTTTTGGTTGTACCAGACTTCTTTCAAGGTTTTTTTGGTATATTTGGGACACGGCACAATGAAAGAAAAAAGAAGTTTTCTGTTCCAGAATATTTTCAGACCAAACCCAGTGTCTTATCTGTTTCTTTGTCAAAACAAAGTGAAATTTGGTCAGATCATAACTAATTTGGTTTGATACTTGGTAAACAATGCTGGAGAAGTGAAATTATTTGAACAACTGAATTTTCCCATTTGGTGTGAAAGAACAAAAATTTAAAAACATGGATCAAAATGGCCAAAAACAGAAGCATGGTTCTTCCTTGCCCTCTGATATGGGTCTGAATCACAGTCCTTCATCTGCTATGTTAATAGGCAGATGGAAGTCCTTGTGACTGCACTGATATAACTCCATGGATGAAAGCAGAACCAAAATTTGGTTCTGAAATTTCCAAAAAGGTACTAATCAGGGTGAGGCACTGTGCACTGTCAGCTGATAATTACTATTTTATTTTTTTTTTGCTCTCAACTCTGCCTTTTTTAATCAAAATGAACCGGGAATTGTCTAATTGTCTAAACTCCAAGCTTGTTCACATTTACTTGAAAATAAATATCTTGCCTTTAGAGACTATTATATGTCTGCAAAGAAGATGTTTTTTTTTCTTTGTTTCTTTGTTTTTGTTTTTTTTTCTGATAACACAAAAGCAATTTACCAGAATAAGATTATTATTTATTTTTTTTTTTCCTGGAACCGTGGTACTTAATCATTTCTAAGCAAATGTGGGAAAGAACTGTCATATGTCCTCTGCTTTGTAAAGAACCATTAAGCTTTGGACCTATTAGCTTGTGTTTGGAGGTTTCGTTTATTGCTCTTTGTAGTTATATAATGAAATATTTATTGAAAAAGAAGCAACCGTTAAATCTCTTCCATCAGTAAACAAGCATCTCCTTCACCTTGTGAAAATGGAGGATGGACTGATCTGCAGTTAGGCAACAGTGGATACACGTGTTTGCTGAACACATTTTGTCTGAAGAGTGAGACATCTGCTCTTCCTCTCAGATTTCCTCAAGGAATTCCTCTTTTAAGCTATCACAGTTTTATTTTCTGCCAAGGATTTTATTTATTGCTCTGACATGTTCAAAACTGCTAACCTGAGGTTCATCCAAGCTGTATGAAAGTAACTGTGGTATCTGAAAGATTCTGTACATGGTTTTCAGTCTTAAAGTTTGCAAGCATCTGTTTTCCCATCAGTATGTGCACAACTTGCATAAGGAGTTCTCTTGTGTCTTTTCTTGTTCGGTACATGAAGAATTAATTTGCTCATAGTTTCTGATTTCCTTTTAGGCACTTTTATTTCACAATTCTTTACAATTTTATATGCTACTTTCATTCTTACAATACCTGATGGTGCAACAATACTTTATAGGGTATTACAGTTTAATTAATATAAACCAGTTAGATTTAGAATAATACTGACTTCTGGCAGTTCAGATGCTTAGGAGAGTCCCAGTGGCTTTCTGTGCATGCCAACATCAAATTATTTCTATAATAATGGGTAATGATTTATCTTTTCTACATGCTGCTTTTTCTTTAGGTCGTTGAACAAATTGGTTTCCAGTGAGTTATTATGAGAGTGATTATCAAAAGGATTCAGTTCCCACCTACAAGAAGATAATGATTTTCAAGACCTTAGGAACTCGCCTCTGCAGTATCTTATACCAGATTTTCAAGCAAACTCAACACCTGATGCCGGATCCTCAAAAACTCGAATAGCTTTTCTGATGCCTAAATTGAAAGTGGGTAGTGCTATGAGTCTATCCATATGCACCTTTTCTGTGACATTAGGTTCCCAAATTACAGTGTGTACTCCCGGATGAAAGATAATGTGCAATGTTAACTTAAACACATTCAAAATGAATACAAATATATTTTTCCCATACACAGGAATCACCTACAGCTCTCAGAGTCTAAGTCTGTATTTCATCTGATGAATTTCTCACACAAAAATTAATAGACTTGGAAAGGCAACATACCTGCTTCAACCTGATCTCTAAAAGAACTGTCCTTTCTGTTGTAGCTTCTTTGCTAGTTTCAGTATTTTACTTCAGGAAATGAAAACTTACAATAAAAAATTTAGGAAGAGGTGGAAAGAAACATAAAACTGGCATTTATTTGGTGAGCCATTCCACCACATGAGTCCATGATTCTTGCAATAATTAACAACTGTAACTTCCTACCTGTTCCTCTTTACTGATCGCAGAGGAAAGATGACCTTCAGAAGCCAAGGAACTAAACTTCTCTATTAAGAATGTCAGGTCTTGGTTTTGTATTTAAACTTTTCCCTGGCAACCGGGGCAATCTCTATCTGTCACATTAAAGATATTTAAAAGAAATAATAAAAAAAAGCCCCTCAAAACTCAGCAACAAATTCTATTTACATGCTTTCCAATAATTAATCAAATTCTCTGTAACTCAGTTTGTATTAGTATGTCAAAAGCCAGTATCGTTACAGCTTCAGATTCCTAAACTTGTCTACCAAAGGGAATATCCAAACATTCAGACATGTTTTTTCCACCCTAATTGTAGAAGCCTGTATGCACATCACTACTGGAGGTTTCCCAGTGCTGCTCTTTTGTGAGATGCTGAAAGCACTATCTATGGGATTAAAACCAGAAAGCTTAGATTCAGTTACAATAAAAAAGCAATAACTTTATGCATAGTCTGGAACTCACCATCAATAGTTTAAATGGACAAACCTGGCTAATTAATGGATTAAATGCACCAAGAGCATGACCTACTCTGTCTTCACCCATCTTAGAATCATGGAATCTTAGAACTGTTTGAGTTGGAAGGGACCATTAAAGATCACCTAGTCCAACTCCCCTGCAAATAATGAAGAAACATCTTAATTTCAAAATGTTCGTTGTTTGGGAGGAACAGGGAATGAAAGTTGAAGCAATGATGGATCGAAGCATCTGAACTAGAGAACCTCCTCTGTAGGGAAGCACAGTGCAACAGCGCCAAGCTTCTCTCCCCTCTGTGTCTACACAGAAAATTGCCACCACTGCTGCACCTGGTATCTAAGGACTTTGTATGGACTTTTTAGTTAATACCTTGGCTGAATATTAAAGGCATGAAATATAAAAAGAAATTCCAGCTTGTTAATCTTTTCTCCTTTTTAATGTTTTAGAACTCCAGAGCAGATTTCAGATTGCCTAACAGTGAAAACAAGGAGCTTTTCATGTATAAATGTATGTGGAGTAAAACACTGCCGTGCTCAGTTCTCATGCTGAACAGAGAAATCTGCTTGCTGAGTTGTTTCCTTTTCCCCTCTCAGTATCTTCTACACCTGTCACTAATGAAATTAGATGCAAAAGGAAATGATGTTTCTGATCTCAGAAGCACAGTATACTGAGGAAAACCTTTTAAGGAAGAGCGTACTACACTGTCAACTCTTCCTCCTCTCCTGTCGTGTTTACTCAATCTTCAGTCTCTAAACAATCACTTAACCAGGAGAACAGGAAAATGGTGACTTGTATAATGACATTCATTGTTTTGTCTGCATTCGTTAAATAAGATTCCTGTAAATGTTCTCATTCATCAGAAATTTGCAAATTGAGAGGAAGAACCAGTTGTACTGCAGCTTCATAAAAGTTATTTAATTTCCTGATCTGCTCACTGCTGAGTCTGATCTCTCATTTTGCTCACCACCCACCACCTGTGCTCCGGGTACAGCCACCCAGGAGAAAGGCCATTCGGCTCCCAAACCTGTCGTCGTAAGTCAATTAACTGTATTTTTTTTTTTCTCTTGGCCAAAACACTACATGGTGCAGCTCTGAGATGAATGATGAGGAGCTGGGCAAAAGTAATTTGGAATAGCATTCATCCACCTGTACTTAGTGAGGGACCTCTGGAATCTCCAAGAATAAATGATCAGATTGTGGAGTGATATCAAGCATTTATAACGGCATAAAGGCAACCGCTGATAAGAAATTGTTGATGCTGTCATTCATGCATCTGCAAATGTGTTTTCTTCCTAATTTTACCCATACGCAGCTGCATATTCTCCCTAATTAATGAATTGCCCTCAGGTTACTTACCCAGACAGATCTAATCTGTCTCTGTCCAAAATGACTACACTCTGTCCTGTATTAAAGATGCAAAAGGCCACAAATTACTTTCTTCGTCCTCCCAATGAGAAAATAGCTGCTTACTGGATAGCATTCTCTCCATGTGGTATTCAGGATGATTTCATCAGTTCATGGCTCTGAAGCTCTCTGTACAAGTGAAGTAAAACACCTACAGCTAAAAGTTTAGTTCAGATCCCCGTTCAACAGGAGAAATATTCATTTGAGGTTTAAGCTTAAAATAAAGCCATGAATGCAATGAAATGTGTAAGTATACAGTTCTTTCATCTTTAAAGCACTTTATATGTATTAACCTATCTTTCCTGGGAATAGTTTCCAAGTGAAGTCACGTGAGTAAGATGAAAGTTCAACATAACATAACAAAAAGGTATTTTTTTCCATACCTTATAATGAAATGGGGCCTGCAATTAGCATACAAGGTGAAATATAGATAAGTACTTGTCATCTTTAATGCTAGTTGACCTCCACTGCTGCTACAGGAATAAGGATGTAAGTAAATTTAATGTGAATTTTACCGCTTCCTTCTTACATAAATCGATACTGTTACCTCCTTAAGGCCTCCAGGGGGATTTACAAGCTGGTAGATAAAAGACAAAATCACCTTATGCTCTGCTGTCTGGTATGAAATAGAGCATCAACAGTGCTCAGTACTCTGAAGAACTGGAACTGATAGTGCTGAATGTGAATTCCCCACAGAAGTGCAAGCAACAGAAATACTTACTTATTGAAGCTGAAGGGAAAAAATGGCCATACAGCTTGGGCTCTGTTTCCAGTGTAAACACTGCAAGTAGCCGACACCATACTAATACAGTCTGGAAAGCACCAATTTGGCTGGAGATTTTAGACTTACATTTTCACAGAAAACGTTCCCTATAATCTCTAATTGGAATGTACCATTGAGAACAATCATTATTAAACCCAAAATCACCTTACGTATGTATCAAAATAAATAGAAATAAACAAACATACAAAAACCAGGTGGGTAGTGCAGAGCTCTGCGATAAAAGAGACAGAAGGCAGAAGCAGAGATGTCAGGTTCATCTTCCAACTCGAGACCAATTTTACTGCATTTTTTCTCCCTTGTACAGATCCAGAAATCTCTCTTGTGCCTACAGTTTCCCATTCATCTCTATCCTCCCTGTTCACATTGTGAAGTCTTTGGTTGACAGCCGCTTCAAGCAGGTGCACAGAGTGCCTGGTACAATATGCTGCCTGTACTAGCCAGTATGCTGTGGTTTGATCATAATGTGAATAAAACAGTGAGGGGAACACTGAGAAACTCTCTGTCAGTGTGATAAGCTAATATTGGAAGAGCATTTTCTGTTCATCCTTAATTTTAGAGTAAAATAAGTGAGAAATGTGAATGAAACGAACTCCTCACCTAACTATTTAGAATGCATAAAAGCATTTCTGGTTTCAGAAGTTTGCTTTTCAACTATCCTTTGATCAAATCATGTATGCAAGATAAAACTAGAACTTCTTAAAAATAGAACAGAAGAGAATGAGTTATGGTGAACAGTACTTTGAGAATACGTGTGGCTTTTGCATTAGAAATAACAACAAAAATTGCCTGCTTGGGAGAAACAGAGGAAACTGCAGTTTTCCAATTTCCCACCGTTTTCCTACTTTCTTTTTGTAATAGTTTCCCTGAAAATCACAAACTCCGCAGCTGTCACGCTGACAGCTTTGTTTTTTTATCCAGCTTGATTGGCAATTCTTAACTGTCATGACTGTATGCCATCCTGTACACTGGCTATCAATGTATATTTCTGCTTTTCTAATTATGTTTGGATTTCTGAGAAATAGCTACAGTGTAAAGAATTTTGGACATCAAGCAGTCACCCACATTTAGGACAGTGCAATCAACCCCCTGGGAAGATAATACAGGAAAGCCTGATTGCTGGTGGCAATAGGGTTGTTTTTTTTCCAGGTCACTGCACAGGGTGAGGCCTAGAAGGTGGATATTTTCCATTTTGCTTCTTTTTCTAGTCATTAAAGAGGCCAGCTTAGTCATGTCCTTATTTTAGACTTTTCCACATGATCTAGAGTTAATGCTCCTCAGATGCAGAAAGTTCCATATGGATCCTTTATATTACTCAAAGATTAGTACATTGCAGTCCCGGTACAGTCCTTTAGGGTTTGCACTGCACTACGATAAAGGAATTTTTCTTCATTTTTGGACACATTATTTTAATCCTTTAGAAAAAAAAAAAAAAGAATTTAAGGAATTTATTTTTTTTTATTATGAATTTTGAGTATTTTAAGACTATGTCTTCTTCTTGGAGAGTGTCAAGAGGAGGGCTATGGAGATGAACGAAGGGCTGGAGCACCTCTCCTGTGAAGAGAAGTTGAAAGAACTGGGCTTGTTCAGACTGAAAAACACAAGGTGGAAAGGAGACCTCATTGTGACCTTCCAATTTATAAACAGGAGGGAAATCAAGATTTTTCAAGAGTAGACAGTGATAGGATAAGGGGGAATGGTTTTAAAGTAAAGGAAGGGAGATTTAGATTGGTTGTCAGGGGGGAAGTTCTATACTGAGTGGTGAGGTGCTAGGACAGGTTGCCCAGAGAGGTTGAGGATGCCCCATCCCTGGATGGGGCCCTGTGCATTCTGATCTAGTACTTCATCTAGTGGCTGGCAACCATGCCTGTGCCAGGGGGGTAGAACTTGATGATCCTTGAAGTCCCTTCCCAAGCCAAAAAGAAAAGAAAAAAAGAAGAAAGAAAAAAAAGAAGACATAGCTAGGGGGATGTTCTTCAGTGACTGCCTTTGAGTTTATAATATCAGGTCAGAACATTAAAACCCTTTTGGGATCAGTTCTTGTGTACCATTGCAAAGTAATCGTTATTGACCGGTGTCAGAGTTGACTGTCAACTTGAGCTCCAAAACCTTTATGAATTGAATTGGTTCTCAACATCTGAAATTTTGCTTTTAGAAGGTATCCCAGCAGTATTGTTACCTTCGACTGCCAAGGTATTGACGCAAGCTGTAGATTGCCCTCTTGTTAGAGATTAAAAACTCTTTGCAAAGCATCAGCTGACCCAAGTTTTATCACTTGCATGATTATTTCTGGAAGCAGGATATTTTGGTGCAGAGTGACTAATTTTTAGGTACTAACATCTTGGATACTTCCTATCAAATGATTGTAAAACGCTTCTTAAATACAAAAAAAAGCTGGTGGTTGGCACTATTCCAAACCAGTGGGCCCTTCTTGCTGTAAAACCAGTTTCTCCCGGTACAAACCCTGTAACACACAACTCATCAGTAGTAGCAGAAGCAACATCTAGATTTTTCATTCTTATCTGCATGCTGCAGTGGCCAGAGCTGTAAGTCATCTCCAAACTACAGAAATCTGGTAATTTATAGACTAATTGGCTATTTTGACTTGCAAATTTCTGTGCAGAAATTGCTCTATAGGAAGCATTTACACAAGCTTTACATTAATAAGATGATAAGAATGAGAGCCAAGGGAGATGTTTCAGGAGTCAGAGCTGAGTGCCCACTCCTAAGAAAAATGACTTACCTAATTGCTGAGAGATGAAAGAGGTGAAATCAGTACCATGTCCATATGTTCTCCAAGAGATGGCAATGACAGCAGTGTACTTGAAGTATATGAGAGGGACAGGTTCCTCTGTGTGTGGCTACTTGCCTCTAATATTCTCAAAAGCAGAGGGATATCAGAGAAAAATCGGCTTTGTGCATCCTATCAGCAAGTGACGTACAATGACACCTGAAGATAAAGGGTAAAGGAGAAGAGGAAAAAAATATTGGAGAGAGAAGTGAACCCTTGGTGGTGTGACCTGGGCCATGAGCACTGTGTGCCAATGGGACTTGCACTCCTCTTGATATCTCTGGTAAATTTTCCCTATGGCAATTTCATATCAGTACTGAGGCAAAGGCCTACTTGAGTATCCATTTTCTGAAGGGTATATTTACAAATTGCCTTGAAATTGTTCAGGGAATAAGAACTCATGACATGTTTTCTTACTCATGCAATTACAGAGTACATCTCTTCGAAGCCTGAGAGTAGACCACATTTGGGAAACCAAAAAAAATAAAAATAAAACTAAGAGGTGTCTTCCAGAGTTTGAAGCCTCAAGTACTTTTAAAGGCAAGGGCTGTCGATGTTTTCTTTTGCGTTGACAGAATCCTTTTAAAAGGTTTTGCGGTGCAAAAAGCTGCTTTCTGTGGGTTTTCATAATGCACCAGGACAGAACAAGAAAATGTTTTTCTCACCATGGCCAGCCATGAAGCTGACTGGGAACACTGTGTACCTGATCTGGGAGGCGATTTTCCGCATGGGTGTAGGGCAGAGCTGCAGGATGGAAGCTTGTGGATGTGCCCTCATGTGGGGATGAGACAGTTTGAAGTTCTCCCCTGGGTGACTCAGATACCTTAGTGTGCTGAAGGAGGTACCTGGGGAGAAAGCTTGCTCCTGACATGAAGCGAGGGGTAAGCAGTCCCATGGCTTGCAAGAGGCTAAGTGATTTTATTCTGCAGGCCTGGAGCAGAAGCAGGGATGGCATAGCCCTGTGCCAGCTGTAATCTAGCAGCCACAAGGTGGCACGAAGGCTTTGTGCTTTCTTGACGAAGTACTTACCGTCAGGTAACAGCTGGCTGCCTGCTCCCACTGCTTGCCAATCCCTCTAGTCTGCAGAACTGCTAGCAGGTGTTCTGAGGGCTTCCATTCCTTATGGGAAAACAACCTCTTTCTGTCTTATAGGGTCAGTGGTGTCTGAAGTGTAAACACAGTACAACACCTAAGGCAAACACTCATCTGGCTGCAGTAGGTCTTGTGCAGCAGGGATGCCAGGACCCAGATGAGCAGCAGACATTCCCTCTGCAGCTTTCTGAATATTGTTGCTCTCTACCTAATGTATAGCAGATACAACAAAAGCATTGACATGGGAAGCTGCAGCTGCCTTTTGGAACAGGTTACCCAGAGAGGTGGTGGGTGCCCTATCCCTGGAAACACTGAGGGTCAGGGTGGATGGGGCTCTGAGCTATCTGGTAGAACTATAGGTGTCCCTGTTCATTACAGGGGAGTTGGATTGGATGGTCCTTAAGTGCCCCTTCCGACTCAAATGATTCTATGATCCTGCACTGAAACATAGGTGAGGCTTTGGTGGGAAATACTTGGCAAATCTATCCTTGGTGCATGCGTCATACTCGGGTCATACGTGATGACTGTGACACCCAGCAGGTTACGGCTGCTGGGGGTGGACAGGACAGGATGAAATGGGGTGGATGGATGGGTGCATCTTGTACTGCTGCAGAGTCTGCTGAGGTGAAATTGAGTCATGAGGATGTGGTAGAGAGATTGGGAATCCGAGGCTGGGTTATTAAAAAGTGTATCATGGGGCTTCTTTGAAATGCATTTATGCAAACTTTACTGCTCTCTGTGTAATACTGCTCCTGTTGAAGCCAGAGTTTTCCCTGTAATATAATTCTCAGTGCGTTGTTTAGAGGTCTCCATCAGAGATGCAGTTTCTGCTGTTCCCCTGACAGAAGAGTTCTTCTCCCTAGGTAGTTTACCTGAAGGTTGTGTGAGAGTGTAAGACAATGTGAAGCAAATAATTCCTGCACCTGGTGCTATGCAGATTCCATTAACAGCTAAGTCTTGAGGAAGTCAAGAATTCAGCAGTTATATTTACATATTCACAACTTGCTGCATTTCTAGCCAGGACCCGAGGCCACGCAAGGATGTTAGCAGTAAGCAACAGCCTGGAGATGCAGAACTGAGAGGCTGTGAGTCAAAGCAACTGCAAATGCTTCTTTGCTCACAGCTCTCCGAGGAACTGGACAGCAGCACCCGGCTTCACATTGCTCCTTTCATAAGGACTTCACAAGAAAGAAACTCACCCTCCCCCCCTCCCCCCCCCCCCCCCATTTTCCCCATTTCTTGTTAGTTAAAAAAAAAAAAAAAGAAAAAAAAAAAAGAAAAAAAGAAGAGTTTTAATATCTCTGTGACCTTTCAGTTTTATATTGTCTATCTGGAGCAGAGAAGCTATTTTCTTCTTCATGAGCTTCCCTTTCACTGCAGGCTCATTTAGGCTTAGGACTAATGTAGCACAGCACAGAATACCACAAGGATTTGAGGTTTTGCAGTGCCGTTACTTGTTAACCATTCCTAAGTTTTCATGACCATGAATCATACATTCTTGGGTGTTATTTGTAGAAATAGAAAGGAATGATTGCAAGAAAGTGTTAACTTAAACCAAATACAAGCCTTGAAAGCAGGAGGAATCAATGGATGTTTTTCTTCTCTTCACTTCCTAATAGCAAGTTTATGCTTTTAGTCTGTGAATCCATGCTTGGGAGCTTCTGTCATCTTTCTAATGTGCTGACATTACCTGGTGCTGTGTTCCAGAACAGCAGTGCAAATGATTTTTCATTAAGAAAAATATGAGGAAAACTCGTGATTCAGCTCTCCCTACTGCTTCTTCTTCCCCCAGGAAAATCAAGGAAGGACACCAACTATATTGAGTGTAATGACTAATAGTGCTGTTCACTAATCAACACTGGAAGATGGGGAAAGATTCCTTCTGAAGGACAGCTTTTGCTCAGTTGCAAAGTCCCCTTTGATTACCTTGTTCTCTAAGGATGAGTAATGTGGAGTTAATTATTTTTAGTTTAGTTCAAGGTTATTAATCATCTTCAGGCTAACAACAACTAGAGAAATTCACCAGTGCTTTCTGTCATTCACCATAGAATTTCTGGTTTGGATGTATAGTTTTCTTTGCCATTGTAAATGATGCTGCTTTCTACCCAGACTGGTAGAAAGACAACCATTTTGGAGGGTGGAATGGAATTCATTTTGACTAGAATCACTGTTACAGAGGCTGAATGCTGGACTTCTCTGAATCCATGGCAGAACCCATCAGTGGATTTTTACCTTAGAGATTAGTAGTACTAAGTGTTTGGAGGCAACAGGAGGTGTAACTCCTGAGTAGCAAACCCACACTGCTGTCAAAAATGTGGAGTCCTCTGACCTCACTGAAGTCACTAGGAGTGTTGCCTTTGACGTCATTGGGGTCAGGTATTTATTTTAGAGCCATTCTGCCATTTAGCTATGTGCTCCCAAGAAGGCACTGAACTTGCTCTATTTCATGCTGTCCTGGGTAAAATAAATAGATTATGTTTATAAATGCGTGCCTTTTAAGAGCATTGTGAAATTAGTAGTAATGCTTTTGGATGAAAGTTACAATGTAATTGTAGAATACTTTATAATGATGTAGAACCCACAGAATTTGTATGTGCACGTCATCAGCAAATTGCAGATGGCCTTTTCTCTAAACTCTGTGATGTGGAGATATTTTCCCCTTTCATAAACAGAACTTTGAACCTATATTCCTGTATTTACCTTGTATTTCAAGCTTTTGAGGTAATATAAAAACATTCTATGCTGAGAATGTGAAGAAAGAAATGAAAGACGTGGAAGTGAGCAATACAGAAAAAGCAACCCCTGGTCCAGAACAGAACTGGCAGAAGTGATATGAGGAGTTACAGACAGTAGATATAGTCAGAACAGAGTTACTTGCTTCCCGTAGATGAGAAGTTTGAATAAGTCATGTTATCGACAACAGCTTTATTTTGTCTGGGATGAATATATACCCTTTTTCCCAATAAGACAAGTGAAACATATCCCCTCGGATAAAAACGCAGCAAAATCAAAATCTAAACCATCTTAAATAGTTATCATTTGGTAATGAGAGAAGGCTATTTCTGTAATTCTGTGCTCATACTTCTTGTCCTTTGTGTCTCAGAGCAAATTCTTGTCACTCCTACATTTTAAATCAGAGAAGCTAACAAAAGATGCTTATCCAGTGGTAAAACATTCACTTTGTACCACTGAAACAAGTACAATGCATACATTTTAGGGCAATCTCAAATCTCGCTGAGGCTTAGAAGAAAGCTGTTTTCACTGTAGAGTGAAATATCTCAGAGAAACACCCCAAAATATATTAAATTAACTCCTTTTTCTAAAAGCCCATAGGATTCAAATGCGAAGTCAATAATATACTTACACTTGGTAGCAAGAAAGCCCCAGGAAAAGGAATTACACTAGAGTGCAAAAATCATATTAAAGTTTCAGGATTTTAAACATATCCAGAGAGTAATGCAGTTTATTATTTCAGGCGCAGTGGTTACTGTGGACAAATCCCATTTCCTCTGGAGAGTCAAAACAGATTGGAGGGTTGAAAGAGAAAGTTCAGTCCTTCAATGTCCGGGCAACCTCCGGTTGTGTTGAGCTCTGTAATCTGCTGTGAAATTCAAACAGGACCAAAAGCAACAGTATTTGCATAATGAGCCCAACAGACATATACAGAGAGCTAAGAAATCAAACAGGAGTTTCTGCAGACAGCCCTCATTCCTAATGAGAAAGGTCAATAAATCTCTCCCAGTTCTGTCTGAAGTCAGTGAGAGCCTTTCCTGTGGCATTACAAGGGTCAGAGACTGATTTTTGACATTACAAGAGGCCATTACTAACATCTCATCTGACCTTTGCATAAGGCAGGCCAAGGAATTTTGCTCAATAGCTCAGGATATTTCAGAAAGCCTGACTTGAAAGATTTTTTGAGTAATGGAGATTGTAATCCAATTTTGTATAGGTGATTAATTGCTTCAGTATTACAGAAATGCATTTTATTAGAGGATAGAGATGGATCAAGGCTGTAATGACACACAAAAGAACATCTTGGTGCTTTCTTTAAGTTTAAAAGATAAGAATTACTTATTTTTCCTTAGACTAAGTAGACCGAATTACTTTACTGATGTTAGATGAATATAAATAACCTTAAAGACCATGATGCTGCCTTGTAATGACAGTTCTTGGCCCCTAACCATCCCCCAGTACATTGTGGGGTTGTGGGGGTGTTCCTGCTGTTTGGGATCTGGGAAGCCCAGAAATCAAAGCTAAAGGCAACTGGGTGCTGAGATAACCATCAATGTTCCATGGCCAGAGTTGTGGCCATCGGTGCAAGGCACAAGGAGAGCTGCATATGGAGGAACTCAGCCTGCGGTCTACCTGAGTGCAGCACTGTGTGGGTGTCCTGGTGCTTCCTACAGGCCCAGCTGTAGCAGCAGCACAAGCATGTGTTGGCTGCAGGCCCCGGTATCTGTCTATCCGGCTTGGGCACCGTGGGGTGCACAGAATGCCTAGGGAGGTCTTGTATTCCCTTCTCACTCTCCTTAATGAGACAGCCTTTGTGATTCTGTCAGTGCAATATGCTACTCTGACATCAGGCTCGGTGTCACCAGCCTTTGCCATCTTCAGAGAGGTTAATTGGAATTACTGAGTAGTGCTTGGCCAACCAGGGCTGAGCTCCACTGCAGTGGGATCAGCCCTCACCCTTACCCCTATGGATTCAGCCCTCCCTTGCCACCCCAGGCTATCCTACACAGTCCCTATATGGATGAAGATCTCCTCCTGGGGCTGCACTGCCAGTACCCGACACTCCTCTAGCACCAGCACCGCCAAACTGGTGTTTTGTAATAGGCTGCATGCTGTTTTGTAATAGGAAAATATAGATGATTCTATTTATTCTCCCTGGCTCCTGCAATGATAAGAAATGTTCTAATTCATTATTAATTTGTTCCAACTATTTCTGGTAATTCTAAACTATGAATAACCTCAGTGATGCCATTAGCGATACCTCAAAACTATAGATGTATTTTAGTTTCTGGACATGGGTGTGAGGCAGCCACTCTGACTGTAAAGGTGTTCCCTAAACCCTGTCACATTTGGGTGCATAACTGGTACTTGCTATTCACGCTGGGTTACAGTGTTGTGACAAACAACCTGGAGCAAAGAGAAATCGTGGCTAGTATTTGTCTGGTGTAAATGATTGTGGATCAGCAGCACTCTGTGAAACTTTGCTTGTTCCATTTGTTTATGGATTTACTCTCCCCTGGACACAAATGGAAATGGAGGTGGGAGCAGGCCTGGGTCTGCTGCCAGCACCAGAGGCTGTTGTTCCTCCCATGGGCTGTCAAGGCCTGCAGTGACATTCTGCAGGCTATTGGTGTTAGCATAGAGGAGGGGCCCGGGGAACATTACATCTCTGAAAGGTGACTTTTTGGTCTTGTTTGCCTTTCATAATTTATTTCTCTACTGTTCAAATGATCGATTGAAGAACAGTTGTTATAAAAGATCAAGGGAAGTGATATTTTTATTCTTCTGTAAAATACAAATCTATCCAGCTGAAAAATGGGAGATTATAAATGTATCTATTGGTCTTCCAAGGAAATTAGTTGCCACATGTGTGGTATGGCAGCACCTCCTTGTGCAGCCAAGCCCCATGTTAGATTTTCCATTCATCTCTAGAAAGTGCTCTCCTTGCCTTTGTGTTTTGATAGGAATGAGTCCTCCTTTGCGTCTCTTATTTCACTGTATGGGGTTAAGGACACCCGTCACGCTGGGCTGAACACTGAGCTCCTGTGTGGGCAGGCTGGCAGGGCACTGCCAAGCCTCTGCTTTTGTCTGTCAACACAAGCTCTGAGTGGGGACAAGAGCAGGGTGGCTGCACCTTGTACGCCCACACTGCTGGCACGAGGAATGCTGCAATGCCTCATCACTTCAGAAAGGGAGAAAAAAATCAGTCCTTTTTCTCCGAACGTGCTTGAGAATGGCCTTCAAGCCTTTGCTTGGAAATAGAGTTAAGGTCATCAAAGACAGCAAAGAATTACTGGAAAAGTCCTCCACAAGAATTTGTTGTGGGATGCAGCTACCTGAGAGTCATCTGTAAAGAATGGTACGGAACCAGCCTGCAAGAAAGGCCTCTGAGTCAGGCCAATGCATCTCATAGAATCATAGAATCAGTAAGGTTGAAAAAGACCTCTAAGAACATTTGCTCCAATAGTCTACCTACCACCAATATTCCCCACTAATGTCCTTCAGTGCCACATCTGCACATTCCTTTCCCTCCTGGGATTTTAGGGTACCTTTGTACCCCAGATCCTTCCTTGTACAACAGGTCTCCAGAGCTGCAGCCCACATGCTGATCCTGTTTGTTGCTCTCTGCTTTTCTGTAGCTTGTACCTTCACCCCAGAGTGTCCCCAAGTGGATGAAAACTCTCAGTAACAGCTTTGCTCTTTGATTGGATGGAAACACATACAGAGCCCATCAGCAGAGCCATGGGCTTCCCAGCCACGTCTAAGATTGGAGGTCTGGGGAAAGGCTGTTAATGAGGGTAGATAGTGATAGGACAAGGGGGAATAGTCTTGAACTGAGACAGGGGAGGTTTAGTTTAGATACTAGGAAGAAGTTTTTCACACAGAGGGTGGTGACACACTGGAACAGGTTGCCCAAGAAGTCTGTGGATGTTCCATCCCTGGAAGCATTCAAGGCCAGGTTGGATGTGGCTGGGGGCAGCCTGGTCTGGTGGTGGGCGACACTACACATAGCAGAGGGGTTGAAACCAAATGATCATTGTGGCCCTTTTCAACACAGGCCATTCTATGATTCTATGATTCTATGATTCTATGATTCTAGGATTCTATGATTCTATGATTCTATGATTCTATGATTCTATGATTCTATGATTCTATGATTCTATGATTCTATGATTCTATGATTCTGTGATTCTATGAAAGGTAAAAACAAGAAGTTGACAAATCCATAGAGGTGTGCCTGAGAGAGAGAGAGCAGTGTTGGTACAGCTGTTTGTTTTAGAGAAAGAAATACTTATTCCTTCATACACTGGAGGAAAAATGTATAACTTTTTATGATAAGATTACACAGTCCAGTTCCATCAGTCTTCCATGTTCCTTACAGAATGCCCGGAAAAACTGAGATGTATGTGAGCAGAGTAGCTACACCTCCAACAGGTGTGTGTGAGATGTCATCTGCCTTTATGGATCAATATAGTTCCTGACAGTTTGATAGATTGCACTTGGATTTTCTTTTTTAATATGCATAAATATGAAAGGGAAAAAAAAGCGGTATTCTGAAGAGCAGAAAAGGTGCTCATCATGGTAGGTGATGCAATGTTGCATCATACGCTTTAGAGCAGTTAGTCCCAGTCAGGCTTAACAAGGCTTAGAGGCTGCAAGCACCACCAGAAATACCTTCAGAATGTTAATGTTCTAGTTAATAAAACAGATCTTTAAAACAGTGTAGTCAGGTAAATTAGAAGGCCTAATTTAAGCTAATGGGAATAAGACTAAGGAAATTCTGCCAGTAAAAAAAAAAACTACTTTTCTTTGGATTCTGCCTTAGGAATCTGCTTTGGAGGCAAGCATTAGGAATGTGAAATCTGTCCCAGCCTTGAATTACAAAGCTACCTAGAAATGTACTTCAATGCGGGGGCCAGATTTAAACCTTTACTTATTTGCCCTCAGCAGTGGTCGTGCCATGTGCATATCTGCGCTGCACACACACAGAGAGCGCTACGACGAGATGAGCATTTTATTGGCGTGAATCACCTGCGACTTACTCACTTGCCCTAGACCAGCATCTGTACGCCATAGACACCACCCCAGTGATGCTCAGAAAAACAGGAACACCACAGGAATAAGAAAGAAAAAACCCCATACCCACAAGCCCAAAACCAACCCAAACCCAACCGCCCCCAAGCCTGACACCCCCTCTACGCAGCAGCCCTCACGCCGAGGGCCGGGGCTTCCCGGTTTCCCCTCCCCAGCCCCCCGACGGGGCTCCCCGAGCCCTCCGGACGGCGGCGGCGACCGCGCGGTGGCGCCCTCCGCTCACGGACTCCTCTCCGCGTTGGCTCCGCGCCCGCGCAGCGCTCGCCGCCGGGGAAGCCCTTACGAGGGAGCGGCCCCGCAACTCGGCCCACGCCCGTCCCGTCCCGTCCCTCCTGGAGCGGAGCTGGGCCCGGGGTGCAGCGCGCTGCCGTCCGTCAGCAGCCATTTCGAAGGGAATCATTCATCGGTTCTAAATTTCCTTTATCTCCGGAAAATCTCGCAAGAGTAAACGACCGTAATAGCAGTGTAATTGTCTGCTGTGTTTTTTGTTGTCGTTGTTTTTGAGAAATCGATCCGGGCTCCAATAACTCATCACGGCGCATTTCACCAAAAAAAATAAAACCAACACAAAAAACCACCCAACCATTCCAATAAGGAAACAGGAGAACGAAATTATTGCCGCTTCCTGAACTCTCTGCTTATGATCCCAATAATTAAAATGTGCGGTAATGGCTCCTGCAGCCTCGGATCTCCGGGGGTAATTCTCGGAAATGAAGGGAGGGGGGTGCAGAGGGGGCCGGGAGCCGCGGGCTGCGCTCAGAGCCCCGCGGGGACGCGGCGGGGACGCGGAGCGGGGATTTCCCTCCCGCAAAGCAACTTTTGTGGTGCGGTTTCCGCACCGCTGCCTTCCCCCGGGGGTGTGTGGTGGGGGCTGAGAACGACACTGAGAATCCCGCAATAGAAAAGGAAAATAATAATGAAGGGGAGGGAGGAATAATAATAAAAAGACCCTCCCCGCCTCCAAAGCCCGGTGGGAGTGGGATCTCCCGTGGGGGCCTCAATGTCTGCGCTGGGGTCGCGGGGAAACCTCCGGGCCAGCCGCACCGCACCGCCCTCCTCCGCCCTTCCCACCGGTGGGTTTTTACATTCTTAGTATTTCTTTTTATTAGTATTATTCTTTTTATTCGGGGGTGGGGGTGGGGGGGGTGGGGTGGGGAGGGAGGGTGAGGGGTTTGAAGCGTGAGCTGGTGTTTATGAGAAACCCTATGACTCCCGTTCAGCTCATCCTGGAGGACGACACCGAGCTGTGTTCCTTGAGGAATTGGGGTGGTGACGTCTTTTCTGATACCCGATTATTACGTGACTGGGGGAGAAAGAAAGGAAAAAAAAAAAAAAAAAAAAAAAAAAAAAAGCATTTGATTCATGAATAAAAATCCGTCCGCCGCCACGGGGGCAACAGCCAATATTGCCCGTCCTCCTCCGAGGGAGCGAATGTTGACGGAGAGGGCTCCTGCCGAAGCGCGGTGTTTGCAAAGATTCCGTCGCTAATTGCGTGGCAGCCGGGGGGCTGCGGAAGGCTTGGTCAAGTTGGGAGCCGCCGAGCGGGGAGAGGAGAAGAGGCTGAAGGCGCTCAGAGAGGGGAGCGAGCTGGGAAGGCAGCACCGCCCGCAGCCAGCCCGCTCCCCGCCTCCGCGCCCGGCCGGCTCCGCGTCCCTTCCCCGCGCCCCGCGCTTCGGCGCCGCCGCCGCTCCGCACCCCGCTCCCTTCCCTTGCAGACTCCGCTCCGGATCTGCTCGGCTGCCTGCAAACTTTTTTGGCCTTTTCGATTTCTTTTTTCCTTTTTTTTTTTTTTTTTTTTTTTTTTTTTCCTTTTGTCGGAGTGGATTCCCCTAAAACCAGCCAACAACTCTCTGCTGCTTCTGCGCCTTCTTCATCCTTCGCCCAGCGGAAAGGCGATGCCGAGAGCCCTTTGACTCCTTTCGGCCGCAACTTGGGAGACGGCTCTATTTTTCCCCCTCCTCTTTGGGGTTTCTCTCCTTTTCCCTCTCTCCCTTTCCCTTCCGCAGCCACACGCTCTCAGTGCCGGGTGTCACAGTTTCATGGTAAGGACCCAAGGCTGCTCTCGGGGCCTCCCGGAGCGGGAGGGCACCGACGGGGCGGGCGGCGGCATCGCTGCGCTCGGTGGGTCGTGGGGGACTCTTGTTGTTTATATTTTTTGATATTTTTATTGTTATTTATTTTTTATTTTTTATATCGGTTTTATTTTTCATTTTTTTTTGAAATGATTTATTTATTACTATATTATTATTATTATTATTATTTTTTGACAGCGCTTTTCCTTTCCCTCCCGCACAGAGTGGCAATGTGTAGCAAAGCGCTCCTAGCCCTCCTGGTCTATGGCATAATAATGCATTGCAGCGTCTACTGCTCACCCGCCGTTGGACTCCAGTACCCGGCGCTCAGGTGGGTTTCCCCCACGCCTCGGGGCTGTCCGAGTGTCCCGGACCCCCTTCTCTTTGGGGGTGCTTGCCTGGGGCCGGTGCGGCGTGAGGATGAGGGAGCCATAGGGAGTTTGCAAGGGTTCTGTCCCCCCTCCCGCCGCGTTTACCCGTCTTTATGCCACCTCCCTCCCGGTCGTGAGGTGCTCGCGTTTCTTTTCTGTGCTACATACTCGGAGTTGCTGCTCGCGTCGGGGGTGTCAGGCGGAGTTTCCCATTTGGGGTTGTGTTCCTTTGCCTTTGGGGCTTTGGGGGTTTTTGGGGCCGGGGCCGCTGTCCCTCCCCGTAGTGCTGAACTCTGAGCGGAGGGTCCTGCGGGGAACCGCGCCGTGCGGGAGGGCGTCCGAGAGGTGTCGTTTGTGGGTGTCACGTATTGGATGTTCTTTGCTGGGTGTCATTTGTGGGGTGTCCTTTGCGGGGCGTTATTTGTGGGGTGTGCTTTGCAGGGTGTCGTTTGTGGAGTGTGATTTTGTGGGGTGTCTTCTATTGGATGTCTTTTGTGGGGTGTCCTTTCTAGAGTGTCCTCTATGGGGTGCAATTCGTGGGGTATCTTTTGTTGGGCTTCCTTTGTGGGGTGTATCTTATTGGGTGTTCTTTCTGGAGTGGCATTGGCGGGATACTGTTTGTGGGGTGTCCTTTGCTGGGTGCTATTTGTGGGGTATCATTTGTGGGATGTCCTTCGTAGGGTGTCCTTTATAGGATGCCGTTATTCGGGCGCCTTTATTGGGTTTCCTTTGCGGGCTCTCCTTTATGGGGTACCCTCTACGGAGTCCCATCTGTGGGGTGCCTCCGGCGAGGCTCCCTGCTGGAAACAGCAGTCGTGGGGCTCGGGAGGCCCCCAGCTCCCTCCCGCCGGCTCCTTCCATTCAGCGCCGTTATTAGCAGGAGCCGAACACTTTAGCGGCATCTATTATTAATACCTCCGCTAAAGCTTCCAGACAAAAATAGCCGCCCGGATCGTACCGTGACCTACATCGTACCGCAGGGAGAGCTGCGGGGAGGGGCTGGGGCGGGGGCAAAGAGGAGAGATCCCGAAGGGCAGAGGCATCGCTCAACGAAACCCAACGGCGGGCGCAGGCCCCACCCCGGCTCCGGGAGCGGCGGGGAGGAGCGGGGCGCGGGGGGGATCCGGTGGGGCCGAGCTCAGCTCCGCTCCGTCGGCTCACTGTCCCGCGGAGGGGACGAGGCTGGGGACGTCCGGCTGAGCCCCGCCCGTGCTTACCGCAGGCTGGAGGAGGAGGTGTACGACGAGGATGGGAACACCCTGCAGGACTTCGCCTACGAGCAAGAGCCGCTTGGGGTGGCGGGGCCGCCGTCCGCGCTGGGCGAGGTGTACGCGCTGTACTACCCGCCGGGAAAGAGGTGACAGCGGGGCGGCGGATAGAGCCGGGGCAGGGGGGAAAGGGAAAACACACAAGGGACCGCGGGCGGTGCGAAAATAATCGTAATGCCGACCCACCTGGTCGGTGCGGAGCCGGGTAGGGGTGGAGGAGCCGGACCCGGGATGGGCACCTCCGGTCGGGGTGGCGGGGTGGGAAGGAGAGGGGCCACGATGCTGCGGGAAGCGGGGCCCGGGGGATACGGGGAGGACGGGCGGTGGCGGCCCAGTGCCGCGGGGCGGGCCTCAGGGATGGGCGCTGACGGGCCGTGCCCCCCTGCAGGCACGCCGATGGGATCTTCAGCAAAGCCTACAGGAAACTCCTGGGCCAGCTGTCCGCCAGGAAATACCTGCACTCCCTGATGGCCAAGCGGGTCGGGTAAGGGCTGCGGCGGGGACGGGAGCGAACAAAGCGCGGCGGGCGGCGGCCGGGGCGGGGCGGCCCCATCTCCCCGCGGTGCTCTGCCGGAGCGATCAGCAGCCGCAGCCGGGGCTCGACCGTCCCTTCCGCGGGGCAGCCCCGGGTGGTGCCATCGTAACGAAACCCCCCGGGAACGCGATGCATAATGCATGGTGGGGGGGAGACGCCTCGCTCCGCACCGCCCCGCCCTTTGTCTGCCGCGAGATACGGGGCCGGGGGCTGGGGGTGAGGGCCGGGGTTGGGATTGGGGTTAGGGCCGGGGTTGGGGTTGGGGCGCGGAGGGAGGGCCCCTCCTGATGGTTGTGTCCTTCTCGGTGCTTTGCAGCGGTGCCAGCAGCGGCCTGGGGGACGAGGCGGAACCGCTCAGCAAGAGGCACATAGACGGCATCTTCACGGACAGCTACAGCCGCTACCGGAAACAAATGGCTGTCAAGAAATACTTAGCGGCCGTCCTGGGGAAAAGGTATAAACAAAGAGTTAAAAACAAAGGACGCCGAGTAGCGTATTTGTAGCGATGAGCAACCGCCGCTGCCGTGCGTAGTCCTGAGAGAGAGAGAGAGAGAGATTGAGAGAGAGAGAGAGAGAGAGAGACCCAACCACCCAAACCCAAACAAAAGTCATTTCCAAAGTGACGGAACGACCGCCGCTCCCGTGTTCCCCAAACATGTATTTATGTATGAAGTAAAGCCATTAAATGAATATTTTGATAATAATATGGTTTTTCTTTTGTACGAAAGCACTAGAGAAACGCACAGATCTACTTTGTGGACCAATCCTTGAGTTATATATGAGATATAAATATATATATATAAATACTGCTACGAATACTAAAGAGCGATTCTTCATACCAAGCTGCACCAGGACGAGAGTTCGCCTGAGCTGTTTATGTTTTTATAGAAAATAAATAGACGAAAAAAGACAATCACCGCTTCGAACAGCGCTCCTATTTTTGTAACGGAAACGAAAAGGGCACTGTTTTTATTCGCCACGGGGGCGAAGACCTCAGTTCTCACCGTGTGCCGCTGTGCATAGGGAGGGCTCAGCAGGAGGGGGTCCCCCCGGCCTCGAGATTTCGATCTCTCTCTCTATTTTCCCCCTTTTTTTCCTTTGATTCCGGTCCTATCCGTAAAAGTAACTCCTCCAGCAATGAACGTGGAGGATTCAGCAACAGCTCGATCCAAATTGTGCCTATCGGAGGGAGAATAGCTAAACGAGCAAACCAACGAGAAAAAAAAAAAACAAAAAAAAACCCAACCAAAAATCAGACCCCCGAGCCTTCCAGGCCCCCCGATGCCGACCCGCAGCGAGGACGGCGGGTGCCAATCGCACCGCTCTCCCGGCTGCGGGCGGAGCGCACACGGCGCCGTGCGGGGCAGAGGGAGAGGTTTCCCTCCCCCCCCCTCCCGGTGAGGGCTGTAAAGTGCCGTGCGTGGCTCTGTGCTGCTCTCCGTGCTCCCCCCGCCCGCAGCCAGCGGGGCTCTCGCCTGTGCGTTTGTCGGTCGGAGTCGCTCTTTTCCTTGGATTGTTTTGCTCTTTTTCCCGCAGCCCCAACTCCTGGCATTTCCCCCTCTCCTGGCACTTTCCGAGCGCTGATAAGCCGCCCGAGTCACCTTTTCGGGTTATGTTCTTTTGGGGGGGGAAAAAAAACTACCCGACAAAACGGTTGTGAACGCTCTCTCACTCCTTTGTTCTGTTTTATGCAAGCTCTGTTGTACAAGTCTAGGAACCCCTGTTGTAGCTACCACTAAAGAATTATGCACTACGACGAACGTTTTTGTTCCTTGTTTATTGAGTTTGGAGGTAAAATTGTATTTTTCTACATTCTGGCTTATTGCTTAGTAAAACTGATTTCATAAAACCGACCTTTTGTCATACAAGAATGTGTAGTGTTCACCTGTGGTCCGGTTTCGAACGAGATAAACCATTTCCACCCCACCTCTCTCTGTACGGACTCCTGTCTCGGCGCACACCCGCGGAGCGCTCGGGGCGGGCTCCGGAGGAGGACGCGGAGGGGGCCGCTCCCAAAGGCACCGCCCGAGCCCGGGGGCGGCCCCGGCTCCGCACGCTGCGGGGCTGCGCTATGGGGCAGGGCCCGACGGGGCGGGCCGGCTCCGAACCCCGCGGCCCCGCCCGCCCCACAGCTCGGCCGAGGGACGCGGGGAGCAGTTTTGCAGCTTTCGTGCCTTCTCTTCACCTTGTCAATCGCCACGAGTTGACGGATGGCTATCTAGTGGCCCTACGATGCTGCAACACATCGGCTTGCGTTTTAGTCGTACTTCTTTCTGTTCTTTGGCGATGGGCAGAGTTTGCTGTGTTCGTGTCGGCTGTGGTGTGATGCCATAGGGCTCTCCTGACGTTTTGTTTCTGACTTTCTCCGTTCGAGTTCCGTGGCTAGCTGCGAGCATCACCAAGTGATCACCTCGGTTATCCTCTGTGTACTTTTTAGGAACGCCAACAGCCTTACAGAGCCTCGAGCAGACCTGAGACGCAGTGATAGTTTAGGTAGATGTTAGTCTCAGAGAACTTATTTTGTGTGCAAATGGATATAAAGAGAACTTCAGCAAAGTATTATGACACACCTGATATCTATAACTAGGACTTTGATAACTGTTATATAAAGTGTGTAAAGTTTGTATTAATAAATTTTTGTAAACAATGCAATTTCGTCTAATGTTTGGGGGAGAGGAACCCAGAGGCTAACAGGGAAAGCTGCGTTTCATCCTAAAAAATCAATTAACTCACATCTGAGCAGCGTTCTTTTAATTTTTCATGCCTGGTTAATCTTTCTATCAATCACCGAATACCCTCTGATATTTTTTACCAGTGATTCATTAGGAGGGACTGCCGAGGCAAATAGCCTGGCTCCGCACACACCACCCGAGCCCCAGCTTCCCAAATCAGCTCCTGTCACCCACTCCTCCAACCATTCCTGAGCTCTGCATTCATTCCTTTTCTGCAGCATTGGTCTGTTTGAGGTTTCCATCTAATCCACTTTTAATGAATGCTGTGTGCATGCCAATGCGCCTCTGAGCATCTATCCCCTGAGCATCCACCCCCCAGTATTCATTGCCCTAGCATCCATCCCCTAGCATCTGTGTCCAGAGCATCCATCCTCCAGCATCCATCCCCTAGCATCCACACCTGGCCTGGCAGTGGTAGCGTCATTCTCTGCACCAGTGTTGTGCTGCCCTAACGGTGGTTGTGCTGCACACCGAGCACTGCTTGGGTCTCAGAGAGAAATAGGCAGCTGCAAAGGGAGCATAGGCAATTTGCCGGCACTCTGGAGGATGGGGTATTCGACCTCCAACCTTTAGTTTTGTTTGTCATTAGCTGCTGATGTTTATTATTTGCACTGTAGCTCAGGGGCTGTATGCAGGGACCTTAGAAAGCAGCAGCAATTTAGTTCAAACCAAACTCTATTTCCTTCTAAGCTCATGCTAAAGCACGGGAATTAAATGACAATTTCCTAGCAAATTATTGAAAATAAATAATAAAAAAAGAAGTTAATTCCAGGATGTGCCATAGACTGGTCATATCCTCCCCACCATGTGTTCACTCTGTAGTTTAGATTCAACAGCAGCACTTTGCTGTCTGTCTGGAAAACACTGAAAGAACTCAGAAGACCAGAGATGCCAGTGGCCTGCATGTAGGATGAGTTCCAGGCTGGGTAAGAACTCTGATAAGGGAGGAACGTCTTAGACAAGGATGCAGAGAAGTGGCCATGAGGAGGGAGGGGGGAGGACAGTGGCTTCTCGAAGTGTAAGAAAATTGAGACACTGCTTCCCAAAGGCTGCACATGGGGAGAAACTGATGCTAGGCTTATTTGGTGGTTATGCAGTGCTCATAAATATGGTCACATGATATTTCCTGCCCATCTGAATTGAGAATGTGCTGAAGAGATTCGAGCTGAAGGTCTCCTTGATGCTGGCAGTTTGAAGACAAGCCTTGCAACAGGTTCAACTGCAAAAAAATAAGGTCTTAACCAGACCTGACCCTTGCTAAGCTGTGCAGAAGAGGGAAGTTCCGCTGTGAGTATCAGAGAAACCCATTTTTACTTAGTATAAGTACGGCTCCATAAAGGGGATCAGCTGTGTTCCCAGTGATTTAAACATCTACTTGAAGTGATATGATGGAAAGTATTGTGCAGTGGTGAGCCGTATAGCATGAGCTTTGTGGGAATGCCTGGCTTTCTGTGCTCTGCCGTGTGGCTAGCTTTGGCAATGGAGAAAAAAGTTGCCCAAGGAAACGAGGGTTACACAACACGTCATTTTGGAGCCCCACATTATAAAACTGTTCTGACATTCAGAATGACAAACTCCAGCTAGTTAATAAGGCAGGCTGACTCAAGCAGGGTGCACAATCTAGGTCCCAGTGTGTAGAAATGCATTGCCACACCATACCTCTCTCATGGTTGCGTAGGACATCAGAACCAGGGGAGCCTCAAAGAATAGGGTTCTGTAGAGTGCTGGTGTACACCCGGGTGTGACAACATCTGTCATTCACAAGAAGTGACTGGAGGATCTGGCCTCCTCTCTGTGTCCCCGCTGAGATTTACTCTTCCCTCTTGAAATCCAAAGTCTTTCTGTTGGCTGTATATGATTTCACCCGGAGTTAAGGAAAATAGAAATTTAACAGGAAGTTGGATATTTCTGGGGCTTGCTTACTTGATAGTTTTGCGACCTTATTTCCAGTTCTAGGCCAAATCATTTAGTCATTCTTCAGGCAAAACCTGCAAGGAAAGCACATCCCTGAACATTTTAAGGACTTCTTGCTTAGTCTCTAGAAGTCCTAACCTTTTAATGGTACTCATAGATTTTTAAGACCCGAGGGGACTCTCACAGTCATCTACTCTATCTTAGATAACACAGGGCATAGGATTTCATGGAGTCCTTCATTTAGCATTTAATTTCTGAGTGAGCTATTCTCTATGACAGCAGTATTGATTATGAGACTTGCAGGAATAGCAGATTTGCTGGACAAGTTCTAAATGGTGCAGCTTAGCTCTCTGTGCCCTCTTTCAGTTTGCTTCATTTTTGAGTCCAGGATACTCACAGCCTGCTGAAGAATCTGTAATGTCTGGAGATTTTCCTCTCCACATAGGTAGTGTCACGATGAGATTTACTCTCCTGTGTTCTACCTTTGAGATAGAAATGTTGGTATTTAAGTGCTCATGGTGAGGGATGTCTCCACAGGTGGCATTGCTTCTCAACCATTTTCAATCTTTAATATCCTCACTGAAATGCTGAGACTAGAAGAGGTTGCAGAACACCAAAACAACTATCTCAAGAATGAGACAAAAAATAGCAGCTTTTCCTCTTCTTCCTCGGGTGTTGCTAGTTGTTTAAAAGCTTCGCATTTGCTCTCTTGGCGTTTGCTCTCACTGTGCTGAGAGATCAAAATCTTTTCCTGCATTTAGCTTCTTTTCTGGACGACCCCTTCACACACCCAGAAACTATGGCCCTAGCTAATTCTGGGAGACATCCATTCATCCTTGCACAGCCATCACGTTCTGTAACCTTCATTGTCACCTGGCTCCCATTCTAGTCAATTTCAAGGAGTGCAGACCCATGCCAGTAGTGCTATTCCTGTATTGTTATGCATGGCCACCTCCAGAACCAGTGCAGATATGTGTAGCTATACCAGAGAAGGCCCAGACTTACCACCAAGCTCAAAACAGCAATGATCGGTGACTGATGGCAGGCTGTTGGCCAGATGTCCTTCTTGTGCACTCAGGCTAATGGAAGTAATCCCATCCTGGCATAACCAAGATCTCATGGCTCTAAACCCGTGTGGGACATCTGTAAGTGCTTTGTGCAAAAACTGAGTGTGGTTCACTTACTTAATTGGAAAAGCTAGAGAAGAGTGCCTGGAATACATGGGAAGGATATCAGGGATATCAGACATTAGAGATAAAGTGGTTCAACTGCTAAAGGCAAAATAAACAAAATATCTACTGCATCTTTTGCAGTAAATAGTTAAGTGGCTGTTGAGAATGTTCATCCAAGCCTAAAAATTGGACCTGTTTTTGAAGAAAGTTATTTAAGATTCACTGGAAAAAAAGCATCCTATGTTTGCCATTTATACAAGAGTGTTTGTTTTATGGCTTCAATAATGATAAAAGAGTCTAAGATAGATGGTTGCATTGATCTCTGAAACAGCACAATTCCTTTGTATGAATCACAGAAAGCAGACCTCGTTTTCTTCAGGCTCTGAGATGAGTTTAATCTCTTCTGCTTCAAAGAGAACCTTGTGGAGATTTAGGGCATTATGAATTACAGAAGTTGGGCAGAAAAAGGGCAGTCATTTCTGGTTCCTCTGTGGTGTTGACCAGCATCTTAATAGCAGGGTATGAGAAGTTGCATAGGTATAATTGGATAGGACAGGATCTAACATGAAGAAAGGTCTCCCATAAGACATCCTCAGTGTGGAAATGTGAAGTGGAAGAAGGTGGGGGAGGCTGGGAATGTACAGTTCTACAGGAATGAGAATTCCCATTGCCATCTTCAAGGGATCTCTCAAACAGACATATAGACTGGAGCCTGCTTTTCTCCTTTTCTGGATCAACAACTTGAAAGTTCAGAGCCCACTAATTTAATAACAGTACTAAAGGGAAGATAAATTTTGCCAAAAATTCTGCTTTTTTTTTTTTTTTTTTTTTTTTTTTCTCTGATTCTTTGCTCATATTGGAAAGGTTGATTGACTTCATATCCTACCCATTTTTGTAAGGGTAATATGGTCCTCTGAGAGTGCACATTCATTGTGGAGAGGGCAGACAGAAACTAGTTGCCCACGCTAAAGACTTTATCATTCAAGATTTGACAACAGATCTAAATTTGTATTCATTTTGGACAGATTAGACTAAACTCGGCCTATGGCTGATCTCTTGTTTTGACATTTATCTTAATGGTGAGAAGGATGGATACTTTTGAGTGGTAGAGTTATGAATAAATGTCTGCCTTTCCCTCAGGAGTGAAGATTAGTGTCACAAGAAATCAGCCACCATGTATGTTATATGCCAAATGTGTGCTCCCTTCGCTCCCACCGCCTGGCTGGGATTGAAACTTCACTGACAGTTTGAGAGGATGAAGAGTGCTTGGGTGGTGTGGGAATCAGGCTACACTCAAAATGGTTAAACTCCTAATCAGTTGTGAGCTGCTATGTCACCAGAAAAATAACAATATATGGAAATTAAGTCATAAAAATAGCATGAAGAAATCTTTCTCTCCCTTGCTATGTATACACAGGCATATGTGTATGTATATACACGTATTTCCAAACCAGACAAAAATGATAGGAGCACATTAAAGTTACAATATTTATGTATTGGCCATAGCTAAACTTAGATACAACATCTAATTTACACTGACGTCTTTCTTTAACAAGTTTTGTAGGAGAAATGATTTAAGTTCAAGGAAGTGCAGTGAGTCATCTGCACGGTGGGCCAGCGGCTGAGCTAAGTTTAGAATCAAGGGGAAGTTTGGATCTTCTGGCTCCAAGTTTTTCCCTTTACATCTCTGCTCTTCTCATTCTCTGTGTTTAAAAAAAAAAAATCAAAATAGAAAAAAAAACAAAACAGACTTTATTCACATTTTCTTTTATTGTCTTACTTGATTTTTAAATGTAACCTCGGTTCTCTGGTTTTGTACAGTAAATCTTAGTTTTCAAATCAGGCTACTCTATGACCTTGCAGCTATCACCTTGTGTTAGCTCTGTTTTCAGAGAGCTAAGATAAAAAAGCATAAATGAAATGGATGAGGTGAGTCCAAGTGATAGCAAAGAGGCCCCCTCCATCACAGGGAAACAAACCAAGTCAATCTGAGTGGGGCCAGACTACCCCAGCCCACTCAGTCCAACCCAAGCCCATCAAGTCCAACTCAACCCAAACCAGTCCAACTGAACATAATCCAACTCAATCCAGCCCAAGCCAAGCCAACCCAGTTGAACTCTGCCCAACCCATCCCTTGTTGCTATCTACCTGCAATAGACCTGTACATTTTCTTCATCTCCCTCCTCCCTAGGCCTTCTGTGAGTCAGTGACTTTCCTGTCACTTCAAGGAAATCATGAAGGCTATGTGGCAACACAACTCGTGTGAAATTCATCTCACTCCTCCTCCAAGAGGTGCCTCCAAGCCATAACAAGAGAAGGCTACACCTCTTTCTCCATCAGTGACTTCCAAGCTTGTCTCCTCTGTGCCAGGGCATGGACTGAGACCTCATATGCAAGGAACACTTACAGCCTCTCTCCAGCACAAACTGATGGATGGCTATTACAAGCCGCAGTCCATTTCTGATATGAATAAAATTGTTAATCTGATTTTGTACAGCTTCTACAGATTTTATTTATTTATTTATTTATTTTTAATTTTTGTTTCCCCCGGGGCCAATAAATACCTAAAAACAAACAAACAATTAGACTGTCCTGGACTCTTTGAGATCATGCTTGCTCAACGGCTCCTGGTTTCCTTAGCTGGCTGGGTTCATCACTGTGTTTTGCAACAGGGAAGAGTCATGACACAACTAAGAGGTGATTAAACCAGGGACTTTGTGTAGCATGCTGTATGTGGACAGGTGGAACATTTATACCAAAAGGAAGCTGTTTTATGATTACATTTGACTTTGCTATAATAAAAAGCAGTTATGTTTTATAAGAGTTTCATTTTATTCTAGTTATGCTGCAATGACAGCATTATTACAACACTGTTTATGCTTCTTGCTAAGCTTAGTCATTGTTTAATCTTATAAACAGAGTCAGCTCCATGTCTGCTAGTTATTGCAGCCCGTGCTCCTGAGCCCTACCACAGCTGGAGGTACCACGCAATGGTGAGGTGAAATCAGTCATTAAGATCAGTCATTGTAACAGTCCTGCAGGGGAACACCATGGTATCATCACCAACCACTGGAGTTGGGCACTCGGAGAAACCAAAAACACTGAAATTTGTCTCGAGATGAATAACTATTAATTATCAATTATCAGCACCCAACCGGAGTGCAACTGCAGTGCACTGCTGGCCAGTACTTAACTAAGCCATGTTTTGCTAATAATGATGGCATTAAAGTGACTCAAACCAAGACCAGAAGTAAGTGTAAGAGAGTTTCATCAGAATCTGACCCTGTCTAGTTAGAGATGACTTTTTCAGCATGTGTCGTCTTTTCATATTCTTTATCAGTGGCTCCTGAAGGGTGGGCTTCAGTGTCAGAAAATCAGAATATGCCCTGTTAAGTTCATAGTGAGCAGCTGTTGCTCTGGTAAGATAAATGCCACCTTTTGTACACTGCAGTTACTGTTCACTTTTCTCCACTCTCCTTCTGTCTCTGCTTTGACCTAATCTGAGTCATCCTCTGCATGGGAAACATTTCTTCCTGTGGGCACACATATGACTGGGGTTGTGTACTGATAAAACGGGTGTAATGTGTCCTCTGACTCCACAGTGAAACATTTCTGACTGAAATTAGGATGCTTGATATCACAGCAAAGAGACATACCAGCGGGATTTTGCTAGATTCCCTGCTCTAAGTAGATGCTAGGCAGAAAGGTAGCCTTGAAATAGCAGTAAATGCCATGTATGGGGAGCAGCTGGGCACAGCCAGTATGTGTATGAGACAATAAAAGAACTTCTGAAGACTGTTCCACCTTGAGAAGGCACCAAAGAAGTTCCTCCACATTTGAATTGTGAGAAATAGATGCTGTTAAACTTTCTGCTCAGTTTTAATGGCAAAAGCTTGAGCTTGTGCACAGACCAAGACAAAAGTCCTACCCAGCTGCCTGTTTCTGGTGGTGGTCATCAGGGCATGAGAAGTCTATGAATTAGGGAACAAGGAAGAGCTGCCTTTGCTGAAATGAACATCCAGCCTTCAGTAAATAAAGGACATGCTATGTTGTAACCTGCCCTTAAATACCTGTGTAACCTTAAATACCCGTTGACCTACCATGGACTGCCATTGGTTTGGTAGCTCTTATGTTTTTCACTTTTATGTTTTAGTTTTGACTCTACATTGGGAATCGATGCCCCATTTTGTTTATGCAGGATATGCTCTTGCTGTGTGATAAATTACATTGCTATATGCATAACTTCCCATAAAGACTTTGAGTATCTATATTCACAGTTTCATTTTGTGTATACTGCCAGACAGGACATATGCAACTGCTGCCACAGCTTGTTTTCTTTTTGTAACCTCATTCTAAAAATCAATGGAGAACAAGAAAACTCTTCCAAACCAAGTTTTTCTCACTAAAAATCTCATATAATACCTAAGCTATCTTTTTTTCTGTCCAGTCTTGTTTACACTTTGGAGCTTTTTAAAATTCTTGTTATGGCTTACAAAATATTTCACTTCTTTCTATTCAGTACAGACAATTTTTATGCATTGGGTACGTTTTGACTTTTGTTTCTATAACAATGCCTCTAGAACAAACGGCATTATAAAGCACTGTATACGAATTTGTTTTTACTTTCCATTCAACTCCAATGCCTGAGTTTGAAGTTTCAGGGTGAATTTTTGCAGCTAAACCCCAACTAAATCAAACAATGTTTCTGGATACTGCTGTAACACAAAACTGTGTATGTGAATTCTTGCTTCAGCTGCTTCGACAACTTGCTCAAGAACTTCCAGTGATTTCCCTGAATCATCATAAAAATCACAGAATTTTTCACCCAGCTTGTGACTTTCACCAGTTTGGTCAAAAAACTGTAGTTGTTTTTATCTTGGATAGTTCTCTTTTCACATGTACACACACAGTTGTGTGTGTAAACTAGCATAACCACCTAGGCAAAAGAAGATACTATTAAAATACCTGCCAAGATTTGGAGCACCCTAGGAATGCCACATGTACTTCACCACTTCTTCATCAGATATTCTGTGCACCCATTATTTCTTTGAAGCTCACTGAGAGCTGCTGATGCTTGTTTCAGTTCATGACTGAAACCCTTTCAAGTACAAAATTCCCCCTGGGTTTTGATGGCTTTCTGCATGCGGAGCAATCAGCCCAGGCTCGCTACTGCAGGAATGTGAAAGGGGCAGAGAAATGCTGCTGCCTTTCCCTGACTACTTGCAATTGAGATGCTTTGCATCGCAGGGAAAGACATAAGCCAGCAGGAGTTTGTTAGAGTCTGGCTGCCTTAATCAGAAAAAAATCTGGTGAGCTGAAGATGTCCAGATGGGTTTACAAAGACAAAAATAACAGGCTGTGTCCTTCCCTATGATGAGAAATAATTCCATGCCAGGAGTGCTTTCACAACATACCCCCTGTCCTGCCATTAGGGTATGTTCATGACAAATAGACCCTAAGGACTGTGAGTGAAGAGAGGTGGGGCTTTGTGCACTCAGCAGGAGCTCTGTTCTGTTGCTCAAAGAGGGAAATGGTACTGCAGAGTAAGAGGATGCCTCCAGGAAGGAGGTCTTGACCCAACCAGCATAGTCCATCTATATCAGCACATGTGGCCAGTGAAAACTTGCTGGGACTGTCAAAGAGCTGTGCTTCAGCACTGAGAACATTTCTGGTAGGGAAGCACACAAATCCAATTGTTCTGTGTGGGCAGACATATCACTGTATTGGGTACCTTACACCAACACTGCTTTGGGAAAAACCAAGATGACCACAGCGTGGACTTCATTTATTATTGAGTATACAGTCATTGTTGTGGAAGAAGGTTGAATTCACAACACATGAATCAAAAGTGACATATGCATCTAGGTTAGTTTGGGTGCTTGTTCTTACATTTTCAAGTCAGAAAAAGAAGAACATTTTTAAGATTCTTGTGAACATTTACTTAAAAGAGTTACATTTATATATAGTGATATTGAGCATGAATGCAATTCTACTTAATGAAGTCTCAATAGGGGAACCCCCAGAGCAGCAGGGGTGGTACAGAAGGAGGGTGAGTGGCCCACTGACAAGCTATGACCTGCACAGCATCAAAAGCAAAAAGTAAGCAAACTTAGTCTTACAATTCAAGTTACGATCTAAATAAACACAGAATCCACTTGAATTCACTATTTCAACTCTTGCAGAAATTGTGTAGATCCTCTTTTACAAGCAGATTTTTAGGTTTAATAAGTATAAATGACATGCGTTTGATATTGTACAATAAGCCATAATTTTACACGATAACCAACAACACCGAATGTCATTCCACCTTCAGACTATGAAGATGGGGAGAAGAAGCACTAGGTTTGTCTTTTTCCAGATTCTGGCTGTTCAAATCTCCCCTGGATTTTGCTTTGGAAATAAATCAAAAGACTATTTTAGATAAAATTTGGCATAGAAAGTGTGCAATTAAAAAGCAGCCCTTCTCTTTGATCTGAGTGAAAGCAGAGACAATTTGCTAGACAGCTACTGCTCCTTGACCTTTGTGCTTGTGATGGAAATACTGCTTTGTAGGTTGGTGACTGGTATATCCTAGGGTTTGATATGGAGGGTTGGATTCACTAGGAGGAAGAGATGGCCTGGCTCCCAGCACTGTGTTCCTACACCTCCTGCCCTGTGGCACAGAGGTTTGAAGTTCACCAGTGCCTCTTTGTATTATATCATACAGCAATCGTCTGTGGGCTAGCACTCACTCGATTATCTAAAGCCTATCGTAACTAAATGCCTGGTCTGCTTATTATTATCTCACATACTTACTGTGCAGGATGCCATCTGACAGACCTGTTTAGGAGGGTCTCTCTCATGCAGAACACAGAACTGGGCAGAAGACAGGGATTAAGCTGTGAGCTGGGGTGATGTGGGTCACATCCTACCGATGTCCCCTGTTCGCATGTTGTTGATGACCCCTGTTCCCCTGTAGTTGTGTTCATGTGAGAAAGTCAGAGAGATGTTTAATAAGCCACTGACCCCAAAAGAGCAGAACCTTGCTTTGGCTGATGTTGAATTGCCTTTCTCCTATGGGATATCTTCGTTCACAGGACATTATGTTTTACTGCCATATGTCATTCTAGTTGTTTGAAGCAGTGAGTTGGAGAAGAAAATCTTCTGAAAACAGAGGATTTGGAAAACAGCAGAAAAAGTATCTTGCCATGAAGATGCATAGAGTCATCGACTTCATTTTTCAAGACTTGTTGCTGGAAATATGAGCTTCTTTCATTTCTGCACAATATCACCAGGTCTTTGTATTATCTCTGAGCCCAGTGGATTTAACCTTTTTTGTTTGCAAGCCAGCAATGTTTACACTTTCTATTTATAACACTTATTTTTTCTTCTCTTTTAGAAATGTGTCAACAGGAAAAAATATACTCAAGTATTTCAGTGATCAGCACCATTGCTGGATATAATCAGGTAAATCTGTCAGCGTTCAAGGGTGAAGGTTTGTACTTCCTTATTTTTATATGTATACCTAGCAGCACTTTCTATGCAGTAAATGCACACATGCTTATTCCTATTTATTTACACATGTAGTGATATTACGTTCTTAAAGGAGCAAATAAACATCAGATTTCACCAGGATTTGTTTCATTTTCCTGCAAAGCAGGAAGAAACCATCTGTTTGTCTACAATAGAAATGCATATTTGTATGCATAAAGAGCGAAAGCTTGAAATTTTGAGGTTGTTTAAGAAGAACCAACTCTGTGATACTTTCAAAAATGACTCGTGATTTACAGTTTTATTTTGCAAAATTCCATCTTGGCTCAGTGAGCTTAATTCTTCTTTATACCGTAAGTAAAAATTTTATTTAAAGTGCATATAAATGCAAACCAGAGCTACTTTGGGGCCTTCTTGCACTTTAGAAGAGTGTAAAAGGTTTTTCATTTAAATGAGAGTATATTGCAGTACTGTTGAGTCAGAGAGATGCCCACAGAGTTTCAGATTGCCCTTCACCTGTGCAATGTCATCAGCGTGGGTCTGCCTGGCTCCAGCATGTACACGTGCACAGACACAGACAGACATGGACATGGACAGACACAAACAGACACACACATTCTCTCAGACACACTTCTGGTGGCAGAGAATCAACACCCTGATCAGCACAGCCAAAAAGCTGCAGTGGTACGTGGCGGAGCTGCATTACAAAGGGGTGTGTAAGGCACGACAGTGCTAACAGGTGTTTTGGGGCACCCCAGTAGGGAGATGGTGCTCAGAATCACTAGGCTGTACAGCCATGATTACTATTCTACATGCTTACAGAATCAGAATATTTTATTCCAATGTATTATTTTTACTATTTATTTATTGCTTGTATTGCCATAGCAACTAGCAGCTCAGCCACGGTTGAAACCCCCACTCCACTAAGAACTGCACAAACAAGAAGAGCAGATGAGGAGCTCATCTTTGCATTAATAATGTCTTCTTAATTATAAAGGATCTCTGAGGTCGTAGATGCCATTGCAGACAATAAATGTAAAGTAAGTTCCAACATAGACAGATAAATAAACCACAACCAGGCCCTCAATGGTGACTTGGCTGGCCTCTGAAACTCCTTAGAGAAATGCTGACATTATCAGCAGAGCTTAAACCATGCCCTGAAGGAAATAAATCATAGAAACATAGAATCCCAGAATAGCTTATTTTGGAAGGGACCTCAAAGTCCATCCAGTCCCACCCTGTGCTGTGGGCAGGGCTGCCCTCCAGCAGCTCAGCTTCCTAGGGCCCCATCCAACCTGGCCTTGAGCGCCTCCAGGGATGGGGCACCACAGTTTCTATGGGCAGCTGTGCCAGCGCCTCACCAACCTCTGAGTAGAGAATTTCTTCCTAACACCCAGTCTAAAATCCAGGCTCCATCAAGCTGACCAAGGGACTTCAGGCCACAGCACCTCCATGTCTGGTGGGAGCGCCTCTGCTTGTCCAGACATCCATGGTCTCCTCACACGGAGAGCTGCACCATCCTCCTTGGTGCAGATTTCAGGCTTATCTAGGATATGGAAATATGTCTTTCCTCATTATTGTGCCCCTGAGTTGAGAGAACTTTCATATTTTTGAAGAGCAAAATCTGTCAGCCCTCCAATAAGGATCTCTCAGCTTATGACTCCCATGGGGAAGCACTATTGAGAGGATCATGATTACACAGCACAACGACCTTCTTAAATTCTCCTGCATTTCAGAGAATATTGATTCCTAGCATGGTATTGAGCAGTGCAGTGCGAATGCTATTTTACATTCCAGAATGTTAGCTCCAGTAGTGCCTTGAAATCTTCCTTCAATTTTAACTGCCCTAAGTGGAAGAAGATTAACTCATTCCCTTCATTCAGTTTCTCTTTATTTCAGTTTTCTATTAATTATTATTATTAGAGAAACTTCTTCATTTCCAATCTTTTTTTTTTTCTGCATTGTGTTGTCACAGCTCAGTACCTGAATGAAGACACAACTTATTAAGTCAGTTTAATGCAGGGAGTTTGGATGATTTTGTACGATTTCAAAACAAAAGCAACCCAACATGCAAGCTAACCAATAAAACACATCATACAAATGATGTGTGGCCCTCATAGCTCTTCCAGCAGTGAGAAGGGCCCTGAGGGAGACACATTTCTTCAGGCTCAAATGCTGTAAGGATCTTTGCAGGGATGCCCTCTGCTTTTCCGAAGGCACTGTGCTCATGGGGAATGCGTTCTCACCTAATGGTATAACATCAACAGTCTACTGCCCCTGCCCCTTTTCTCTACACACTAAATTGGTGATAAATCCTCCTGGTCACCCTGTAAAGTAAAAGATATAACAAAAAAATAATGTTTCAGTCCAAGATGACCTCTGAAGGCAGGAATGCTGCAATATTGTTGCAGAAGGGTGACTCAGATGGCCTAAAGTCCTGCTGTTTTCATGCAGTTTCACTTATCACCCAGGAGAACGGGGAAGGTAGGAACTTTGTAGATACACCCTGTGTGAACTGGAGCACCACAGCCTGGCTTTGATCATGGGCACAGGTTTTGCAATTGGCCACATCTCATGCTGCATCTGGCTCTCCAGCAGCCATCTCTTCTAGGTATAAGCAGTTTGAATACTCCTTCTGAAGTCAGAGAGGGGTTCAGCCATCCTATGAAGGCACAGTCATGGAGATTTGCTCATCTTCTTCTCCTTTTTAACAACTTTATAATCAATTTCCTTTGGTTTTCTGATGGGATGTAGGTCTTACTGAAAAAGATTGGACTCCTCCGCTTGAAACGGAGGCCCTTCAGATGCTGTTGGAACAATCGTAGTTTCTGTCTATTCTATTGTAACTTAAAAAAAAAAAAAAAAAAGTGCCTGCTGGCTGTTCCAAGTATGTGGAAATTTCTTGGAATAATCTGTGATAGGGTTCTGTACCTGAGCTCTCTGCTACCAACACATGTAGGAGTTTCAGCCATTTTACTTCTTTAGCCTTGCAGGGCTGCTTCTAATGGCTGTGTGATATTTTCTAACTGGGCACAGATCAAATCTCATGTTGGGTGTTAGGAAGAATTTCTTCTCAGGAGTGGTGATGCAGAGGCACAGGCTGCCCAGGGAGGTGTTGGAGTCATCATCCTTGGAGGTGTTTGAGATATGTGTGGATGTGGCACTGAGTGACATGGTTAGTGGACATGGTGGGGATGGGCTGAGGACTACATGATCTTAGTAGTCTTTTCCAACCTTAATGGTTCCATGATTCTATGACTCTGTCAGTGTCATCCTGGTAGTTCTTTGCACGTATCTCCTGGAATCCACTGCAATCTTACATCTATTCCAAGGCTGCTTCAGCAGGGCTACATTCTTCCTATTTTGTCTTGCAAGAAATAAGCTTTTATTCAGACCCCTGGCTACAGATGAGTAGACCCCTTCCTTAACAGAAAAGGCAAGATAAGAGGCTCTGTTGGTGCTTAGGCACATTCTGTCAGCTTCTTGCAAGGAATGCTAACTCACCTCTCTTCTGTTTTTGGCCTTGAATGTCTGTTCCTGACAAGTATGCTGTGGGAATGAGTGTTAAATGTTACTGTCACTTATAGTATATGAAAGATGATAAATACTGTGGAGACAAGCTGTGAAGAATGAAGACAAGAAGCTGATGTTTGGTGTGAATGAAGAGGGGGAAGGCTGTGAACAGAGAAATCACATGCTCAGAGCAAAAGGCTAGGACAGTTTTCTTCACTGGAATGTTGTGAATGGAAATAGGTAGGAATGTTATATATAACAAATTTGTGGAAGATGATGTTAGTCAAGAGGGGAGGTGGTGAGAGCCTGGAGGAGTATTTTTGGTTATGAATGAGAATAAAACCCTCTGTTATAAATGTAATGCAAAAAGAAGCAGTCAGAATCTCTCAGAGATTAAGCAAAAGAATGTGCTAAGGCTGTGGACCTGAGGAGCCAGAGAAGAGGCAGGACAATGGTATTTCCATAGTGACGGAAAAAAAGGGGAAAATGTCAGAGGGAAAGATGAAGAGCCATACTCTGACCATGCCACTCTTAAGCAGATGGCTGAAACATGGAGCAGGTACTTTATTTATTTATTTTGCAGATGAAATTATCTAGGATCTGATTATCTGTATAATTATCTGTAAATGAATTATCTGGAAATAACATGAAAAGAAACAGAGACAAGGCCCAGGTGTAGAAGACTTCTGTAGAAAACCAGAGGGAAGAATGAGGAAAATCCTTTGAACGATATGCTGAATGTGCAGTTAGAGGGAAAAGAGGAGAATCCAGATATGGATGAGTCAAACAAATACCATGGAAAGTGGTTTTCCAAGAGGAAGAGTGTTACAGGCAGGTTAGGGAGTGAGACAAAGTTTTAGCTTTTGGCAGGAATGGCACATGAAGGATGTTGTAAAAAATGTGGTTTTGTCATAGGAGGGTGAAAGAAAGAAGTGAAGAAAGACTTAAGACAACTCAATTAGAAGAGTTATTTGCAAGCACAAGAGAGGTTTGGGATGGTTGGTAGAGGGTAGAGTGGAGTCAAGAGCAGTTTATTTTTAAAAAGACTTCTTTATATGTTGAGGTAGAGAATCCTGAGGGGTGGGAGAACTGGAAAGAACAAAGAAGGAACAAAAGAGTACTGGGTGGATCAAGAGATAAGTTTAGGATAAACTAAGGATGAGACGCTTATTTACTCAGAATGAGTCTTGCAGATTATGTGTCACACATGTCTTGCAGAAGGTGAAGAGAAAACTTGAGATGGGAAGAATTTTTGGAAATAAATTCCAATTTTCATTCAAAATAAGCTGGCAAAATTCTGCACAATGAGAGAAGCTGGGTTGGGAAGGGTGAAATGAAAGAGGAAAGGAAAAAGATGATCAAAAAGTTGAATTAAAGATAGCAAAAAGCAGTCAGCTATGGAGATGCAGAATTCATTTAAAGGCTTAGTAGCTACAACAAACCACTAAACCATAAACTGAAGGAGAAAGAGAGGGGAAGAGAGCAAATTAAGGGTGGAGTGAGTTAAGCAGACTGGAGAGTGCAGGACTAGTGGAACGAGGAATTGGGAATGTGCTGTGGATTTGGGGACAGATATTGCAACAGGAAAGAGGGAAAATTGAAGTGCAAGTGGAAAATGGCAAGGGCTGGAGAAATTCCTTGAGCCCGTGGTAATGGAAGGAAGAGAAAAAGTTGAGCACAAGATATGGAAGAGCTAAACTGGGGAACTAGGTAAACCAGGGAGACAGATGGTTTATCAAGACAGAGAAGGGAATTCTCATATTAGGCCATTGACCAGGCAGGTAAAATGGAAAAATCAAGCTGATGGCAATGCAGTACTTGAAGACACAGGGAATGAGTAAGGAAAGCTGGATAGAAAGGAAGAGAGAGCAAGGAGTCTAAGTTTTTTAGAAACTGTGAAAATGCTTGCAATTTGTAACACTTTTAATTAGGATAGGGTTTTTCATAATGGAATTGTAACTTCTGATACTTCCACAGATAAAACTGTTGCCTTTATAATGCTCAGTCACAATGGCTTACTTTTTAATGTTTGGTGTAATGTTACTCATCAGCTTTTCATGTGTCCAGAATTCAATTTGTCTATACTTAATATACTGAAGTGTTTTTCTATGGCCTTTCATTATCATTTTAGCATAATGCTATCTCCTTAGCACAGCGATTGTGACATACCCATTTCTAGAAGATTCTTAAAAATATTAAGCTTAGTAAACAACATATTGACTTAAATAATTAGTCAGTGTCTAAGAAACCTTGAGGGACTTCCTGTATCGGTAAATACAGTGAATTAATAGAAAAATATGTATAGAAAGAAACTCTGAAAGGCATTCTTATGAGAGTCAGAATAATGATGATGGCCAACACCGTAATTAGTCTCTCTTCTATTTTAATTTGTATAGCTGCTTGTAGAAGATAGAGAAGCATAGATGAATAGGACTTCAGACATAATATTTATATACATATATGATCTGAAATACAGCAAATATATCCAGATGTAAGATCTACAAGATTTCTCAGCAGTTAAGGACTTACTGCCATGGTCCTGGAAAATTCTGAGGCCCATTCTTATTCTGATTTTTTACTGGTCGTGTGATGCAGTTGAGATCAACAAATTATTAGCTAATCCAGACAGACAATGTGTGACTAGTGCCACAGCCATTTTTCAATTAAGAACTTTCGTTTCTTTTTTCCATTAAGAGCAAAGAACTTCTCTTCCATTGGATTACCTCTGTCATCCAATGTGTTCTTGCAATCCAGCCATTTCTTTACAAAACGAGCTTTCAAATATATTAGAGGTTTAATTAAAGTGCTTTACTTTGATATTTACTGCTCTCAGTTTCTCATGGGCAATTGCTAACGCCTTTTGTGGGCGTGATGCTTATTTATGGACAGGATGTTTGACACTGCTGTATCACTGCCCTTATTTACCACATAGAAAGATTAGGCCTTATTGTGGGGTGATCAGAACTGGGAAGCTGTTGGAAATCTCCTATGCATTTCCAAGGTGCAAAAAAAAGTAGACGAACTTGGGCAATGTTGGGCTCCATTTATGTGAGGAAATTAAATGCTATCAGAGAAAGTCCTTGGGCACAGGTACCTGATTATCTGTACTGTTATTGCTGTGAGGGCCCACAAACAACACTTCTGTGACCCACAGCAAATAACAGCTTTAAGCCACCTCCTGGACATGACTCAGGAGCTAGCAGCTCCCAAAGGGCAGTTTAGCCTCTCTTGGAGGCTAGGATTGTTTAACAGCACAGAAAGGGCTATTGTGTGCCTGCATGTCTCAGTGCCAGAGTGCAGACCAGGGTAAATTTAATTATCTCATGTGAGGAAGCCTCACCACACCACACATTACATGTGCCAGGAAAATCTAGAAAACGAGTTAAGTGGCTGCTGGTTCACCAGTGATACAGTGAGCTGAGTCAGTTAGTGATGGAGGTGGGGACAGCTCCCTTCACAAAGAGACCTGTATTGGGACAGACGTCATTTCTTGAATCTTCCTATTTTTATTTTTATTTTTTTTAATGTCCAAACATTTGTTCTAGAGATGAATCATCATCCTCACTGAGCTTTAGACAAGCTATAAATGTCTTCGTTTTACAGCTCCTGCAGTAAGAAAATATTAAGTAAATGGGCTTGTGGGAAAAATATCACAACAGATTAATGCCATTTTTCTATTTATTTGTATGGCTAGCCATCTCTAGAAAGTAAGAGAAAAGTAGCAATAGGGCCTATGATTCTCTATGCGATAATTTACATGATTATTAGTTTTTAAGGGCACTTTCATCTTTTGTAAATGATGTTTATAAGTGCTAGAAGTTTTCACTGCTTTTTCTTTTACCTTTAAGGAGTGCTCAAGGGATGAGTGAATTAACCCAAATTTTCTCTGAACTGCTAATGAGGCCTTAAAAAGTTCAGCTGAAGTTTAGTTTCTTTTCTGTTGGAATAGGTTGGAAGAAAGGAAATTTTATGTGCTTCTCCCTGCTAAGTACTTTAACATGGTAAATACCTTTGCTGCATATTGATGAACAGTGTCGTGGTAAATAAAAGCTCCTCAAACACTGACCTAAAGCAAAGGGTCCATCTGTCTACATACATGAGAAAAATAATTTCTATAATACGAAGGGGTAGGATGTTCTAACAGTTCCTGGAGAGGGTTATTCTAATAGTTGAATGTGATTATGATGTGCTATCTGTTGTCTGCAGCCTGCAGTATTATCTCCAAACACGAATGTGTATGTATGAATGTGTATGCACTCACAAACATATATATAGTGGTCAGGTTTAGGAAAAGAACGGAGCAAAATGAAATTCTATTCTGACAAAGACATTTGAAAATAATGTCCTGATTTTGGGAGTGTCCATCTGTGAATTTCAAAGTAAAGGTTTTTATTCATGAGAGAGGATCTCAGCATTCAGTGGGTCTCTCAACCATCAGAAATTGCTCAGTCTGGACAAAATACTAAAGCTCTCAAATTCTTTTCAGAACCTGAGCTGCCTTGTAATTTTTCCAGACTATAAAGCCTGCTGGCTTTATACTTTCTTATGCATTGTATCATAGAAGAGCTCAGCTACAGCTGCATTGCAATCTGTTTCTGAGGGTTGCTAGTGAAAGAATGGGGCTGACTGGACTCACCTGGTTTGATACTGGTGCAACCTGATTAATACCAGTAACATCACTGCAACCAGCAGAAGAGACTAAACCTTATTTGCTGCTTTAAAGAAGTTACAAACCTTCTTGCCTCCTGGAAGCGAACTTTCAAGTCTCTTTTAATAACACTCAGGAAAGCATATCTGAAATTCTTGACTGCTTAATGTCAAAGCTGCATCTGCTCAGAGAGCTTTATCTATGAAAAAGTGAATGGGGTTTCAGATAACCTCTGTGACAGGCCCTTCAACTCTGTGTAGGTTCACAGTGCTAGGAGGCTGGGAAGTTTAGATTAGACTAAATATAAATGTGCTGCTCAGTGCACTGAGCAGTTGATGTGGAGAGGTCAGACTCCTGCCAGAATCATGAGTAGAAGTTCCTGCTCTTCACAGTCTTTCTGTAGAGGCTGAAGCCACTGAGACATCCAGCAGGAATGCTCGCTGGATGGGGCTCTTGGCCCTCCATTCCCAGTTGTAATGCAGAATAATAATACTTAATTACTGAGTAGGAATAGTTCAAAAATGTCTAAGTCAGTCTGGGAGCTGCAAATGCTTTGAGCCTCTGAACCAGAAAAGCAGGACTCCAGTAATAACAGCAGTGTGCAGAGACCAGCTTTACTGACATGGCCACTTCTGCTCCAACACACGCCCATTCTGTGAGCTGCTTAGAAGATGTAAAAATGTATTGGTTTAGACATTTGGAGTTTGACAGGATACAAATACTAAAGTAGTAAGGAAAACTAACAACTGTAGAACCAAGAATTCAAAAGTCAATCAGTGTAGACCCTGTATGAAATGTATGTCTGACCTTTCCAGATTATGGCACAAGGATAGAGGCTTTATATCAGCCAAGAGTAAAGCATCGCTTTTGTATTTCTTTAGCCTTATGAAGAGCAAGGAGGAAGAGGGAATTAAGGATGGATGTTGCTGTTTGGACAGTGTGGTGCACAGTGCCTTCTGCCTGAGCTGAGGGCATTCCATCAGGCCCTCCATCAGGAGATCCTTTCATGCTCAGATGGAACCTTCATCCATCCTCCTCACACACGAGGACTCATGCACTTGAGTCTATGAGTCCTACATCCACAGGCCAATATCGCTTAAGAGCCTTAGATTCAGAGGGATCTGGGTGCTTGTGGCTAAGACCTTAAACAGGGGTGTTACTCAGAGGAGGATCTGAAGGCTAATTCCCCCAAAGAAGGCAAGGATATGAAATATGCATTGGTATACCATAAAACTCTGAGTCTGGGTGCCTCTCCTAAGATTGTTTCTTGAAGTCTAACATTTCTTGTTGTATTTGCTTATTTCCAGCAAATTTCTGCTAAGTCCTCAATCACTTCAGACTATTTTGGGGAGTATTTTTTTCTGCATTAAATAGGTTTCATTTGATTAAAATCAGTATCTAAAGGTATACAAGAATTTCAGTGCTGCTGTTTAAAATATCTGGGGATTTTTTTATTTTTATTTTTATTTTTATTTTTTTTTTTTCTGTGTGTGGTGTTGGTTAAAAAAGGGCTTAACTAGTAAGCATAATAATCCCTAAAAATTATTTTTTAATTTGCAAGCTAGGGAGAAACCAAACAAACATCTGAAAATACTCATAATGGAAAGTGACATGGGGAACAATTTGTTCAGAAATGAAAAGTAAGTCAGACTTCATATATCTTTCCAAAGAAAAACAAAATAACTTTCCTTGACATCAGCTTTAGCAGTGTAGTGCAAGGGGGGTTGGAGCTTCATGATTCTTGAGGTCCCTTCCAACCCGGGTCATTCTGTGATTCTGTGATTCTGTGAAGTACTGAGGAATGAGAAATGGCCCTTTCCTTTTCCCAGATCTCATGGAAAAAGTATGCAAGCTTTCAAAGCTTGAAAGCTTGACCTGGATATATCTGACTAGACTAGAGGAATACTTTACGTTAATAATATACCTGAGTAGTTTGCCAGGCTGTACTTCATGCCTTGCTGTTCATGCTGCAGTGAAAGAAAATAGCTCTGCTTTGTAGTAGCAGGAAAAGCTACACAGAAGCCTTCAAGGCTGGGACTTTCAGCATATCCATAAAATGCAGCACGGCTGTTTCAGTGCATATGTACATGGAGCCTGGAAAAGCCTGAGAACATGGCCAGCAATGTGGGATCCAGCTTGGCCATCTGCTTCTCTCCCACCAGCTCCCAGCCCCGAGGGAGGGCTGCAGAGATAGAATGTGGGTGTGCGGAAGGGATGGGGTTGGAAAGCAGATGGAGATGCACCCATCCAAGGCTGCCTTGTTTGAGGGAAGGGAACGTGGGTTAGTGGGTTAGTTATGATCTCAACGGTCTTTTCCAACCTTCATGATTCTATGGTTCTTTAACTCTATGAAAAGAAGCACAGAAGCTCTTCACCAGGTTTTATTTAGAAGTCACAGAGATCTTGGGACATCCCTGATAACTCTTAATTATTCCTTGTTGCCTCTCTGACAAGCAATTGTCATGCTTCAGATTTCCTTTGTCTTTGCAGCCAATTTAATCATAGCAGTTCCTAAATCTGATGTTTGGCTACAGCCTTTGAGGTGAATCTGGGATCACAAAAATCACTGCAAGACAAAACAAATCCCATTTTGTTCAATGGGCTGCAAAGCTGCCAGAGCAGCTAGTCACTGATTTATTGTGGCCACTGTTATGGACTGGGAGCATAGAAAGGGCAGCTGGAGCAAGGGAGAGGAGACACTGCCAACCACCTCCTCTGGCTGCTGTGGGAGGCAGGTAAACACTGAAATGAACAACTGCAAAAGGGATGGAGACGATTAGAAAGTGGCAAAATTGTGAAAAGTAAACAGCATGTAAGGAGAAGCACTACATTCATCTACAGCCTGTCTGAAGGACAGGGCCACAGAGATGATGGCTCGAGCATCTCCTGTATGAGGAAGTCGGAGAGGGGATCTTATCAATACTTATCTAATGAGTGGGAGTCAAGTAGATGGGGCAGGCTCTTTTCAGCAGTGCCCAGTGACAGGAAAAGGGGCAACGGGCACAAACTGGAACATAGGAACTTTCAAATGAACATGAGGAAAAGCTTCTTTACTTTGAGGGTGACAGAGCACTGGAATGGGCTGCCCAGAGAGTTTGTGGAGTCTTCTCTCTGGAGCTATTTCAAACCCCACCTGGATGTTCTCCTGTGCAAGCTACTGTGGGGAACCTGCTTTAACAGGGAGCTGGACTGGATGATGTCCAGAGGTCCCTTCCAACCCCTATGATTCTGTGATTCTATGATGATCTGGCTAACACAAACCATGAGATGCTAAGCCTTACCTTTGAATTATCATCTATATATTATAATCAAAATAATATATAAGCAGTATTATAATAAGATAAATATTTAAGTTTAGGAAAAAGAAAACAATGAATAGACCCATGAGCACAGTCAGAGCTATGAAATGCAACAAGTTCCTTCCATTAGGAGTCGAACTCAGTGATCCTTACGGGTCCTTTCCAACTCAGTATATTCTGTGATTCTATAATTCCGTGATTCAGTGTTAGTGGAATTTTACCTGAGCTGAGAGACTCTAAGATAAATATCCAGTGCTAGTAAGAAGATCAAGTGCTGAAGCTCTGCAGGTTCAGAAATGGAAATGATGAGTACTCAGTTCTACACTTTTCACATTTTTTCTCTGTCTTCCTCCATGGAGTCATTCTTGATATAAAGCAAGACAGTGGCCAATCTTTTTTCAGCTGGTTGTTCAGTGATATGGACCCTACAGATAGAATAGCTATCACAAGGCTTAACCTATTTGCCCACTGCAGGTATTTTATTTTTTTCTCAGTTGCTGTCAGTGAGTTTCAATGAACATTACTCATTTCTCATGACAGAAATGATTTATTGCCCAGTTATTCTTATGTAAATTCAAAGATACGAGAGATAGATTGCTACTCAGGGACAACCTGATCTCTTCATGTGGAAGGCTGTTTTGCTTCGTACAGAAAGATCTAAGGAGGTAAGAAACTGGCTGCTGGGTCTTGTTCATGATGAAAGGGTGGCATACGCCTCCTCATTTTTTCTACCATGGCTCTTTTAGTCAGAAACTTTGGCTGCCAGAACTTGGGCTAATATAAATCAGGGAGCATTAATTTAGCATGTCGGAAGATTTTACCCTTGCTTACAAAGTACTCAGTAGCAGAGAGATCATTTTTTGCAGAGCCCTGTTCTTTGGTTCAAATGTGTGGGCACATAAAAAGGGTGGGAGAACTTTAGAGTTTTAAAACTCACTCATATTATTAGTGAAACTGCAAAAAAAATGTAAATATAGACTGATTTAAATCTGTTCTGATATCTCCTACTGTGTGCACTGAACAAAACAACTCTCAGGTTGCATAACCTGCCTGCTGCAAAGATTAGAGCAACTGTAATGGCTGATATCCTTCATCATTTCCAATCCAGGAGATCAGCTTTAAGATGAATCAAAGCACTCAGCAAAGAACAAGTGGCACCTTTGCTGCTTTCCCAACTGGGCTGAAGTGTTGCGTGGTCTGCTAGCAAGAAGTTTATTCCTGCAGCCTAAGGAGGAAAAATTGTCCTGGCAAAGTGTAATACTTATAAAGTAGGGCTTTATTTCTTAGAATCTGTGGACACAGATGAATCAGCTGGATCAAACCTTCCTTATAGATAAAAGATGAAATTGTTGCCTTACATTAGATACACAATTGTTTTTTAATGTTTCTTTTTACTGACTGTCATTCATTCAGCAAGTAAGAGTGGAAGAGTCTGAGATCACATGGCCATAAATTTGCACAGAGGAGGCAGAAATTGATTTGGAGAGAGCAGGCAGAATCTCTGCACGTGAAACTCATGCAGACATCTTCAGGGATGACACTGCTACCTGGAGGCTTTGTCCTGTGCTTGCTATTTGGAACAAAAGATCATCAATGCTATGGCAAGGCTCTAGTCTGATGTTTAAAGAGCCACAAAGTAACTAGATGGTGAAATTATTCTGTGTATATGGGACAGCAGGATGGCCACATCAATGTTTTTGCCTTATGATGCCTCCAATAGAAGAGAGCAACAGCAGTAGAAAGTTAAAAGGTACAGGGGATAGTTTGCAAACTGCACTTATCAAAAGGCACAATGACTTTTTAAATAAGGAAAAATAAAAAAAGAATAGTGCATAACCTCATTTTAAGAACCATAATATGTATAAATTTGGCTCAATTTGAACAATCGCATTTTCTTTTAATTGACTAGGAATGAACCTTATTCACATTTCAGAAAAGGAAGCAGGTAAAAGCACATTTCAAAACTAGCAGCTGTTCAAATATAAATTTCCTATTTATTGCTATTTCAGCTATACCAAAGTAAAGGTCTCAGAGAGGCTGAGCAAGTCAATCATTATATACCTTGTTAGTATGACAGCCCCCTGTGTATTGTTTGACTGGAAATAAAACACAAATACCCCAATCCCCCACTGTTTCTGCTTCATGGTGCATAAATCTACTGCATGTCACGCCACTTAGAGTTTTGATGGCAGACTACCAAATGGCAGAGGAAAATACACAATCAAGCCTTCATTTTCATAAATGAAATAAAAATACACACAGGAAATACAGAACAGAAGTGTTTTCATTAGTGCTATTTCAAGGGCCAATCACTCAAACTGGAGACTTTCTCAAGTCATGCTCCACATTTGATTATATATGCAAATGAGTGGATTTTCCAAGTGTATGTTATTTTCTACTCCAATTTTAATGATATTCAAGATAATTTTTGTAATAATAAATTATTTTCAGAGGTATTATGTCCTGTACCTTGTTGAACTAAGAAGGATGGAGCTTTCAGCCACTGCTACCAGATGCTGTGTGTGCTCCAAGGGCTTCCCTTCACATAAGCAACATTGGTTATGTATTTAGATATATTTAGACACCAAAATATGTGGCCTGCTATCTCAGCAACAGAATCAGAATGGATGCCAACATGATGTTTGGGTTAGCTGCTGTCTTCAGGTCCTGTGTTTTCCTTTACCTAACTATTTGCATCAAGGAAACACTAAGAAATCATTGGCAGTTTTTTTGGTGGGCACTGAACAGTACAGAAAGGAATAGAAGGATCTTAACTCTAAACCTTCTTATTGAAACTGGCATGTACCCATGTTAGGTAAGCTAGCAGTTTCAGGAAAGAAAAGTAAACAAAGAAGTACCCTAAAGAGAACGGTTTCCTCTTCCTCACATTCATGACTTATGGAAATAAGAAATAAAACTGATGACTTTGAGAATTAAATTTTGCAATTAGATTTTAAGGAAAAGAAAAAAAACAGTACTGTAGTAGAAAAATTTGGCTAGTATTTTTTGGGTTAAGCTGGATTTTTTCAGTGTTATCACTCTCTATTTCAACTGCTACTTACTTTCCTTCCTAAAATTCAGACATCTGTTTGCTTTGTTTCACTGAGCCCAAGAGGTTCCATGATTGAAATGATCTCTGGCTTAGGAAACTTGTCCCCCAAAGAGACTTATCTGCAACACAGCCCAGAATAAAGGAAGAAGAAATAATTAAAACAAAGAGATGATGTGTAGGATCCAGTCTGCTGGACCTGAGCACAAAGATGGTGTTGAAATGCTGTGTGCACTCTAGGCAGTTCTAGAGCACTTGACAAGCTTCCTGTCCTGTCTGTAGCAAGAATTCATGTGAAGGTCTCCAATGGGAGCTCCTGTCTCTGCAAAGTAGGTGCTGTTTGCCCTTGTTCACAAACTTCTCATCACTGACAAGAAAATTAACCCAATGCAAAAATTTATAAAAGCAAGTGGGGTGAGAACAAACAAGGAGCTGTATGAGTGCTCATCACTTGTGCTAAATGATGGGTGACCTCTTGTTGCTCTTTCAGCTGTAGCTCCCAGGAATTTACAGGAAGGACTTTTCCTGTTGTCAGCAGCTCCAAAGCTGGGCTGTCTGTGCTTGTGATGGAGCTTCCCTTTCTAATAGTACCTCCAGTGTCTCCCATCTCTAGTCTAAATGAGCTCAGGTTTTATTTATTTATTTATTTATTTATTTTTTTACAACCATCAGAATTTAAAATAAGCAAATCTATATAGTGAGTTCCAAATGACTTAGAACTGCTGAATCTAAACCTTGCCTGGGAACTTACTGCTTTGGCTGTATTTTAACTTCTTATGTAGATAAGTGGGCCTCAGATATGAACTCACAAACAATTTAGATCAATAATATGTAACTTCATATCTGCTACATCTCAGGAGAGTGGCATAATCATCCATCTCAAGAAAGTGAACAGCAGATGGTACACTGCAGATTTGTATGTTTGCACCACTTATTAGTTTATAGAATAAAGAAAGATTTGAAATATTTTGAAATATTTTGAAAAATATTTTCTCTAGATGTGATAACAAAGTGGTTCTTGTTGCATCTTCTGTTACACACAGGCTTCTCTTCAAAGGATTGTGCTGCAGAAGTTATCTTCTGAGATAGAACCATAGAATCATATAATCATTAAGGTTGGAAAAGACCACTGAGATCATTTAGTCCAACAACCTCTTAACCTATATTTCCCTTGGTATAACTTGAGACTGTTCACTCTTGTCCTATCACTAGTTACTTGAGAGAGGAGACTGACGCTATAACCTCCTTTCAGGTCATTGTAGAAACAGATAAGACCTCCTCTTCTCCAGACTGAACAATCCTAGTTCCCTCAGTCTCTTCCCCATAAAACCTGTGCTACAGAACCCTCACAGCTTCATGGACCTTCTTTGAACAAGCTCCAGGACTTCAATGTTGTCCTTGTAGTGAGAGGCACAAATCTGAACACAGTACTCAAGGTGTGGCCTCAATAGAAACAAGCAGAGGGGAATGATCATCTCCCTAGTCCTGCTGGCAAAACTATTTCTCATACAAGACAGGATGCCGTTGGCCTTCTTGGCCTCCTGAGCACACTGTTGGCTCATATTCAGCCTAGTGTCAACCAGCTCCCCTGGGTCCATCTCTTTCACATAGTCTTCTGGATACACTGCCCTGGACCTGTAGAATTTGGTTTTAAGTATTAGATAGCAATGGCTTTTCATTCATATGCAGAGATCTAATTTTCCCTATCATGATTAATTCTGTCTGCATGTAGTATTAGTGCTTGCTATAAAATGGAGAAAGAACTGCAAAATTATAAATTAATGCTATGTGTACTTCATCACTTAGTAACAGAAACTATGCAAAAGATCTTTCAGTAAAATATTTGACAGTGCTGTTTGCTGTCTAATTTGCGGAAAGAGTCAGATCAGAAGAGCTACTTTAGGAACACTGGTGTTGCTAACATAAAGTCCCAAAAGAGGGAGTTTGAGTTTGCAGCTATTTGTTCTTGCCTCTATTTTTTTTTAATTTTTATTTTTATTTTTTTTTCTGTGCACATTTTTCTCCCGTTTAAAAGCAAAAGCAAAGGGTAACAAAGTCTTTGTCTTTTTGACTATACTGGTATTTGACCCCATTTTACTTAAGAAGATGCATTACGATTTCATTTAGAATGGATGTATGTATTCTTAAATTGAAAAAAAAAAAAAAAAAAAAAGGATCTTTGATAAGTATCAGATTGGCAGCTCTGGGAATGGAATGCTTGTACTCATTCAGTCAACTGAACATGAGTTATTGCTGTGTGATACTCCTTCCCTCTATCCAATTAAGTTGTTCCATATCTTTATTCGAGAAATCTGTACAGGCTAGGATTTGTGCCAGGTTGGTGCAGCCCAACAGGGGCACCAGTGGCTGAATGAATGTGGAAATCCATCTGGGAAGAAATAATCTGAGGGAATTTGACCAGGAAGAACTTGGATTCTGTGCCGCTGCATATCTTGAGCTTCTCTGGACATGTAGAGGCTTATATTTCAGTACAGAGCCCAAGACACCCTCAATGAATACTTTCAAAATCCTCCTCCCTGGTCCCTCAACAGGGCATGCCACATGAAGGTGTCTAACTTCACTTATGAAGGAATGTTAAAAACTTAAGCACTGCAAATTAAGATGTCTGATTTCAACTCAGCATACATATTTTACACGATTATCAGCCCTCTACAGCTACTCTTGAGCAAACCTACTGACTTCAGTAAGGCAGCACTGACCAGAAAATAATCTGACATCAGTATTTATGATTTTCTAAGGTTTTCCTTAAAGCAAAAAAACCAAACCAACAAAACAAACAAACAAACAACAACAACAACAAACAAACAAAAAAAACCCCAAACAAAACAAAACCAACAAAGCCCAACAAATTTGAAACATTAAAGCACTCCTGTCTTATTTTAGTTGCTACAAATAAGAAATTGTATTCTAAACTTAGTTTCAGTTGGGTAAGTAATAGCAGGGAACTATCAGCACTTCTGTTCTCAAAGTAATCAGTGATAATTTACAGCTAGGGTGAACAATCAATATTCAGGAAGTGGCCTCATTTTGGGTAAATTGAAATCTTTGACCTGGTAAGGACTGATGACTTGATCTAAAATAGTCTGGAAGGTATAGTCCAAATTACTGCATTTGTTACTTAAAAAGCAGTAAATAAAGGGTTAAGTCAGTTCACATGGAAAGACTTCACTCTTTTCTAACACATTTATAATGACCTATCTGAACAACTTATGGCGTATTTGTAGCATGCAGATCATACATGTAGCATGCAGATCATACATGTAGCATACAATCACCTGTGATTGTATGAGGGTGACGGAGCACTGGAACAGGCTGCCCAGGGAGGTAGTGGAGTCTCCTTCTCTGGAGATATTCAAGACCCACCTGGATTCCTACCTGTGCAAGGTGGTGTAGGGAGCCTGCTTTGGCAGGGGGGTTGGACTCGATGATCTCTAGAGGTCCCTTCCAACCCCTACAATTCTGTTATTCTGTGATTAACAGTGCTTCAAGCATCTTGCATCACACAAACACCAGTTGTTAAGAGCCCTCACAAATTGGATATCTTCTCTTAAAAGACCCCACTGTCAGATCACTTATAACTTCGCCCATTTTCAGCTGGTATTTGTCAACTGGATATCTATTTCTGGATGAATGTTTTAAAAAAAAAGCCAAGTAATATTGGATTTGAAAATGTAAGTTGTTTCCACTCATTAGAAAAGCTTGGGAACATATAAATAAACTTATAAATTTGGTTATTTCGGTACCTCTCCCAGCATGTATTTCACAGTAATCCTCAGTGGGAATATTACAAAGAGGCATCTCATGATAAATTCTTGGAAATCCTCTAAATCATGCGAACAGAGAGTTCCTGCTCAAATCATTTCAAGATTTGTGAGAAGAACTTACTAAATTCCCGAAGGTAAGTTTGTTGAACAAAATAAGTGTTCATACCTTGGCTGTTCAAGCACAAGGCAGTAGGAAGTGAGTGGCGGACACATCATTTGCTGGTAGGCCAGAAGACATTGGCCTTGCAGATCTACAGCCCTCCAGGAACAGAGTCTTCCCACAGATGTCTTTCACTGATTTGGATGTAGGTTTGTGCATCCAGAAAAAAACTGCTAGCAAGATTTTCCTGTCTGTGGAGTTAGGGTTCATCAGTTCACAGGTGCTAGCTGGAGAAGAGGCTTAACGTTAAGAAAACCCATCACCATGAAGTGGCACAAACTCCCCACATCTTAAGTTTTATAACACTTCTTTGCTTCTTTTTTATTTATTTATTCATTTTTATTTTTTTTTTATTTCTTTCTTCCTTCTCCCACTTGGCACATGATTTGTAATGGTATTGGGTTAGGAAATGTACCTTAAACTGACAGAGCACTTTCTTGAAAATCCATGCTGATGAACTAGTATTTTCTAGGCCTCCAGCACAGGCTTAATTTTAGCTGAAATTCGGTGCTCCATGGCTCCAGAGACCTTTTCCTTGTTTCTTTGTAACTGAGTGAAAGAAGAAAAAAGAATTGCAGTCTCTGAGAAAAAAAGCATCATATGGTTCTTGTCATGTACTTCATTCCCTTAGGTAGGGTCTCACTGTGTCAGAGTCTCTGGTTTAATAATAATACTGCAATTGTATTCTGTAAGTTTTCGGGTTTGATAGGGCCTTTGCTGATTAATGTTGTCAGAGAGAGATGTGCTGAAAAACACCTTCTAATGCATTACATGAAAGGCTCGATCTAACAGATGTACAAGTTCAGTTTATTGTCATGTTCTTTTACCAGGAAAAGTCAAGACTTTGGGCTAAATCAATGATGTAATTTGTTTAATGTGAAGTTTGATTTTGCTCGAGTCAGACCTTGCTACTCTTCTTTTTTTCTGATGCATGCTAAGAAGTTTCTTTTTAAGTTTCAGATTTCCTTTTTTTTTTTTTTTTTTTTTTTTTTTTTTCTAGATTTGCTGCTCCTGCTGTGAGTTTCTTGAAGGATATTTATTCATAAAGTAAATTCTTTCCTGTCTGGTCTGAATGAAAATATCTTACAGATTCTCCTGACTTTTTCAGAAGCATTTTGATCTTAATATTTCACGTACGACAGAAGTTTCACAGCTATCAAGCAGGTGAATTTGCTTTGATGAAACTTCTAAATCTTTTGTTACGAAATATGGAAATACTCTGCTGCCCGTGTGGAAAATATAAAGACACTTAGAGTGAGAGCAGGAATAAAATCTTCAAAGGATCTGAAGATAGTATTACATCCTTGCATAACACAGAATTTTATTCAGAAACACTGAATGCAAAGGTCCTAATCTTGAATATGGATAAAAGATGTGTCAATAGTAATTTGCACTGAGTTCCTACTTATTAAGAAGTCATATATTTGTGGTTTTCCACAAATTGCATGTTTTGTACAAACATTTTTCTTTGTGGAGATACTACATGTTTATCCCTGTGCTGTTTACAACCGGTTGGAAACATTGCTTCCTGAAGGAAGGTTCAGCCCATGAAAGGTCCCATACTGCAGCAGGGCACCAGTATGAGGAGGAAAGTTGGAGAGAGGATGTTGGGAATTAACTACCAACCCCATTCCCCACACGTGTCCCACTGAGGAGACAGAAGAGTCAGGAGTGAAGGAGCTTTTCCTTCTTTTTTTCTCCCAGTGTCCTGTTGAGAAGGGAGAGTGAATATCAATTAAGATGCAGGAATAGAAAACAGAAGGAACACTAAAAATGAAAAGTTTTGTCTTCAAATCTGGAGAGACATATTGTAGGCTTAACAGAGTAACGATAATGTTGTAAACAGGTGATCATGTAGGTCAAATTAACCTCTGAGGTGCATGAGTTTTAATGAGAGAAGTCTGCTTTCCCCAGTGCTCAGCTCTTTGAATAACCTGCACTAGCTCACAATTGTTTGTTGGCATTGCTGTTTGGCAAAGCACAATGGTCAATGTCTGAATGGATGCTCTCCGTACGAGCATCATGGAACATTGACCACATCTGTAGGAGTTTGTCTTCCTGGGGCTTGTGAAGAGCTGAGACCTCACCTTTCACTGCAAGTAATATTTGTTGGAGTGCAAGTCTCTGTATAGTCTTGCACTACTGTCTGCATGAAATGAGTCCTCACTTCTGCTTTCTCAGTGTCTTCTGGAGTATTTGATGAATCCCTCTCCTGCAGCTCATGGCTTCTCCCCAAGCTGAATAGTTCCTCACTAGCTGGTCTCTCTGTCCGCTTTTCATGCCTCAGAGCCAGCTGCAGTATTCACAGAGGAGCCCTCTTGCTACAAATATGCACAATTTGTCCATAAGAATTTTGGAGCTCCCCTTAAACATTGTGGTTCTACAAGCTAGTATTAAGACCACGACTTCTTTGCTCTGTTTCCAAACCCTGCCCTCACCTTGAGATTTGGGTTTTGATTTTACTTCTGATCCTTGGCTGAAGCATCCACAAACTCTGATGGGTCATTGCTGAACCCTGGAGAGTAGAACAGGGGGTAAGTTGTGCCTGACTTAGAAAGAACGTACCCCGGAGGTTTTGCCTGATCAGCTCATCAGCTATGTTGAATTCATTTGTGAGTATGGAACAACCTGTGTGCACCCATGGAGGGAAATAGTGCTGAAAACTGTTTGTCTGAGTGAATTATCTGGAGTTTCCCATTTGGCTGGCTCTAGCCTAGTCCTGTGGCTGGAAGATGTTAGGTGTTATCCCAGAGGGCATCCTGGGGTTGCTTCACCAGTATGTGCCCTGCTGCTCTCTGTGTTCTGCTGCTCTCTGTGTTCTGCTGCTGCGTCATTGCATGGAGAGCAGGGACAGCTGAGCTGTTCCTGTCTTGGACCGACACACTAATGCAAATGCACCACAGGCTGTATATGAGCAACTCTTCTGAGTTGTCTGAAGAGCTTTTAGTTTTGCCGTGTACGCAGCTATGACTCAGTGAAGTTTTTGTTTTGTGTGTCCTACTTCTATATTTCTAATACCCATCCTCACAGACAGGAAGGCTGTATTTATTAGATTCTCAGAGATGATGAAGACTGAAAAGGAAAGCACATGCTGTTTTAATTCTTGCTCCTTTTTTAAAGCCTGAAAATGTTTGCTTGCTCTGTGGGGAAGGAAACAAACAGTATTTAACAACTAGAAAAAAGTTAGCAGAAATTGTCATGAGAAGTGATCTGTTCTATTGTCTAACTTCCCTTTACAAAGGGCAGTGAAGTGCTGGCACAGCTGCCCATAGAAGCTGTGGTGCCCCATCCCTGGAGGTGCTCAAGACCAGGTTGGATGGAAATCAACCAGCCCTGGAAAGCTGAGCTGCTGAAGGGCAGCCCTGCCCATGGCATGGGCTGGGACTGTGTGGGCTTTGAGGTCCCTTCCAAACCAAGTCATTTTGCAACTCTGTGATTAAAGCATCCTCTTTTGAAGCATTTAACATGATCTGGACAATTAGAATATCACCACAGGTTAGCATTACAGTTTCTATCAGAGGAAAAGTGTTACATGGAAAAAATGATGGGGATTTCTTACCATTTTACAGATTTACTCTTCAGCAAGAGATATTCTCCTTCTGCACATTGAATAAATGTATTCTTAAGAAATCTTTCTATAGAGATTTCAATGCTTTTGCATAACTTTCTCTACATAAACTCAATCAAACACACACAGAAGAACAGTGATACAAGCATGCTTGTGTTTTTGTATCTTATTTCCTGGATGTACCCCTGTAAACTGCAAACCCTATAGCATGTTTGAAAGTAGTGTCAGTGGCACTTTGTCAGCACCATAGGGCTCTGCCATCCATCAGAAAACCCTGTTGTAAGAAGAGTTTGCAGGAATCTGATGCATCCCCTCAGCCTGCTGTGCTGGGTGTCTGTCACATGGCCCACTAATGGCGAGATGTTGACACTGTCATTTCTCACAAAGTTGTAAGTGAGCTATGAGCCAAAAGCAGATAAAAGGACAAATTAGCTCATGCAGCAAATAGCAGTCTGCCCATGATCAGCCTTCCCTGCCTAGACAGAGGAAAGACTGGAGCAATACTTCCAAAAACTACTCATTATTATTTAAATTTCTCAACGCGGCAGTTTTGAAGTGTGGTTGCATAATATTTGTGTAATGTTGTGTTAAGAGAAGTGCTTATCACAGACCTGAGACCTCAATTTGGAAAAATAATGGTATCACATGTTTGATTAATGCTCTTCTCCAACACTGATCAACGGCAGTGCAGTGGGAGAAGCGTGGGCTTCCTCAATCTGCCAACAAGAAGGTCTTTCAAGCGCGCCAAGAAAACTGCTATTGTTTGTGCCCAGGCCCTCGTCCTGCAAGCTGTTCTGTGCGGGTGGACCTCAGCAGTTTGCAGAGTCCTGGTGAATTTGTTGTCTACAAAATGAAGAATTCCATGGCACAAATGCAGTAAATCCTTTTTCCTTGGAAAATGGGATTCAGATTCCTTTGAAGGACAGCTCAGCCTACTTGTACGCAAATAGAGTCATTGCTAAAAAGGCTGGATTTGGTGCTCTTTTAAGAAAGGAACAGCTAGAATATGTATTTTACAGTTTTTTACTTTCTAAGCTGAAATTCAAAGAAAGATGTGATAGAAAGATGAATTTCAAAGCAAATTTTGCCATGTCAGAACCATACAATACGTGTGTCCTGCTTGATAGGCAAAGCTTAAATTGTCAGAATGAGAAGAGCTCAGAATATATTCTCAGTTACATAACATAGCTTCTATTTGTAGGAGCAACCTAAGTTGCATGGTTGAGGAGCCAGAGCTGTGGATCAGGAGCCATGTGCACTGCTAAGCACTGTAGGAGCACAGAAAGGTGAATTAAAAGCTGTACTGAAGCTGGATTTTGGTTTGTTAAGACAAAAATGGCCATGAAAGACAGACAAAGTTTGAATCTGGCATTTGGCATTTGTGTATGTGCTGGTGTATGGGTACAGCTGACATTTCTAGGCACTAGGAGGGCTGGCAAGGTCAAGAGCAATGTGAAAACTCTGAGGGTGCTCAGTCTGGGTGTCCCCTTCCCATAGGATGACATTTGAATTGGACAAAAATTCGGGTTAGAGGCAAGGCCACTTTCTCCTTTCATTTTCTTCTTAGTGGAAGATGCGATTGGACTGTCAGCATGTGAAAGGAGAGACAGAAACCCTTCTTGAGAGGGACCTGATTGAAACCTTTTGGTTCAGGGCTTGCATGAGGCTGAGGTTTGCAGTGCTGAGCATCAAGGGGAGCTCTCAAATCTGTAGACATGCCCAGGGACCTCCAGAAACTATATAGACAGCGCATTTTAGAGGTAGTACCTAAATCTGTTATAAAGAACCATTATCCAAAGTTTGCTTGTGTGAAGGATGTGCAGAATATCCAGTAGAATAATTGCATTAAACTACTCCAAATTTACTGTATTACTGACTTCCCTATTCTAATATGAATTAGATGCTTTAACTTTTGTTTTCATTCATATTACCAGGTGTACCAAATTCATTGTTCTATTAAACAGACACTGTAAATAGCAAATAGAAAGTAATATCTCCAAAAGTACATATTTTTTAAAGGTAAATTTAAGAAAAGACAAGAAAAGAAGTATTTCCAGTACTGAAGAAAAGAGCCGGTGGAATATTGTGCTTGTAAACATCTGTATATTTCTCTTCCTTAGTTGCTACACAAGTGTTACTGGAAAATGTGGAAAACAATAATCACCATAAATATGCTACAAACGACACAAATACACTACAAATGGTTCTGTAAGCAATGAGTTTTTGTTTATTCAAGTCAGGACTGGAAAAATATGCATTAAAATATGGGTTAGTTACTATTTACACAGCTCTAAAATGATTTTTCGACAGCTTTTTGAATGTTTCTTATATGTTTCCCATTTGAATTCATCACACTCAATTATTAAGAACCATCTTTAAGTTCTGTTAATATAAACATACCAGTTCCTGTGCTGTAAATTAAATTTTTATTTTATTTCTATGTATGCTTTCTCTTTTAATGCCAAAGGTTTCTCTCTTGTCTAATGGCTATAATGAAAGCTTTTACTGCTAAATTAAAATAAAATGAGTTAATGGGTACCTAGTGCCTTGTTCTAGTTAAAATGTGCATCAATTTGCAATGACCACTGCTTTGGGATTATAGTAAGTGTTTTATCTTCAACAAAGTGTAACGAACAGTGTGAAATCTTGCTTTTGAAGTACTTAATCTGCTCTTCCGTAAATCTATTTATAGTTTATTTCATTTTCTAATACCTTTTCTGCCCTTTAACAAGTAATGTTGAAATTTTCCATGGTAGGTAATTGCTTCCGAATGATTTTTTTACAGTGCTATTGAAAATAGTTCAAATGTTGAAAAAGTGAGGTTAAGCAAAGAATGGACATATATATAAACATGCATATTCATTTCTTCTTTAGGATGTGAAACAGCAGTAGATTTTTCTGAGACTACATTAAAGATCAAGAACTTTTTACATCTCCCATTAATATTCACCCATATATGAATGAAATAAAGTCCTCAGAAAAGGGAAGATAGAAACCTGTTACGTTAAAATTAAAAATAACGCTAGTTTCAAGATCTTGGGCTCTTTCTAAATTTCTGATCTTATTATGTTTCTCTGTGTGTAACTGAAGATACTGAAAGTAGCTTCATAGTCACAGGCACTGGTTATCATGGAAATCTTCACAACCCTAATGTTTGGTGGAAAGACAGCACTATAAGGCACTTACAGCCCAGGAGGTTCCTGCAGCGTGCATAGAAGATAACTTTTTGATGCAGGTGGATAGAAGCCAATGAGCAGAGGAGTCTTGCTGCACCTTGTTCAAACAAAGAAGGATGGACCACCTGGGAGTGTGAAGGGTAGGGGCAGCCTTAGATGTAGCGACCATGATATAGCTGAGTTCCAAATCTTACTTGAAGGAAACAAGGCAGTAAGTAGGATTGTGACCATTTACAACTGTCTCCCATACCATCATCATCACTAAGCTTGGGAAGTAAGGGATAGACAAGTATACATTGAGGTGAACTGAGAACTGGCTGACTGGCAGAGCTCAGAGGGCTGTGATCAGCAGTGTAAAGTCTGGTTGGTGGCCTGTAACTAGAGGAGGGCTGGGCAGGATGGAGAGTTGGACAGAGAGGATCCTGATGAGGTTAAACAAGGGCAAGAATAGAGTCCTGTATCTAGAATGGAATAAACAGATGCATCAGTATTAGATAGGGGGTAACATGCTGGAGAGAAGGACTATCTCTGCAGAGAAGGACCAAGGAGTCCTGGTGGAAAACAGGTTGGCCATGAGCCCTTGTGGACAAGAAGGCCAATGGGATCCTGGGGTGCATTACAAAGAGCACAGCCCTTTGGATCAAGGCTGGTGATCCTCCCCCTCTGCTCTGTCCTTCTGAGGCCATATCTGGAGTGCTGTGTCCAGATGTTGAAGGGCCTGGAGCACCTCCCTTATGAAGAAAGGCTGAGACATCTGGGACTGTTCAGCCCAGAGAAAAACAGACTGAGGTGAGATCTTTTCAGTGCTTAGAAATGTCTAGCGGGTAGGAGTCAAGCAGATGAAGACAGGTTCTTTTCAGTGATGCCCAGTGACAGAACAAGAGGCAATGGGCACAAACTGGAACATAGGAAGCTCCATACATGAGGAAAAACTTGGTCACTTTGAGAGTGACAAAGCAGAGCATTGGAACAACCAGAGATGATGTGGAGTCTCCTTCTCTGGAGATATTAAAGGCGCACCTGGATGCTTTCCTGTGCAAGTTACTGTAGGGAGCCTGCTTTAGTAGGAGGTCAGACTGGATGATCTCCAGAGGTCCCTTCCAACCCCTATGATTCTGTGATTGTGTTACTTTGTGATTCCAAATCAGACACTTATCCACTGACACTGCAATTGTTATGGAGCTGTGTGCAGACTTTTTGACGGGAAAAATGGTGAGCTGATTTGTTATGCCTGCATTTATGGAAATACATGAGCACGTAGGTACATTTGAAATCTGTGGTCATTTTATTTCCCGTATAAATAAGTTGGCAAGTAAGAATTAAACTCTTTAAAAAGCCTCTGTTCAAATGCAGTAAAAGGATCTTGGATCTTAAGAAAATATTTATATTAGCTAACAAATGACTGTAAACAAACACATCTATCTGAATTATTTAGTTATATCTGGGAAATTAGTCATTTCTTTGATGAAATTATATATGAGCTATCATATTCATTAGTTCAACAGTTATGTAGCTGTCTGTAACATTATCTAGCAATGTATCAGATAATTGTTTGTCCATCAGTGGATCAATGCATTATTTACAATATGGCTTTTTTGGGCATTATTTGGCCATAACTATTGGTGAACATGTAGTTTAGAGAAGTCACAGGACAATTTGTACTTAATTATATTTGGCTGGTGTCAAGATTACTCTATATGGCAATGCAGAAGAAACAAATGGAGTCCTTAAATTCTTGGTCTGCATTTTTTTGTTTTGTTTTATCTTCTTGTTTCATAAGACACTTCCATTTATATTTGTGCTTTTGTATATTTCCACATGAAACATAAAAATATGCCACAATTTGAGCATCAATATAGCCTCCAAGATGTGCTGTACATCTCCTTTCTGTGTTGCAGGACATGCATCCTTTGTTTTTTGCATTGGAAGTAAGCCAACTGTTAATTAAAACCCAGCTGAGAAACCTCTACCATCAAACAAATTAAATCTGCTGGCTATCACAGGATGGCTTTTAGACTTACTGCAAAGATGAGATTTTGACTTCTCTGACAGTTTAGAGAGTAGAAGTGATAAACAGAGTCAGAATACCACACTTAAAACAAAAACAAAACCAAAACAACTTTAGAAGTGTACCAGACATTTGAGATGCCCATTGACCAGCTGTTGATAACTTCCCTCTTCCCCACAGAGGAAACAAGACCTTGGGAATGGTTAGGATCCAGCCTGTACAGTAGGATGGAGACAAGGGGGAAATCTGTTCCAGGACAGTCTGTTTTTGTCCTCAACAGGAAGTTACTTCTCTCTAAAGGGCAGAGGCATGGAAGGTAGGGCATGTGTCATACACGGGCATGCATTATACATGGATACGCATTGTGAGTGGACATAGTGCTATATACAGGATGATGCAATCATCATGCCCATCTTAGGGAGTTGATCTCATCCACTAAGAGGTATCAAGGAAAAAGTTACCAGTGCATTCAGAAATTGTTCAAACATTTTGCAGCCCACCAAACATTGCATTACTCAGTGTTTCCTCAGTCTTGATGGGTTCATTAAGCAGGCTTCCATTAAAATGGATCCTGCTGACAGACCCCAATGGTATTCCCCTTAACAGCTGCAGCTGTTTCCTTTGGGGTGCACAAAATGCACAAGAGTCTGCTCAGTTGCATGTACCTTACTGCACTAGAAGAAATGCAAGATCCTGTTATTAATTCTCTCCTGGTCATAAAATTACTTGCTACATTCCTAAGTGTTGAGTTAACTGGGCAAACCACTTAGATGAGAATTTACCTCAATTTTCATTTAAAATACAGCTAAATCCAGTCTTGCTGGGTTTAGTTAGGAGACTGAATCCAATGCCTAGATCTATGAGGCAAGCTCAGGAAATTACACATGATAAAAACTGCCTTACAGCTTTAGGAGTTACACAGTTTGGACTTTTCAGAAGATGCTATTATGGGTTTGTTTCTTTTAAGGTGAAATACGATTAATTTATGAACATTTCTTATTCCTTAACCCTCTGCCCTGGAGGTCTCCAGGCTCTACTTTCCTTCTGGCTCCCAAGCCCTTGGGCACCCAGCCATTCTTAGCCCTCTCCTGGGCAGATCCTACTTTAGTCCTGCTTTGCAATCTCTATCCTGATGCTCAGCACTTCCACTACTATATTCCAGATAAAATCTGCTAGAAAAACTTCAGACAAAAGTCTGTTCCAAATATCTTCTGGTATCCCCGCAATTGTTTATTTGCTCATGTTAGGATTCTAACTTGCATACGAGTATCTGTTGTGAAAGGCTGCCAGTCATTTCAGGATGGAGTACAGCAGTCACTCAAATGGTTTACAGTTACCTCCAGGTATGTCTATAAATTTGAGAACAATAACGGCTGTATTCTCAAATGTAGCATCTTTTAACTCACAGTAAATAGGACCTCTGTCAGGGTCAACCACATGCAAGGAAAGGGGAAGGCATTTCTAGCTGCTCTGGTTCCATAGAAATGATGGCTAACGAATAGTTATGAAATAAATTTGTATTTGAAGAAACAACACAGTGGGCTATTTGAATTCACTACTTAACTTTTGGTCTTTTTATTTTTCATTAAGCCTTATTAGTCTTTTTTTTAGTTAAAAATATTGATTTTAGTTTCACAAAGCAGGCTAAATAGTGGCGGCTTATTTTTATCCTTTGCTCAAATAGAGCAGGACAGGAATGAATCACAAGTCATTGAGATACCATATTAACACAAGTTCGGGATGTAAAATTGTGCATTTTATTTTGCTGATTCATTTACAAAGATAATTAAAATCAGACCATTCCCTAATAAGCTCCAAGGCTGAGCACTTGTCCACGTACCATGGTACCCTTTTTCTCCGCCAGTACTAAGAGATGAAATGAAAAGCCAACATTTGAATGATCCAGCCACCCTCACCCACTGGCCCAGGAGACCCATTTAGGCCCTGCTTGGTCCTGGAATAAACTATGTTCTGTGTATGTGGGTATGGTGTGACTTGACTTGACTTGACTTGACTTGACTTTTTTGCTTGCCCATGGGCCTGCCTTTGTGACGAGGAACATATCTTTTGGCCACTGGGCTACTGGCTGAATTGGAATATGCCTCTGGATGCCCCTTGAGATCAGCTGTTCCGGCTTCTCCCTGACCTCCTATGCATATATAGTTTCTTCTGTGTCAGTTTAATTAACTTTGTTATCCTTGGTGTGCCTTTTCTGGGTTGGTTACATCTTTTTGAGAAAGGAACAGCTACAGGTATATCCCATGTCCACCTGCATCCCTACATCAGGGAGTTACATAGCAAAACCATGATGTTTTTTGCTATGCTCTCCAACCTCCCTAAGAATTACTGTCATTCAATTTGTCTGTTGTTGAGCACTCTGTCAGTGTTCTCTGAGAACTGTCCAAACTGACTCCAACATCCTTCCCCAAGCGGTAATAGCAAGTTTAGAGTCCATTATTTCTTTTATGCATGGACTTTTTCTTCCAATGTGCATTACTCTGCATTTATTGGCACTGAATTTAATTTGCCATTTTATTGCCAGTAACCCAGTATCGCGAGAACATTCTGTAAGTTATGTTAATTTATGACTATTTGGAAAACATAAACAAGCATCACTTGGAAATGTAGTTATTTCACTGCTCTCATCTTTTCCATTTATGAACCCTGAAGAGTAGAGTTCCCAGCATAGAAGTATTGAGGTGTAATTTCTCTTTGGAGAAAGCTGGCTTTCTACTTCAGATTTTGTCTTCTTCTCAGTTGTTGTGTGAGACGAGAGGGAAGATTTTCCCTCTCACTGCATAATGATTTAATATGCCTAAGAAAAGGGATGGTGTTAGGAGCTATTTGATAAGATGAGAACATTCTGTTCGTTGGGGTACTTTGAGCACACCATCTTCTTTCAAGATTTCTGGCAGATTAGGGGGCATGAGAGTTAACTACCAAATGGAGAAAATATCTTGGCTATCATATTTGTCTGTGTGATCACTAATGCTAACCTTTACTACCGTTTCTACCTCCTTTCTACTCCACAGACACCCAAGTAAAAGGAAATAAATATTGAGAATTTTTCAACTGCACATATTCATGTTTATAAAACCCTTGTTATTCAGTCACCTGAAGGCATGTTTTCAGTGGTGTGCTTGCCCGCATAGCATATCATTTTACAATGGGATTTGGATCATCTTCAGCTGCAATGCAAGGAGATACCTGGCTACCACAGAGCAATGTCTACCACCTATAGGCACAATATCTGTCCATTATACAACTGTGTGTGATAATCCAGCAGCCAAAGAGTCCAAATATTTATGCAACTAAGTAACCAAATCTTCCACTTCTCAAAACTTCCTCAACCATGAAAAAATGAATAAGAAATATTTTAAATAACATCTGTGGATATCAGAAATGGGTTTTTTTAAAGTGCACTGAGAAGCACTAGCAGGACCATTTGTGAGGAGATCTGGTTTTCCATAACCCTCTTGCTTGGCAGGTCTAAGAGTGGACCAGGACCACAGCTTTGGGGGAACTTCTGGGGAAATACAGTACAGGTAGGTGCCTGGAAACTCTGTCTGGCAACATCAGCTTAGAGCAAAATGGCATTTCCAGTAAACTTCATCATGTAATTCTGCAAGTTAAACACATTTTGTACTTTTCTTTGCAGAAGCTTCTTATTTTGTTGTTTGCATTAGCGGTGGTGCACGTACATAAGGCCTATGCTCCAAGCAGAATCATGTGAAACAACAAAATGGTAAATAGAGCTCAAGTTTCTCTGTTTTTCTGTGAAATTTGGTGTCTTTCTCTTAGAGTGACAAAACAGTTTAGTGTGCTGACTGATTGCTAATTGAGTTATTTAATTGGAGAAATGTCTTCTTAATAGCTCCTTTTTAGTTATTTAGCTGTTAAACAGAGGTAGATTCTCTGTTCTTGAAATTAGTGAAAGAGGTGCTTAATGTCAGCTGAATTCTGCTGTGATGCCTGGCTGAGGCTCATCATTCAGAGATCACCATCCGTATGACTTTATGTATTCACCTGTTGCGTTTGTGCTCATTCAGAACTCTCAAAGTAAAAAAGCACCTTTGACCACAGAAATACTGGCATTACCACAATGCCTTTTTTCTCTCTTCTTTTTTCCTCCCCTAGATTATTCTGATCTAACCTAAGTGCTACACAGATGAGAGGCTTTTGGCTAAGCATTTTTGTTTTGTTTGTTTGCACACTAACACTTGTGGCTGAGTTACCATAATGCTATTATCATTTTTGTAATAGATCATTAGAGGGTGAGCATGTAGTTAGCTTAGCTTTAAGTGTGACCTTTATTATTGCAAATTCACTTATAAATTGTCATCCAAATACAACTGATCTCCATATTAGGCTCTATTTAAACAAGTTCCAGCACTTGCTGACATCTGTCAACCAAATTTCCATTGGAAAAGAATTTCTTCTTTTTCTAATTTACAATTTATTTCTCTTTTTTTTTTTTTTTTTTTTTTTTCTTTTTCTTGCAACTACATGACCCTACCAAAGACCTATTAGGAATATTTTGAAAAAATGAATTTACACAGTTTCCTTTGTTAATAAAAAGTTAATTTGTTGTAAATCTCTTAGTACTTTGCTTCTGGGAAATGCTAGATTATAAGTAAAATGCAAAGGTTGTCCAACTGGGTGAAAAGAAGAGTGGGAAATGTTGGCAAAAGAGAAGGGAGGGTGCATGGGTAAAATGTGGCAAGGAAAAAAAAAGCATCTGCAATGGCTTCACATTTTAAGATAAATTCACAAATAAATAGCCCAGATGGGAATCTGTGATTAGAGTGGAGTTCTGTCTTTCTGCACATCTAAGGAGTGACTCATTCTATCCATTATAAAACTCCAGCTCTCAGAAACTAATACATTTTTGTTATAATAGTTCTCACTAGGCTGATGCAGATTGTTCAGTGCAGGAGAAGAATATTTAGTGTTTCATTTATTCATTAAAAGCAAAGTTTTGGCTAGAACAATTACATTGTGTTTATGCTTTGGATGTAAGAAAAATCACTGTTTGATATCACACCATTCCTGTGACAGTGGAATGGTATTGGTTCTACTGTGCTAGACCTGCATCTACTTATAAGACAATCTAGAAAATTTTACTGCTTCACTTGAAGTATATAGCCCAAGGGGAAAAAAAAAAACAACTTCAGTTGCTTTCCATCCTCTGCTCCTGTTTTCTCCCACTCAAACAGTGTGTAGCAATTTCCCTGAATTCCTTGCAAACTATCAAAATCAAGTTAATCTTGAGCCTTGTAATGCGATGCCAAAATATGACATCAGCATCAAAGGGAAGCAGAACTGGACATCAAACTGTGCACATTTTATGCAGTGAATAGCCAAGGTATAATAGTTACTTTGTCCTTATATTTGACATAAGGTTTTCATGTGTCTCAAGATACAGAGTAAATAACAGAATTTTGTCTTCAAAAGAATAACTAGATTGTACCTTCTGTTTGTACTCTTTCAGATTCTGTCCAAACATTGATATTAGCTGATCATCTTTATAACTTCAAAAAGGAAGGATCTTCAGTAGACTTATTATTTTTTTAAGAATAGTTTTGAAATACATCCAAGAATGGAAATATTTAAGTTAAAGAAAATGTTGAAATGATCTTTCTTTCAATCTTGGATGAATCTGGTGTTGGAAAGGTGTACCGGTACCTCTGCTTATTGTTTGCCTACAATATCCAGGGATTCACAGCTCTGGCGTCATATTTCTAGTACAGTGATCTTATTTAATAGGCATTGTCTTCTACCATTGGGATTATTTCCATGAGGAAAAATGTAGATTAATGTCAAATTCCTTTAGCAGTTCCCTTTTAAAAAGTCTGTGAATTTCACCAGAGCTTTGTGTTTTGGTTCATGGTCTGACTATACAAATAAAATCAGTCAAAGATAATTCTTGTGAGATTAATTATTATGAAAGTGGAAAGTTGCATGGGGCTTTGCACCAACAAAATAATTTTCTGTGTTGAAGAGGTATCTGTTGATCTTTCTTCTGCAATAATTTTGCAAAAGGTTGATTTTCATCTAATTCTAAAAGACACAGCATGATAGCTACTTTCATGAGAAATTTCTATAATCACTTACATGATTCTGAAAGAAGTCTCCCAGATAGCCCTACAGCAAGCCCTACTTTTCTCCTTCTTTTCAGACAAGTACTGTCTTCATAAGCAACTTGCATACAACCCACGAATAGCTAGTCTAGATAAACTTTTAAATATAATACCTGACTTTGTATCACAGAATCATAGAACCAACCTGAGCTGCAAGAGACCCACAAGGATTATGGAGCCCAACTTCTTCTCCAGTCTTCCTTAACCTGATATAGTCCAACTCCTATGTTCAAGACTACATAGCCATGCAAAAGGTAAGTTATGCCTAAGCTGTGACTGTAGGTTGACCCTCTTCAGGACACATGATCCTGACCTTGAAGTTGTACTCTGGTTGTACTGACAGGCCTGTCTCAACACTACTGGACAGATCCTGGCAATTTTACACACCTTACTCTAGTCACCTCTAGGGCTCACCTAAATTCTCACAGTGATTTAAAATGCTTTGTTTCACAGCCTAGAGAGCACTCTTGCATCTATAAAGTGACTGTTCTGCCCAGAAGTCCACAGGACACTTGGAAAAGATTTGGCTGCCCAGATTGGGATATATTGGTCATTAGAGACAAATCGTGATTGTAACAGGTGTTCCCTTTGGAGGACTGAGATCTAAATCTCAGTCATCCCATCTTTCCCTGGCCATCTGGAATCAAAATACAATTACACTTGTATGTCCAGTACCTCAGGAGCCTCCAGAAAATTACAACTGTTAGTTAATATCTAGCCTGAAGATAGATGGGCTTTTGAGTTCATATATTGATCATAGCAGTATTAAGCAACACTTTCAGTGGCTACTAATACAGATTAAGGAAACTGCCTTGGAACACAGTGTGAGGCACCACATTACTTGTCTGTCTTGTTCTGGTCCTATGAACACTACACATTTTTGTATTGGGGTACAGTATAAAGAAAAATAGTATGTGGTGACTCAAACCTGAGGAGCAGATAATCTGGCCCTTCTTGATGGCCAAGTTGTGTTTGTTAACTTATTTTTGATAAAAGAGGCTGAACTGTTGTGCATCTTCCCATTCAACAATTGCTAGTGCACAGCTGGCCCTATGAAGGGGCTGGTCAATGGAGTCCCTGCTGTGAGGGTGAAAAGCTGAATAGCTACTGCATGTTAACTAATCAGTTCAAAACACAAATGCAGCAACACAGTACTCCATTAAAGTGAGTCAAATTGAGTCTGCATCTAATGCAAAATGAGAACATATTTGCTTCTGGGTCATTGCTTCTCAAATGTTGGTGCTGTTGGTAGATGATAGAGAAGAGGCCAGAACCACCTCTTTCTTTATTTTTCTAGCTCTTTAGACTGCCTCTGAGCTTTTGCTATGCACCCAAAATAATTTTTTTTTTTTTTTTTTCTCTCCAGCTGGGGTTTTATCATGATCACTACAAACAGCCTTCATCACACATTCCCTTCTTCTTCTTGTTTTCTGAACTACCTCCATCTAGTTTTCTGTCACTAAATGAAACTCTCAACTGTTCTGCCCACTTGGGATTTCAGATGTGCTATAAAAACTTTTACTTCTGTGTACTATATGAGTTGATCTGAAAATAATGCCTCTTGTTTTGTTAATGCTGGCCCATGATGTCAAAGGCAGATAGTGATGGTATGGCAGTAGGGGTTGAACCTTTGCACCAATATGCATGTTGTATTGTTTTTAGAGCGACCTACATATATTACAAACTCAAGAATATAGCAAAAATCTCATGTCTCTTTTTCCAACATTTAAACAAATGATTTTCTTACAATTTCTTTCAGCATGGAAGATGTACTCAGGAAAAATGAAAGATGTTTCATTTTCATTATTATTTTTCAGTTTGCTTCCTAAATTCTATCTAACTGACCAAAAATCATTTAAGGTATTGCTCTAAATCTTATCAGGTGCCAAAGTGGTTCTTCTTAACCATCTAAACACCTTTTAAAATCTGAGAATACATGATTTGTCTGTCTTTTTTTTTTTGCTGAAGGAGAGACAAGGCTATCCTTATTACCAGCTTCACCTGATTACTTTGTAGCCTTCATTTTATTTTAAGGAATCATGTACCTATAAATCAAGAAGACAAATTAGTGCAAATTTATAATTATCCTGCTTCTGCTACCCTATTTGTCCAGAAAGACATCCGCAAAATAATAGCCCACTATTTATATTTAATTCCTGTCTTCATGGCTGTAATGGATGGTGCTTGGTTGCCCCAGATCAATAATATCTCTTCGGAAGTCTCATATCACCAGATTACTCCATGGAATAACAATCAGAATAATTTCATTTAAATGGATACAATTAGCGCTGGAGATGGAGCTGTTAAATAAAGTTCATTGATTGTTTATCAGGAAGTGAGGTGAGATAATTTAAGCACACTCACTGTTCAGAGTGATAAATAAATTGTCCACATACTAGTATGCAGTTACAACATTTAATTATTATTTGAACTTGTTTTAAATTACAGTGGCAAAGGTAAATAAAAAGGCTTTTCTGAGTTTCTTTCCTCAAAACCAATTCAAGGACAATACTGATGATTACCTTACAGAGAGCATAGAAAAAAAAAAAAAAAAAAGTATAGCAGGAATTTGTTCTTTTAGAAGTTACAGACTGCATAGAAACACAGTGTGTTCAATATGCAAAAATCATATGACATACACTCAATATATGTGGTAAAGTGTCAAATGAGTGTTTAGTATGTTAAAATATAGGTAGGTTTTCCCTTGCCAGTGTTTTATAGGAGCTTTGATATTTCAAGAAAACAAAAAATTCATAATTCAGGTTTTTTTTTTTTTTTAACCTAATGAAAACTGATGGAATTATTTCATCCATTCTAAAGCAAATCTATGTCTACTAAACTATAAATATGAAGACAGAGCTAAGCTCAATATAAAATGTATTTACTGAACCTTTGCAAAACCTTCAGTGGTTTAGTGCTGTAAATCTTTATTATGTTGGTCACTCCAAAAGTAATGCCTCCTATTTGTTTCCATGGAAACTACAATAGATAAGGAGAGCACAATAACACTGCTACAAAACACTATCTTTCATCATATTCACCACCCTTAGCCAATGAGCTGATCAAGACTCTCCTCAATTTGTTGTGTGACAACTGTTCATATCTGTCTGAAATGTGGTTTGTTTTTCACATTGCTCTTGCCCCTGCAGAAACGCACCACCCATCACCTCTGTGTGCTCACAACCACTGGTTGGTCTCCAGAAACATTCAGCAAGGGTTAATGAATGTCAATAGGTGCCATTTTTGCTTCATGGAGGAATTCAGTGACGCACCTTTGTTTCATACACACTTCCATGGCAGATGCCATTCTGTCAGACTGCCCCTCTGCTGCCATCTGTCACACAGCAACAACACATAATGAAATATTGGTTGGAAGGTTCAACCTCTATTGTCATACCACCAACATCTGCCTCTGACACTGTGGGCCAACATGATAAAATAAGAGGCATTATTTCAGAGCACCCTTCCTATTTATAATGGCACAGTTTCTTTGAGGATCTTGTGATACCAGACTCCCGATAGCCATATTTTTGTCCCAGATTTGACTCATGCTTAAGAATGATTTTTGCAAGGCAATAAAGTTCTCCTTTTTATTCCCAGAAGGCAAAAATAACAGGAAAGATCTGGATCTCATTCAGTTCCAGTTCACTTATTAGGAAAAATCCCGCTAACTCAGAGAGTAGAAGGACATGTCCCAGGAGCAACCACAGCAGCTTCTCTGGGTCAGGTGGTGGGAATAGGGAACAGAGCTGCTATCTCTTACCAGCATTCTTCCATGACTGGCGCTTCTTACAGGAACATTGAGGATTTTGAAGTCATCAAGTAAATTATTTATGGGAAATCATTTACCGCATCTAGTCTTTCCCTAAAACACTCAAATGCATGCCTCTAATGGGTTTATAAAGCTGTGATGAGGACAGCTGTTGGAAAATAAAACAGTGTATAAGTTCAAATGATTTAGACTGGATGAACACTGTGTTGTGAGGTTCTTTTGAGGAACACTTCTACAAAGAATAACCCTTTTTCATTTCACTTAATATTGAGAATGAAAATCCCCAGAAGCTCAAGAAGTCAAAATTTCTTTATTTCAGTTTTCTTCCTCTCCACTTACTGGTAGAAGTAGAGGGTGGGGAAAACAACACAAACAAGAGAAATAATGTTTGCCTTTTGTGCTTTTACAAAAATATGGAATTTTCTGAGTTTTTTTTCAGGTTTGCATTCCTTTGGTGAGTTGAATTCATGTAGGAAGCAGCAGCTGAAATAAGCTGAGAGGATTATTTACATCCAAGCAAGGGCAAGATCCTTCTTATGTGCCACTTCCTGCGGTTCTGTTTTCTAATTAAAGAAAAAGCTAACACGAGTGAAGCCACATGCTCACGGTGCATAATTTTTGGAAAGGCAGCAGCAATTTAAAAGTAAATTTCACACTAGCTCTGAGACTCATGTCAGATGCTGCCTGCTCGCTCTAGTTCATGAAGGCCATTTATATTCTAAATTTAAAAATAACTTGGTGCTGGCACATTCCATTAATAAATTAGGACTAGAATTTTATGTTTTCAAAGGATATGGTGAGGTATAAATAGACTTGCTAAAAACAGCTGAAATTCAGTGTTTCTTTTTCACCTGCTTTTACTTCAAGCTCTCAATGCTTTATTTACCTCCCTCTTATCCCAACCGACAGTCTAAATCCTGAAATCCCTACTGCATGCTGATAGAACCTGAGGAGTAATTGTCATCTGAGAGGAGAAGATATTTGATGAACAAGACCACCAACAAACTTGGCTTCCATCTCATTCAGTGACATAAAGGTGCTTGGTGAGGTCTCAGGAGGAATGATAATAAATTGCCTTGTGCAGTCCTGGAGTCTCAATGCCCAACTGGAATAGCTTTGCATGCTGGTGGCTCAGAGGGCACATTTTTAATCGATACAGTTATTTGCTTTTTGGACATATGCCTACACCACAGAGAACATTTCAGAGCTCTGCTTTCTATTTTTAAGAGGAAAATAGTAGATATCTGGTCTAACTTGACAGATGCCAGGAGAGATTTTCTGGACTTAGATGACGGGTTTTGATTTCATTCATTTTTGTAATGAGAGCTAGAGATCCAAGGCTGGGACAAAAAGCAGAGTTTTCAAAAACTCAAACACAGTCTACCATAATCAACTATTCCCGCCCCATTTGAATGAACCACACATTTTGAATTTTGAAACAATTCATTTTTATTGTGGTCTTTTCAAGTGAGTTAATTTAGTAACTCCAAGTTAGTTTTCCTGATGGAATTCAAATACCTCAAGAACTTTATTTGGACCAGAAATCCCTTAATGAAGCCCAATATTATGACAGTGCCTAAACTCTGAAAACCGTGAACAGTGATTTTTCCACTAGGTGGTCCTCCTCTACCTATCCTCTAATGATTTTTTTTAACAAAGTTCTGACTTGTGGTAATGCACAGCATTTTTCTGGACATGAGTTAGACTTCCTCCGGAGCTTGCAGATCTACCTGATTCGGCAAATGTGGGAAAGCTGTGTATGCCAGAGTGAAACACATAGCCCTGTGATACCTTTTTCTTGGTATTGTTTGTAATGTTGATGAGTCCCTGTTCTTAGAAGCTCCAGAAATTTTTGTTAGAGACCAACTTACTTAGAAAAATGCTTACATGTGAGCGTGGTGCTCAATGACATAGTTCGGTGATAGAGTTTGCTATGTTGAACTTGAGGATCTTAGATGTTTTTTCCAGCCTGAATGATTCTGATTTTATAAAACCACCAGGTTAGGTGCCCAGGGCCCCATCCAGCCTGGCCCTGAGCATCTCCACGGATGGGGCATCCACAACTACTCTGGGCAGTCTCACCGCTTTCTGAGTGAAAATTTTCCTTCTAAAATCAAATCCAAATCTCCCTTCTTCATTCACTGAACACGGTGGGACAGGATATAAAGACAGAGAAAAGAGGAGTTCAGAATTGTAGAATCATAGAATTGTTTGAGTTTGAAGGTACCCTTAAAGGGTAGCCAGTCCAACCCCCCTTCAATGAACAGAAACAGCTACAGCTAGATCAGGTTGCACAGAGCCCCATCCAGCTTGACCCTCAGTGTCTCCATGGACAGGGCATCCATCAATGCTCTGGGCAACCTGTTCCTATGTTCAACTAACCTTATTGTAAAAAACTTTTTCCCTATATCCAATCTAAATCTCTTCTCTTTAAGTTTGAAACAATTTCCCCTTGTCCTGTCACAACAGACCCTGCTAAAGAGTCTGTCCCCTTCTTTTTGATAGCCCACCTTTAGATGCCAAATGGCCACTAACAGGTCTCCCCAAAGCCTACTCCAATCTGAATAGCCCCAGCTATCTCAGCCTGTCCTCACAGGGGAGCTGTTCCATCCCTTGCATCATTTCTGTGGCCCTTCTCTTGACATGATCTAACAGGTCCATGTCTCTCCTGTACCGAGAACTCCACATCTGGACTCAGGACTCCCAGACAGGTATCAGTGGTGCAGAGAAGAGGGGCAGGGTCACCTCCCTTGACCTGCTGGCTATGCTTCTTTAGATACAGCCCAGGATATGGTTGGCTTTCTAGACCGTGAGGGCACATTGCTGGACCATGTCCATCTTGCCATCCACCAGTACACTCAGGTCTTTTTTGGCAGGACTGTGCCCCATCCTTACATCCCCCAGAACTTGTCTTGACCCAGTTCCAACACCTTGCACTTGGATTTGTTGAATCTTATGGTTTCTGGTCAGGTTTGTTGGAAGTCTTCTGGTTTCCACTTTCTTGGCAGTGCCAAGGTCCCATGAGGATTTATAGCAATGTAGCTTGTAGCAAAAGGCAGAAATACTTTATCTGCAAGTATTTGTGAATGCAAATACTTGTAATGAATCCTTATGAAAGAAAAACAATATCCTTTGTTGGCTAATGTCAGCATAAGGCAAAATGCTCTCTTCAGAGGAAATCAAAGTCTTTGTTCTACACATGAAAGACCAAAAATCCCTTAGGCTTACCAATACGCTTTTCATGGACTCAATGAAAAAATACACAGGAGCAGCTCCCTGTGAATGAAAATTACAAATTTCTGTGTGGCAGCACTGCTTGTATGTCTCCTGGTGGACACTAAATTTCATTTGAGTTTCTTTCTGATATCACCTGTAGTCAGAATGTTATGAATATTGTTTGGGTCAGTGTTCTGACACTTTGAAAGCCTGTATCCTGTTAGATCTCAGAATTATTTATACTGTATTCATGAGTACAGGTTCATACCAAAAGACATTTATCTCCCAAGAAAGGGTTACAACTTAAGTATCCACGTTGTTTTAGGACATATTTAGGAATCTAGTACAATATGGTTTTATATATTTTGTGTTCATTTACTTCATAGCCATACATTTTCCAATCAGTGGAAACATAGAGGTCTCTATGGAGTGAGTTATTACTTTGAAAGTGGCTCACATAAGAGAATTGAATGCATCTGTTTGTGTATTCATGTCATATACGAAGCTCTCTGAGTGTCCAGTTTGCAAATGTCTGTTTTGCAGGTGCAGTAATACCCAATTGCTTTTGGGTCTCAGTTCTTATTCCCTGTTATGGTTTAATTGTGGGTTTCTGATGGTTTGTTTGCATTCTGATGTTGCAGGTATATGTTTTGCCACTGCTGGATGTCTGTATCCCACTGGATGCCTTCCTGAGCCATATACAGGAAGCTTCAGTCAGCCACTGCAGCCCTAACTCGGCTTAAATTTAGCTTGGAACTCTTACGTCCTTACATGCAGATTGTATCCCAGATACTCAGTGTCTGATTTTTGTTACTGCAGCTAGTGCTATAAACAGCTACCTTTACTCCCTATGATGTCAAGAGAGATAGAAGGGTGTGCAAAGAAGGCAAAAAATGGCTCTAGTGGTTTGTGTGCTATCTGTTTGTCCTGCATAATATTATAAAGCTGACCAAATTGTATCTACAAGGTTTCATAAAGCAAAGTTTCATTTTTATGTGTGACATCAAAAGGATGAATTCAGTGTCGTACTCTGTGTGGAGATCTGTTAAACTCCCCTTATAAGCAGTAAACATAAGCAAAGAGCAGAAATTTATAACCTTTAGTTGTAAATAAGTTGAATGAAGGAATGTTGTTTTTAATGGAACAAAAGTCAGTTTAAATTCATACTTTGACCAGTTTTACATGACAGTAAATTGTAATTAAGAGCATTCCTGTAATTTGTCCCAGAAATCCATCCCTACAGCTGAACAGTGAATCTGCATTCCAGTGGTTGCTCATCAGCTTTTGCACTGCTTTCAGCCTGTTGGTGTTATCTGAAGAAAAAAATAAAACAAAAGATTTGCTTTTAAAAAAACCCACAACAAACTAATTATAATCTCTGATGTGGTGCAAATGTTGAAGGGCATATGCAAACAGGAAAGGAATGTAAAATCAAAATAGAATGAATGAGTGTTTTTATTCTGTAGTAGGCAGGGGAAATCATTACTACTTCCTTTATCTCAAGAGCTAAGCCTTTGGCACTAAATCAGGAAAGACTGCTAACTCAAATCAGGATATTTCCGGACCTACTTTGAGAGGTTATGCAATATGTAAAACAGAAATCATGAAACAAAGGCCAACAAGTTTGCAATGCATTCCTTCTAGTTTATTTCTCATTTAAACAAATTCTGCTTACTTTTCTCAGTCCAAAGCTAAGGTAACAGCACTACGCATGAAGTAACTATCAAAAAACACAGTCTTGTCAGCCAGCCCTGGACACTGATGCAGTAGAGCAAAGCATGCTGTATGTAAAGGTCACCTTTCAATTCTAGTCCTGACAGAATTCTGTTTAGGGATGCCTACTGTACCAGCAATGTGTATCATCTTCTGGTGGCAGAAAACCAATCTCTAGAGGCAGAGCAGATGATCTTGGGCTAGAAAATTCACAGTAAATTAATAAAGCATGCAACAATAAGGTGCTACTACTGTAAGCGTCAACACAGTAGTACAGTAGTAGTGGTACTGGCAATACTAATAATGAGGACAGCAGTAAGAAAAGGAAAATTTTTGGAGAACTGCAGTGATTTGTATTATTTTAAGAAGAAATACTTGATCAGTTTGGAACTTACTGAAATTGTAGAAGATTCCTGAGAGTTATGCCCAGAGGCCATGGCAAACAACCCTGTGTGGGTTAGGCAGGGGTGTAGCTCTCTCCTTCTGTCCTTTCAGTGGGAAGTGCATTAATGGTTTTTTAATGAAGTGCATTATTCAATGCTCCCCCTCCCTGTTTTCCATTCTGCAGTTACAAGTTGAACAATTTCATCCAGGGGAACTATTTTCTTTCTCTTTGCCAGGCTGTGAGGGCCTACACATCCTGTTTACAAGAAAAGTAGTACAAGTCAGAAACCAACATGCCAGCCATCAATCTATAAGGCATAGATCAATTTTCAGGCCCTAGTATGGTGTCCTGAGTGGCTCTCTGTTGGAGAGAATGGGCACAGCACTGCTTGCTACAAAAGTGGATGCGAACTGGTGGAGAAAAGGAAAAGGTACAATTTATTTCTCAGAGTGTATGTCCTGCTTGTTCAGTGGTGACCAGAATTTCTAAAAATAAAATGTAAACAATGTAATGAAAATGTCATTAACTAGAATACAGACTAAAATATGCATAGTACTTTATTCTTTGTTACTTCTGCTTAGAAGGAAGAGCAGCTGAAGAGACATGAAGGAGCTATAGCCAGATCCTGCTGTGCTCTTGGCTGGATGAAAACTTTCTGTTAAAGTCAGTGCCTTGCTTTGCCACACTTAGGACTCAGTGCAGCTCTGTCAGCTCTCACATTTCAGTTGACCATGATGTATGGATTTTCATGTCTTCAGTGCTGGTTTACTCTGTACCGCTGCCACAGAATTGCAACACCAGTCAGGTCTCTCTCAGTGCTTTTGCCTGTTCAGTGACAACTTGGGAAATGCCTCTGCAATATCTCTGTTTTCTAAGCAGACTTATTCATGTTACAGGGAGCACACAACAAAATATACAAGTATTTCACCTGAAGTAGCTGGAAAAAACATCATGGATTTCTCCAGTCCAAAGCTGCATCATTTTTTTCAAGCTATCAAGTCTTAATTATAAGGAAAAGACCACATGTACACTCATTTTCACTTGTTTGAAGATGAAGATTATTCAATTCTGCAGAATTTTTCTACTTTATCTTAATTCTTTTTCTTTGCCTTTAATACTGTCCTTACACTGAACAGCATAAGAAGGAACTATGTTTTAAATGAGAGCATAAAGTGAAAAAAAATACCTTTGGCATTCAGTTCTTCTTCATGTGTAGGAGGTTTCTGAAGGGTTTTGAAAGACCTCAGAGATAACTCATTCAACCAATGAGATATTGCATACTTTGATGCACTTTGCTTCTATTTCTTAAGTCTGGATCAGAAGTGTAGAGAAAAAAGCTTGAAACTTCAGGAAACTTTAAATCATGCCCACATATACTAGTTTTGCCTTTCTGCTCTCGTTTTCTTAGTTTCTCTACTATTCCTGTTCTACACAGATTCCTCCCTATCCATAGATCTGTTAACTCCATTGTCTTCACATACAGAGCAGAAGCAGAAGCCTGTTCATCACTCATATCCAAAGGATATTTATGAAGGATGCTCCTCATCATTGCAAATGCCTCTTCTTGTTAAAGAAATGTCAGCTCTACCATAATCTACAGCTGAGGATCTGTAGGTGACAGGAATATTCTGCTGTGTGGAGGAAAAAATAACCAGTATTTTGGTTGTCAGTGGCATAGCAAACTTGTAACTTGCTTAAAATTGCCCAGGGCACAAATGAGACCCAAGCAAGTTTCCTCTGCCTTGCACACATCAAACTATGCCTCAAGCAAAGTAGCCTGTTTCTGTTTCAGGTGAGAGGTTATTTGCACAGGAAAGGTTTGAAATCCCACAGACAATCTCCTTCTAGTAACACAGAAATCCAGTACAATTTCTGGTGATTTAAGCATTATGGCTGAACCAGATGCCAGGAATAGACAAGGTAAACAGACACAAGAATCTATGAATGTGGAACTGCTCTTGCACAGGCATACCTCCTCCTGAAGCTATACTCACTCCTTATGAAATGAGATTGTTAGTTCTGACAGATGAGGTATTAAAAAGGTTCAGCACATACCCTGGCTTGAGGTGAGGCCATTACTAAAGGCCTCTTTTATGGCCACTTTGTGCTCAGCTCGTCACTTCTTCCACTGTGAATGACAGTGGTGTTTGACTGGCGGTTCTCCCGTAAAAGTCACAGAACTATACATTCTTCTGCTTACAAAGTGTTAAATTTCACCCAGGTAGTTTAAACATGCTGATCTGTGACGAAATAGCACCTATTAGGAATTGGCACAAACCCAGAAGAATCATTTCCTTCATGTAACTGGTTGTTACACCCCTGAATTTTCCATTTTATAGATTTCTAGTGGAGAAGGATGATTGTTGTTTTCATTTCTGGCAAGGATGTAATCCTGAGGAATTCCCAGTGGTGTATGCAACACTCCAAGATTAGGCAGGTTTACAGTATAAATTATTGTGTTAAAAAGTTGACTAAAAATGTGGCCTTAAGTTGTTAAGAAGTAAATGAGGAACCATTTCAAAAACATAAATTAAAAGATGAAATACAAGATGCAGTGTCATCATCATCTCTGACATCTAGGCTTTTCTGTAATAGTCAATGTCTTTCTTAATGTTTCAATTGCTGAAATGTTTTGTTTATTCATATATTGATATAAAGTGTACCCTCAATTTTACATGTTAAAAATCTGCTTCTAATCTTGGGGATGAAAAGTGCAATGAAGATGCACCTTAGAATTTAGAAAGTCAAAGATGACTGTAGATTCTCATATAGAACAACAACAACGATAATAATAATAAAAAAAAATCATTGGAGCTTTTTAATTGAAATGAATTTGGGGTTTCTACCCTGTGAATAAAAACCAGCTGATAAAACCAAATATTGGTTAACATTCTAACATCATCATGCTCATCCTTTGTGACCTCACATTGCTTCTCTACACTGGATTATGCTTCCATACTTAATAGAAGAACTGTGGAATTATATTATGCATCCATAGAAACAGATAATATATACATATATCAAATATAAATGAGCTATCAATATCAAATATAACTGCAAACATATATGTGCATGTATATATTTGATGAACAGGTACCTAAGTTGGCACATATAGAAGGCTCCAGACAGACAAAACACGCTGACTTTTAAAGTTTAGAATGTCTACATATTCCCACGCATACGTAAGGAAATAATTTTGTCATCTTTGCTTTATGAACTTTATTTCCTTTGCTGTCTGGTAAGCCCTAACTTTATTTATTGTTCTTACACTTTTCTTGAGAAAATTATTAAGCTCAAAAAATTCTCTGCTAATGGATGTGGCTTCTTTTTCACATTGCACATAAAAAAAAAAAAAAAAAAAAAAATCAAATATTTTAATTTTCAGCTATTTCCGAAGGCGCACAAGGCCAGATGACATGGAAAGAATTTCCCTGGCATCCTTTAGAAAAAAAGTTAATGCAAAAATAACTTATACATCCTGTAGGATCACAGCGTGTTTGTGGGGAGAACCATGGAAACCAATAAACCAGACATCCTGCTGATTCAGAAACCACACTGATTTTGTGTTGTATATGAAAACTCACTTCACTTTGATTTCTTCAATGGGCCTTCGTGTTTTCCTACACCTTACATTTCTATAGGAAATGTTTTTGCTTTTTTTTTTTTTTAATAGAAATTGCTTAATTTAAACAAATTTCCCATACTTAAAGACTACTGTTGATTATAAGTTGCTCAGTATGTGTATGAAGTAATTCCATAGCTATGATAAATGTCCAAAAGAGTATGAACTCTTGGGATTCCATATTAAGAGGATACTAACAATCAATCAATATATGATAGTTCCCTCCCGAGCATGCTTAAAATATAATTGAACAATAGTAAGTGTTCAGCTGTAATTCAAATTACAACTAGAGGTTAATTTGTAATGTTCCAGAATGATGTGAAAATGCTTATTAAATCATAAAAAACATCCCATGCTCAAGCTGCAAATCTTTCCCACTTCCACTAAAGAGTAGCTCTTGAGCAAGCCTAGATTTTCCAATGAGTTCATTACACTTTGCCTCCTTGCAGCTTCCCTTCAGTTCTGCTCTGCTACTGTTCATATCGCTGATGCTTTCCTAAATAATTCACTGTAACTCTCACATACTGCAACGTCTGGATGTCTTGAAGAGAGCTGTGTATGTATTGTGCCGTTAGCCTTTCCTTAGCAGTATGGCTGCATGGTGCCAGCTCCGGGTATCTATTTCCTGAAGTTGAGGGAAAGCCTGATGGTGGCTGCAGCTCCCCATAGGGAGCAGAGGGGCAGCGCTGAGCTCTGCTCTGTGTGACAGAGACAGGGCTCGAGGGAACGGCATGGAGCTGTGACAGGAGAGGGACAGCTGGGGGTTGGGGACAGGTGCTGCATCAGAAGGTGGTGGGCATGGAATGGGCTGCGCAAGGCAACGGGCACGGCCCTGAGCACTGGAGTTCAAGGAGCATCTGGACAGCGCTCTCAGACATAAGGGCTGGATTTTGTGTGGTCTGTGTGGAACCTGCGGTTGGACTCAGTGATCCTTGTGGGTTTCTTCCAACTTGGGATATTCTGTGATTCTGTGATCACCTCTTAACACAGAGACAGAGAGCACACTGGTTTAACTCATTAGCAACTCTGTTCCTGACAGTATTGATCAAATCAGCAAGCAGCCTATCTACTTAAAATGAAAGAAACTCCATTTTGAAAATTAACTTTTGGAGGCAAAATGATGAAATAAGGATCTGTTTTTGTTAGGATCGGCCCAGTTTGAATGCCATTTAAAGATATAAAAGTGAATAATGCCAGCTTTTCATTGTTTAAAAACAATTTAGTAAACTTAGTTCCTTAGAAATGCTAAATGACATGGAGTAGGAAGACAATCGTCTAAGCCAAAAATCAGGGCTATTAATGTACTTGTATACCCATGCTACTATTAAGCCCCTTTAATGAGTTCATTCCCTTCTTTCACCCACCTTTAACACTTTAGTATGTGATACTTCAGGCAACCTTGATGGTTTGTGAGGAAGGAGCTCTAAATTCAGCTTTAAAAGGCACATACAATATTCTGACAGTAAGACTTAGGTGATAAGTGATGAAAGCATTTACTGATTAACTTACATAAAAGAAATATCAATTCTGAGGCCCTTTGCTGTAAGAAAAGTGCCAATGTTGGTACAACCTTTACATTTAAACAACACTAAATATACAAATGTTTATATAGTTCTGTGGGTCAACCAAACCCAAGCTTGTATTTCTTACTCGTGGGCAATAATATATTTACAGAATAAGGCAACAGTTGTTTAATAATCTGTCTAACAGGATAATGACAAAAGCAGAAAAATTTATACTGCTAAATGTTTTATTAAAGTTGTTGAGTTGATTTTTTTACAGGAAATTCTAACAAAAATGCTTCTCCTGAGGAGTTGGCCATATAAATTAAGCAGATGTAATTAGTCACAGTCAATGAGAGGTGTTTTCTGAGAAGCTTTGTTTTTCTCTTTTGTTTTTAAAGAAAGCTGGAAGGCAAATTTAAAACCTGTTACGTTACTGCCATTCTTTTTCAGTCCTGAAATAATAATGTATCTTTAAAGGAAAAAAGAAAAAAAGTTTGTTATTTTACACTCTCTGATATCAACAGAAAGAAAATGAAAATTTAATTAAATCCACAAAGAAATCTAAGAATACTTAATACATGAATTAAATAGGTTTATTATGCTGTTATTGTAATACTACTTTTTTCAGTTTTCCTTTACCTGAAGTAGATGGATGTTTATGAAACAGTCTGCATCTGATGAGAATATGCCTAGCAACTTGTAAAATCTGCTTATTTTCTTATATATTCAAACAGAGGTTCACATACTTGATGAGAAACAACCCTACTTGAAATATGATTACCTGTTTGTGTAAATGTGACTTTTGTTCTCACAAAATAATGAATGTGATTTCAGAGGTCTGATTTTTTTTATGATTTAAATTATCATTTAAAAGCCCAGGCGCTGCATCACAGTGTTTTAAGGACATAAATCAGCTTCAGGTCAGCCTGATGGACACAGGAACTGTATGAAAATAAAGCTTGCCACAACAGTTGTATTAGTTTGGAATAATATGAGAGAATTTATCTAACAGTCTGTGCTTCTCATATTGTTGGTTTATCTTTTGTAATTTTACCAAAACTGTAATTCAAATACCATTCCTTTGTATTTAACATTTTGTGGTAACTTAGAATCATAGAGTTGTTTGGGTTGGAAACAACCTTTGAGATCATCTTGTTGCAAGCCCCCTGCTGTAGGCAGGGATACTTCTCTTTAGACCAAGTTGCTCAAAGCCCCATCCAGTCTGGCCTTGAATGCTTCCAGGGAGGGGGCATCCACAACCTCACTGGGCAAGCTGTTCCAGTGTCTCATCACTCTCACAGTAAAGAATTTCTTCCCAGTATATAGTCTAAATCAACCCTCTTCCAGTTTGAAACTACTTCCCTTTGCCCTCTTGCTACTTACTCATAAAAATTCCCTCTCTAGCTTTCCTGTAGGATCCTTCAGGTACTGGAAGGCCTCTGTAAAGAACCTCCAGAGCCTTCTCTCCTGTAGGCTGAAAAGCCGCAACTCACTCAGCCTGTCCTAGTAGGGGATGTGCTTATCAGCCCTCTGATAATCTTCATGGCTTCTTCTTCTGGACCTGATCCAACAGCTCAATGTCTGTCTTGCGTTGAGGGCCCCAGAACTGTACACATATGACAGGTGGGGTCTCATGAGAGCAGAGTAGAGGGGCAGAATCACCTCCCTTTATCTGGTCATGTTTCTCCTGATGGATACAGTTGGCTTTCTGGGCTGAACATGTTGAATCTTTGATCAGTTGTCACTCCTAAATCCTTCTGTTCAAGGCTGCTCTCAAGATATTCTTTGCCCATCCTGTAGCTGTGCTTGGAATTGCCCCAGCTTATGTGCAGGACTTAGCACTTTACCTCGTTCTTCATGAGGTTGGCATTGGCCCACTTCTTAAGGCTCTTCAGGTCCTTCTGGATAACATCCCTTCTTTCTAGGATGACATCTGCACCACTCAGCTTGGTGTCATCTGCAAACATGCTGGGGGTCCACTTGATTGTGATGTCCTTGTCACCTACAAAATTGTTAAATAACACTGGTCCCAGCAATCATCCCTGAGGAACGCCACTCATCACCAGCCTCCATGATTTTTCCAGACACAGAGGTGAGACTGACAGGCCTTTAGTTCCCTGGATCTTCTTTTTTTCTGTTCTTGAAAAAGGGGGTTATATTTCCCCTTTTCCAATCAGTGGAAACTTTACCAGGCTGCCATGACTTTTCAAATACTATGAATTTTCAAATACTAGCTTGGCAACTTCATCTGCTAGTTACCTCAGAAACCATGGATAGATCTCATCGGGTCCCATGGGCTTGTGCACTTTTAGGTGCTTTAGATGGTTCTCCAACCTGATCTTCACTTACAACAGGCAGATCTTCCTTCTCCAAGTTCTTACCTTTGTTTTCTGCAGCTTGAGCACTGTGGTTTCAACCCTTCCTGGTGAAGACTGAGACAAAGAAGTCATTGAGCACCTCAGCATTCTCCCTATCCCTCTTGACCAGATCTCCAGTTTCCTTCTAGAGAGGACTCACATCTTCCCTGGACTTCCTTTTCTTATTGCAATACCTGTAAAATCTCTTCTTGTTCCCCTGGCTAGATTTAATTCTGTCTGGGCTTTAGCTTTTCCTAACCTGATATTTGGCTGCTCAGACAACTTCTTTGTAGTCCTCCTGGGTAACTTGTTCCAGTTTGCATTCCCCATAGACTTTAGTTTTGTGCTTAGGTAAGTCCAGAATCTCCTTGTTGATACATGGAGACTTCTTGGCATTCTTGCCTACCTTTCTTTTTCTTGAGATGCACTGCTTTTGAGCTTTAAGATGGTCCTTGAATACTGACCAGCTTTCTAAGACCCCTTTTCCCTCCAGGTCTTTATGACATTTCACCCTCCCAAGCAGTTCCCTGAAAAGTTTGAAGTCTTCTCTTCTGAAGTCCAGAGCAGCAAACTTGCTGTGCACCCTCTTTGATGCCCTAACGATCTTAAACTCAAACATTTCATGGTCAAATGATAATATATACAATACATGTAAACCTATAAATATATAAATTCACACAATAGCATTTTCCTGCTATTTAACAAGCTTGGTGTATGCATCACTTTATTGAACTTCAGGGCAGTTCAGAGTGTGTACTCAGATGTCCTAAATGTGACAATGCTCTGACTACTATGGGAACCATAGTTATATATTATTTCCTGGTTGAAGATACATTTGGAACACTAACATTGTATCAGGCTACAACTCTGTGTTTCCTTTGAAAATGAATGGTATAGATATATTCATTTGAATTTCTTCTGGACCTGATAAATTCAGTGCCTGCTTCTTTACATCCTTCCCCACTGTGCAGTAGCTGCAAAAAGAGAATGATAAATTGCTCTAATTCTCACTCAGTAGTGTTTTCCATTCACTTTGCACAGGTGTAAATGAGTGCATGGGGATGAAGACAGTGACGAAGCAGGGCTTGAGCTTAAAGTAGAAACACAGTTTTGCTTGTGGATTGGATAGATTGCCAAATGTCTCCCAACAAGTTTTTCAGTTGTGCTTACGCTGCCATATATTCTCCTGTCCTGCAAAAATTAGGGACTTTGTTGCTTCATTGGTCTATTAAAATATCCTTGAGACTTCTACGTAAGCTGCTGTATATCTGGAAGGTCACATGTGAAGTTTTCTCCTAAGTTCACTGAAAGAAGACTTGCTTTATGTTTTCCCCTGGGCAACCAGCTGGGCTTCCAGCAAACTGTGCATGCACTTATAGGCTTTTGTTGATGGATGATCATGGATCCTTTACATGTATGTGTGCTCACATATGTGTGTGTATATAGAAATCTACACAGATACCAAAGTGTAACTGAGTAAAATTGTCAAATGTTAATAAAGGCAAAGGAAAAATTTCCAATTAGATGTTAGGAAAAGAATTATTCTCAGAAAGAGCTGTGAGGTATCGGAACATGCTGCCAAGGGAGGTGGTGGAATCACCTTCCCGGGAGGTGTTCGCGAATTGTGTGGATGTGGCACTGAGGGCCATGGTCAGTGGGCATGGTGGGAGTGGGCTGATGGTTGGACTAAATGCTCTTAGTGGTCTTTTCCAGCCTTATTGATTCTATGATTCTAAGTATTAAACCTGTGGAGAAGCTCATTGTAACTTGTATAATTCTGAAGAATTTATAGAGTTTCCCTTCAAATGTTTAAAAGCGAAGTCTTCGGGGCCAAAACCAAATATTGAGAAGTGTGGGGAAGAAGGCAAAGTATTTTGGCAAAACTACAAGCTTTGGAAAATCAAATTTGGAGTGAAAGTTGTAACTTCAAATGTCACAGTAACAGAAATATGTGTTTGGAGGACTTTCTTCTGAGTTCAGTTCTGTTACCTTTTGGTCATCAAATACAGTGATCTTCCGGTCATACCTTGCTTATTTCCTCCTCCCTTCTGAGGGAGGCTTCTCCAAATGGATTATCTTCCTTCTTCTAAGAGGTTAGATGCTTTGTCTGATAGGAAAACACACTGGGACATAACTGATGAGGCACAAGGGACCAGAGGTGGGACAGCACTCTCTATATTAAAAAAAGGTCTTCTGTACAGTTAGTAACTAGAGGTTGAGCATACAAGTTCCTGAACTCAGATTCACCTCTATTTGCTGAACCATGTTTTCTTAAAATAATTACAGCATTGACTGTGTTGATTGCCTGTACTGGGGTTACTTCTGTTTGTCTTTCCTGGTGTTGAGCCAAGGTTACCCTTGGCCTCACTAGCCATTCAGGTTTTGCTTTGTAATTAAAACAGAGTCTCGAAGGCTTAAAAAACCTGCTTCTTGGCTCTGAAAGCCATCCCTGTGCCACTCTGTGTTGGTGGATAGCTGGGGTCCTCCCCTGTGGGCAGGCTAGGTGCCAGACATGAGTTGGCAGCAAGCTTTGCATAGCAGAGGCATGCAGTCCCAAAAACAGGGGGCAGAAGTGGGTCTATGAATTGGCACAGTCCTGCCATGTTCACTACCAGCTCCTTATCCTGGTGCAGCTCACCAGCTATCTGCTGTGGAAAGCAACTGTGCTGCCAGGGACTGAATCCCTTACAGCTCTGTTGCTAGAGAGAAAGAGGGATTTTTTTTTTCTTTTTTCTTTTTTTTCTTTTCTAAAAGGTTTGCATTTATAGGTGCCTCTGTATGGCTTGTTGTTGAGTATGTAATGGTTTTGATGGAGCTTTCAATAGCTCCACTCGATTTCTGTTGCACTAAAGACTTCACTTAATTGGGATGACTGGTAGATCTGTAGCAGTCCCAATTAAGTGGTCATAAAGTGTCATGGAGATAATAAGAGAGATAATGATGTTCTGAATAAACATATCAAGGTAGACATGTCTCTGTGCATGTACCCATTATGAGCCTTATTTTTTCTTTTATACTTTATTTGGATACACTCTGTATTAAAAAATGACAAAGCAAAATTTCATCACCTAGTGAAAGCATCAGTTTTCACCATCCATCTGCATCCTCACTATGTGTAATCCAATAATTCCTTAATCAAACATCTATCCTAGTCACTCAGTATTACTGTGCTATAGCTTCTCCTTGTTAGATTGGCAATAGAATCACTATCTAAATGAAGGAAAATATAATTAAGTGATGTGTTGAGGAGTAGCATATTTAGAGGGTTCGTTTTTCTGCAGAGGGAACCATTTTGCCAGAGCTCCAAATTTTAGTTGTTGGTAATTATGGTGGAAATCAAAAGGTTATAACTTTATTTCAGGCTATTAAGTAATTAAAGCACCTATTAAAAATAGTTTCCTAACACTAAGGAAGTGTGGATTTTGGAAGTAGGGGTTCAATGTCCTTTTTCTTCTTTTTGATTTTGTATGGAAGGGGATATCCTATGTATCTAAAAAGATTATATATATTAAATGAAACATTTCCCAAATTTCTACTGGGCAGATTAAGTAAATGTTTTCTTTTGTCTTCAAACAGCACTAAAGATGTCAGGGTTTCTACCCCAACATATTGCAGGCACATATAATACTCTAATGAGCAAAAAAGAGTAAAAGAAAGGGCAGTGCTTTAATTAGAGCACAAATGCACCAGTTATTCACTGAGAGACCTTGAACCCACTACTATGCTTTCCTATTATGAGCTCCATATGCTGGTACTCTTTAGGGCTCCTGGAGTGTTCAACAACCTCACTTTTGCTGGCGGTCTTTTAAGAAGGGGGCTGCCACTGTGACTGAAGTGCAAATCAAAGGAGATGTACTTCCCAGGAAAGGCTTTATATTTTCATTAAAACTTGAAGCTTTTAATCAGGGTGAATCCCTATTAGTTCCATCTGTTGGAAAACATGGTTGTTTCATTGATTCCATATGCAATGTCTACCTACCACTAATTATACTCTTTAGAAAGATGGAGATGCTTTCCACGTGACAACACCAGTATTAAGATAATATTCTAATACACTATTAAAAAAAAAAATAAATGTTGGCAATGAAATGTGTTGGACTGCCTGACTTGTAATGTAAAATTCAAACAGCGGTACTGAGAAAATGGGAATGTCACAGGCAATACAGCATGGTTTTTCCCATAATGTGCTTCATCTTTGCAGTGATAAAGCTCTGTCTGGGTTGAGATGACAATGGAGTATCGCAACAGAATTAAGAACAAGAGATACCAAAGCACTTTGCAAGGAAAGGGAGGCAGAAAGGTGTGTCTTGAGTTTTAAATTCTTCTATGAGTTATTTCACTAACCAACTATTATGTTTGATGTTATAAAGTATATGTGTCATATATCACAGCATAACAATCTCTCTGAACTGAGAACTCTGTACACTGGGATTAGTGCCATGTTTCTTGCTGTCCTCTCTTTGCTGTTAGAAACATGATTTTTTTATTTTTTTTTTTGTTTTTTTTTTGCCAACATAATGACCCAGCTTCAAAAAAGAAGGGGAAGTAGCATTCTAACCTCAGTTTCCAGCAGCGGGTAGCCTAGTAATTGGGTTATTTGGGATATGTGGGTTACAAATTCCTTAGATTTAGGAGTGCACTGAATCTTCTTTTCCTATTTTCCTGGACAAACAACTCAATAGATAGACAATAGCATTAAAAAGAAGGCATCCTCTAGTCCTGACATTTGTGTCACCACTAATAATTTGCTAGGAGGATACTTTAGCAGATGAAGATGTCAACAAATTTGAAAACATAAAGTAGTAAAATTCATAGTAAAAATATATTTTAAAAATTATTATTTAACAGTGAGCAAAATCTGCTTCTAGAATTACTAAAGAAGAATTTTAATGGTTTTCCCATTATTGGAAACTTTACAATTGACATTGCCTGTTCTTCTAAAAAACATGTTCCCGGTCAATCACAGCTATTGAGTTTTGAAGCAATAATTAATTCAAGGAAGTCCCATGACCTGTCAGACTAGGTGATCACAATGGTCACTTCTGGCTTTAAAATCTATGGAGTTCCTTGCTTCTCTGCTGCGAATGCCAATGAGATTGCCAATTAGTGGGTTTATTTATTTATTTTATGTGGGCATGTGTTCATGGGGAGCTAGGCTGGGACCATCAAATTAATTTTTAAGCCATCAAAATGGTTCATTTCGTGAATAATGATTGTCATGAAACACAATCAGAATGTAATAGAGAAAGCGCCCTATTCTTGGAACAAAAAAAGTAAGAATACGGAAATATAAATACAATGCATCCTTTTTACCATCTCATTCTTTCCCATCACTGAATGTCATAAGTAAACTGTTTAGTCTTTCACTTCACTGTTATTGTTATTCCTTAGAATACAGGAACATTAATAAGACAGTGCTTGATGGGGAAGGTTTGTATGCCAATACTAAAAACTAAATATCTAAGTAGTGGCTGATCCTTGATCCCCAGGGAGAGATGATGCCTTTTTCAAAAGGCAGAGACAAATCTCAATAGTTGATCATCTTTAGTCTTGATTTTCCATGCATTTTAGATGCATGGTATGTTCTTGCATTGGTGGACCTGTAATCTTTTTATAAATTAATGGCACATCTATCATTTTCATAAAAAGACTTGAAGTGCAGCTATACATGTGGATTAAAGAAGATTAAAAGGAGAAATAGCTTCCAATTAACAGGCGGTTTTACATATTAATTAGAATGCAAGTATAGAAACATGAAATCAGTGACCATATTACAAGCCTTTGGCAGAGCAAAGACAGCAAGCGGTGAATCATACTTTGCGTACAATATAGGGTTACGTGCTTTCTCTGTATGCTTTATTCTATTTTTGTTATACCAGATAGCACTGGTGTGCTTAATACTAAAAGGTATGCACAGCAGCATTTCAACTGCTGTGGGGTGGAGTTTTTTGCAAAGCCACCCAAGGTGAAAGGTTCTTAAGTTAAGTTAAGGAAGGTTCAAAAGTTAATAAAATTAATAGTACTCTTTTAACTTCAAGGGAGAGACATTATTGCAAAATCTAATTTTATAATCCTTCCTTCAATTACTGATTTTACTCTGCCTTTCCCTTCAATATGCTGTAAACTTCACAGTAGAAAGGCCGTGCTAAATGAGAACACATTTTTTTGGATTTGGTGGTAGTCTGTATCTCACACGGTACCTTGCAGCGTTAATTTTTCTGTTTATTTATAAATGGGTGCAGTCTCCAGGGCTCAATCTTGAAACTCAATCTCTTCTCTTTAACAAGGTCTAATATTATTGAGTGACAAGAGAAATAAAGAGCACTTGTGATTGTCTTGCAGTTGGCAAACTCCAGGCTGCAATATGCTTGTTTCTTGAAGCCTGTTGCCATTCAGAATACTAAAATTGAATTTGCAATTACTGACTAAGAAATGCATTCCTGGTATTTTTTAAATCATGCCCTCTTCAGAACAATGAAGCCATTCACTTTTGTTTCATGTTGGACCAGTTTCTGAGGAAACTTCAAGAAATGAGACAGATTTTTCCCTGTTACCAATTGAACTGTGAGTAAGAAAGAGGAAAAGCCTTTACTTTCTTTCAGTGAGATTCCAAATATACCAGCAGCAACTTGCTGTTCTTATGTACTGGATTCTGAAACCTCACCGTGGGGAGAAAGCCAGCTGTCTGGACCAGGATGAGCTTGAAAGAAGCTTGGTTTCCTCAGTTTGTGAAATCATCACTATAGGCCACACTTCACAAAACCCTGCATGAAATCCTATTGCATGCCTGAGGAGGACTATCTAAATCAAATGCTCTCAGCGTCTTTATACCAGGCTGCTTGAATGGCCTTGGGAGGGGAAAAAAATTTGTGGCTTTGTGAAGCATAACTACATGGCAGTTCATTTGAGTTGAAGGGAGCTATTTTAAAATACGTATTACTTCCACTATTCATTTACTTTATTTGCTTACATGTTTGGGAAGGGCATAGAGAAGTTTTTCATTGTTTTCAGTTTTTTGGAAAATCACCTTCTGGTGCTTTGTAGACAACTGATTGCCCACTGATTCCTCCGAGAAACATTCATTAAGATTATCACAGTTTGTTGTTGTTGTTGTTGTTTTTTCCCATTTGCAAGAATAGGAAGCAGTTGATACAGTCACCTTTTAACCAGTTTGGGATCACCCAAGAATGGTCATGGTCACAATTCAGTAATAAAGATGGAATAACTTACCCCTTTCTGAGGATCAGGACAAAGGAGGATTGCCAAAGGAGACAATCTTCAAATAGAGATGCTTCATTTTTGGCTGCCAGCCCTTAAAAGAGGTTGGGGAGGACTGGACCCAGGGTCTGTCCCTGCCAGTTGCACAGGTGAATTGCTTCTACCTGTGCTCCCAGGGTTGGCTACACCACTTCTCCAGGTCCTCCATAACTGGTTCAGGCTGTGACCTAATGGCTCCCATACACTATTCAGGAAAATAAACCTCTTAGCTGAGAAAATAAGAGAAAGCCTCTAGTGACAAGACTTCTGCACTGCAGTGGCAGCTAACCCACTGCTTGTTTGTATGGACACAGAAGAGTGCTCTTTATGCACGGATACCATTAGGTGTGGTAGTAGTAGTTCATAGGTGATTTTTCCTTTTTTCTGAACTATTGTAGTAGGAAGAAAGATGTGGCTGAAATATCTTTATTGCACTCAACATGTATAGCGGATGTCAGATGTGAAAGCTCTTTCATTTTAATGCCAAAAAATAGAGAAATATGCCTTGCTGGGGGTTCCCGCTACAGACAGTGAGATAAGCTTAGCCAGTCTTCTGCCAGGGTGATTACCCAATAATGCTGTTTAACCTGGCAAGTAGCTCAGTACCACACAGTGCTTTGATCATTCCTCTTGCTCCTAATGAGAGTGGGGAGAATCAAATTTTTAAAAAAATAATAATAAAATAAAATAAAAAAAGGATAAGTAGAACTCATGGGTTGAGATAAAAACTATTTGCTAAGACAAAAAAGGAAGAGAGAAATAATAGTAATTATATGTGTATGTACTAAACAGGTGACACACTAGGCAATTGCTCACCACCAACCAGTGTTCAGTCAGTCTGCAAGCAGCTGCAGCATCCCAGGCCAACTCCCCTCAGGTTTATAGTTTGTTTCTATGATGTTGTATGGTGTTTAAAATCCATTTGGCTAGTTGAGGTCAGCTGTCTTGGTGCTATCTTTTCCCAACTCTTTGTACTTCCATTTCCCTGGCTGCTAGGACAGTATGAGAAGCTGAGAAACTGAAATGCCCTTTGCTCTGTACAGCACTGCTCAGCAACAACAAAAACAGTATTATCAATGTTGTTTCCCTCCTAAAGCCAGAATACAGCATCATATCAGGCTCAATGTAGGAAAGGCCTGTTATGTCCCTGCTGAACCCAGGATACTCAATCACAGATGTGGGTAATTTTTGTGATGAATCATTTATTCACTGAATCCTTAATTTTTAGCTGATTAATTCTACTTTTGTTTGTATACCAAGGTGATCAGTTAAGTCCAGCAGTGTCTCTTTGAAACAGTACCACTTTTTGCTATTGTTCATTTGTTTTCAGTTAAGTACATCAGGAGTTTTGCTTGTTTCAACTTCTTGAACTTTCACCCTGCACCTCCTAGCTCTGCTTGGTTCAGGTGGTGTGGTCTGAAGGCTGATGGACTGAATGAACACTTATAAGTTGCTGTTTCATGCTTACTTTGTTGATAACTATAATGGTTCCTTTACCATTTTTTTTTTTTCTTCTGTAATTTTCTTGGTAAGAAGAACATATATGTGTAAAGCTCCTTATTTGCCTTCATGCTTATCTTTCTTTCTTTTTTTTTTTTTTTGTATTTTTATTTATTTATTTGTTTAAGCGTTAGTGTGGCTTCATTTGTTAGTTCACTTTGCAATTTGCAAAGCGTAGTAATTCCCAGAAGGCATCCCAGTTTTCAGTAGTTCAAATTATCAAGATAAGACTGCTGTATTATTTGTTTGTTGAAATATTCAGAGCCAAAACCTACCATTACCTTTACCTAGATGTCTCCAAGGTACTTTATTATTAATCACACAAACAAAACCAGAACAGAAGCAGCCTAATGGCATGGGTTACCAAAGATGTAACTCAACAAAGTTTGCTGGGCCACATCAAGCAAAGTTTAGTAATGGAATAGATCATAATTAAATATTGAAAGAAAACCCCGCATTTAGTGTAATAGCTACTTTACTCAGAGCGAAGATGAACTAATGGGAACACTGCCTAGCAATAGGGCATTTTGTAGTGAATGAGGATATCCTTTGCCCAATTAATATGTAAAAAAAATTATCAGCCTGCTTTATATACATACATGCATATAGTCAAACTTCCCAGAGTTGTTAGAAAACATGTAGTGAGTGTTTCACTTGTGCATGGATACTGTGAAAAAAGTGGTGCTAGTTCAAGTCATTGTGAGAGTTCTTTTCTCTCACACTTTGGGTAGAAGTGCTTTCACTGATGAAATTTCTTAATGTTCTGGAGTATGGTAGTCTGTTTCAAAGGGTGAAAGATAACTTCTATTGCCTGTGTGGATTTTGTATTTCCATTTCAGCTCCTTGCAACTCTTTATTTATTTTTTCTTTAGAGAAGTGTTCTGGAACCTGATTGACATTTCCATAATAATTTCAATCTCTTGAGATAAAGTGTGATAATCTTGTTTCAGATCCCTGTTTGGCAGCTAACCAGTTCTCCAGATGCTTGTTTCTTTGTCTGTGGTGTGTGCAGTACTAAAATACTCCTATCAGACATGCATAGGCAGTCAGTTCTACTGAAAATCTGAATATCTTCTTAGGGTGGACAAAGGAGCACCTCACAGTATAAGGTGAAACTGTTCTTAGTCAGTACTTGGTAGATAATACTGAAATACAGTGCAATCTCATGGACTCTTCTGTATGCCAAATGGACTGAGAAGAAAGTTCAGCAGTGTTTCAGTCTCTTCTAATACAGTGAAGTATCATAACTCTCCATATATATATATATATATATATATTTCAAATTACGATATGTCCAGATGCTACTTCTCTAATCAATTACGTTTCCACCGTGGTAATATGTACCTGCAGTATCTGTGGATCTGAGATTGTGTTTAAGCATTTCTGAGGTATCCAGGTTTTCTGGAGTAGCACTTGGACGTTGAAGGGAAGTTTGCCATTTTATGAACATAAACATTGGCATTGCCATAAAAACTTTTACTCCTCAACAAGTCCAGAAAATAAACTCCAGTCAAAACTGGCAATTTATTTATGAAGAAGAAAAAGTGAGAGGTACAAAGACTATCCTATAGATAATATTGGAAAGTCCCAGAACCAGAGTCAGTCTTCAGTTTGGCCTTGTGTTTCTCACAGTTTTAATGGCAGACTAACTCTTTGTTCTGAAGGGCCCATGTGTAAACATTAATGTTTCTATCCGCTTCTGTTTGCCTGCAGAGACAGCAGACTCTTCTAACCACTCATTATTATGTTGCTTAGTGCAACATAAGCCCTACTCAAACACAAACTGTAGTAATAATGAAGGGGGACAAACCATTTCCTTCTTATTTCTGGTCCTCACAAATCCACACATCAAAAACAATTGTACTACTCATTATCTTTCTATCCAGAAGCAGAAGAAGTTTTCCTAGCCAGTGAAGACAACACATTTTTTTTCTGAGAGGATACCTGATGGGTTACAGTGGGCTAATTTAATAACACCCACCTGAAAGACATTAGTTTCAATCTTAGGTGCATCAGGAGGATGGGTTAATGACAATTTACCATTTATAACTGTATTTACAGTCCCCAGGTAAACATAAGAATTTAAAGCCAGCAAGTAAATGCATCCAGGAAAACAACTTTCCCACACATACCAATAAACAGCAGAAGTTCTAGGTTTCACAGGCAGTTTTGGCTCCCAAGGTATCCATTTTTTTCTACCAATATCTTGAAAGAAAATTACAGCAACATGATTAGTGAATTCATTAGATTCAGATGAGAGAAATATTCTCCTTGCTGTATTTGCAATGTTCTACTTTAGTACCGGGTTGCAAAGCTCTCAACAGCCTCCAATCACCCTGATACCTACCCTGAACTTTGCAACATAAGCTGATAAAAGGTAATTTAGTCTTATCGCTTATGTCTGTAGCATTTTAGAAGAGCTGGCAGCAAAAGCTTGAGTAGAGCTTGCTGATGCAGTTTAGTTCAGCATTCCTGCCTTAGGGATACTTAGGTTAACCCTCTCTCAGTTCTGAGGAAGCTCCATTGCATATCCCCTTGCTGTCCCTAGCTCTTCCCAGTATGTTCCACTATTACTCCTGCTGTCTTGAAAAATCTTTCTAGAAACTGAAGAATAACTTAAAGCTTATTTATTTTTTATTTTTTTATAAAAAAAATGTACAAAAAAATTAATTAGAAAATCTGGTGCTTACAGTCTATTTGTGCAGTACAGTTCTATTACTGGAGGTTGGACCATATCACCCCAGAGATCCCTTTCAACCTCAACCATCCTGTAATTCCATTTTTCTTGAGCTGCATGCTGTACTGTCTGGAAAGGTTAGAGATTCTTGCAGAAGTGGCCTCCATCATGTGAGGTGGCTAGAGGAAAATTATCACCGTGTATAAACTGAGTGAATCCTTTCATTCTTTAAATGAAATTTTCAATTTTACCATCAGCTGTCAAAGATACAGATAAACCAGCCAAGATGCCATTCAGATCTTGCATTATTTTGTCCTCTGAGACCTCTTCTGTAAGAGGAACAATTGATTTATGTTCAAGCGTGGCCAGGCAAACCAATAGCAGTGTGCTTAGAGTTCCCTCCTATGGCTACTCCACAACATCTCTTCAGAAATTAATAAGACCAAATAATCTGTTGTTGCTAGTGGTGATAGAAGGATATTTTTTCTACTATAGGGAGGGAGGTAGTAGTAAATAAAACCAGTACAACATAACTGATAGGGTTATTGATACAGATTTCTAGTTTTTACCAGTCATCCTGGACTAGACTTTGTGAAAGCTGTTTTCTTCTTACTTCTGTAGAAACACTGTCACAAGCACAGCCCCTTTTTATGATAGCGTGGCTGGATAAAATGGCAGATTAAAATCCTCTTGGGTATCCCACATAAAGAGTTGCGGAGACTTGTCATTGCAGTTCCCCTAGGTGTTCAGGGAGCATAGGGATGATGGCACATTGAGAAACCCACCTCTCGTGTATTAATTAGTAGCTGCGCTGAATCAGGAGTATGGGAATCCCTCAGTTTGTGTGGGTCAGCAGGACATGTGGCAGAAGAGAAAGCTTTGCAAAATAATCAATGACTTGACAGAACATCTCTCTTCCATATCAGACTGGGTTAGGTGTGATTTAACAAAGAATGCAAGTACAGGATAATTTGATCAGTGTACTAATGGTTCCACTCATCCACAATAGTAAAATGATACCCAGTTATCTGTATTTTATGTTATACATGAAGTCAGTAGTATTAGTTTAGCTTCTGATGGATTGTATTGAATTGTTCAGGTGATCAAATATCTTTAAAGGAGACCTGTATCTGTCAGGTCGACCAGTTGTTATTGGTCAAAATCCAGATTCACTTTGACATGTGGTATCAGAAATAGTATTTGTATGTAACTCTGCACTTAAACAAACAACAACAACAAAAAACCCAAATCATACAAAGTTAGAAAAGACCTCTAAGACCATCTAGTCCAGCTGTCAACCTGTCACCCCCATGTCCACTAATCCATGAGCTGTTTTGGAAGATGAGATAACATGCTTGTTGTACAGTTTGGAATTGTGAAATAACTGGATAGCTTTCAAGAATACAGAAGAGGTTTCATAAAGAGGTTTTTAAAAACTTCTCTTGTGACTGTGGAAGTCAATTATGGAGTGGGCTATGGAGTGGTGGAGTCACTTGGAGTGGGCTTAGTTCCTTTATATTTGCAAATCTCAGATGCACTTTCAGCACAGAACAGATAGGCAAACAACTCAGTATTTGTCCACAGTACAAAGCAGTGGAGTCAAACCATCACTGTCAGTATTCTACTGTAGGTACTTCAGTACTGTCACACTTAACTCTTTTTTTGCTCAAAGGCAATGAACTCAACAGCCTGCAGTGTTTTAGAGAATGAAATCAATTTGTAAAACTTGCTGTGAAAGTACTTATCAGAATTTCAAAAAATGTTTACTGCTTTGACTTCAGTAGAGCTTACTTACTGTCTCAACCAGGAAGGGAGAGCATCTATTTCTCTGTAAAGTGCTTACTGTTTCAAAGAAGTGTTATAGCCCTGATGCAGTGCAAATGTGTTTTGCTTTTTGATGTCTCAAGCTCGGACCTGATCCTGCAGCATTTATTTACGTGGTTATTGCATTTCAAAAGATTAATTCTCCTTAATTAACTTGGACTACACAAGAAGAGTGGTAATTAGGGGTAATTGTGACAGGACAGACTCCCTGACACCACCTTCTGGGAGGGGGTTAGAAAGCTCCCAAAAAGAGAAAGAAAAACCCAGTTACCAGATGGTTGTACTGAGAATGTCAGCAGGAGTCAGCCTGGAGAGGGGAAGAATTTTGTCAAGGGAAGTCTTACACCTGTGGTTAACCTGGAAGTTATATCTCTTACTTGGAAGAATGCTCCACTGTTGCCTTAGAGAATCAAATCTGTTGACAATGACCACGTTGCATATGCAGGCTGTGTGGCATATTAGGTGCTAGACCTACTTTGCACTTGCTTTCTGAAGAGGGAGAATGATGACACTCAGATGATGTGGACAATGACTGACTGGGGGCCAGTGGCCTGCAAGGCACAGGAAGGGTTATCAAGATGCTGCTGGGCTGCCACAAAAGGTAAACTTCCTAGCGGCAGGCTTCTGTATTTTTAAATAATGCTATTTTTCTAAAAAATAGTATTTTACTAGTTCTTTTATTCTATCATTTGTTTCTTCTGTGTTTCATGTGTTGAAGCTGATAAAAACTGATGTTTATGAATTAATTTTTTTATGATCAGATTTCCTCATGTTTTGCTAAGTATTCCTTAAAGAAAATTAGTCTTGGAATACTGTGTATCTTTTATTGTCATTCTTTCCTCAGAGAGGAGCCTCTGAATGAAAACACTTTGCTTTTTGAGAGCTGATCATCTTCTGTGACTAATTACCTGTTGTTCACAGCAACAAATGTAGTTCTAGTAAAATTATTGTCATTACAGAGAAGTATGACTTCATTTGAGTAATCAGCAGTGGAAGAAACATAAAATTCTGAGAAGCAATGATGTTACTTTTTATATCAGTATGTCAAAATGGGAGAAAGATTAAATATAGGGCATTTGGCACAATTCCTTTTAAGTGGAACAATTTTCAAAATTTTCTGTGTGCGTACAGCTGCTCCAGAACAGGTGTGCTCATTTCATGAAAGCTTTATTGAATTTGAGTCAGATTTTAACAAATTTGATGTCTGTCTGCTCTTGAGAGCTCCCCCAAAGTAGATTTTGTTCCTTTAAGTCATGACTTTATTTCCCAAGGAATCCTTAATCAATGTTTCACTTTGAATTTCTTGAATAATTCCCTTGCAGCTTGCTGTAGCGAACCTTGGAGGAATAAATCTGTAATGCATAAATGTTCTACTAATTCAAATTTTTGTATCGTGTAATTAGATGGAAAAATAATAAGCGGGTGAGATTAAGAAACAACTTAATGGCTATGTGGTATTTCTACAGTGAGCAGAAATAAATAGGAATATCATGCTAGTTCTGTAATCTCCCATCTGGTGGTCTACCTGTGCTCAGTGCTGTGTACTGATCAGTGCGTTCCTTTGCCTGATACTGAAATGATCCCTTTGTCTCCTTTCATCTCTGACTTTAATTTATTTATTTTTTTCTTTTGGTATTATCAATTCCAGCACTTTATCAGAGTATCACAGTATCATAGTATCGTGCGAGTTGGAAGGGACCTTAGAGATCATCGAGTCCAACTTCCGGGATTCGAGCCCTTCTATGTAGCAGAGCAGCATTTCTGCCACTTGCGCCACAGGGGGGATTCGAACCGCAGGCCTCTGGTGTTGCAAGCAGCAATTCTACCACTGTGCCACCGGAGGCACATGATATATACATATATATATATATAGTATTTTTTGATCAGTGCTGTCTACTTTCTCTAATATGCAAAGCACTGACACCACATCACTGCCATCCCCTCATTTCCTCAGTTTGTTCAGACATTGCCTTCTACAGCTCTGCCTTCTTGCCATGTGTGGCACTGACCTCCTCACCCCTCCCACAGTCTCAACATGGATATTTTGGCAATGGAAACTACCTCTGCAACAGTTTGTCTTTAAACTCTTCCAGACCTCCACTGCTTCATGATATCTGCAAATGCCTCTTTGCCTTTTGTCCATTTGCTTTCTTTTCATCTCCCCAGTAGTGACTGTTGAGCTGTGATGTGCCTCTCAAAATTAATGTGAGCACTGAGAGGAAAGGGAGGTACACTTTTTCAGTTCCTACATACCAAATCCATTGTGGAAAGCACATTTTCCTTGGGCAGGAATGCTACTTGCTTCTCCTTGCTGCTTTCTTCCACACTGACATGTATATTTTCACAATTTATATGGGTCACTCCAGTTTATTTAACTTGTAAAGCAGCTTGCGGAATGTGGCAATATTAAATGACGGGACAGATAACTACAGTGACCCGGACAGATTGCATATGTATTTAGGCACAATATATCAGACTATTTAGTGTTCCTAAAAAGGAAAGGTAGTGTTTTGGTCCTAGAGACAAGTCTTCAATTCAGAATAATCATCACTGTAGTTTGTATTAACCTAAGCTGTTGAAAGCTGCCTGAACAGAGAAGAAATTGCAGTTACATCCTCCTTGACCTGGTTGAGGTATGATGATATTGTGAGGAAGTTTCTCTAAATATCTTCAGCAGGCTAACATCAGGCTTCTGCATTTAGACGTGCACTTAAGCACCAAACAGTGCCTCTAGAAGCTGCTGGCTATGCTCTATCAATAAAAATTCTGAAGGGCTTTGGTTCTAATGTGATGTGTTGAGTTGTTCCCACTCTGCATATTTCCACACAAATTGCTGGATGAGCCTGCGAACCAGTAGAGGTGTGTGTTAATCTGCAGGTAGAACTGACACAAATATGAGAAGTCAAGAAAGCATGGGAGATTTCCCAGTATGATCTTTTTAAATATATGAAATGCATAGTAAATTTGATGAGTAAAACTCTAGTCCAATGGAGAGGCTAAAATCCATATGAGGCATCAAGGTAATTTTAACTGGCAGGAAAAGAATTTGATCACAGTGACATGCCTGCCATATGACAGCACTTAAACAGTTTCTGTCAATCAGATGCTATGTGTCAGTACTATTATTTATTCTTTTAGGGCACATATCTATTTACATCACTGTCATCTGAAGGAGGGAACAGCATTACTGAAAATAAAAGCCAGTGCTGGTAACCAAGTGAAAGAGAAACCAAAGATATTCATCACTGTAGCATATGCATGTTATGGCAGGGATTTCTGATATTATTTATAGGAGAAGCCATTTTAGGGAAAAAATAAAAAAAATAAAATAAAAAAAATCCTGAATGTAGGTTTTAAATTTTGGATCGGAAACAGCAAGGAACAGAAGAGACAGATGTGCATTATTAGGTCTTGAGGCATGACTACTTCAGCTTACGTAGGTTTGTGTCCTCATCTGTGGAGACATCATTCTGAGACATTTGCTTTATTCTCAACTGCAGCCCCAATCCAGCAAAAGATTTAAACATACGCATGATTTTAAGAATGTATTGTTAAGGGATTAGAAAGCAATTACAGCTTGTCAAACCTTCTCAGACATCAAATCCCTTCTCTGCATCACAGTCCTCTGAGAATAGCTGCATCAAAACAGGATAAAACTTCAGAACCACTGGATCCCAGTTTTTCTGCCAAGGTGGGACTTTCATGGGCACTCTTCCCTATCCTTCACATATCCTATTTTCCTTGCTAAGGAAAGGACATCTGTACGTGTAAGGCAGAGTGTAACAGAGTTTGAGGAATCAGGTTGCTAAGGTGTTGAGTAGTACATCGGGAGGATGGCACAGAGCAAAACTTGTTAAAAGAGAAATTGTATCCAAAAACATACTTCCTCATTTTTTTCCTTCTCCTCAAGACACACAAAAATGACATTTACATATGATGAGGAGTATTGAACTGTGTATTTTGAAAGAAGTTATTAGATGAAAATGTATGCATTTTCTCCGTCCTCAGAGCAGTGGAGGCAGGTTAGCAACTTGTTAGAGATCTTTTCCACCTCCTAATCTTTTGGGAGATGATTACTTAAGTCAGTAACACTTAATTCACATACCCAGAGCATAAATATATACCTTTTCTCCCTGTTTACAGCATGCTTTGTAAAAAAAAAAAAAAAAAAAAAAAAAAATTGAAAAAACCACACAACTCTGTGAAAGCCAGTTGCTGTATTCTTTAGTAGTGTATTACTGTACAACTTTTTTCTTTTGAAAATAGGGTGCTGGGGGCATACAACAACCTATGGAACAAGCTGTTTGAAGGTGTGCTTGACACTCCCAAACGGCTTTATTTATCACTCTTTATGGTGTCACTCAGAGGCATCAGAAATGCAAGCCTTCATCCAAATATTATTTAGATAGCTAAAATTGCATACCAGTGGGCCACCAAATAGATACAGAACACTGTGGCCTCATTTATTAATTTCTGGTGTAAAATAATACAGCAAATGAGCTGCAAAACCTTTACTGAGCAACCAACTGAATCATAGGAACAAAGCTGTTTGCAGCAAATGAGGAAAGGTCGTTTGACTCACTCAAGCTCATTAGTCTTATTTAATATTGCCCTTATCCAGTACCAATTGATAGTTGCACAGCCTTACCTTCAATGCTTCATCCCCAAGGCCATGCCTTACAACTCAGTTTATCCTAATAAAGTTCCTTCGGAAAGCAACAACAAAAGAATGAGAGATCTTTATTTGAAATAATTTTCTTTTTCTCAGATACGTTCTCTTCAAGTTTGCGCACTTGGTTTGGTTGGGGTGAAATTGGTGACCTTAAGCTATTTATTATTGTTCTAAGACTTTTTAAAAGGTATTAAGCTAGAAAAGTGCAGTGAGAAGCACAGATATAGAAAACAGGTAACGGTAATGGGTTGATCTACTGAGGACTAATTGTATCATTTTGGAAGTCTTAAAAGTGTTAAAAACTTTATGTATTCTTGAGAGGAATGTCAACAAGCAGCTGACTATTTGGTTGGAAAGGAAATCTGAGAGTTTTCTACTTGGATTGGTGAAGTGTTCCTTCCCTGATCTGAGCAGCATTTGGTGTGCAGAATTGACTCCCACTGTGCTGGGAGCAGAGAAAAGCAGAAGAGTGAAGCAGGAGCTTTCAGTCCCTTGGAGGCAGGACAGCCATGGGGTTGCTACTGCAGGAAACTGGGATTTTACAGAGTATTTTGTGTTGGTCCAGCCAGAGGGAGATGTAGGCTGGAATGAGAAATGATGGGGACAGTCTCATTCAGAGTGTATGCAGTGAACCAAATTGCTCTGCTGTTGTCAGTGACAAAACATTCTCCAATGTCAAAGGGAGCAGAGATAGACAAGGACAATGTGCTACTGAACACAGCTATCTTGCTACCTCGTCTCAGCTCACTCATTGCTTGAAAGCAGTAGCTTGTGGTAAGTGATTCCAGCAGAAACTAAGAGGTGAGACCACCAACTAAATCACACAGTAGCATGAAAATAATGAATTACAAAGTGGAAAAAAAAAAGAAAAAAAGTTTTCAGTAACTCCTGTGGGTAACAGACTCACCTTTCAACAATAAGGTCAGTGCACTTGGCCCTCTTGCCAGGAAGGACTCACTACTGACTCCTTGGCCATTTGTTGAAAATCACATTTTTTATATGGTTGGAATGTGCTGAACTTTAGAACTCAGCAATAAGTTTATTGTAGGGTGCATGCACTGTGCTACTTTGTTTATTTCATCATGTGACTAAACCATAGGTCTTGACTTTCATGCGCTGGCAACCTGAATCCTTACCAACAGTCTACCAATGCAAAATGTTCAGGCCAAAATTTCCAAATGTAGTTGTCTGAACTAAAGCAGTAAGAGAGGACAGAATGCCTAAGCACCTTCTAATTCATTTCTAGTTTCTACTGGCTAGCAGTAAAGGGTCAGAAACAGTCAGAAGCAGAGATGGAAAGAGGAATTACGTCATTGGAAGAGAATGGCTGTGCTGGATTGAACCAAAGGTTCGTCAAGTCCTTATCCTGTCTTTAGTACAGAAAGAGTGTTTGCAGAAGAATAAGAGGTCAAGCAAAGATACTTCTTTCTAATCAGCTCCTAGCCTTCATCTACTGTTGGCTCAGGGAATTTCCCAAGAGAAATCCCATTCTCTTCATTTTTTGTCCAGTCTATTTAGGTTGTAAGCCCTGAGACTGCATTTTCTAACTATTCAGTTACCAGTGTTGCGGTGTCACATGTGGGCACCCCAGGAATATGCATGGGATATGTCTGGGCATGTGGGTCTGTTTGTATAAAAATGCACTGGGAAAATTATTTCACATTTCTTGAGATGAAACCTGAAAAACTTAACTGAGCCAATAGAACAAAATGATAGAAAGCTTGTTCTGGCTCAGACTGATTTTTCTTTCATTCTTTCTTTCTTTTTTTCTCCCTGAAAACCAATAACAAAGGATCTCCACCTTAAGTCTCCCTTTTCCTTTATAAAATATCAATAATAGTTCATCTCATTTGCTTGGTTATGGTTGTTTCTTTGTTCTTTTCCTCCTGTGTCTTTAGGGAACTCATTTGCTGTGCAGTTGGTAAGAGGTAGAAAAGAACTTGGTTTAAAAAAAAAAAAAAAAGAAAAAGAAGAATGAATTCTGTCTTCAATATATTACTGATCTTCACAGAGAGAGAAGTCTAAGGAGAGCTGTCATGTTACATAACAAATATTTCTTTACTTCTTTGTCCGTAAGTAGTTTTATTTGTCTGCGTGCTATTTCAGGCTTTTCCTCTTTTTGCCTAATCTCTTTCTAATTTTCAGCTTTTTGTCATGCTGAAAATTATTCTCTGGCCATGAGCTGATCCCAGCATAGGCCTCCATTGCAGGGCTGCTCAGGATGGTCTTGGAAAAATGATCCTCCTACAACTCTCCTGCTGCTTTCCTGATGATCTGTAGGGGCAGGCAGAGAGAATATGTGCTCCCCAAGTACATTGCTCTCTTTTCTTGTCTGTTCTCTGTTGTCTGTCCTTCATGTTCTGTTGTGCTCTGTGCCTTAAAATAGCCACACCCTGACCCTCCTCATAATCATCAGAGATCAAGGATATCTCTCCAAGAGGACAATGTCTGCACTCTCACTGCATCCTTCCAGTCAAAAGCCCCATCTGAGTGTGCATGTACATGTAGAGCCATGTAAGAGGAGTTATTTGAGACCTGGCAGCACTTAGAGCAACACACAGAGAAAGTGAAAGAAACATATGTGATTAAGTCAGGTGGCTTTTTAAGATGCACTGGAATATTAAAGTAATTAATAAAAAATATGATAAAAGAGGATACCTCTAGTAGTCCTGTCACAGGGTTAGTACATGTTTCGGTAGACAAAGGGTTACGTGACAGAAATATGTGAACATTAATACTGAATTTTGAATGTCTTGGTATTTGAAATCCAAATGTCAGAGTTTAGAGAAAACATTTTTCTATTGACGTAGGCATTGACTGGACATCCGCAAGCCAAACATCTCCCTTCATAAAATAAACATTTTGTAGCAGTCACTTTAGACAAAGGTGAAGAGAATGGCACTGGTTTGAGTGGTTGCTATTGAGGATTTCTGTGTTTTTAAGAGGTAGTTTTTATGAGTATTTGGTTAACTTTATAGAAAGGATTGTTTAAGGAACAAAAACATACCCTAGAGGTAAGAGTGGTTACAGGTGGCAAATGAATCATGATAATGTAAGTCAATGTGAATAAAAGTGGAGAGCCCGTGAGGTACAATATAAAAAACTCTATAAATGTAGCTTTAAAATCAGAGCTGTCACAGCCAAGTCTTATATTCATTGTTGAAACCCACTGGCAATGACTTCTTTTAATTTTGTTCTGTTTGCTTTCCACTTCAGCAGTTTTAGTTTCTTTCTAGTGACTGCCATAAGAGGCTATACAAAACTTTCTTGGAAGCCAAACCTTGGGTCTCTGCATGCCAGAGTGTAGTAAGTACATGCACAAATCTTATTATAATAAGAAGATTTGCACATGTATCTCTTTCAGATTGCTTGGAAAAGGTGCTGTTCTGTCTCCTCTAACAAGTTCTCAGGTTCTTGACTCCAGAACATTAAGAGGAAAAACTTATTTTGCTTGTATTTCACCATAAAACCTAATATGACTCTAATCCAAGGAGTGAATAAATATTGCCCCTTTGCTACTGCTTTATACAATGAAATAGTACACTATTTTTTATTTCTTGGCCTTCTGAGTTATGTTTGCTTAGAGATGTCTCTTGCCCTGTGTGGGTATGTATTGAGAAAAAGAAGTTTCCTATTCACCTCTGCATACCTCTTGTGATGATGTAAATGGCTAAAGAACAGCCTGCTCTACAAGAAGTGTCTAGAGGAGCAAGTTGTGATATCCAAAGGAGGTCACTGTGACTCTCACTGTATCTTGTGGCTGTGGATTGAGGAGTTCAGGGGACTGATGGGGGAGTAGCTTGTCTGTTTCCTCTGAGATTGCGGGTGGAAACAAGTCAGTGGATTGTATCAGGCATAGGGGAGAAAGCAATAAAGGAAATTAGAGAGATTCCTGAGAAAAACCCTCAACATTGAGTAACAATCACTCTTTGGGAAACCAAAGAAAAGTACAGATGTCAAGCAGGATAGCAGTAGTAAAGACAAATTATCAGTCCGGAAATAATGACATTTCATTACTGAAGTTATAATTCAGCCTCACTTTTTCAGTTGCAACGCGTTTCAGCTAGCCACATTAACAACTCATGATGATCTGTACTGTCTTGCTGCTAAATCCCAATGCATGCCCTGCTCATTTACAGAAGAAAAGAAGCCTCTGAGCCTTTAAGCTATGTAAAAATGCCATGAAAATTACCAAGAATGTGGAATTATGTGCTTTACTGGTGGCACTCCTAGAAATGAGTAAAGTTACTATGTAATGAGTTCAATTTCCTGGCTGGACCAAGTATGCACTGTGGTGGCCCTGCTCACATACTGGCTAAGTATGCTTAGGGAGCTGAATCTTTGGGTCCCCCATGGTGACATTAGAAGAAGGCCTAGCGATGTAAGAAGTCATTTATTTATTTATTTATTTATTTGCTTGAATTGAAATAACCATGATGTGAATGGCAAAAGTGGCTCCAGAGGCTGAAGTTTTGCTCTGATGTATTAATAAACATTAACACTGATTTCTTTCAAAGTTAGTTGTGAGCAAAAAATAATCTTTGTTCCCACAAACTAGCTTTTCTTAAAGGATGTGATCATAGAAGTAGATAAAGTGCTGCAGAAGCCATTCTGGAAATGAATTATATTATAAATTAAAGTGAGTAAAAAGACATACAGCCTGTGTTTCCTGCTATAAAAGGGACACTTTCAGCATGTCATGTACTTTCCTGGAAAAATTTAATGAAGTTTCAAGGATGATTTACAGGTTTAGAAAATTACTTGCAACAGGTTTCTTCCTTTCTTTAAATATTTGTAAGCTATTGTAGAAGGTACAGCCAATTAAGGCTTTGTTTCTCACGTTAAGCACTGTTGCTATGGAAATTATGTGGCATAGGAATAACTGTAACCGGTTGCTGCTGCAAATAAGGGTTTTGGAAAACAATTTAAGGAGTAAAATGTACCCTTTTTTTTCCCAAGGGGGTAAGAAGATAATAAATTGGTTATCACCGTATCTTCAGAAGGATGTAAACAAGCTATAAAAATAATAACAGACTGAGATTTGGTGTGAAATAGCCTCTCTTTATAAACTTGGAAAAGAACTAACAGCTTCACAGCTACTGTGAATACGGAGAAAGTGTGTTCTGTTTTAGGCAACTTTTTGTACTTGATATAAAACAAAAATTGTTACTGAGACAACAGTTAGACTACTGCAGCACAATTGGACAACAGTGACTTTTGTAGCTCTCACAGTAAGTGTAATATTTAAATGCCATCACTACAACATGTATGTTTTAAAGAGGAAAAAAAGTGTTAATATTGTTTAAACGTTGTCCTCACTAAAATATGTATTCAGCTGCTGTATTTTATAAGCACAGAAAGCAAAATATAAAACTGCATTTACTGCAAAAAGCCACTGTGCTGAAGGAAGATTAATGCCTGAAGTAAGTCTGTCCTTGTCTGATCTGACAAATATATGTGGCAGAAACTCCTTGTCCTTGCAGCACTTGTTTTGGGTGCTTCTTTGGTCTATTCAGAATTGAAAGCCTAGCCAGAGCTTGCTTACCACAATCAGTCAGATGACAGCCATGCACATAGAACAGGTTTTTGAGGGGCTTTATGGTGAATGAATCTTTTCCTTCAATGGGAAAACGATAGCTGGTGACATTAATAGTGGAACTGGGCCAAAGACGAGAATTTATGAGCCACTCCTGCTCATCGTGTTCATCTGCTGATAATTAAGTGAGCGTGTCTGACCTCAGCCTCGGGGAAGGGCATGCCTGGCTGGCAACTACCCCCAGCCCTCTGCTGCTCATGCTGAATCCAACAGAAGATATAATAGAGCATTAGTGCCTCAGGCACTTCCTTGTCCCACCCACAAAATTTTGGCAGTGCACTCATTATAAGCCATCAATTAAAACTGTCTTGTTCGGCTGATAGATAACTCACCTCGGCAGCCGCAGAGCCTGCAGCCATCAGAGCCTCTGGTCTCCCTGTTTGTATCAGCTCCTCTGGACTGCTGTCAAGTTCATTTAGTCATACTGCTTTAAATTACTCTGCTTCTTTCCTTTTCTCCTACAGTTGTGCTACCTCACCTCTTTAGAAATGGAAAAGGGAGGGGAAAAAATAAAGTTAATCACAGGTGTGACATGAAAGACATGGTTATGTCCCCTCTAGTTCTTGGTGAAATTTTCACTGTTTTATGTTCTTATAAATATACTCATAGCCTGGTGAAGGTCTTTGTTGTTTTCATTCTTATCAAAGTCACACCCAAAACTTCCAGTGATGCACAGTGCAAATCTGCAACACTGTTTTAATTCTCCTTCCCAGCCAGTTTGCTCCCCACATCTTCTTTATACCTCTCTAGGAGATGGTTAATACTGACTGAATGAGTTCAAATGGGAGGATTTGTTACAAGGTACAAACTGTCCAGAACAGTGACTGCTCACATTCAGAAGCCCAATATGTGCATGCATATTTCCTACCTTTACCCTGCTGCCGATGAATTCTCTATTGGATGAGCTTGTTTACTAGCCTGCCTTTTACACACCTGCAATACAGCAGTGATAAGTCTGACTAGTTGAGTTTGCTTCTTGCAAAAACTGTTTGAAAAAATGCTTTGAGAAGACTTGGTGAGGAATTAAATTCCTGTTTTAAAATTCAGTTTTTGTAAAGATATTGAAAACAACTTTGTCAAAAACAAACAAACAAACAAACAAACAAAACAACAAAAAAACAAAAAAACAAAAAAACAAAAAACAAAAAACAAAAAACACCAACTGTGTGCCTCCGGTGGCGCAGTGGTAGAATTGCTGCTTGCAACACCAGAGGCCCGGGGTTTGAATCCCCCCTGTGGCACAAGTGGCAGAAATGCTGCTCTGCTACACAGAAGGGCTCGAATCCCGGGAGTTGGACTCGATGATCTCTAAGGTCCCTTCCAACTCGCACAATACTATCATACTATGATGATATGATACAAACAAAAAAACATTGGAATTCCATTGGTGGAAAAGCCTTTTAAAATTGATATAATTATTTATTGTGGACAAAGAAGAGGGCAAACTACATTAGAAACTGATTTATTGTGTTCTGCAGCCATCTTAAGCTACTAGACCTTGTCTATAAATACAGTGTTGGATCTGCATTGGAGATTCAGTGGTTGGCAATAGGAATAAGGTATATTGGCTGAATAACAAAGGAACAACCTCGGTTAATGACAAGAAAAGACTGTGGAATTATAATGGAATGATTCCCTTGAACACCTCTATCAGCTGGATTTGCAAACTGAATGAGGTATTAAAACATAACAAAAGTTATTCCTGATGGGATTCCCTTCGAGACTTTTCCAGCATGCTAAGACAGAAAATCTGTGTTTGTATATAGCTTTTTAGATTATAGTTCCCTTTAATACTATACACAGTGTCAAAATGTATTAAACAGGCACTATGCCCTCTGGGTTTTCTTGGCAATTATGCATGAGTACCACCGATGTGTATTGCAATTTGTGCTTCCCTATAAGAACCCAGTGGTGAAAGGATCCTGCAGGTAACATTTTTTAATGGAAATCAAGGAAGACAAGCATACCAGATATACAGGAAACTTTGCTTTTTACAGCATGCCTCCTGTTTTACTTGCATTCTTACCAGTCACCATTAAATTTCTGTCATCAGTACTACTGTAGAATTTGTTAATGGTAGTAGGAGATGGGTTATGGGAAGTCTAAAGAACATATAAGCAAAGTTCATACAGTTAGTTGTGTATTCATATGTTTTATCTTATCTAGAGAACTATTAATACAAAATGATTGAAGATGCCTCTCAAGAATGAATTGACATGTTGGATGGATTAATACAAGGCTGTAAGCTCAAAGTTAAGTTCTCCAGTTAGATACAAAGGTGTAAAAGCAATGGAATAGGGGCTGAAGAGAGTAGGATGAAGCAGAATTATTACTTTCCAAGCCAAGGCACTTCTTCAGAAAATGAGCATCCGGAAGGTATGACTTCAGCTTGCTCAGGAAAAGCTGATAATTGCAAAAGGAGACTGGGGAGTAAGAGAGAGATCTAATTAATAGTTCAGCCTTTGATTTGTCTCGTGTAAATCAAGTTTTTTTGGCTGCATCACAAACCTAACAATGTTTTTCTGCTGAACTGGTTTCAATAGAATCTTATAAATGAAAATGAATTTGAGATGCAAATCAGTGCAAAGCCTGAATGCATGGTATCTTTGAATGTTGTCTATTCATGAAATGCCAAGCTTTTGAGGAAGATTGTTAGAAATGAATAGATGCCTCAAACTGGGGAGTCTTAAGGTTTTTTTTTTTTGTTTGTTTGTTTGTTTGTTTTTTTTTTTTGTTTTTTTCCCCTTACACTGAGGAATCATGGTTATATCCTAGATATCCTGTTCTGAACTTAAGAATGAAACCAGACAGATGGAGAAACAAGAGCTACAGTAACAGTCATGTTAATATTGGAAAAGGCTAGGTGGTGCCACTGCAGGTAGCTTTATTAGATTTATTTATTTGACTTTATGAATGAGGAAAGACCTCCAAAGACTCTTGGACTTTGCTGTTGCTCAGATCTTTCTGCTATCTACATATCTCAGCCTCTGTTTTGAGTTATTCCAAAAGAATTAGGCTCTGAACAGTTGAACAGTTGAGTGGTTTGCATCAACATCTCATGGAAGCAGCAAAAAGTTACATCTAAAACATGAAGCTAATACCCCACTATGTTCTTAAAACAATACGCTCCTAGCCTTGAGGAAGGTATCTTGTGTTATTCTTTATACTGTAAGGTTCTAAGTTTGCAAAGAAGGTTGAAAAGAACTCTTCTAAACAAAATGAAGTTCTTGAGATTCAACTTTGGTCTGTGTCTCCTTGGCTACTCGTTAGATCAATTTAACACCTTATTGCAATATATCACTGCAGGGAGTACAAACAAACAAGTACTGTGATCCACAGATTGCAAATAATCAACTGTGTGTATCTAGTTAGTTAAATGACTCATATGGGATATCCAGAAACAAGTATTTGATTTGCTGCTTAAGTTATATTTTTCTCTTGTGCAAACTGTAATTAACTATAGACTGTGTTTAATAATGGTAAATATTTTTCTCACAGTACCACTGTTGTATTTATATTACTCATGTTTACTTGTGATTACTTATTGTAACTAAAAATGATTACCTCAGAAGTCAGAAAGAAATACCATTTTAAGTCGGTAAATCCTTATTGATATCACTGTGGGCAAATCTTTGTTGATAACACTGTATTTAATAATGCATCTTTTACTCTTGAAAGATATAGGAAGTTTCAAACCATCGCTTATGCTGGACATTCTTAACTGACTACAAGCTTACTAACTTTCTGATAAAAGTGAACTTTAATGTGGGATTCAAATGTAGGAGAAGTTCTCCTCCTTTAGAATTAACCTTGAAATAGTGAGAATAGAGCAGGTAGTGAAGGTGAAAGACGAACTAACTGAGTGATGTTGAATAGGAAGATGAGAAATAATTTGACTTATACGTAGGTCTACTTGGCAGTATCTGTAACTTTGGGCTTGTAAAATCACATACCATTCACTTAGGATGAAAAACAGTCAGTGATGCTGAATTCAAGGGCCCAATTCAGGACATGATTTAAAGCATTCAAAGAAATAGGAAGGATTAAACTAATTGGTGGTCTGGTGGTTGACCCATGGTGATTGATACTTCACTACTTAGTCCGACATTCTAAAGGGAAAATGGGGAAGCACTTACATCGTTCTTCTTCCTTTCTCTTCTTAGTAACCACCTTCCCTTCTCCCAGAAACTTGCTTGCTAGTTCTTGTTGTATTTGATGAAGTAGCTGGATGTTTTATTCCACTGGATGGTGGAGATATTCTTAGTGTCTGGTCTAAGGCTGCAGTTTGCACTACAATCATGCAGTTTGCAATGTACCATCAAACACTGGAGCATTCACACACAATTTTCTGTGTTTCTAAACCATACAAAAGCTGTAATCAGGCTGAATGTCTTGTTGGATCCCAGAGAATCCACTTGCTGTTCAGAATATTTTTCTCTATTAAAGAAGGAGTGAGATGATACTAGGACCTCAAAAAATAAATACATTTAAAAACAAACAAACAAACAAAAAGCTACAAGGGCATAAAATAAAAGGGATTTTTCAATGTTTTTCTACACTGTGAACAACCACGATCCTCTTCTGCAGTTTGCCATGAAGAGGGGTATGAGTCTTAAAACAGTATCAGGACAACACAGAATGTCACTTTTTTATTCCTATGGTTTCAGTGCTAACACAGCTTATTCATTAAAACTATGCTCCATCAAATTTAGTAGTGTCTTTGGGGGAGGGGTATGTTTTAGCTATTCTCATCTCTTAGCAAGAGTCTAGTGGAAATGCAAATTTATGTTTAAAGTGAATTTTAGATAACACTGGAAAAAACATGCCTTATTAATAAATTCCTTAAATACAACACATATAGTATTTATGATATTGCTTCAGGTAGAAACTTAACAAAAGTGACTGTTTTAAAATATGGTGTGCCATGTGCCAGCTCCTTTGAGTAATTGGATTATGTTTCTTGAGCCACAGAAACATAGATCTTGTCAAAGTGTATTACATCCATGATCCATCTAATCCACCAGCCCTTTTCTGAGGGGCCAGTGCCAGATGCTATGGAGCATGGCACAGCAACCTCATGCTAGACAGATGCAGTCCTGTCTGGCACCATGCAGATCTCCTTTCAACTCCTAATGAGTGACTTTTTTTTTTGGCTAACATCAATCTTCTTTAATACCATGGGAACAACTCTGTGGCAGTGGAACAAGAAGTATTGGTGAATTTAAAAAGAATTTTATCCACAAAGGGAAAAAGAACAAGAGGAAGAAAAGAAGAAAAAGAACACTTAAATATGTCAATGAACTTTTCATTCAGATCTTCTGACATAAAAATACTTTTACGTGTTATCCTCTGGATTTCCACTGCCAGAAGTTCTCCAAACACAGCCCCTGAGATCAAACGGAAATGTGTGTAGTTAAGTGTTGATTAAAGCATCTTGATGAATTTTTTTATCCCTTACCAGGATCTTTTTGGATGAAATGCTGACTCAGTGTTAACTCTAAATAAAAATCAAGAGCTGGTAAACGTGGAAAAAGAGCAAAGAGTGTACAGAGGATAAGTGAAATTGGGAAGAAGTTTTTGTGAATGGAAAAGTCGCATTTCCTTTAGAAGCCAGACCTGGAACTTTTAATAAAATGTTAGGATGTTTTTTATGAAGATTTCATATGACACATTTTATAGAACAGCTATGTCATAAAAACTGAAAAAAAAAATATACTGACGATGGTTGGGCAAGTTCACTACACCCATGGTGGTATAACTAAAAGGTTTTTCATATAAACTTGTCAATCAAAAACTTATTCTGTTTCTTTCTGTAGAGAGCATCTTCGTCTGTCTAAACTTAACATTACTTTTCAGCTACTGCACTGATTCGTGGGCTTCACAGATCTCTGAAGATGGATGTAATACGATTCTACAGATACTGCTTCTCTTATTGGTTTTACTTGCTGTGCTCCATCTTATAGCTTTTCATCCCCTTCCCTCAGGCCACATGTACATTGTACGTGGAGGAAGAGTACTCTAACACTTTTAAACCTGGAATGATTCACCTTGCTGCTCATGTTAGCTACTTTAAGAGATCTGGATTTCATTAGTCAAGCCAGTCAAAAAAAACTAACCAATTTAAAACCAGTCAGTGAAACTGACTGATTTGATGTTGATTCACACTACCTATTCCTAACAGCTAGATCTTTCATCACTACTGTTGTTTGTGTAAGTATTGCAAACGAAGAATCTTCCACTATTTCAGGGAAAGTATCTTAGTTATTAGAATGAATCTAGAAGTGCTACAGATATTTAACATATAACTATCTTTTTCAGTTTTCTTTATGTAGAAACAGATATGAGAATGCAAATGAAACTACAGATGTGTTATAAAATTCCATACAACTACAGTGAGAAAAAGAACTGACTAATGGATAAGTTATTTTTGTTCAAATTTAAAGTGCTGCTGCTAATTAAAAATAGCTATCTTGTTATTATTATTATTCTTTTTTACTTCCTTCCTTGTGTAAATAGTGGGGAAAATCATCAAGTACACCCAAGAACAAAAAAAAGGAAGTAAATTCACGTTTGAATAAGATAACTTACTTCCCTTTTGTTCAGACTGAGAAAGCCAATAGGCAATTTTATCTGTTTTTAAAATTTCCATGAATATTAAACAGAAAATTTAAACATAAAATTCAAAGATAAAGCAAAAATTCAAACATAAAACATCATCAACAAAAAAGCTTTATACCACAATCCAGATCTGATTGATCATGGTTGTAGAAAGATACAGCAGCAATTTTTCAGGCAACTTACAAAGTGTCCTAAGGAGTTAGTGCATGATCAATATCTTAAGTGTTATGCCACATGTAGGAAGAAAAACAAAAAAGAAAATGGTCATAATGACAACTGTCAGGAAGTTACGGAGTGGGACTTTAAGCTTGAACCTTGCTTGTTGTAGAATCATAGATGTATAGAATCACCAAGGCTGGAAAAGACCTCTAAGATCATCAATACAACTGCCCACCTACCAACAATGTTTCCCCACTAAACCAGTTCCCTCAGTACAACACCTAAATGTTTCTTGAACACTTCCAGGAACAGTGATTTAACCATCTCACTAGGCAGCCCATTCCAGTACCTGACTAGGAGATCTGGTCTGTAAGGATGTATTACATGCTGGGCCATAGGCAGATTATATAAATAAACCTTTTTGCTTACTTTTATCTGTGTGGCCTATAAAAATAGAAAGCCCTCTTCATTTGGTCTGTATGAGGATTTACTGACTTTATTGCAGGAGTAGAAAACAGTGAGCAGCAAAAAAGGCATAAGCAGAAATGGGTGACTCTTAGCAGGAATTGACATTTTACAAGCAGTGCTTGTTAAACCTCTGTGAAGTCCTTAGGAGAATCTGCCATGGATCCTATGGCAATCCTCTTAGCCAGTTTTGCTAAAATAAGTCTCTTCCTATCAAGTTGTAAGGCTAAATTTACTGTGCATCTCAACCTATTGATCTGTTATGATTATTTTTTAGTCAGTTGTCTTAAGCAATTATTACAACAAAAGAAAATACGATATGAGATGGAGAAAACTTCTAAGAAGGAAGGTGGGAGATCTTCATGGAATTACTGCTAAACTTTTTAGACTTAGATGTGTGATGGGTGTCTATTATCAGCTCCAGCCACAGGCTGGAGAGGAGCTGTATATCTCTCACCCATGAGAATCTCTGAGTCTAAAGAGCTCGCCTCAAGTTTAATGGCCAGTAAAGGCACTGTACAGAACAGATTGTTTTTTGAGTTTTGTATTTTACAGAATTGGATCCGGATGCCGCTAAATATGTTTTGATTTCAAAAGTTCAGATCCAACAGAGCGGTAACATCCTCTTGAAGCCTAGGTGGCCATTGTAAATGTAGCTCTCTTGTGAATACAGTTGTCTTTAGTTGCACTGAATGTACGAAAACCCTATTATTTCCCATGGTAAGATGCAATAGAAACACTGTGGTCTCAGTACTGTGTAATCCAAGAGTAATAACTTAGATTGTTTTAGTTTATTGAACACACAAAAAATGTGCAACCCAGAGGCTAAAATGTACAGTTTAACAGAATAAAAATGCTGAAGGTATGAAACAAGGGTAAGCAAAATACTCAAAAAGAGCCCTTCTTCCGTAAACAAGAGTCAATAAACCAAGAACTGGTGGATGCTAAAGTACAAGTAGTCTTTTTTGTTTGTTTGTTTTGACATATTTCACTTTGTAGATAGAATCCCAGGCTAAAAATCCCTCACATTTTCTAGAAGAGAAAAAAGCTGCCTACTTAGAAACATCAGGTAACACTTTGTGTTGTCACATGCTCGTGAAAAAGTGCACTTCGCTTGTCTGTATTTAGAAAAGGAAGGTATTAATCTGCTCTGCATTGAAATATTCCAGGTCTTCAGTACATATGGTCCAATTATTCAGTTTTAATTAACAGTTCATTTCCAAGAAAAAAAAAAAACACAAAAAAACCAACAACAAAAAAAACCAAACAACTAAACTCATGTAACCTTTGTATCAGGAGAGTATTCAAACTGTTATCCATCAATATGCTTTCTTGGAAATCACTAAAGAGTAATGATCATTTCTGCAACAAGCAGCCTTGTTTAGGGTGGAAATTAATTGTCTCGATAAATCCAGACTCTGAAAGAACTAGTAGATGAATTCCCACTGATCTAAACTCTCTACAGTCCTTACCAAACCTTTGGGAATTCTTCAGACACCCTGAACACTGGCCAGATCTCTCTCCTTTGTGTTTCCAACTGGATTCACACAAGTGACTTTCTGTTTGGTACTGGATTGCGACCAATCAAGCCTGTCATCAGAAGCACTTGGATTTCTCTTTTAACAAAGCAAAGAAAATTAGGTAGAACTTCGGTTCAGTGTGTGCATTCCTGTGAAGATAAGTAAAAAATATTAATAACAAAAAAAATTTAAAGTATAATTTTCCTCATGAGAGAAAAGAAGAATGCTTTCACAGCAGTCATCCTGTTCTCTCTTTCAATACAATTGCCATAAATAAAGATATTATATCTACATAAATCTTTATTTTTAAATGAACTTGATTGCATCACACGTGATATTTGTAATTGGGAAATGTCAGCATTTCCATATTTGGGCTTTCCACAGTAAATCCTTATTCACAAGAAGAACTGATACATGACACCAGATATGATATTAGACAGCACAAAATGAAAATGGTTTTGCACAAAAGCATCAAACATACTAAATATAAACAAAAAAACAAGCAAAGAACAAACAGATCTTAAATGGTAGGATTTAACACAGTCATAAGACAAACAGGTTATTTTAAGAAATTTAAGAATAATGTTACTATATATTTTTCTCTGCATTAGCTGATATAAAAAGTATCACGGGAAGCGTGGTTCAGAGACTCAGCTAGCAATAACAGAACAGACATTTTAATTGTTGTTTGAACAGATTGTGTTCTAAAGTACGGACAAAAATAATATTTTCCCCACCTATGACATTTTCACTGCTGTAAATTAAATAAAACCTATCTTAGCTCACTAGCCAGTTCTACTCTCTGTTGCTTACTATATACTTGTCTGATAATTTTGACAGCAAATTATGGAGGTTTTTTTTCTCCATGAAATAGCATGTTCTAGCCTAACATATAGAATACAGATTTATCATACCTTTTATTCGCATGGTTTCTGTTCTAATACTCATTTGACTGAATAAGTTAAAGACTAACCTAAGTAATCTAGTTGCTTAAACCTAGATTCTTACTGTCAGTGGCTCAAGTTGTGTGAGTGACTCTTTCCACTCTTTAGACTTTTGTCTTAGTGTTCTGTCTATGTTGAACTGGTTTGTGTAAGCAGAGAGGTAAACATTAGATTTTAAATAAAAAATATGTTTGATCAGCAGTGAAAAAAGCTAATCTTTTGGCATCTTTTTTCTTCTGGTGGGTAAAATCCACACTAGGTAGATCTGCAGAAGGAAGAAATTGTTTGGCTCTGCAATCAAAAGTATGTATGAATAGGCAGGTGTGTTGTCTTGAGACAGAGTCTCCTTTAGGCAGGCTTATTTGACCTGAAATAAAATAAATTTTTAATATGTTGTATTTCTTTCAGTAATTACAATGGAAAACAGATGTTTTGCCAAAGAAATGCTCTTGGAATGTGTTGATGTCAGATGTTGATGCCCCTTCCCTTCCCTTCCCTTCCCTTCCCTTCCCTTCCCTTCCCTTCCCTTCCCTTCCCTTCCCTTCCCTTCCCTTCCCTTCCCTTCCCTTCCCTTCCCTTCCCTTCCCTTCCCTTCCCTTCCCTTCCCTTCCCTTCCCTTCCCTTCCCTTCCCTTCCCTTCCCTTCCCTTCCCTTCCCTTCCCTTCCCTTCCCTTCCCTTCCCTTCCCTTCCCTTCCCTTCCCTTCCCTTCCTTCTCCTTTCCACTATAAGTCTACTCATTTTCAACTGAAATGTTAAGGCGATTCAGACCACAATTCAGGAATGGTTTCAATCACCTTTATATGGTAATATTTCTACAATAATATTCCTCAACCACCCTTAATCCTTTGACAAATACTTAAGTGGTTTATTTTAATACCGATTAATATTTCCTTATTTATTTAAAATGAGATATGTCATAGGGCGGGACAAAATCTGATCCACATAATTGACTGGACTATTAAAGGTTTCTCCTGAGTTCTGCACTTTCAGTAAGTAAACAATGAAGGAGGTATAGATATATTTATCTCATGTGACCGTTTGCACTTATTTCAAACACTCTGAAACAGAATCCAGATTTTTTGTGCTATTTTAATTAATTTTCAAAAAGTCAAATCAGTATCACTACTGTCATTTTAAGTAAAAGCACATTTTTCAATATAAAATAAGTATCTTCACAAAGCTAAGCCATTTTTACTTAAAAAATGTTATTTGCCAGAAATTTCTCACCTTACTGCATCTTACTGATGGTGTCTTTGTAATTTTAAAGTAGAATATAAATTATGCATTGAGATGCAAAGTTGAGTCACAGCTTTAAACATATATATATATATATGTATCATTTCACCGTGAGGCAACAAGAAGCTCTGAGAGTAATTGTGTAATACAGAAGGATATTAAGAGTTTTTTTTATCTTGTCAATCCTTATTTAAAAGAATTCCTTTCTTTCTATATAAGTATATGCATTTCTTACAATTTATTTCTCATGGATAGTAATTGCCAAAAAAAATCTCATTGCCTTCCAAGAAAGACAGAAGAGATTAGAGAGGGACTTGGAAAAGAAACATGCACTTGCTGTGCCCTGTTGACAATATAATCTGAACAAGAGCTGTGCATATCTATTAAGTTGAACAAATAAGACTTACTTTTGCCACTGTATGACAGTGTCATCAAACATAGACAAACTAGAACTCGTTAAACATATGTGTATACAATCCAGTTTGTTTACAATAAGAATCTGTCCTAAAAATCTTGGATGAAACATCTCCTATGTATTTCTCTTAGAATCATAGAATCATAGAATCACCAAGGTTGGAAAAGACCTACAAAATCACCCAGTCCAACTGTTCACCTATCACCAACAGTTCTCATTAAATAGTTCCCTTGCTGTGAACATCTGAAGTATTTAGGTTTAGGTCTGATGCATTTTAGAAAGTGTAGAGAATATGGATCTTTCTCTCTTCAGTGTCTGAAGAGTCTTCTAAATTCTGTAAATTCACACAGTTATATACTATTGGTTACAATTTGTTGCTCTGCTAGACAGATGACACAAAGAGACACAAGAGTTTCAAGATGAATAAAATTGAAATCAAATCGGTCATTTTTTTCTCTTCACAAAATTTGGGAACAAACTTTGTTCTCCAGTATAAATTGAACACATTGACTCATTTTTTTTTGGAACATACTAGCTTCAGAATGAGAAATCTATTATTCATTAATTTTTGAGACTAATTGGGGTATTTTCCATTTTTAATATAAAATTTGAAGCTTTTTGTGGAGTCTCCACTTCTGTTGGTTTTCTCCCATCTACTAACAACTGAACTGACTGAATATTCAGTATAAACAGGTTGAATCAAATGTAAAACGTTAAGCCATTTTAATTACATTTAAGTCAGGTTATACAGAAAGATAATTATGAATATTTATTATGAAATTATCATCAGTGGCATTTTTGATTGACACTAGTATTATCACTTTAAATTAGTTACATCCTGGATGAGGACCAAGTAGTTATAACTCTCATCAGATCTATAACATGACACTGGGTCACTTGAACACTAATTAGGAAATGAAAATAAATAGTGCTCTAATATGAGTCGAGTCCAAACAATGAAAGAAAAAAATATCCTAGCAATAGACCTGTCAAACAGATGACAAAATATTGCTTGATATGGCTGTAGTTTGAGATAAAATCAAATAAACCACAAAACAATAGGAAGTCTGGGATAGTTTATCCCTTCAGACTGAAGTATTGATTGCATTAGCTATACAAAGCAATCCTTTGAGGGCGGAGAGAGAATGATAACGCTCTATAGTATATGAATGAGTGATTGAAACATAAATGAATGTGAGCAGCAAATGAATTCCTGAAAAGGGCAGACTAAAAACATATGGAAATTTCCACAATAAAAGCTCTGATGCAAGTTTTTCAGACCACCCTAAACTGTGGAACAACACCTTTTTAGACATGCAGATGTTCCTGAATCACAAACCACAATAAATTATCTAGTTATTAATCCAGAATCCCTTGTTATTTATCTGTTTACTCATTGCGTTGAAGAAAGCTTTAGCACTTCATGTGACACCACAGTGAATGGAGAAATGAAGCCTGCAGGAAATCTCATGGACTTTCCCCACGTTAGCTTATGCGTTTCATAAGCTTCAACCAGTTTCCACTTAGAGAGAACATTATTGCTAGCTTCCTATCCTGCTTTTGAAATTCTTTGATTATGAATTTCTGAGTGAGTTTACATGTTGTAATTCCATTTCCCCTCTGTCTGTCTGTGTCACAAAAGAGGTTTGAAACACTATATGCTTCCCTCTGGAAATGAAAATTAAAAAACAAGGACAATACCTTTAAGACAGCAGAAAAGTGATGATGGAAAAATGTTTCCCTAATATTCCTTATTTCATTCATGCAAACTTTCAGTGAGAATTTATCTGTGATAGCGCAGTTAATTTTTTTGTTAATCCTGTTACTTCAGGAATCTAGGCAGCAATAATGTTGTATTCTTAGTTACAAATCTGCTACTGCTACTGACTAGTGGAGTGACTACCTTCTCTTGTACAGCTCTGCTCAGCAGTCATTTGAATTAATGGCACTTTGTGGAAGAGGTCCTGCAGTTACTGAGGTTGTTTAGACAGTCTGTAAATGCATATTTCCTGTAACTGCTCTTTTTCCTTCTAGCTAAAACAATCATGGGTTTTTCTTCTAATGAGGCATATCAGCTGAAGAATACCACATGAAAAGGCCACAGAAATATAATGTTTATTGACAGCAAGTACACTAATTACAAAGCATATTTATATAACGAGCATTGCATGCTTACAGACCATGTGGTTGGTAATCAAAAAACTCGTATGACACTATAAAGATGAGCTATCACAAACCTAGATGAAACCTGCCTTAACTAGAAACTGAGTAACATCTACATGGAAACTTAGTGCCACTGAGATTTAACTTGATGAGGGTAATACTGACTTTGTCTTCAGCTTAGTCTTATTTTGGTGCCACAACCAGTGTGCAATTTCAATGCCATCACACAGTGAGTTTGAATTAAGGTAAGCTGTAAACTTTTCAGAAGTCTATGCACACATTTTAGAGACATTTATGTTTGCAGAAATGCTTCCATATTTATCTCCCTACTAATCCACTCAAGGTAATAGCATTCAAGAATCTAAGAAAAGCATGATCTTCTTTAAAAAATAAATCTGGAAAAGCTTAGTCAGTTATCCAGACCGTAAGTTCAAAATATCCATCTTACCAGCAGAGGACAGAACAGATAAAAAATAGAGACCAACTTTTTACACTGTCTGATAGTGATAACGACTTTAAACTAAGACAGGAGAGATTTAGGTAAGATGTTAGGAGGAAATCCTTTACCCAGAAGGTGGTGAGGTGCTGGCACAGCTGCCCGGAGAAGCTGTGGTGCCCCATCCCTGGAGGCACTCAAGGCCAGGTTGGATGGAGACCTGGGCAGCTGAGCAGGATCTGGGTTATCTCCTCAGGATCTCCTCATCTCCCTGCTGTCCAGCATAAATGCTATGCCAGATTATCCAACCAGATAAGGTATTGTTACATTAATATTTCACCAGCTGAATTTAGCTGCAATACTTTGCTCTGCCTTCTTAAGTTTGTGATTTGATCATGTAGCAATTATTCACCTTTGTCCCTTCCTCACCTTTGGATTCCTCCACCCTACTGGTTGACCGTGCTGACCATTCTCCTCCATTCCTGTTCCTAATTGCTGCTTAGGTCCTGGCACTGCCTCCCTGTACCGCCCCACCCAACAGACTGCTCTTCTCTGGCCTCTGGGTCTTTCAAGTTTCTCATCTTCTGCTCATTTTCCTGCTGCTGAGGAGAATCTGCCTCTGGCTATTTTTATTCACTGTGCCTTCTCATTACTTTTTTTAGGATACGTACAAGCAGATTAGAAGTGGGAGCAAATCAATAACTTGTCAGTGATCTCTCAGTGTTGATCACTTCGCTTTGCTTCTCACATATCTTTAATAGAGACTGAAAAAAAAAAAAAAGACAGTCAAAATATATCCTGCTTCTCCAGTTTTTGTTGTCAGTAATGCTGTGAGATTTGCCTAGGAACTAGTCGGCCCTCCACTAGCACACTCCAGCAAATGGACTAAGCTCTTTTATGCAGACACAACATCACCTTTTGAACTAAGGTTGGCATCAAGAGCAGCAACAATAGTGTTTTGAAGAGTCTAAAGGAGGAATAATGTGTCGGACTGCAAGGAATGATTATCTCTAAGAACCTATCACTAAAGGTGAAATAGAATGGTTTTCATGCAAAGATTACACAGAGTTTCAAATGTCATATAAATGAGCTAGTTTTTCACCTCTTGCTTGCATCTACTGCCCTTTAAGCGCTAAAATGAAGGAGATTATGCCCATGTTTACTAGAGCCACAGTGTGTAGCACTCAGCACGTGTCTAGTGTCATTGCAATTATGTACTCTTTAGTATCCCCGTAATAACAGCCTGAACACTGCTTGTGTTGGTGGAAATATGAAGAAAAACTAAGGGTATAAATAATAAATACACAATTTGAAGAAATTAGATTTTGGTGCGTATCCTGCACTATTTGGACTGGAGCAAGTGCTCTGAGGAGAGAGTTTGTGATGGCCAAAAGCTAGATGGACTGGAGTCCTGTCCTGCCCCTGGCAACATATTACGTGAAGGGGAATGTACTGAATCTGCAGTGAATTTTCCATCTGAAGGAGGAACCATGACAAGGGAGTGCAAAAACTACACAGAAATTCTCTGCCTGACATAGGCCTCTGCTGCAGGCTAGAAATAGTCTCCAATACTTCAAAATGCTTGTTACTCCTCTTTGCACTCCAGCATGTTGTTCTTAAGCATGCAGAACCAATATTGCACTGAGTGTACCCAGCAGGAGGAAAAACTAAGGAAAATAGATCAACTGTAACAGCTCTTCTCCTCCCTACCCAAATCCACTCTTTTCAGTGCTCAAGGCAGTCGTGTTATAGATACCACTTACAGAGCTAACTTGTTTAGGAAGATGTCTGAGGAACAAAATATGAAAACCTATACTCTGCTTCCTACAAAAGGATGAAATAGTTCTGTGGTGGGGAGTGTGCAAGTTAAACCATGTAAGAGGTAGTTTACATAAGAAAAGTTGTCAGTTACTGTGAGGCACTGTGTTCAGCAAACTGATATCTGGTGTGTTAATGCAAAAGAGTATGTAGTTCCAAAAGGACAATACTCAGCTGGGCTCATTTTAAAATCTTACTTTATTAAAAGTTCTCTCAAGAAAATATCGGTGAGCTGTATTTTGTTATTCCTACATGAATGAAATAATGGTCTGTTTCATGAAAACTGCTATTTTAATCTATGGATATGCTGGTGTGGTAAGTTGCTGCAAAACCTGAGATGATACTTTAGAATTAGGCTTGCTGAGTGCATCTTTGCTCTTAAAATACTGCTGCTGAGGGGACAGAAAGCCTTGGGCAGAGGAAACAGGGTGGAAAGGTGAGTTTTAGGAGGTTTTTCCGCACTTCTAAAGAGCAAACTTTGAATGAATTTAGGCCTTTTCTAGACAGAAATATAGCCAGGGTCCCACACCACTGAATAATTTTAAAAGACTGCTTTTGCTCCATTTTGACTTCTTTTTTAGACAAATAACAAACAAACAAACAAACAAGTATTTTCACTGCACACTTGAGTTGCTAAAATACTGGGTTGAAAAAGCCCTATCCGCAGGAGTTAGGTTTGTGTTTGGATTAATCCTGATGCAGCTTTCATGCCAGAAGGCATATCTCAATATCTGCATGGAATACAGAGAATTTGTACTGGACAAAAGACTGTCAGCCTTAAAGCTTATGTAGTGTGGCAGTAACCTGGTGCCATTTGTTGTTATTTAAGGACGGAAATGATAAAAATCTTTGATGGAACAATTCTATGGGGCATCAGCTACCATACCACAGAAAATAGTTGCATTTGTTTTCCAGAAATCTCAGATACAGACTTTGGATTTATATTTTATTTTATTTTATTTTATTTTATTTTATTTTATTTTATTTTATTTTATTTTATTTTATTTTATTTTATTTTATTTTATTTTATTTTATTTTTCATTTATTTATTTATTTCAAATGTCAGAATTTGCTATGCAAGTTCATTTTTCCGGTCCTTTAATAATGAGGTTGTACTACAATTTATCACAGAGCGCTATTGTAAAGTTCTTGGTTACATGGGCACTCTCTCTTGTAAGACAATGTCAGAATTAGGGAAGTGTGCCTGTATTTGATTCGTTTAGAAGTTCAAATAAGCACATTACATCAGTCTTGGCATTATTTAACAGGAAGAAGGTCACGTTCTAGCAGCAGATTCCTGCAGCAGAACTTTGCAGCATGCTGTAATGAGTCACAATCAAAGGGCAGGCTTGGTCTTCCAGCAAAATCTTGTGTTCTTGGCTATGTGCAAAGGGCTAATAGATGTTATCAGAAGCAGGTTTGATTTTTGTTTAGTAATCTGCCTTCTTTTTAAATGAGCAAATCAAAGCCTTCTTGTTACTGTAATTGCTTTTAATACCTCTTGTTTTGTTTTTTTTTCTTCATGAAATAGACACCACCCACTGGCTGCTGCAGTTTCTATTACACAAATGCCCCAAATGATTTCCCTCTTCAGTATGATTTATTGGCACTTCTTTTCACCAAATAACATTCTGTTCATAGAGAAACTTTTCAGTGAAAGAATACATTTGAGCTTCCTGTTATATGTTTCTGAAAACAGAGTAGCTCATGGGCATTCAACTTCTTGGTTTGCTTGAGCCACCCTGAGTGGAGAGGAACTGCCTTGGACTGCATATATGTAGGTTGCTCCAAAAGTAACTCCTCCTATTTATTTCCATAGAAACTACAACATTGAAAATGAGCATACTATCACTGCTTGACAGAGCAAATTCTCAGCTAAAAAAACACTGTTTTTCAACATGGTCACCACTATTAATTCTGCGTTTTTGTTAAAGATGAACAGGGGCGTGTATGCTACACTTGTAAAAGCCTGCACCAGTGTAGATGCACCACTGTTGCTGTTGTCACTGCTGAAATGCACCACACACCTGTTACTGTGCTCACAATCATTGTTTGGTCTCTAGAAACATCCAGCAAGCATCAGTGAATGCCAATGGGTGCCATTTTTTTTCTGCAAGGAGTTCAGTGACGCATCTTTGCTTCTGCACTTCCACGTTAGATGCTGTTTTGTCAGACTGCCTCTATGCTGCCATCTGTCACACAGCAACAGAACATAATGGAATACTGGTGGAAAGGTTCATCCCCTACTGCCATTCCATCAACATCCTCCTCTGATATTGTTAGACAACATAATGAAACAGAAGGCACTACTTTCGGAGCAGTCCTCACTAACTATATAATATGGTTCATATATAGAAGTAAAAAAACCCCAATTTTTAATATTTTTTAATTAAGAAATAAAAAAGGAGAGTAACAAACCCATAAATCTAGTGGGACACACAATACTAGTTCTTATGAAACTAATGCGTCATACTGGTTCAACAGCAGTGGCTGTAATTTGCAGTGAGCTCTCAAGGTGTTTGTCAGATATTTTTGATGAAATTTTATTTTTCCTGTGTTTTGTCCTTCAAAATAGTTGTTCATAAATGTACATACTGTCAAAAGCAGTGACATGAATGAGGCATGTCTATAAAGTGAGGGGGTATTTCTATCTAGTAGGGGGGGGGGTTATAGAAATCTGGTAGAGAGGGATGTTCACATTTTTCAGTTGAATATCTGACTGCAACTCTACATATTCCATTTGAAAATTCATAACTAATGTTGACTTAAAATGGAGTAAAATGCATAAACCAAAAAACTGGTGATTTTTATGTCAGACTTGAAACCTATTCTCAATTTCTTTTATCCAAATGGAAAGCACGGTTGCATATTTTTTGCTGTCGATGGGGCCGTGTTTAGCCAATGTATCAAAATGCATTAATTTATTGGCCATGACTTGAGCTGACCAGAGAGACACTGTACATGAGAGAATGAGGGAAGATGGAAACTCCACCACTGTTTTCAAGATGAAAAGCTAGGCAAGAAAAAGACTCAGCATCACCCTTTTTTTTTTTTTTTTTTCTCACATAACTGGCTCTAAAAATCTGCAGCCACAGCAAAGATGAGGAAAGGAGGCAGCAGCAGAGCAGGGTCAGGGAGACAGCTCACCTTTTTTTTAACCAACATCAGTGCAGTCTTAAATTCATCCCATGTAAGACAGTTGCATTGAGCAGTCTGTGCTCTCCTCAACAATCTGTGGGAACACATTTTGAGCTGGGCAGGACCCTTTGGGGTCCCACGCTGAAATTAACCTCTTGGCATGGCCTCTGTGAGAGTTGGCTAGTTAAACACTGGGATTATTTTCTCTGCTGTGTACCCTTCTAGAGCCCAACTAGTTTCTTTCTGTCTGCTACCAGCTATGTTTTCAGATCGTTATTTTTTTTCTGGGATTATTTCTTTCTTACTTCTATTATCTTGTTAATATTTTAATTGCATTTACTTTTTACAAGCGTTTCAGATCTCAGAGGGAGTCCAGCCTTCTAAGACCAATGAATTATGGAACAGAAGCTAAGTGAAAGAAGCTGCAGCTTGAATTCCAAACATTTGGAGAAGGCAGAATCAGCATATTCTCACTGTGTAAAAATTATTTGCTTCCTGCATCATATACACTCAGTTTTCACAGAATTGTTAGAAGCCTGCTTTGTTTTTATGCACAACTTTGTGTCTGGCATTTCCCTCGTGTGTAGAAATTATCCTCATCCACCTTTTCTTCCTAACAGCAGGGCTTAGGAAGTTAACAGTTAACTCTTTCCCAGTTTATATGTCCTTGCTGAAAACCTGTTAATTGGTTTTCTATTTCCTTCACATTCCAACAGTTCATAGCTCTGAGAACAGCTCTGTTTGGTGCCTGGAAAACTGATTAACATGGCAATATTAATGTATGTCTAGTGTTTCTTTGCAAGTTAATAGAGCAGGTATGCATAGTTCTGTGTATTGAGAAAGACCTTCATTTTACGCTACCAGATATACAGGTAAGGAAAACCCTGTAGTATTTTTTAACACTAGAACAACCTTTGATTTTAAAAGTTACTGTGATTTACATGACTACTTTATGCCCTGTAAAGTAGAAGGTAATATTCCCTTACTTCCCAGAAGTGGATCTTCTATACTAATATATTTTCTTATACTTGAAATCATAGCTTGATTACTTGGCAAAGAGGAGTTTCCTGTAATATAAACAGAAAAGCAAACTGTTTTCAACCAAAAATGCATACCTATGTAACAGTTTTTAGTGCATTTCACAGAATAACAGAATTGTAGGGGTTGGAAGGGACCTCTAGAGATCATCAAGTCCAACCCCCCCGCTAAAGCAGGCTCCCTACACCACGTAACACAGACGTCCAGGTGGGTCTTTAATATCTCCAGAGAAGGAGACTCCACCACCTCCCTGGGCAGCCTGTTCCAGTGCTCCGTCACCCTCACAGTAAAGAAGTTCTTGCGCACATTTGTGCAGAACTTCCTATGCTGAAGTTTCAGCCCATTACCCCTAGTCCTGTCCCCACGCACTACTGAAAAGAGACCAGCCTCGCATTTGGTGCATCTTAGTTGAATTAAAAATTATATGTTAAGCAGATATTGTTTTATTTTTACAAAATATTTTTCCCCAGAAATTTTGAATAACACCATTATGGAATGTCACTACATTGCATATAAAGCCTTGCAGATTTGGTAAGATCAAAAAATAGATCCCTTCTTGTTCAGCATTGATTTGCACAGGAACCAGTGTGGTGGAGAAAGCGGATAAAAAAAGGATGGCAATAAATAGACTGGATTTTAATAACAAAAATAGGCAGAACGATGTTACATACAATGACCACAAGTTGTACCAGAGAAGATTTAGATTAGAAATAAGGAAAAACTTTTTCTCTCAGAAAGTGGTCAGGCACTGGAGTGTCTGCACAGGGAGATGGTGGAGTCATTGTCTCTGGCAGTGTTCAAGAGGCATCTGGATGAGGAGCTACAAGATATGGTTTAGTAGCATAGTGGGTAATAATGGTGATAGGAGAACGGTTGAATTAGATTATCTTGTAGGTCCTTTCCAACCTTGTGATTCTATGATTCTATGATATGTTTAGAATCACCCTTCAGAGTGATGTCGTTAGTTTAGTGTGCTTCACATTTGATAAAAATGACAGCTGAGACAAAGCATCTGATCACAGGCTGACAGCACAAACCTTATCTGATGTTCTGCTGTTTGCTGATCTTCTGCCTTGCCTGTGACCATTCCCTCCCCATCCTCAAAATCTCTCCCAAGAGTTCTGGCATTTTTTCTTCCTGCTGGACTGAGCAGGGTAATGGGTTTCCAAGGAACGTATGTCTACTTATACACGTCAGCACAAGAGCTGAGGAAATGAAATCTGAGTAAGAAGGCTACATGACCAAAAGACTAAAATGATATCTTGAGACGCAATGAGCTACGGACAAAGAATAGACAAAATGACCTCTGTGGTTATGGTCATGCGCCAGTCTTACTTTCCTCCTGTCAGTAAGATTAAAACATTTCCTATTCTTATGACAGAATGATAAAGTATAAAGGAATCTAGCTGACATAATATCTCTGTGTTTATGTCTGGTATTTTTTTTAATATGTAATTGCAATTGGATGTGTTGCCCATCACAAAAATAAGTCTTACCCAGGATGCACATGAGCCCTGGTAAAATTCCAGAAGCCAACCTTTGGGGTCTCTCATGTGCTGCTTGTTTTTCATTTACATCCCTTTACCTTTAGTTGCAAAGTTTCTATAAATGTAATTTGTAATGCAAAGGATGCAGCAAGCTGTAGCAATCATTTCCATACTGTTTATTCAGAGTAAGGGACATGAACATAGAGCCATATAATTTTTACTACCTTATAGAGAATTTCCTGCCCTCCCTACGTAGATTTAATCAAACAACTTTAACTACCTGCTCATTGAGGTATTTTCCCCTTTCAGGAAAGTGGAAAACGCAGAAACAAAGGAATTGTTCTAGACAGAATGCCCCCAAAACCAGCATTTGATTTTTTAAGTAACAAATCTGGATCACATGTGCAGGGCTTTGAAAGTGCCTATTTCCTTCTGAGGTCGGTACAGGAGCAATCACTGTGGGGAATGACTATTCTCCTACTTGGCCCCTGCTGCAGGTATTGGGTGAGTCTTGGTGAATGAGTCACGCCAGCTCAGTGAGAGAATCACTGCTGGTACTCACTTGCCTTTGAAAGGTGTGTAATGAATGAGTAAAAGGACTGAAAGCACAGGAAGGACAGTCATACAGCATCTTCTTCTTCTAGAAGAATTGTCCTTATTTACTTTAACAAACAGATGTGAACAATGCAGATCTTGTTCTCTCAGCTTCAAAATCAAATTAAAAAGCTCTTAATTTAGAAGAATGTTCTAAAGACAACAATAAAAACCTTTTTTTTTTTTTTTTTTTTTTTTTTTTTTTTTTTTTTTGCGCTCTGCTGAGCTTTCTTTTGGTTTTCCATAGAGCCGTGGAGGGCCAGTACAGAGACCAGGCTTTCCAGTTGCATCCTACTTGTGGAGACTTTTGTACAGTATGCTCCAAAAGAGCACAAGATAAAAATGTGACTCAAACATCTTTATGCATTCCTCAGCTCTCTAAAACATGTCTTGAGGGGGGATTAAGGAACAGATGAGCATATCTGAAAAGGGGCTGGATCATTTATAAAGCACACCTAGGGAAAAGAGAGGGCTGTTGGGGATTTTTTGTTGTATCCTATCACTTCCTGGGGAGTACAGATTCAATTGTCCTGGTAAAATAAAGCTACGTCTACACTGCAAACACATCATTTGGAAAACGTTAATCAGAAAAGGAAGTAAAATTTCATAACACGCATAAAGATTGCCTGCTACATTTCTGCAGTATTTAAAATGTCATCTGCCTCTCTGGAAGGGAGAGGCAGGAAGGAGGAATTTTGAAATGGTTGTAAATCTTGTAAACAAGCAGACCAGATAAATGGATAAAATTCCCAGGCCTGCAGCTTTTTCTTGTGAGTTGCCTGATATGTCCCTTTTCCTGAGATTGAAACAAAGTCAGCAATTACAACTTAGGTCACAGCTTTTCTACTCCTCTTGCTTAAGCATCATTTTACTGCTCCAGTTGTCAGACCTATTTTGTGGGAGTGGGTCCCATGGGGCCATCAGCCCCTGCTGCAGGAAGATCAGCTGCACAAATGAATTCCAGCTCCCCTCAGCACTGCCCTACCCAGCCTTGGGCCTCAGTAGGCCAGGCCACTCACAGCCCCATGTCCTGGACTGGCCTTGGTTTGTCCCTGTCCCCAAGAAGGTGCCCAATGCTTAGGTCAGGGGATGCTCCCAGTGCTCTGCTCCTGGCTCGGATGCTGGGACAAGGACTAGCTTCCCTGGTGACTTGTAGAATCCCATTGGGCCATTCTCTGCAGCCCCCAACGGCGTCTGTAAGAGCATTTCCCTGAAGTTCCTTTTCCTCTCCTATGCTTTTGATTACTGACTCACCTTAAATCTTAATTGAATGTAGCTGCAAGCTGCTTAGTCATTAATTTGGGTGATGATGTAAAGCCATGTATAAAGCCGTAGTTCCTCCAACTTTGACTCTGCAGGCAGGTTTCTGATATTTTATTTGTACAACATTATGGACAAAATACTGTTTCTTTTGAGGGACTAAATAAATGGCTTTGACAGAGTTTGCCTTGTCCATGCCTTGGGGAGCAAATACTCTCCTTCCCTTGCACATGTTCCAGGCAGTACTTACACTTTGTTATTTCCCCTGTAGTGCTGTTGAATCTGGGTGAGCATCAGCATGAAGTAGCATGGAGCAAGCCACATCTGGTCTCGCATTCAAGTCCATTAGAATAAATCCCATCCTACATTAATGGTTATGGTTATGTTGTATGCCACCAATGGTGCATACTGTTGTTCAAAGAGAAAAAGCATGTAGCTATACTTGTCCAGTTCTGAGGCTGAGCAAGTGAATGTCAGGAGATGAAATATTTTGGCTGCCTGTGTCCGTGTCAATATGGTCTTCTACAAAGGTGTGTGGACTGGATGAGGTCCTATTTACCATGACTACATGATGTCTAAATACTGTGTAGACATAACCTCAGGATTACTTTTTAGAGTATTCGCAATTATGTCATGATAACGACTGTTCATGTTTGGAGCTGTATCTTCAGCACTCTCAGATCAAAGGCTGCAGCTAATGTGTGATGGCCCATATCTGATTACACAGACATGTCTAACTCTGAAAAAGAGATAAAAACACATGGTTTTCAAACATATAAGCAACATTCTTGACTGCTTTCATGTGGATAGGAAGACAACATTCCTCCAGAATAATATACTAAGTAGAATATCAGAAGAAATCACTGATATTATAAAATTGTGTGAGCTTTGAATTCTTCAAAGGGTTAATTATCTGTTTCTGCTTTTTCAGTTGAGGTAATTAAGGACATGAGCTGAAAACTCAGCAGTGGCTAGGGATGATGGAACTGGAACAAGGACATTTAAGCATTATTCTGCTATACCTGGCCTTTCCTCAAAGGGAGGAGAAATTTCTTATATCTTGTACTTTATCGTTTTCTTGGTCAGAGATAAACTATTCAGGGCTGAGTGTGATCCCTCTGGCAAGAGCTCTGACAACCAGTTTTCTATTGAAAAATATGTAGCAGGCTCTTCCTCAGCATTGAACAAAACCTCATTCATTCCAGAGGTAACAGGATCACCTCTGCATTTCTTCCGCAGGTTGATGGTAATGAGGTTTAATATTTGGCAAAATAAGCTGCTTTATTTTGAAAACGATCTTGCTTTTGTTAAAACAATCTTCATTGTGAAATGTCAGCACAGATACTGAGTTACAGTAAGTTTCATCACTACCTGGCAATGTAGCTATATGAGAGCTACGTTAAAGTGGTTTTGTCAGATTCTACAAGAACCTAATTCCTCTAGCTGTTGAAGACAAAAATGCTCTTTTCCTATTGCTTTCTCAGATTTCATTCTGCAGTGCTATCAATTTATTTGCCCATTTGTAAGGAAGGAACGAACAGCAAACCTGGCTTACAAGTGTTTGTCATCACCCTCCACACAGCAGATGGACCCTTGTGACTCAGTTTCAAATGAAGAAATGTCTCCAAAGTTTCTATGTAAAAAAGGAGGTTCAAAGAGAAGTCCTCTATCTAGTATCTTAAAGTAGACTCTATCCCTTGGGCATGAATATGGGTTCTGTCCATTCAGCAAAGCATGCTGGGAAAAGGATTTTTTAATTTATTTATTTATTTTTTTTGCGACTGCTCTTTTTTCTGTATATAAGGAAAAGTGACTTTTCTCAGCTTTTTCTGCAGACTGAAGTTTCCAGACTTTTTAGTACTAAGCTCAATTGTGTCTGAAATGCAGTCAGTTCGGTCAAATGAGAAATTATATTTCATATTGATTGCATGTAATTGTTAACAGTAGAATTACTCAGTGATAACTAACAAATACAGCTTCCAAAAATCAACAAATCAGTAATTTGCTGTGTGTTTTTTGAAATTTAGTCTGGTGTTTTTGTTTTATTTTTATTTTTTCCTAAATCCTCATTCTTTATTGTCTCAAAAGTCTTAAATTCTAGTATATATTAGCTTGAAAAAATAAATAAATAAACAAATAAATAAATAATAAAATAAGAGAATGTCATAGACTTAGTGGGATTTAGATAGCTGTATTTACTAATTTTATAAATATAAATAACTGTTTTTGTATGTTTTCAGCATGAACCAGTCAAAAAGAAAGGCAGTTTACAGCCTTAGTCTAAAATCTGGTAAGAATTATTACTCTCTAGGGCCTATGGACACTTATCCCAAATTAACTACTTAGTCCACGCCAGTTAGTTCCATATCAAATTAGGAGATATCAGTTCCACACTGCTTATGTACCAGGTAGTCATGCCTAAAGAGAGTTTGAGGAAGTTCATATGATTCTCCAAAGTGAAGGGCAGTGACAAACATGTGGCATTTTCTTATTGTGATTCTGAAGGCAACTTTAGCAATTTTAATAACTTACTGTACTTGGTTCTAAGGTTGTTTCTGCTTCCAATAAAAAGTGTTATCTGAATTAAAAGTGTTGTTAATAACAGATTGTGGAGACTGCCTGCAGAATTATTACTGAAAAACAAACGTTACCTCTAAATACAGACAAACAGTTACAGTAGCAAATAAGAATATTCTGGAATACAGTAATGGATAACTCATAAAAAGCAGAACACTTATTTAATAAGAGGCAGCTGAAATTCAAAATTGGTAAATATGAAGTGGTGCACATGGGAAAAACAATCCTAAGTTTGCATACAAAAAGATGAGCTCTGAGCTCCCATCATCACCCATGAGTGAAATCTTAGGGTTATGACTCATATTTCCATGCAAACATGAACTCAGTGCTTGGTATCAGTCAAAAAGCAATACAGATTTTGGAAAATAAGAGAAAAAGATCAGAGTCTAAAACTGAGAACATTAGTACTGTGACTCAGTATAAATCCATAGCTCACTTGTGGCTTCGGTTGTATGTTCCTCTTTGCAAGGAGAACAGAGCAGAAACGGAAACAGTCTGGGGAAAGCAGCAAAGTTGGGATGACAGCAAATGTAATCCTGCTGTATTTCAGCAGGACCTTTGACACCATTCCTCACGGCATCCTTCTGGACAATTTATTCAACTGTGAGATGAATGGGTTCGCTCGATGCTGAGTGATAACAGTATAGTTCGAAGTGTTCTAGTAAATGGAGCTACATCTGGCTGGTGAACAATCACCAGCAGCATTCTTCAGGGCTCATTTCTAGGATTTATTCTGCTCAGTGGTATTGTTGGTGATCTGGAGGCAGGAGTGGAGTGTACCCTCAGCAAGTTTCGTGACACATGAAGCTGCAGGGTGCTGCTGACTCCCTGGAGGGTCGAATGACCTTACAGAAGGATCGAGATACATTGAAGCATTGCATGGTCATCAGTGGCTCCAAGTTCAACGAAAGAAAATGCAACCTGCTGAGCCTGGGACAGAGCAGTGCTGGACTGGGGACGGACTGGGGAGCAGCTCAACAGGAAGGGACCTGGGGCTGCTGGGGCTGCTGGTGCCAGCAGCTCAGTGTAAGCAGCAGTGTGCCCAGCTGCTAAGAAGGCAAAATGCATTGTGGGGTGCATTAAGCACAGCACAGGCAGCTGGACAAAATAGGTGATTCTGCTGCTATACTTGGTGTGGTATTACCTTGAATATTATGTGCAGTCCTGGTCTCTGCAGTATAAGGATGATAAGTCATTGAAAACATCCAGAGGAGGCCAACAAAACTGTCAAAAGAGCGGAACGCATGCTCTGTAAGGAAAGGCTGAGGACATTGAATAGTGTGGAGGAGGTGATCACATTGCTTCCTACTGTTCACTGTGAAGGAGAAGCCGGTTTCTGATGACAGTACATGTGGGAATGGCACAAGGTTGCATCAGGTATGGTTCAGACTAAATATAAAGAAACACTTCTTTACTGGTAGGGAGGTCAAACACTAGAGAAGGCTTCCTGAAGAGGTCGTTGATGCCAAAACTGAGATATTTGAACAAAACCCTCAATAACAAGTTTTAACTTTTGATTAGTCCCCAAAATGTCAGGCAGTTGAGCCTGAAGATGTTTGAAGATTACTTACAACTGAACCATTCTGTTCTGTTCCATTCCGTTCCATTCCATTCCATTCCATTCCATTCCATTCCATTCCATTCCATTCCATTCCATTCCATTCCACTCTACTCTGCTCTACTCTACTCTACTCTACTCTACTCTACTCTACTCTACTCTACTCTACTCTACTCTATTCCAAATCACAGGTTACACATTTGGGGAATGGAGTGGAAGCAGAAATCTACAAAACATAGAGAAGCACAGCAAGAGGAGAAATCTCATTCATTACTTCTTCCTGACTGGAAACAAGAGGCTGTGATTCTCTGGTCATAGGAGCAATAATCAAGACAAACACCATGAGTCTGCTCTTCATGCAGAATAGAAGAGGCTTGTAGAATGATACCACTGAGGACACTAGAAGTTTTTCTGTATGTCCCAGAGGAGACTGGGCAAGTTAATGAAAGACAAATCTGTGGAGATATGCTATTACAATCGCAGAAGACGCCGATTGCTCATCACTCTTCTGATGTCTTCAATGCGATTGGATATTAGGAGATTATTAGGGAGGAAAAACTGAATATATTTGGTCTGCTCTTATAACTTTCCTCAGGTGTTCTCATGGGGCACTTGTGGGAAAAAACATAGTGGGCTACATAAACCTCTGGAGTTACCTGATACAGTCACTTTCATGGTCTTAGTCTAAGGAGTTTGGGTTGAAGCATTTTGCAGTAGAATTGTAGGTTTTTGGTTTGGCAGATTGTATTTCAGTATCTTCAGCCTTTCTGAGTGTCCCCTGTCCTCCACACCTCAATCCATTAAATGTTACATGACAAAAAAACAAAAACAAAAATGAAAACAAGAGAAAACAAATGCACAAAAGATTAAAAAATAAGCATTTGAAATGTTCTTAGATTCCTGGCTGAAACATAATGTTTGCTCTCTGCTGGATTATTAATTTTCTATCATTAGAAATAAAGTTACTGTTCTGTGTACACAAAGATTATTGAAAATAAAAAATTACTAGTGCAGGTCTCATGTTTTATTCTGAAGATCTTTTTATAATGTACCATAATGCAGCAATGCTATAAACCTAAAACATAGAAAAAGGAAATGCAGATGTTAACTGTTGTCCGATAGGCATATTTTATATGATATTTTAGTTTTAGTTTGCCTGTGTTACTAATTCTCTAACCATATCCTGATCAGCCAGTACATTAGATTTGCCCTGTGGCTATGATGGCTGGTATTTGCCTGAGGTCACATAAAGTTCCTGGAAGAACTGCATCACAGTGTAAGTTTCTTGGCTCTGGGCATCTTCCTTGGATCAGGCATGGGCAGCAACTGCAAGCTCTTCATCTCCAAAACTGCCTTGGTCCACCTTTAGTTTGCTAAAATAAAAAGCAGTGAGGATTCTTTTTATGGGAACATATTGCTGTGTAGGAAAATCCCCACAAAACAGATGACTGATCCTTTCTTGGTACAAAGGCGAACTAAAAATAACATTCTCCCCTTCCCCTCCCCCCTCCATATAGTATATTTTGATCTCAGATCTTTGAGAACAAGGAAAGATCTCATAATTTGGTACACTGGTATGCTTTTCAGACTTGCTTTTTCTTTCTATGTTGAGTTAGGAGATGATAGATACACAGAATCATAGATTGTCGGGGTTCCTCGTTGTTCTGGCTATGTTTGTGATCCACTTACCCTTTGTGTCTGGCATTTTCTATAGAGAGACAGCAGTTCTGAAATCTGCAGAAATGTGGAAAATGCAAGAACTCAGACTGAATTGCAGGCAACTTTGGTGAGGAAATTCATTTAAAAAGAATGTGAACTGGAGACAATGCAAGATGTAATGCTGGTGTCAGCTGCTACATAGCTGATAGTGTGTTCAGTGTTAACATATAAAGTCACTTCAGATTGTTAACAGTTCCACTGCTTTAGTTTGAGAATTAATTACATAGGTTTTTGTCTTTTTGTTCAAGTATTTCCATTTAGACAAGTACCCTTGGCCCCTCCAGCAGTGAGTCCAACTCACTTGCAGTATTATAATTTACACAGCTAATTCAGGCAGAAAAACTGTCCAGAAATGGCATGTTACTTGCCAAATAATAACTGGTTTGTCATAACTGTTCTGCAGCTAGAACTTGGTAGTAATTAGCTCAGAAATCCCTTTCTGTTAGAAGATGTTACATTCTGTTGCATTAAATATTTGCTTAGTGGCCAGTTAGCACATTTGAATGTGTGTTGGATACATATGCATTTGTATAATTGAAATTCTGATCATGTATTTGGCACTTGAATCTCTGACACGTTTGGAGTTATTGTACCAAAGACCTGTTCTTTTGTATGACTCCGTCTTATGCAGGTCCCTACAACAGTAATCTAGCTTGCAATCTAACACATCTTTCTGTGTTATATTAAGCTTACATTCAGCCATTTTGTAGCAAATGTGTGCACCACAAATGTCAGATCTTTGTTATAAATGGACTTTGTTGAGATGGTCCAGGTTAGAAACATACCTGCACTGCCTCTGTGTTTAGAGAGATGGCAAAAGGAGGCACCACTTATGACCCAGGAGTTGGTGCAATGGCTGGCAAAGTGTCCAGGAGTATACCAGGTTCTGTGTCAATGACATGTAGTTTTTCCTACCATTTCCTACAGGAAACACTATGCAACAGTAATATAGGAGCAGGTATTACTCAGAGAGGAAGCAATAGCAAAGACAAGCAAGGAATGTGTGTTTTGAACCATAGGTCTCAGGAGTACAGACTCCTTCCAGAATTCACTGTGTGGTAGTTATTATCTCATATATCCTTTAAAGAAGGATAGAACTATTTTCCCACTTATATTATGGGGGAAAAAAAAAAAACACAAAAAACTATTACCAGAATCCTCTGATGACTACATTAAAGGGGAAAGATTAATGTTGATTTCTACTTTTCATCACTCCTGAGAAACACTATGAATTTACATGGCAGTCACATAAGGAATATTGAAAATTCTTCATTTATAATCCCTTTCAATTTAGGATGGAAATATACATGAAGCAGTAAATTGGGTGACTCACATACAGAGGGTAATGATTATTTTTCACCTCTTGACATGAGTTCTTATTTATCCCAGACAACGAACATGGCAGGAAGTAACTACCTTTCATTTCACATCTCCATGTGTACCTCTGTGTAATCTGCCAGAGCAAAACGAACATGACATTAAAAAAAATGAAATAAAAGGAAATCTCAAAGGGTGTTTTTTTTCTCACTTTTTGAGAAGCGATTTACAAAAATATGATGACATGAGCCGCAGCCGAAAAGACTAAATGGCTAGTTGTGGTCTACTTGTACTGGCTTAAGAAATCTGAATTTACAGGCCATTTTCTCTATGGTTTTCTGTTGCTATACTAACAGGGTCTAACCTCTGTGTGATATATATGCAGATACAAATATTTCTTTCTCATCCTTGACTTACAAGCTCTTTGGAGTAGTGATGGAGAACATATCTTGCCACATATATGTTAAGATTGGTACCTATGGGTCTTGTAACTAATGTTCCTGGTGCTAGAAGAAAAACTGTTATTAGGAAAGAGAATAATAATTTTAACAGGATATTACCATACAAAAGAATGTTTCCTAGAACCCAGTAAAAACTCCTAGGTGCACCTTAACAAGCTTCTTATAATGAAGAATTGCTTGGCAGCCTGGGTTCCTTTTATGGGCCTTATGATGTACACTAAGCCTTACCATCTGCTGCACCCTCTAATTACCAGTGAGAAATGGACACTTTTCCCTGCTGCACCACACAAAGAAATAAGATTTAGATATGCATGTTACTTATCCAGTGTAACATACATCTGTTGTGTTCTCATATTTTAGACACAAATCTGAGAGGAGGCACAAACAGCCTTGCCTCAGAATGTAAGTCCTTTTCACTGTACTGGCACAATCATTTATTTTTTTTTTTTTTTTACTATTGGGTAAACCTTCTGCAAGCTCTTTTCCCATTTTTTTTTTTCTCTTAATTCATGTTGCTTGTGATTTGCCCCTGTGTTTCTTTGTGAAGTAAAAAAACGTGGGTTGAAATGCTCTTTTACAGATTTAAGTTTACTTCAGAAAAAAAAAAAAACACAAGTCGGCCTTGGGAAGTCTTTGGCTTTCTTTTGAAAAACAGCACCTAGAGAGAGAACAAGGGAGAGGTAAAATAAATCGCAGCCTCTTCCATGTATTTTCTCTTTTCTCTGACCTCACTGTGACTACAGAAGGGAGGAAAATCTCTTGTATTCCCATAAGCCAAGGAAAAGTGGCAAGAGGTTTGGATGATAGCAAGGAATAAGCACAGTGACCTCCGTGCTAATTGGTGCCATCTCCTAGTACTCAAGCTAGAATCACAGAACAGGTCTGGAGGCAGTCAGACAAGAGGCCTTCTAGTCACCTGGTAGGTCCCTAGAAACACATCAGGTCCAGAGGCGAGCCAGTGTTCTAGACCAGCCTGTACTTAGAATGGGCGCAGTGCAGTTACAATGAAGCTCAATCAGGGACCACAAGTGATGACCAGAACCAGGGAGCTGGGGGTGGCGGTAGGAAAGACTCCCAAAGAAGCTTCTCCCAGGTCACAGCAGGCTGCAACGACCCAGCACCATGGCAGGGTTAGTCTAGGCATGTACACCAAAGGTAGCCTGACTCCTAAGGTTTGGAGGGACATGGGGCTATGGTCAAGGCCCTGTCACTTGGAGAAGTAGATGTGAGTTTTCCCTGCCTATCTTCTGGTGGGACAAACTGACAGAGACAGAGCTGGACCCAAGGGAGGATATTTGTGAAGCTGTGAGGAAAGTATTTGTTAACCATTGGCAAGGAAACTGTGAGTAGATTTGGAAGAAGGAGTGAATGTGCCTCTGAATTTCCTCTGATTCAAATCATGTTAATGCTGGAGAAGAAACTGTTCTGTGTCACTGAGGATATTGAGGGTATGTTGCTTTGAATATGTTCCCACTTCAAAATCCAAACACATCTGAATTGTAAACTTCTAAAAATGGAATACACCTGTTGAAACTGCTATTTTACATGTTGATTTCAGCTCAGGAGATGACGAGTGAGACCTGATCTTATTGGTAATGTGGCTTATAGCACTGCAGCAAGGCAAAGAGTAGCTGCCATATAAAGAACTGTGGCTTGTGGGCAAACAAGAGCAGATGTGCTAAAGGCATTCAGTCGTGATTTGAAGAGTCTTATGATGGAAAGGCAAACACAATCCACTTCAAAGAATACATACTATTGAAGCCAAAATATGCTTTGGGGCTAAATAAATTTTTGAACTCAGCAAGCTTTAGGAATCTTTCTAATCCCCTGATTGTTCCTTTAGCTTGCTTATCTTTCCACAGTAAGGGCGGGGAGCCATCATGTCTGCTTGCTGTCTGTGTATGGGTCCACTTTCCTTTCAACTGCTGAGGATTCACAGATGCTTAATTCTTTTCTGTAAAATATTTTGCACTGAATTTGAGCTATTACTCCTCTTCCTTGTGTCAGAATCTGAGAAGCTGACTATGGTCAAAGATTCTGTGTTCCAGATCTTACTTCCTGTGACACGGTTATCATTGTGCTAATGAAGAATAGCTCTCTGTACCTGCAAACTAAATTATCCAAATGTTGTCTATTATAAATGTGCAGAAATGTCTGCTTGCTTTGACTCTAAGAAAGCAGTAGTTGGCATGGCTATACTTGACAACTCTTAAAGGATTGGCATATAAATTCTATTTACCTGAAAGATTATACATGCAAAAAGGAATTTGATCCCTGGACTAGTATCCCTCGGGCTTTAGGACTGAGGGTCCTTACTGGCACTGAAGGAATATGAACAATTTGTACCTCAGTTACATGATCAAAAAAATTTTGCTCTTTTTAAAAAAGCTTCTATGGGCAAATCTGATATTTGTTTGTTGTTTGCTTGTTTAATTTCTGGCAAAGCAAACGAATAGTCCTGAAATATATTTTTATGTCAATGTGGACTCTTTTCTTTAACCTGTTTTAATAAAAACATAATTTTGGTGTCATCTAGCTTTCCAAAACTCATCTTTTTTCTTCATTTAATTTGACACTGAAAGATTGAATTATTTTGCTCTCTCTCTCACAGACAGACACACGCAATAGGAACAACATAAAAAATGCCAGGGCTCACTGCATTTAATACAAACAGAAGCAAAAAACATTCCAAAAGTGCATTTTCTAAGAAAAGAAAGTAATGAACAAATCCCAGCGAGAAGATAAAGCTATTATCAGATATTGGGAAAAATTGAGTGTTTAAGTGCCTTTTTTTGCTTCTGTTTCACTAACCAGGATAAATGTGGCCAGATGGCTAACACAATGAACATCGGTGACAGATGGTTAAGTGCTCTAACTAGCGTCAAAAAAAAAAAAACAACCTGCAGGTTAGAGATGTTTGTGAATTGGCAGAGCCTGATGAAACTCACCCTGGAATACTTAACAAGGTAGCTGAGATTGTCCCTCCTTCCTCAGTGACACAGAGAGTGGATGAGGTTCCAGAGGATGGGAAGGGAAAATCATAATCACATTTTTAAAATTGAAAAGAAGAGAAGCAGAGAAGCCAGAGGGGAAAAGGAGTACTGAAAGATTCACTGAGCAATAAGTTTGGCTTCTGAACCCAGAGAAATACAAATAAACAATCCATTTAACAAGAAAACACCTCTTGAAAAGAATAAACCACCCAAATTAGTCTAATTATCTCTGGTGACATTATGGAATGAAGAATAGAGAGGCAATTATAAGTAACATGTCTTTGACAAAGCTTTTGGTATTGTCTCAAATGGCAGTTTCCAAAACAGCCAAAAAACACAGCCTAGAGATATCTACTACAAAGCAGATGTGAGGCTGGTTGGGAAAAACACAGTCATGGTAATTACCAGCAGCTCATGATCAAATTGAGAGAATGGACCTCACGGAGATCCCCTAGGGTTAGTCCTGGGCCTGGTCTGTGCAATGTTTTCATCGGTAGTCTGAGCAATGAAACAGAGAATACTCGTATTAGCCATGCAGGTGGTACCCAGGGGTATCAAGCTGAGGATGGAATCACTCCTCATGACAGGGGTGTGATTAACAGCATATCTTCAACATCTGGAATGTGATTAGGAGACACTGAAGTGGAAGCACATGGAGTTAATCCACCCCCTTCTATAAAGAGTGCAGCATTGCATGCTACCTTTTTTGACAAAAGTTTGTCTGATATACTCCTGAAAGTCTCTGGTGAGGGATACTCCATAATGTCTCCAAACAATTAAGTTCAGTGTTTTACTACACTTACTGCTAACAAAACTCCCAAATGTCTCACCTAAGAGTTTGCTGCAGCTGAAGCTTATTGCTTCTTGATTTATCCAGAAGATAACTGTAGGCCATTTTCTGTCCTTGCAGCAAGTTTTTGTGTGTTACAGAGTGGTGCAGAGCTGCAACTAAGCCAGTTGGGTTTACATTTTATACAGCTGATATACACCTGCTTAAGTACAGTATGTTGTATTCTTTCTCATCAAATGCCATCCTATTTTTTTTCCAGCACATGTCTCCAGGTTGTCAATATCACTTTCAGTCATTTTTATTTTTATTCCATTTGGTTTTCTGACATTGTATTTCAAGTCCTCTTCCTAGTATAACCTAAAAATACAAACATTTATAATAGTATTATAAACCTTACACTGGCTAATACAAAAATGAAAATCATATGTAGCTCAGACACAGCAATGCTTTAACTCATCTTGTTGTCTGAACTGTGGTGATACTCATCAGACAAGGCCTGGATCTGTGGCAAAGAATCAAGCCAGAAGCAATAAGAGGCATCAGAGGTCATATCTGGGCTGTCTGAAGGAACTGTAGCTGTTAAACAGGGAAACTGTTTCAGTCTTAGAGAGTATCTTCATGCATGCAGAAGGCTATGCCAGCAGCAGAGAGGCTCAGAGAATAGGACAGAAGCAATGAGCACTACCTGCAATAAGAAATATTGAGGGTAGACCAAAATAATTTGTGCTGGAAAGGGGAATATGATCAGTGGTTCTTAGAACTTCCTATAAATAATTTAGCAAGATGCCTAAGGGTTTACGTTTTTTCCCCCCTACCGTGTATCCTCCTTATTTTAATTCTAATTCAGAAAGAGCAATGAGCTACTTCATTTTATGAATTTCAGTTATATTTGGAAGTAAACCAACCAAATCTAGCCAAGATGGAAATCTATGATATCCTCATGTTAAAGAAATAAATGAAACACAAATTAGAGTTGTTGAAAAATGTTTTATCTGATGGTATGCAAAGTGATTTGATCCTAGACACCAGTGTGACTTCTGCCCTAGAGCGTAGCCTTAGTTGGACTGAACTCGTCTCTAAAACTGACACAGAAGCTGAACTATTCTCTGTGTTTTCGAAGAGTAAATTTGGCCTTCAGAAGTATTTGGACCAGTTATTTCTTCACTTACACCATACTTGGTCTACCAGTCATTAGGACACAATTATTTGTCAATGAATATCTTAAAAAAACCAAACTGAACAGTAAGGATTACGTTAATACTGACACCAGGTAAAAGCATAACATTAGCTAAAATAAGAGCCACATCCATGCACAGGCTTTTAAAGCATGTTTTCCATAGTATACGTCTTCTCGTAATCCAAATATTTTTATTAGCTGTTTTTTGCATTTGGAATAGAACAAATATTTGTGGAGTAGTAAGGTTGCATTATCAGTTAAAAGTAACTCTCAGCATGAATGATAAACAGCTGCTTTTCCTGAAACAAGAGATGTATTTGTACCAGTGGGTGAAACATCCCTGTAGTAACTGTGCCCACATCAACATGCACAGCACTTCTGCCTTTATGTGACCAGCACAGGTTCTTGTTGTAAACAGCTGATTTAGAAAAATGTGATGAAATCTAACTTGACAGAAAAAGCATCCAGTACTATAGGGAAATGGTATTACACAGCTTTTGCATTTCCTTGCTTTCCTTCTTTTTATAACATTGTTTGTTTGCACAGAATGACTGTCTTATACAGCAAGATGTCAAAGCACTTAGAGATGATGAGTAAACTTTTTCTATAGCAGTTAGTTGAATTTTCTGTCTTTTTCTGACTAGGACAAATATGCAAAGGATACAACACAGCAAGATACAGACCTATCTCTGTCCTTTAAATTGCAGTTCCAGAGGCTTTAGGGAAGAAATCAAACTCTGAATGTGATGTTCAAATTCCTTTTTCTCTGACTTTTCCTAATCATAAGGTGAACTATAAAGCTGGATGAGTAATTTATCCAAATATTTGAACAGTCTTTCTCATATACAGGTATTTTTTCTTCTTTCAGAATGGAAGTTTTCCCTGCCTCACCGATATGTCATTTGTGCTGCACAGGTAAAGTTGTCCACATAACTAGAAACTGAGATTTGTTTTTAGTTTTCAATAATACCTTGTTTTTAGGTACTCTACAACTGAAACACAAGATGTATGAGCTAATGTATCTATGGATTATATGTATGTGGAAACTGACAAGGTGAATATATATCAAAATCCAGATCATCTACTGTACAGCAAGAGCCATAACAAGCTGCCAGCAGGGAACAAGGCAAAGCACAGTCATTACTTGTTTGCTCATTTACCTAATGTACAACCTGAGTTGCATGTGTACAAATGCACAGCATTTGTGTAACATGCAGCTTGAGTTTGACAACTTGAATGAAATCTCCACAAGTTTCTTGTTCCCCTCTTCATGTTATCGCTCTGTTTTCAAAATGCCTTCAGCAATTCTTATTATTCAGGCATTCTTCAGCTTTGGAGTTCTTTCTAAAGGAGCACATTTTAAAGAACCTTTCTAAATGATTTCAGCTACAAAATTTATTTTACCTAAATCTTTTGTACTTTAAACTTAGTTAATAAATTGTTCTGAAATCTTTTAGAAGTTTATTAGTTTCATTTTCTCATTTTTTAATTTTTATTTTGATTATTCTGTTTTTGCCTGCAAAAATGGCTTTAGGGACTTTCAAAACAGCTATGGAAGGTCTCAATTATAGCCAAGTCTTCCTACCAGAGTGAGGAGGAGACCTGTAGTCCTCATCAGTGTTTTTAGAATGAACAAAATATATGATCCCTCTTGAACCTTTGTAAGGATTTGCAGCAACATAAAGAAATAAGTAGTTGAGTGGCTGACAGGAAGGAATCATTACAGTTCACATTGCAAATGAGCCCACCTGTCAGGGGAACTCTGCAGGAAATTGCCCTCAATTTTCATATAGGACTTTGGCAAAAAGAGTAGAAGGTGATTCATGAGAAAAACCTTTTCTGAGCCTGCTATCTTGTTTAATGTCAGGGGTAAGAACTAGGCAGAGACTTGTGAAGAATTATACAGAGAATTAGAAGTGGAAGATGAGAAACTTGAATTTCATTTCAGAGCTGAGAAAAACTCCTAGGAATTTTTCAAAAAGGAGTTCAGTGTGAGCCAAAGAACAAGTTGCAGTCCTGATATCACTGATGTTATCTAAATGTACCAAAGCAACGATTGGATAATCAATTGGAAAAATGTTGGCAGGTAACTGGATAAATGAAATACATTTTGAAAGAATATATTTTCAGAATAGACAGAAAAGCAGAGTGCATTTTTAAAATAGGCCTGAAAATAATAACCACATGGGAAAAAAAAAAAAAAAAGGAAAAAGAAAAAAAGGTTGCATATTTGGATACTGAGAAGGAGTTAAATATCTTATGTTAAACCTAGAAAGGGATTTTCTAGCTGGTGGTCTAATGGTTTTGAGTTATCTTTTAATTTAATTAATTTTTAATTTTTTTTACTATTTTTTTCCTTATTGAACTATATGTGTTCAGACAGTCTATGCTTATACAGTACACTAATATATTCTAGCAGTTATGGTTATAAACAGATGCAAGTGTCTGGCAGGATAGACCATTATTTTGGGGCTCAGATGTTATTAATTAACACCAGGAATGTTGTGAAATAAGCTTGAAATCAGACCACCCCCCTCCTGATGCAGTGTGAATAGTTAAGTATTTTTCCTTTCAAATAATAATAGAAGGAACTCCTTTTCTTACTACACCAAGAAGCAATATGAATAATCAATAAGTAACTACTGAAAACATATTTGGCTGCTGAAAATCCATAGAAAACTCTGAAAAGTGACATGTTTTTTTTTCCTTCTGCTGTCTCTGATTTTATTTGGCAGAAGTCTGCAAGGCTACAAATGTGCTGAACAAAACCAGTACCTAAAATAGCTTACAAAAAAAACCAAACAGTGAACTCACTTTTTTTTTTATCCTTGTGTTTCTGCTTTTTCTTTTTTATTGTTTCTTTTTTTTCTTTTCCAGTTATTTAGAATTTTGTAGGTAATGTGACCTGATAGATAGATGCTCCATTCAGAGGGATCCTGCCCAATTTATAGCAGTTCAGTTATTCTGTTGAAAGATATGGAATGGGTTGCTCTGTGTAGGCAAGAATGTGGGAACTATTGCAGTGGATCAGACCAAAGGCCTGTCTAGCAAAGCATCATGTCTAGTGATACGTTGGGGATGGTGCTTAGGAAGGGACTGAAAACAAAGGCTGAACACTGCAGTCCTTCTAATTTCCATCAAATAGCTGTCAGGAACTGTCTGAGCTGCTTTAAAGGTACCTTTCTCAAACAGCCATTTGATAGACTTATTGCCTATGAGTCTTTTGAAATTCTTTTGTAAATTTGGCCTTAATGGTATCTTCTGACATTATGATGTTCCAAATCTGATTCACACATTTTGTTTAAAAAATAATTAAATGGTTTTTTTGAATTGTTGTTGTTTTGATTGAAAACTTCTGCTTGAAAATGGCCCCCTAGATACAGGAGATATGAACATTTCTCACCCTTCAGATTTGGATGCTGTCAGTCTCAATGTTTTTCTAAATCAGAGATTACTATTTAGACTCTCTCTTCACACAACCCATTTTCTCCATGTCTCTGATAATTTTTATTACCCTTTCCTTATTGCAGTGGAAGCCTGCTAAGCCCTTTTCAAGATGAGATGACTGGAAATGTACACAGGATGCAAAATGTGTGCCATCTCAGTCTGTGTACCGATACAGCAGTATTTTTAATTTTCTGTAATTCCTTTCCTTGTGTTGCTGCATTTTTTGAATTCCAAGTTTGTTTTTTTCTTTTTTAATAATCTTCCCCTATAAAATTATCTGCAGTGACCTGATGTTTCTTCACATGCAGTGATACAAGCTTTGCTGCACTCAGATGTAAGGATACTTTCCATGAGTTGCATTTCTATGCGTTTACTACTCCTGAGTGGGATTCCCTGAGTTTCCTTTGTGTGTCTTCCCTCTCACTCACGCTGTCACATTAACGTTGCAAGGAGAAAGAAAGAAGAAAAGCTTTACTGATGAAAGATCTTCAGGACTTTGAAGTCCTCACTGTTCTAGAACAAGGAACAGTAAAGGTAGTACCCCATAGCCAGCCAAGTTTACTCACCAGTAATTCTCCTATAAAGTGCTACCTGTCAGGAAAGTTCTCAAAGTTCATAAATATCCCCTGATATAGAAGCATGCCATCATGCTGTTTTGCTCCACCTTTCTTTACTGAGCTTCTGAGAAGTTATCTGTCGGAACAACTGCATCCAATTTTGGAAAAGCTCAAAAATTAATAAGACATCACTGTATGAATGAGGACCTCTTCTGGCTGTTTCCATGAGCTTTCTCTATTAAGAGCCACGCTGAAAATATCTGGGTCAGAAAAGTGCAGCTGAAGACTGTATAACACTGTGTACAAGAATGATACTATAATAATCTTAGTCCCTGTTTTTTACACTTCTTAAGTGGATGGATGAGCATTCTCTACTATCTGAATATTTAATGTGCTTAGATTTCAAGGCACTTTGCAATCTGCAGCTTATTTTAACAGGTCAGATTTTAGTTTCTTTATATATTGTAATAGCTGTTGTAAGGCAGTAGCTGCGCAGAACACTTAGTAAATTCTAAGGCGGTGACCTATGAAAACCAGCTAGCTTGCACAGAGATAACACACCCATCTTATGTATTATCAGCAAAAAAGCATGATTAATGTGCCAAAACATGTCTTTTTTCCTACCTACTGAATTTCTCAGGATGTAAACATTATAAAACAGTTGTAGAAGAAAAAAATCTCAGGACAGACCAAGTTTGCTTAGTCCAAAGCTGCTTTTTGGCTATGTTTATCATATTAGTCCCAAGTGCCTGACAAGCCCTGTTAAGTGTAGCTGCACTGGCTTTATGGCTTTTTTGCCTCCAAATAGAGCTATTTATGAAGGTATGTGAAGCAAGATTTTGCCCATTATTTATCCCCTCAGTGCCTCTCAGAAGTTAAACATATATTTGCCAGACATAATTCAGAAATTATTAACACAATTGAGTTGGACACTCCTATAATGACCCTGTGATAGATAGTGGTATGGGAGTATGGTGTTTAAAAGTCTTATACATCCTGTAGATGCAAAGCAAACAGTTTTTAAGGAGCCCTGTTCCTGAAACTCATGAGTTTTCAGCCTGAAGATTTTGTGATGAGTTTCTCTTTTCCTTCTGACTACAGGTCGATTAGTATGCTAAATACGCCTTTATGAAAGTTCATATTTCCTTTCAAAAAGTGAATCACACAGAAAATAATTTTCTTAGTTTACTTTCTACTATTGTAGTATGTTTTTGGCACTGTCAGAGCACCCAAAGGCTCAACCAGGTTCTGAAATAATGCTGAGCACCATGCATTGAACATGACAGTGAGGTCACTCGATATGAGGAACAATGGAAACAAATGGTTAGGAAATTTATTTATAGTATTCTTCTTAAGAATACATTATTGCATATAACAAGGGTGTGACTGGTCAGCATTCCCCATCAACACAAATTTCAGTAAAAAATGCAATTAGTGGAGTATCTTTCTGTATAATAAGTATTAATATGTATTAATAATATCATAATATCCTACTACATTATAGCAAGAAATCTGTTACAGGTTACAAAATCATAGGATCATTTGAGTTGGAAAGGATTCTTTAGAGGCCTTCTGGTCCAACTGTTTTTGCAATGAACAGGGAGACCTACAACTAGATCAGGTTGCCCAGAGTCCCACCCAGCCCAACTTTGAATGCCTCCAGGAATGGAGTATCCATCAAATCTCTGAGCAACTTGTTCCTGTTCTTCATTGCTCTTATAATGAAAAAAACATTTTCCTTATATCCAATCTAAATCTCTTCTCCTTTAGTTTGAAGCCATTTCCCCTTCTCCTATCACAACAGACCCTGATAAAGAGTCTGTACCCTTCTTTCATATAGCCCCACTTTAGATACTGAAAGGTTGCTATCAGACTTTGTCAGAATCTTTTATTCTCCAGGCTGAACAGATCCAGCTCTCCTAGCCTGTCCTCGTAGTGAAGGCATTCCACCTTTGGATCATTTTTGTGGATCTCCTCTGGATGTGTTCCATCAGGATGATATCTCTCCTGTACTGAGGACTTCACACCTGGATGCAGTACTCCAGGTGAGACCTCATTGGTGCAAAGCAAAGGGGAAGGATCACATCCTTTTAACTGCTGGCCACTCTTCTTTAGATGCAGCCCAGTATCTGGTTGGCTTTCTGGACTCTGTGAACACATTGCTGGCCATTCACCAGTATTCCCAAGTCCTTTTTGGCAGGGCTGTGTCAATTCTTAAACCCCCAGGCTGTACTGACACCAGGGTTGCCTTGACCCAGGAAGTTGGCTTTAGTAAAATTTAGTGTTGATTTTACTATGTCTGTCTCATATTCTTCAGTGGTGTGAACTCCACAACATCATGGTTGCTAATGCCTAGGGAGCCTCCAATCCTGATGTCACCAATCTGTTCATTTGTGTGGGTGAGCAACAGGTCTGGTACCGTGTCCTCCCTAGTGGATTATCTATTACCTGAATCAGGAAGTCATCCTTAATGCATTCCAGGAGCCTGCTGGATTGCCTACAGCTCACTGTGCTACTTTTCCAGCAGATGTCAGAGTGGTTGAAGTCCCCCAGCTGCCTGAGAGTTCTGTAATTGTATACCTCTGATAGTTTGAGGAAGAAAGCTTCATCAACAGGCTCTGTTTGATCAGGCAGCCTGTAGTAGACACCAACCACAAGGCTTCCTTTGTTACCTTGGTCTCTAAGACTCACCCATAAGCTTTTAACTTTCTTGTAGCCGTTCTTCGGGGACAGCTTTTCACAATCTTTCTTGATGTGGAGGGCAATGTTTCCCTTTCTTCCCTTTCTCTCCATTCAGAACAACTTGTAGCTGTTGCTAGTCATGCTTCAGTCACAGGAATCATTCCACCAGGTTTCATTGATGGCAACTGCATCACTGTTTTCAAGCAGAGCAGTGGCTTCCAATTCCTCCTTCTTGTTCCTCAAGCTGTGTGCATTGGTGTAGAGGCACTTCATCTGGGCTCCTTCCTTAATTACAGAGAAACCAAGGTTGTATATTCAGTTTGTAGCTCACAAAGAAAAAAAATGTTACTCAGCTGAGACTTCCAGTTTTAGTTTGTGAAAGAATCCAGCTTCTCTGAAAGTGATCATTTGATAATAATGAGAGATAATTAACATCACTGGTTTAGTATTTTTAATAGACAATTGCAAATATTTTGTTATTTAAACTACTGTTTAAGTTATTGCAAAATAAAAAAACTTATTTTGCTCTCAGTAGTTTGTGAAGCATCACTGCACCCAGCCTTAACTTCTGATGAACGTAAGAGGGAATGAAGATCAAACTGGAATTCTATTGTTGAACTTCAGTTTTGGATAGATTTTCTGAATCAAGTTTTTTGAGGTTGTGGTCTTTGTTATTTTAAATCGAACTGAGCCAGTTTTATAGCCTTATTAGGCTGTATAATCTACCTTCAGATAGTATGAAGATAGATGGAATGGTAGAAATGTGGAATCATATAGGTTGGAAAAGACCTTCAATATCATCAGTGTAGTGAGCTGGCGGTTGTCCTCTTTTGTTGTGTCATTAGTGATAGAACTAGAGGGAATGGTTTCATGCTGAGGCAGAGGAGATTCAGGCTGGACATTAGGAAATATTACTTCTCAGAAAGGGTGGTCAGGCACTGGAATGGACTGCCCAGGGAGGTGGCGGAGTCACAGACCCTGGGAGTGTTCATGGAACAATTGGATGTTGTGTTGAGGGACATGGTTTAGTGGAAGCTATTGGTAATAGGTGAACAGTTGGACTGGATGGTCTTGTAGGTCTTTTCTAACATTGGTGATTCTATGATTCTGTGATTCTATGATTCTATGATGAATTTGATAAGCAGGCATGTCAAACACGACAGATGTTCTTTCCTTGGAAAAGTGTATCACATAGATGAGATTATCTGTATTTTACCGCTCTGCTTTGCAAGAGCTTGTGTATGTTTGTGTATGTGCGTGTGCATGTGTGGACATGTACATGAGTGTGAGTCTCAGTCTTGGCAAAGCTGCTCGAAGAAGAGATGCTACTTGAACAGCTGCAAAGTCTCTGAGCACCAGAATTATTCATAGCACATAAAGGAAGAAAAGCTCTTGAAAATGTTTTGAACATAACATAGTTATGGGAAGATCAAACTTTAATTTTTGCTTTGAATGAACAAATTCCTGAAGGGATCTGTAAAATGGGAACATGGGGTAAATGATGCTATTTCATAGTCCTTTTGTATTTAAATAAGTGAGCAGAATGTGACAAAAACTTTGAACACAGGGATGTACTTGCAACATTTATCTATTTGCTTCCTTTCTGACGGTGTAAAATTAGGATCTTCTGTCATGGCAAGGTAAACTTACAGTATTTTATAGGATAGCCATCTGTGTGGCTAAAGTCCTCAGTGTAGATAGGTCTGAAAGCATGTGGTTGGTTCAAACAGTGTCTGTTCTTTAGCTTAGAGCTAAAGACTTGCTTACATATCTTAATGACACACTAATTCACAGATCATCCTTTTTGACACAGGGATTAAGCCAGAGGGTGTACTGTAATCCTGAGCAGACTATGTCTAACTCTAATGCTTTTGCTTTAGTTTTGTGTAATAAGAATTTTACATGTACCCGGTGCTATCTACACTTTAAAAGATTATGTGGAGCTAAAGATTATAAATCTTCAGGTACAGAGGTCGAAGTTTAAAGTGAAGAAGCTTTCTGTGTTCTTTCCTCCCATGTTAATATATGTAAAAACAGTTACTGACTAGCTAACATGTAGCTCTGCCATTCACAATGGTACTGCTCCCCTTCTCTGCATCAAATAGCGAGTGGCAAGACTCAGAACAAAATAATACTTAGAAATATATTTTATTCATAGGGAATTCACATGTTCAATTTTGGTATGCCTCAGGCAGCCAGCTGGAGTGTAAAGTGTGTATCCTGTGGCTTTCCCTTACACCTGTTCTTGCAGATAACAACATACTTTAATGGCAGGCCCTTTCCCAATTATACTAGTTAGAAGTATTCACAATCACTTTCTGTTCTCCCCATGAACTTATTATTCATTTAGACCAGATCATATGCAGAGTAAAATACTGATTCATTTTTTGAACTCAGACTTGTCTTTAGAAAGATGTTGGATACGAGTGAATGTGCATGATGCTGACAGATACAGCATTCTTCAGTGACTGAGAGACATGGAGAGACATGCAGAGCTATGTTACGAAGCCCCTGTGCATGTATTGTGCCATCAAAGTACAGAACCTACAAATCAATCTGATCTTATTCAGTCCAGTCTTAAATGTAAGTCAGATTTCTCGTTATTTTCCTGAGCATCTGCTACTCACAGGTACAGCCTGGAGGCAGGATATTTGGCAATAAAGATCTGTGGGGTAAACCTGTTCTGCCTCATTCCAGACCTTGACTAGCAATGTGGAGATCTGAACATACTCAGCTGGTTTGTAATTATAACCTGCTTAAAGGATTTTTTTTTTTTTTTCTTTTTCTTTTCTGTTAGTAGCAATTTAGTGGACCAATGGGGGTGGGAAGAATGCAGTCATTACCCATAACCTAAATGGTTAATTATTTACAATGTATTAAAATGTATCATCACTGATGAGAAATAACAAGATAATAGTCTAATTTGGGTTGAAAGGTATCTCTGGATATCAACTCTATTGGTATCAACTTGCAACTTAGAGCACGGCTGACTTAGGAAGGTTGCTCGTGTCCATGTTTTGAATATTCTTTAAGACAGAGATTCCACAGCTTTTCTAGCCAACATGTACCAGTATTATGGTAAAAAATATTTTAATAGCTAATTGGAAGTTTTCTTTATAAAACTTTAAGCCATTTTTGTTGTTGTGGTTGTTGCTTGTTTTTGCCCGTCCTAGCAGAAGAGAATCTGCCTCTGTCTTCTCTATACCTCAGATACTTATGTATTATGCATTTGTAGACAGCATCAACATCTCAGTCTTCATCTCTAACTGCATGTGGTGTATTCCAGTTACCAGGTATGCACTACTCTGATGGCTCTCTGTTCTACTTGCTCCTACCTGTCAGAGCCTTTTAATTATCCTGCAAGCTGGAAACTGGATACAGTGCTCAGGTATTGTCTCACAACAACCAAGAGCATCATTTCCCTCAACTAGTTGGCTGCAAGCTTGCTACAGCACAATTTGCAGTTGTGCCATAGAACATCACTGATCCATATTCAACTTGTCATCCATGAGGCCTGCAGCTCCTCTCTGGTACAATTTGTCTTTAGCCAGTTGATCCCCAAGTCTGTAGTGCTTATGGGCTTTATTGATTTTCTAGGGTAGAACACTGCATTTTCTTTGTTGGACTTGCAGAAACTCTTGTCAGCCCATCTCTCCAGCCTGTTGATAACATCCCTGCCCTTCATGGCTAATGCTGCAGTGTACACAAATGGTCAGATAAGGGAAGATGTTTAAAATTTTGAAATCTTCTCAAGAATAAGGCAAGAATGTCTGCTGGCATGCTTTTCTAAAAGGAGAGAAAGAGCAATTCTTTTTAACACTGCTGTTGCACAAAAGGACCACTGAACATGCCAGTATATCCTGTTGCACAAATAGAATCACACTGCAGTTCCCCTTGAGCTATCTTGGATGGGAAGAGGAGAATGATTGTTAGTGAGATACTTACGACAGTTCCGTATCTCACGCTCCCCAAGGTATGCAAATATGAAACTGTCAAAGTACAGATCAGAAGCTGTTCCCAATGCCTTACAACATTCAAGGTTAGGAACATGATTCATAAACTCGACAGATGCTGTGACTCAAGTAACTGCTGATGCACTTGGCAGCATGTCTGTATGTACAAACACTAGCAAGTACAATTTCATTTCAGTGTACATGGAAATAAGGCATGCAATTCTTGTTGTCTACTGGATAATGATATCCTAATTCTCCATGCATCAGCCAGGAACTGCAAAGGCTCATAAGCTTAGCAAAAGGAAAATGCCTGTTAGGATTGCATTATAATGTCATATGTTTATTTTATCACCCCAGATCTTTACATGCAGAATAGGAAACAATTTACCAGTAAGCTGCATCTTTTCTTAAAAAAATAAAAATAAAAAAAGTCATATACAAGCATGAAAGGATAGCTGGGTAAGGTGAGAATATGGTTCACTGGCCAAAATATTATCTCTGGTAGCGAGCATACAAGAAAATTAATGTAGTCTGTATGCGGTAAACTTTAGCAGGTTTCTTTCTCTTCTTTTATTTCCTTTATATTAGTAGCAAAAGATAGCAGGTTGTGAACAGCAATGGCCAGTGAAGAGCATGTGCAATTAGAAATGTTTTAATTTGTTGTGTTGATAGGCTAAAAACACTCCCACACAGGGCCACAAGAAGGTGGAGAAGCAGGCTCATGATTCAATACATAAACAATCTCTATGTTCATTTGGGCTGTTGCAGCATACCCATACTCTCAGAAATAGGATCACCACATGCAGGGCACTGTGTTGTGGTGGCAGTGTGATATGGAAGTACTCAGGTGATGGTATGTGTTGTGGACATTTGTGGGAGTCAACTAAACCAGATGATAAATTCAGGTGATTTCTACAGGGAAGAATGATAGCAGGTGCAAAAAGAGGGTTCTCGAAGAAGCTCTGAGTTTGCTGCTTTTTTTGGATGCCTTTAAATCACTGGAATAGTTTGGTTTTATTTCTCATGGACAATTTTGTAGAACTCAGGAGCAAACCTACTCCTTGCTTTGCTGTATATGTATGTCAGCATTTTGCTAACTGTTACAAAGGTAATGTAACACATGGTTTTACTTCTGTTCTCTAGACAGGATGTTTATCCTGTTTTTATGTGATGGTGAGAAGACTTTCTGGGATGTGAGCTCTTTAAAAATGTATAAATGAATCCAGGTGTCTGGTATCCATTACACCAGCAGCGCTGAAAAACTAGCAGTGCTGAGAGAGTAGAATTAGCAGAAAGAGCAATGTCTACCATAAAAGACATATTATTGCACTAAGCCAGACACAGCACATCTCTGACTAAAAAAACTGGTTTGCTTTGGAAAAAAAAAAAAAAAAAAAAAAAAGAAAGAAAAAAAAAAGAAAAAAAAAGAAAAAAGATGATGAAATGATAACTGTACACTGAAATTTGAAACTAAAGAAACATATACAGGTTTAGTAATATAGAACAACATAAAGCATGGATGCCTTACAAAATGGCAATGTGTTGTATAGCTTTAAAAGATCTTCCTGTTAAAGATGTACAATCCAGTCAATTCTCTGATGTAGATTTAAAAGGGCTACTCCAAAATGTCTTCTAATTTATGATGCCAGCCCACAACATCAGAGGTAGATTTTGGTGATATGGCAGTAGAGATTGAACCTCCCTGCCAATACTCCATTACATGTTGTTGCTGTGTGACAGATGGCAGCAGAGGGGCTGTCTGACAGAATGGTGTCTGACACAGAAGTGTGAATGAAGCAAAGGTGTGTCACTGAATTTCAGCATGCAGAAAATAGGGCACCTACTGACATTCATCAACACTTGTTGAATGCTTGTAGTGACCGAACAGCGCACTTGAGCACAGTGAAAGGTGGACTGCATGGGCAACATTTTCCTGGCAATGAGGCATTATAGAATTTGTGAAAGCTGAAGCTGGGTCACCTCCACTGGTGTGGATTTTCACAAGCACGGCTTGCAGGCTCTTGTTCACTACTGGTGAAAATACACAGCTAATGGTGGCAACCATGTTGCTAAATAGTGATTCATAGCTGAGAATTTATCAGACAGTTGCGTTGGGCTTTTTGTGTCTCTTGTAGTTTCCCTGGAAATAAATAGGAAGCATTACTTTTGGAGCTACCTATGTATCAGACCATGTGCCAAAACACTAGTTACACACAGGTAAATGTTAACAAGCTAAAGCAGCTCATAATTACAGCTAATGTGTATCTAAAAGAATCATTCAGTAAGCTTCTGGGGGCACTAGCCTTAGGATTTTCAACAAAATTGTAGGTGAATGTGTCAAACATGACAGCTCTTTATTTGGTTGACAAAGGCTTATGTTGTTATGTATCACTGTGGAAAGGCTCTTGATGTGGCACATCAGAAGTTCACAAATCCTGGGCTGGAGCACGGAGCAACCAGGCTCCAATCTCCTTGTGTTTGAGTTGCATCTGAGAGTCTGGACCCTGAGTAGAAAGAAGGGAAAAACATAGTATGCTTTTGTTGTATCCTGTGCAGATCAGATAATGCCAGTCACTTTGATTTTGAAAACTTTTATCACACATACTGAGAGAGTAGGGAAGAACAGATTTTATCTGCAAAACTGGTGCTTTTGAAGCATTTGTTGAGTCATTTGGTGTCCTGGGAGCACGTGGCAGGAAGAGCATCAAGAGTAAAGTGAAATGAAATATGACGTACTGACAAAGATATGAATAGCATTTTATTTGAAGCACTATAAAGACCAGATTTTATTTTATTTTATTTTAATTATTACTATGTTATTTAGGTTTTTTTTTGTTTTGTTTTTGTTTTGTTTTTTTCTCCTGTGTATTCCTTCAGGAAAGGAAGTGAAAAATAGGTTTGAAGATGCTGCTCAGGCTTCAAACAATATTAGCAATGTTACCATTAAAGATGGATATCGTGGGAAAGTAAACTTCACTGTTCTAGTTTCTTTCCAAACTGAAAATCTTCAGAAATAAATCTTGGCCAATGTTGCAGGTATTCACATGCTTTAGCCATTTGAATTAACCTAGAAAATGACTTCTTGTTGCATGGGACTTACTATTCTTGTTTTTAACCAGAGATTTAGGTGCAATATCTGAGTTTGTGATCATCTTAGATAAAATTATGAAAGTGTAAGCAGAATAATGTCATTTAAATTCATTCTCTTAGCCTTTGCAGTGTGGTTCATATAAGACAATATAGACCAAATATTACCTTTTGAAGAAAATGAATGCTGAGCACGTCAACTGAACAAACTTCACTAAGCTATGTCTTTTATTAAAAACCCTAGCAGACATGAGCCAGGCTGTCGCTATAGTGAAGTTATTACGCATTTGCACAAGTTATATAGGTATAGCTTCTTTCGATATATTAACCTTGTACTGCCAGTTGTTATATCATTCCGGAAATAAAAATATTTGTGGAAAACTCCATTAAACTAGTGATGATACTAAAAACCAATGCACCCCATGAGACAAGAATTTTATTGCCTCCAGTAACCAAAGGAAACCAAACATCCTCCCTTGTGGAAAATCTTCCTTGGGGAGTGCTCCAGCAAGCAGTTCATTCCCCTTTGCATCTTAGCCCTGCTCCCAGACTGGGCTGGGGCCGGATGGGCTGGAGACTGGCATGCATAATGGGGCATCAGCACTGGCTTAAGGGAGCATTTGATTGTTCTGGGGAATGGAGTGCTGTAAATGAATCATAAGTGGAGAGGAAATGATCTCTCTCTTGATACTCCAAGCAATCACTCAGGGTGGTGGGTACTTCAGGTGTTAAATCTTAGTTTGTCTTCAGGAGACAACGGAATTTGCCAACACAGGCACAGAATGTTTGTTTAGCAAATAAACAGAGAGACTGCTGTTCTGGATAGCAGCATTAAAACCTCTCCCTAAATCATAAGTTTCTTGTGGAAACTCTTTGGCTTGTATGGATGTTGATGAGGAAGTTGCAGTCCTTCAAAGGACACTGAAAAATGGACAATGTAATGAGAAACTCTCCCAGATATACATGTACTGACAATTGTATCACAGATGCATACTGAAAGGCTCTTACCAAGACAAAAATCAGTTCTGTCAGTTTTTTTACCTGCTATTACTAATTACAATACTTAATTCACTTATGCTGGCAGAGAAGTGCATATTAAACCTGATATATTAGTGGTGAATAAGACAAGTGTGTTTTCATAGTCCATATGCCATTTTTCATTGACATGTGAATATGAAAATGCATATAACAACAAGGGAGTGATGCAGCAGAATATGATGTAATTTTTCTATTTTTATGGACTTTGTACACTTTAAGTGATGATGAATCTATAAAGGCAGTTCAGTTTCACTGGTTCTATATCTGGCACACAGCTTGCTAAAAGCTATTCAAACTTAGCTCCCACGCTCCTTGTTTTAATTAATTAATTAATTAATTAATTAATTTTTATATATATATTTATATATTTATTTATATTTATATTTATTTTTTTAAGAGTGTCTGGGAAACAGTAATGTTGGTCAGAAAAGTCAAGAGAAAAGGTGTATATAAAAACAAGGTCAAAGTGTTTCAGGAATAGAGGTGTTTCTTGTGATGCTTCTGCTCCAAGTATTATCTTTGAGTACAGCCAGTACACCACTGATTGTGGTGGTATACGGACTGCTTTTCAATCTGAGAAGATGGAAATAATTTTCAGTAATGTAAACTGATTTGTTATCTGTTCTTGATGCAATGTTGGTGTCTGTACCTCTTCCCCTACAGCGTGGCTATGCAAAGACAAACTATTTCTTCTTTAGAGGAAGCCTAGAAGAAAGATTTTGTAATGTAAAACAGAACCGTACTTAGCAGTTTACTTCACTGTAAGGAGGATTATAGATTTCCTCTTAAAGAAGCTTCAGTTTCATGTTAACATGTTTCAGTTTGCCATATGCTTGTAAATTAGGCAGCAGGCCTGGCTTTGGATCAAGCATTCTTTGTTTCATGACAATGCCGTCAAGCTGCTACCCAGAATGTTTGCAGAAGCTCATGTTTAATATCACTGATAATACATAATGTTATATCATTACAATTATATTAACTATTCTAAATATGTGGAGTATAATATAAAACTGTTGATGAATACAGCTTACTAATATGTTTGTGCACTATAAAGTTTCAGGATAAGAAACAAGTGATTTAAAGACAGGTTAAGATTGGTTTTCAGAGAGATCTGGAGTTCTTTTGATCGTATTCCTGGCAGCCAAAATAAATCCATCTTTAGCTCTTTGTCAGCTGCTGGACTATCAAGCAATTTCAGAACTACTATTTAAAAATAAAGCTAAGGCTTCTCTTGCACAGAATAAAAGCAATGCTTCTGTGATATTTTATGTTATTACTTCGGCCAGTTATCTAATTAGCTTTTATCTGTCTCCACGTGCAAATAATGAATGTATATATTTTTGCATGTAATGAATACAGAGACACTAAAAGTTCTGAAAATGTCCTGTGTCAAAACAAAATTTAAGCAAAGCTAACAAAATCATTTACTTACCAGGTGTGACCAATAGATCTGTATGCTTTAAAGACAGGTAAGTGTATAGAAGTGCACAAAGTTGACAGTAAAATTTGGTTAAAGTGCCAGAGTTGCTGAATTAAATTCTTGTTTGTCGAGGTACTGGGATGCCAAAATTCCTCCTCCAGTTTACATGAAGCCTTTTAAAAGGGCTTTGCAAAAATGACCATCTGAGTAGAAGACATTCCTTTACTGGACTCTGTTTTACATGGACTATAAGATATCACAGAATCACAGAACTGTAGGATTTGGAAGGGACCCCTGGGGATCATCTATTCCAACTGCCCACTAAAGCAAGTTCCCTTCTGCAGGTTGCACAGGAAAGCATCCTGGCAGATTTTCAATATCTCTAGAGAAGGAGACTCCACAGTCTCTAAGGGTAGCCTGTTCCAGCCTGGATCTGTTTTCTAATTCTTCGTAAAGAAGAGGAATTGATTTTTCAGTGCACTAAGCAAGAAGATGCCTAGCATCTATGTCAAATATGGAAGGTGGGAAAGAGCATAGAGTGAACAGTGAATGCTGATGCCCTTGGGCAAGTGACTGGTCAGTGCCCATGTGACCAGAGTAAGAGTCAGTGCAGTTGCGTGCCCCCAGTTTGTGCAGGTCTTAAAGAAATTTGATCAGAACAGAGGAACTGTAGGATCTGGTCTGCAAAGAGGATGAACAGAGAGAAGCTGTAGCTGTATGCCTTTGTTTTCTAGTGGAAATACTCTCATATAATAATTCTCAAGAAAACAAAATATTTCTGTACTTATCCTTCTTTAAATGGAGCTAAATAAAAAGACAAGTAAAATTCTGCCTGCATGGATATCATTACACATACACTAGCATTTCAATTGCTTTTAATGAGGTCTGCTTTGAAAGCAGTGCCTCCTGTTTTATGATGTTGGCCCATAATGTCAGAGGCAGATGTTGGTGGTATGGCAGTAGAGGTTGAATCTTCCCACCAATATCTCATTAAATTTTTTTGTTGTGTAACAGATGGCAGCAGAGGGGCAGTCTGACAGAATGGCGTCTGACATGGAAGTGCATATAAAGCAAAGGTGTGTAACTGAGTTTCTCCATGTGGAAAAAAAATAAAAATAGCACCACCTACATTTATCAATGTTTTCTGGACAATTATGGAGACCAAGCATTGGGCGGAAGCATAATGAGGTAGTAGGTTGTGTGTTTCAGCAGTAATGACAGTGACAGGGGGTCACCTCTGCTGGTGCAGATTTTTGCAAGTGCAGCATGGAGGCTCTTGTTCATTGCTGGTGGAAATGCAGAGCTAATGGTGGGGATTTTATTAAAAAAATAGTGTTTTGTAGACTAGAATTTCATCTATCAAATAGTACTGATGTGCTCTTTACATCGTTTATTATTTTAATGGAAGTTAACGGGAGGCATTACTTTCAGAGCAACCTACATACATGATAACTTTTTGCCAGTGTATCACCTCTTACTGTGGACAGCACAAGCTGGTTTACTTGGACAGTGGTTCCTTTTGTGCCTGTTATCTCTTCTTACATTATAATTAGGCTTACTGTATGCAGCATCTTTAGTGTTACAGATAACTTGCTGAACTGTCAGTGTGAGAAGTTTGCAGACATTTAAAAAGGGAGTAAGAAGAACTCTGTTTGCGATGATGACATGGCCCATTGATGTAATGATTTTTGTTTTATTGCAAACTACTAGAGCTTAAAGACCATTTATGGCTAAACTGTTAGATCACTGGAGAATGCAGAGAATAAAAGCATTATTGCTCCATCAGTGCCTTTCTATTCTTTGTTAAGAGAAACACTACTCCTTCATTTTCCACAAAACCCTTAAAACTTTCCCAGTTATGTCACTGCTCAACCTACAGCTGCTTCTCTCAACATCACATAAATCTTACACTAAATTAGTTTGTGGCTGAATTGTGAAAGGGATCAATGGATTCATTTGCACTGATTCCTTATTCTGTTACTGAGAACGTGCCTGCCCATGTGAAGGACAAGATTATCTACGTTGATTCACAACCTCCCAGTTGTCTTAGGAACATCAGTATAGCTGGGATAGAGGGAAAAGGAATGGGAAAATTAAATCAGACGCTCTGTTTGATCTTGCTGCTCCTCTGATTGTTGAATCTCCAGTGTGATGGGGTTAGGTGCTGTGCTGTCTCCAGCATTTTGTACACAAAAACACTGTTAACTCCTTTGTGATAACTCCTCAGTCCTCTATAGCTATGACATGATGCTCTCAAGTACCAGAAACAGCAGCTAAATGAATGGTGGCTACATCTGAATGTCCTATTTTCATGCAAGGCAAGGTCCTTGAAAAATGAAATCCCAAATGTGTGATCTGCTAACATTAGCAGTGTGTGCTTTTGCTGTATTACCTGGGACTGGTTCACTCTGTTAGCAAAAATAATTCCTATGCTCTTCATAAAAGTGAAGTTTTAGTGTGTGTGAATAAATTAGACTATAGGACCTTAAATAGTAAGATCTTTTCAGTAAAGATATATTTTTTGTTTTTTGTTTTCTTTTTTTTCCCCTGTGTATTTTGTAGCCTAGTACAGATGACTCAAAGAGTATTACGGCTTCATAAGCATCACTCTGCCAATATAAACATATTGTTTATCATAGAAACCTGTTTCTGCTTTGCCTATGTGTTCAGATCTGTGTCAGCTGAATGCCTTTATGCAGGCCAAGTCTATGGGTACTTTTCCATCAGTATAGTAATACCACTTTGACAAAAATCATAACAAGGGCTTAGTTGGATTTTCTTGGGGTACCTTATCCATACAGGTCTTTTTACTCAGTGGATAATGCTCTTCAAGGGACTTGAACTAAGCTGAACAGAGAATCATAGAATCATTAATGTTGGAAAAGACCTCTAAGATCATCTAATCCAACCATCCACCTAGTCCAAAAAGCAAAACAGACAACAGATATGAAATATGTAGAGCTTTTAGGTTTGGACAGACACCGAGAACCATTAGTCCTTGGATGTGCTTAACTCTGTAACAGTTTACTCCATCTAGAGCTATGTTGAAAGTATTGCATTATAAGCTTTCCTTTTAAGTTTACAAGGAGGATTTTATTTTGTGAGTCAGAGGGGGAAACAATAAAACTTTGACAGAAGGAAAAAAAAACCACAAAACAACAAAACAGGGTTGTTGATTACATATATCACACTCAAAAGCCTAATTTCCTAATTTCTAAGATACTGGACATTTTTTAGCAAGGCTTTGAAAATAACATGCCCTACTCTCACTCCTGTTAGCCTGGGAGAGTTAGATCACTCTCTAACACAGAGAGTTGCAGGAACAGAAGCAACATTGAACAGGTTGCCTGAGGAGAAAGCTGACTGTCCAGATATGCAAAGGTGTTTGATTTCTGATCAGCTCCTGTGGGCTCTAAGTTTCGCTCTGGAACCTGGTGTCAGGTTCCAAAGGCTGCTCAAAGTTCTTTTGAAATCCATTTTTTTTTTTTTTTTTTTTTTTTTTCATCACTAGGTCATGTTTATGCATGCATTCACTGCAAATATTCCTGTGCTGGAGGTCATTTGTACAGAACAAGTTGGCCTGATTATGTTGGAAGGTGGCTAGGCTCAGGGAAATTGTTTCTTGTATAAAAAAAGCCAGAACTGAAGAAATGAAAATCCCCAGGAGTAAAAGGCAGAATGGAGAAAGTAATATGAAGAACATGGAGAGAAAGGGATATATTTTTGAGCTGAGGAATAGATTTGACACAGAAGTTGCTCATGGTAAATAACGTAGAAGCAGACAAGAGTGAAGAGGGGAGAGAAATGGAGGAAGCAATGGGGAGGAGCAACGAATTCCAAGAAGAAAGAAAGCCAGCATCATGTTCCTGTGATGTGAAGCAATGCATTGTGTGTTCAGCCCAGACGTGATGGTCTGTGCTATGACATTACTCTGCAGAGGTGAAGTTCTGACAGCTTGCACAGTCACATTTCCTTTACAGCTCCTGCAGCTCTTGGCTGTTGTACTACCGTACCTCCACTTCAAAGCTTTAGGAACTCAATCTGTACAGTGCTTAAAATCATGCTGGTTGTAAGCATACCACTGGTGTCAAAAACATATGCAAAAGAAGCAGGAACTAAAGAGGCAGTCAGTACCTAAATCCTAATCAGTTCAAGCTGTGTGAGAGAAGTTGGTACAAAAGAACTGACTCTGCTCAGTAGTATATCAAACAAGTGAGATTCAGCTCCACTAGCTGCCAGCCACTTTCCATTTCAAAACTAAGTACTGGATGCTCTGTCTAGCAGTTGTCTGCAACACAGTCCATGGTGTGAGCTAGGAGTGCCTATTATTCCCATGTGCAGACATTTTATTATACAATAGGTAAGTTAGGGATATTTCCTTCAAAAATGATTCCAGAATGAAAATGTTAAAAATATTCATAGCCAGCCACTTTGGTAACAGGTAACCTGTAAGGACACTACGTAAAGAACATTCTTAGTATATATCACCTTCAGTAAATACCAGTAAGTGAGAAAGCTGAGGGGAAGGCCACTTATATTTTTTTGTTGGTTTTACTCTAATAGCACAAATAAAACTATACCAAATAAGTGTAGGAGGCAACTTCTACAAGCGTAGTGAATTCTAACTGGTGTAATTAAGATTGTAAAGTAAGTAAAGATCTTGAGTTGCAATTTAACTGTTCCTTAAAATAAACTATCAACAGATTGCAGTAATTAACACCCCACTCTACTACTCTGCATCATCTGTGAGGGAAAATACAGAGGAAAACCTTGGGGCGAGATTCTGCCTAGGGATACTTGCAATTCTAGTGACTCAGTGGTAGCTGTATGAATAATTAGCCATCAAAACCTACCCTTGGAGTTACAATATGAAAAGGTGTTAGGCATCCTGTATAGAAAGGTGATGGGGTTCACTTCGGAACCCTTATTAGTGCTGTCTTCTAGTGGTTTGATTTAATATGTCTTTGAAAGATGCCTTTTAGGGAAACGAACAGGTGCTGGAGGGTGCATGTATGCTGCTACACACACGAGCAGCTTTGATTGGCTTAAAAAATACTACCAGGCTGATTCTTCCTGTCTCCCATCTCTGTTTTTTCTCCCTGAAATTACTTTGCTTCCTGCTGCAAACTAGATTTTATGCTATTTGTAATAATAATAATAAAATGACACTAACTGTTATGTGTAGTGGATGTTCTTAAATGAGCTGAGGAACAGAGTCGGGCTGTATAAGGCACCAAAAACAGTGACTTTCCAAATAGGGTAAACTAGTGTCATGAAATATTGCATAACAGACTACGAGTGCTAGCTGAGAGCCTTCATTTTCATTCACACCCACAATTTGAGCTCTTTCACAAAAGGACTCTTACTGGGAGGTAATCCTTTGGAGAACATTCATCAAAAACACACTGTCTTTCTGATGTTAACCATGGCAGAAAATAACAAAACAGAAAGTCCACTCATAGTCATATTTGACCACTGATTTTAAACTACAGTGACAGTTTTAATGCCAAGTCAAAATCTGCTTTCTCAAAGGTGCTGAGGATTTTTAGGGCCTCATGGGGCCGCACAGACTTTCTGTACCTCTGGGCAGAGCGCTGTCCAGGGTCCTCAGGCTTCCTCAGGACCTGGAGGAGCAAATCACACAATCACAGAACTGTGGAGACTGGAAGAGACCCCTGGAGATCAAGTCCAAGTCCTTACAAAAGCAGGTTTCTTATAGCAAGCCACACAAGTAGACACAGATGGGTCTTATCCATGGCTACACATCATGGTGGCTAACTATTTGGCTCCAGTAATGATAATGCATGGTGATGGCAAAGCTGTTATTGAGTATTGAATTGACCCCCACTTGAGGTGATGCCTGTGCCAGCTCCTGCACAGGAGTCAGTCACACAATACATTTTGCAGTGCTGCTGCTAGTGCCTGATACCGGTGCATGACTGGAAACTGTGTTTTATGGAAACTTGTTATTAGTTGTTTTTGTTTTGTTTTGTTGTTTTTGTTTTTGTTTTTGTTTTTGTTTTTTTTTACTCCAGAGCACTTCTGAGGTAGATATATATTCTAAAGATCACTTGAATAGCAGTCTTGCAGGACTTTGTGATTCCTGCCCATGTTGCGAATCAGGGATAAAGTGAAAATTAATACTGTGGCTCTCAAAGAGAATAGAAGATTTGCAGTGACAGTCGAACAGCCCTCCTCTGACTGCTGGCTGAATGGGGAGCAGTGAGAGCAGTGAGAGCAGTGAGAGCAGTGAGGACTTCCCCACCACTGGCTTTGTAAAGAGAGCCCCTGGGGCACTGCACTGTGAGGGATGATCCAGGCAATGCATCAGCAGCCCTTCTCTGCATAGTTCCCTTTGGGAGACCTAAAAAGTAGCAGGAATGAAAAGTGCTGTCTGCAGTCCTTAGTGAGCACTGGGAAGAAGCTGTTCACTGTCCTCACTGGCTGGCAGGAGCAGAGGCTGCTGGCTGCTGTGCACAAAGACTGGCTCTTTCATTTTGTTCTGCTGCTGCTACTAAAGCTCCACATAAATCCTGAACAATATTAGGTGTCCTTATGTAGAATACTCTGACTCCCTTCCCCCAACACTTCCCCTCTCTCTCCCCCCACCCCCTGATCTAATAATACTGCCTGTGTAGTTTTAAGGAAAAAGAACAAAGGAAAAAAAAAAAAAAAAAGACATCAAGAAAGTGAAAAAACATCAGTAATTAAAACTGCCAGTTTCCCAGCCTCCACAAATATGTGTGTGGTAGCAGTAGGAAACTGCTCATTGAACAGTAAGTATGAAGACATGTATGAAAATGAGATCCTTGGGAAGTAGCAGAAAATAGCTCCTGCTGTGGTGGTGTATAGAACAGTGTTCATGTCTGCCCTTTCCCTTCCCTTCATGCAGCCTGTCATCTCCCACCTATGTGGGAGATGTGGCACTTTGACCTTTCTGGAAGTCTGTGTGTGTGCAAAGTGTCAGCAGAGTAGGCTTGATAAGCTCAGATCTCTCCTTTTCTCTTCAGACAATAAGAGCTTGGTCCTGTACCCTTCAGCAGTTTGTTCTTTAATATTTTGTTCATCTACTTTAATCTTAGTTAGTGTATCTGGAAACAGGAAAACAAATAAATTTGGTAGCTATACCAGAAGGTCTGAAATTCAGAGATTAAATGAAAAGCAGGCTTCAGGCTGAAACTGTGTCCCTCATAAAGTATAGGAACTCAATTTCATGACCTATGCCTGCCCTTTCAGTGTCCTTTAATATCACTTTGCCCTTCATTCCTGCCTTACATTACTTGCTGGAAGAACTGTGTTTGAAATTCCTTGCAGTATCAATCCAGATAGTTGATCTTGTCACTAAGAATTAATCAAAGATGGTCGTGTCAATGTGCACAGAGTAAATGGAGCTCAGCTGTTTATCCTACATCAAAATGAGGGTGACTTGCTTCATTAAGACTTTCATGTAGGTACTGAGGTCTACTGTGTTCTGTTGCAGCAAAGCGAAACTAATATGCTAGATGATGCTATTCATTTCATATATGGATTTGAATTAATTTAGGAGTGTAAAGTGAAGGAGACATCATTGCTCAATATCTGTAACTCTAGTTTGAACTCTGCGCTGGAAGATGGTCTACAGCCAATCATTCAGTCAAAAAATGAATTGCTTTTGGAGCATTCAGATCTCAACTTGATGTGGCCTAAGACTCAAGGGTATCTGCTTATTTAGCTTTATCCAAATCAAGGAAAAATGAATTTAGGGCTCTGTAAAGTACTTTGATAAGTCACTACATTGTGTTTTAACTTGGCAGCAGCTAAGCACCATACAGCTGTTCCTGTGCTCCCCTCACTTCTAAGTGAGATGAGGGAGGGAAGTGGAAAAAAGGTAGAACACACAGACTGAGATTAAAACAATTTAACAGGCTAGAAAATAAATGGAAAATAATAATAGTAAATGTTAAGATAATATACAAATGACTGGTGAACAGTGTGATTGCTTCCCACCTCCTGACTGATGCACAGTCATCTCCCAAGCAGCAATTGCTCCCACACCCAGGCAACTTCCCCAGCTTTATTGTTCAGCGCAACACTATATGATAGGAGACATCCCTTTGATCAGTCTGGGTTAGCTATCCTGGCTGTGTCGTGTCCCAGCTCCTTGTGCTTTCCCAGCTCATTGGTGGCAGGGCAGTGTGAGAAGCTGAAATTGGCTTTGTGCAGCACTGTTCTACAGCAACTAAAATATTGGTGCTCTATCAGCATTGTTCTCATCCTAAATCCAAAACAGTGTCATAACAGCTACAAGGAAGAAAGTTAACTCTATCCAAGCTGAAACCAGGACACACTGCAAGGTTTTCACTGGAATTACCCACGTGGGAAGCATTACTTACATCTATAGGATTCATCTGTCAGGAAATACATGTTAATAATGCCTTCTGGGGAATGACTTGCAAAACAATTATGAAAAGGGTTGGATAAAATACTTGGGACTTATTTTTCATATAATTAATAGCATAGTTAACAATAATTAAAATAACAATAGTAAGAGGGGGATTTCTAACAGCTGATACTAGAGAACAAACTATTAAGTGCCTGACTGAAATTACTCTTCACATCACTGAACCTGCTATCAAAATGGTGAAATAGCCATATGTTTTTGCAGTAAATAAATAAGTAAATCTGGTTGTTTCAGGAGAAGAATATGTGTACACAGAGGAAATAGCGGATGTTTGTTAATTTTGTATGTGAGTAGAACAATTCAGGATACAGATTTGTTTCACGCAATTTGCAAGTGCTAATTGATGTGTTTGTAGATGCTGTGTTTGCGTGTGTGTGTGTGTAGCATATGCATAGACATTGTTACCATGTATAACTTTTATCCCTCTTTGTCCTCCCAAGCTGAAGTTTTTCTAATGGTTGAAATGCTTCCGTTCTCTATGTAGTCACAGAATCATAGAATCATTAAAGTTGGAAAAGACCACTAGAGTAATCTAGTCCAACCATCAACCCACCACCACCATACCCACTAACCCATCTTTAACTATTTCTAGGCACGTATCTTTTGCAATGAATACTAAAGGAAATAATGACTAGAACCTTTGTGTTTCATTATGTTTCTTAAAAATATACGTGAATAATTCACATTTATGTTATATTACCAATTACATCAGCATGTAATTTACTTTTCATGGTGTAGATTTTGTCTCCATGTTTCCTTCCTGTACCTGATAATGATATTCACCATGCTGAGGGTAAATGTACGCAATACTGCCACAACTACTGCCTGCTACCCAAGTACTTCCTCTACAAGACCATACTTACAAGACTCGGCAGACATTGCCTTTAACTGAAAGGCTGCACCTTTGTCATTGTGAAAAGTGTATCACAATGGCTGCTCTCTATTCACCTCTGAAGAAGCTCTTAATTCTGCTTTACCCCAAGCTAGCAAGAATTTAGGAAAGCTGGTTAAATTTAGTGTGATCACAGGGTTTTATTGCAGCTGATAAAGACTGCAGTAATAAAAAGGAAGGCTTTTTCATTATTACTATTGAAAAGGTTATCTTTCAGTTGTTTCTGTTTTTCTATGATTATGTTGCTAGCTGATTTTTTCAAGGTTCTCTTTTCAAAAGTTACTGTAAGCTCTGTAAAGACTCAGCATGCATGTACACACTTCAAGGCATAAAAAGAATTAAATTTTATGATGTGTTTATTCTAATTTAGGTTGTTTTTCTTTAAGCAAACTTGTTACCTTGGCGGTGTCCAACAGATAAGTAGGCTTCACCAGTACTGGTAAACAAGGTGTAGTAAATGTACAGATTTGGCTGCTTGCCTGTGATCATTCATAGTTTTTAATTAAAAACTTATTTCCCTGCAGAAGAAGATATTCTTTCCCAAAGAAATGAAAATAACTTTCATTTTTTTTAAACAATTCATCATTTCCAGTAATAATAATATCATTGGTTTTTCTTTTTTGAAATTATATTTTTAAGTTCCTGTATTCACATTTAGTTCTGAGGAATCACGCTTCTTATGCAATAATTCCTGAATTATGAATCAAAAACTCTTCCAAGTAGGACTGGTATCATTCAATGGTTTAAAGGATGTTTTGTCTTTAAAAAAAAAAAAAAAAAAAAAAAAGGTGCAAGTTTTCTTCCTTTGGATTTTTTAGTCTTTGGAAAAATTACTATGCACAACAATAAAAGATTCTCTGTACACTGAGAAACCAGGGTCCTCAAGTTGTGCCTCCATTGTTAAAATTGCAAAAATCTGGAAATTAGATTCTAAGATCTACATGGTAAATTCTCTACCAAGAAAAAAAAGTCTTGAATTTACTGTTACATTACTATTTTCCTCATACTGTGTATCTTCCTCATTAACTTTCTCTGTGGAAATATTTACTGTATCTGAAAAATAGCTTTGGTGAAGCAGACACAGAAAAGTAGTTTTTGTGTTTATTGTGGCAAATTCTAGCTGAAATCTCATGAGGGTCTATGCGTATCCTAATTCATCATCTTTTGTAGACTTCTTTATTGATTTTATTAGTCACAGATACAGTGTGAGCTGGAGAAGTGGATCATTTGCTTGCACCTCAATAGAACTTCACTCCACAGCAATTGATAAATATGTGTCAGGTAAGCAAAAAAGAAAAAGAAAAAAAAAAATCAACTTTTTTGTCTATGTGAAAACAAAAATCCAGCAAGTTAAAGAAATAAATGTTTGTCTTTTTTTTTTTTTTTTTTTTTTTTGGTCTTTTCTGAATTTTTGTACTGAATTATTATTACATCTAAACTTCCCATTGACTGCAGACTGAATTCAGTCACTTCTTAAGAGTTAATCAAAATCATTTTGCCACATGAGAGCATTTTCAACATGGAGGCTACTGCCTCTCAGATCTGCAAGGAAGACCTTTGAAAAAGTTTAGAAAAAAACACAAAGAAACACAATTATTTATTCTTTTTTGTGTGCCAATTTTTCTTCTCAGTATTCAGTAGAGATCTATGTTATACACTGGTTTATAACTTTTTTTCTCTGAATTGGGTTTAAGACCCTATGAGAATGAGGTTATATCAGTACAATTTAATAGAAAAAAGGACTTGATGTCTTACCTAGTTGGTTTTTCTGCCTTAAGAAAGATCCGGGGAAGTACAAGAATAGATACTGGATGCAGTCATAGAGAAATAAGACTTTTTGTTTTTACTTTATTTATTTGTTTATTTTTTAACTCTTAATATTTCTCATCCCATTGACAACTGAGTATTCACAAGACTAAAGAAATAATACCAAACGTTTGATGATAGAATTCAGCAGGCCTCAGGCAAGACAAAGTCTTCCAAAAGGTGGAGGTGCCAGGCCACAAAAATGTGTTTTCCTCTTTAGTTGCATCAGTTCTCATAATCATACAGAAATTGTTGCACTACTAGTGCAGAAATATGGTTTTCATTTGTCTTCTTAGATTACTATGATAATCACCATGCTGCCAGTGCTCCTGTATATTTGGTTGATTCATTTCTGCTCTGGTGCTTTGTGCACTGAGTTCTGGTGTTTGATGAAGCTGTCTCAGTTTTGGGGTGGGCTAAGAAATTTTGAAGGCCTTGCTGCTGTATATTTTAGTTATAGCCTCATTTTATGTGCTTAAGGCAAATGCTGAAGTAAATATGATAATATAAAAAAATGCTGCTTGATTTTGAAAGAACTCATTACTTGTCTGTGCAGTGCCAGAACCAGAGGATCCTCATGTGTTATGCACAGAAACATATCCATCGTGCCTAGCATGCATGTTTGCAACTTCTGTAAAATGCTGTGGTCTTAAATAGACTTCACAGTTTTGGAATGTCATTTCGTTATCTGGTAAAAATGATTTAGAAGCAAATGGTAGACTCATCTTGGCAGGCTTCATGGCTGAGTGGAGAGTGGGATAGTGCTTAGACATCCAAATAATGCATTATGCCATCTCTTCACTACACTCAACATGGGACTAGTGATTGACGTATTTGCCTATTAACCTGACTTATCCCAGGACCTCGACTGTCCGGGGGAGAGACACAAACATGGGTGCCATGATGTCTTCTCTCAATTTATTGCTGCATCACATTCCTTATATACCATCCTAAATCCCGCACAGACGCATACACCTGCTGCGCAAAACCCGATGCACACGAGAGGACCTGTACACACACCTACCTAAAACCCCCTCCCACTAACTCTTAAGCTACAGGCCTAACTCAGCTATTCTAGAACACTCCATCTACTCAGAACTACTGTATGCACTCATAAATCCTTACAAAGACAACTTAGTACCCCAACAGTGATGAACAGTTTCTCATCTGGGCAGTACCACTGTTATTAAATTTCATCTTAGATTATTGCCTGTGGATCGAGGTGTTTTTTTTTTGTTTGTTTGTTTGTTTTTTGTTTTGTTTTTTCTTTTTTCCGGTTAGGTGTAGCATAAAACAAGCACGCTGTCTGTTTGCAAGCTTACTGCCCTGCCCAAATGGTCATTTCACTTCGACTGTACAATGCATTTTGTCTCTTGACATCTGTCACCATGAACAGTGCCTTCTTCTATTTGACCACAACCAGAACATATAAGGTAGCATTTGGTAGGTTAAAATGCAGGGAAATATTTTCAGTTCACTTTTGAGATTTTGTATAAGTCTACCTCTCTCGTAGAAGAAAAAAAAAAAAAAGAGAGAGAGAAGAAAAGAAAAGAGAAGAAAAGAGAAGAAAAGAGAAGAAAAGAGAAGAAAAGAGAAGAGAAGAAAAGGAAAAGAAAGGAAAGGAAAGGAAAGGAAAGGAAAGGAAAGGAAAGGAAAGGAAAGGAAAGGAAAGGAAAGGAAAGGAAAGGAAAGGAAAGGAAAGGAAAGGAAAGGAAAGGAAAGGAAAGGAAAGGAAAGGAAAGGAAAGGAAAGGAAAGGAAAGGAAAGGAAAGGAAAGGAAAGGAAAGGAAAGGGAAGGAAAGGAAAGGAAAGGAAAGGAAAGGAAAAAGAAAAGAAAAGAAAAGAAAAGAAAAGAAAAGAAAAGAAAAGAAAAGAAAAGAAAAGAAAAGAAAAGAAAAGAAAAGAAAAGAAAAGAAAAGAAAAGAAAAGAAAAGAAAAGAAAAGAAAAGAAAAGAAAAGAAAAGAAAAGAAAGGAAAAGAAAAGAAAAGAAAAGAAAGGAAAAGAAAAGGAAAGAAAAGAAAAGAAAAGAAAAGAAAAGAAAAGAAAAGAAAAGAAAAGAAAAGAAAAGAAAAGAAAAGAAAAGAAAAGAAAAGAAAAGAAAAGAAAAGAAAAGAAAAGAAAAGAAAAGAAAAGAAAAGAAAAGAAAAGAAAAGAAAAGAAAAGAAAAGAAAAGAAAAGAAAAGAAAAGAAAAGAAAAGAAAAGAAAAGAAAAGAAAAGAAAAGGAAAGAAAAGAAAAGAAAAATCATTAGAACTTGGAAAATTATATATGTACACTGACCAGTTACCTATAGAACTGTATCTTGTTAAAGGTATTTTGGACATTGAGTAAAGATATCCATGTTGATTACTGTAATATTAATTGCATTTAGTCAGGAAAGCAATAACAGAAAGAGAGGAAGGAAAGGGAGGAGTATGGGCTGGAATAGTTAAGGTTGTGTTGCCAGAATGACCAGAACCCCATCATCAGTTGTTCTTGGGAGCATGCCTGAGCTGGCAGGTGTGAGGAGAAGGAGAGCTGCCTGGCAAGTTGAGCTCAGCAAGGATGGCAGCAGGGAAGGGGTTTTCTGGGGGCAGAACATGCTGGAGGAGGGTTTTTGCAGGGCTGTACCGAGCTGCCTCTCCCAGTGTCCCTAACAGAGTCTGTGCAGTTCCCATCTCTTCCATCCTATATCTCCGGCTGATACTGTACAAAGAAGCAGCATCAACTTCCTGTGCATTGTAAGTTTCTAGGAAATATGTGTATGAAGCTAAGATTTCTTAATGCAGGTCTGGGATCTTACAGTGCTGTAACTGGTACATCCCAATCAAAGAGCCAGGAACTGTGTCTCCTGGTAGCTGACAGAACTGTAGCCTTAGCTATTATTTATGTGACTGATCTGTTGTTTTCAGCTGTAGTCTAGTACTTTGGCAATCTACCAAGGTTATGTGCATGTGTGCATGCACATCCATCCATTTTTATGTAGGCAGAGATTACTCAGAAGCTCCAGTAGAAATTTCCAGATTTTATTACAGTGCTGAAATATAAAAGAATATTAAATACTAATAAACAAACAAACCAGCAATAACATTAAAATATCTGTTATTTTTTCATTGTTCCAGTTGTTAAGGTGAAGAATTTATCAGTGATGTGGGGGAAAGTAGAGTCTCTGTAATAGCCCTAGGTTGACTTTGAGGACTTAGTGTACCTGTCACAAAGTCTATCATTGCACAGTACAGTTGTAATGTTTTGGATGCTGGTAGAAAAAAAAAAAAATTACATTTGGGTTTGCGTGTAGGTCAGTTCTCCAGCTGTCCACTTATTAAGTTGATTATGATGGCATGTTAATGATGCTATCTCACTTCCAGTGCAAACTATGCTGAGTGAAGATCTACTAGTAAAAAAAGGTGTGAAAATCATGTGAGTCTAAAGCAGAACTGTATCTACCATGTCTAAATCTTCGATTCAGTGCAGTGCAGAACCTAGCTGTAACTGCTAGACCCTATTCCTTGGAGAACTCAGATGTTATAATAAGCATCTTGTCCATTTCTGAACAAAAGAACTGCATGCTCAAATTTGTGAGTGAAATTGATACCCAAAACTGGTGTGGGTAGGAGGGTCGGACAAAAAATTGAAATGGTATTTTTTATAGTCAAGAATTAACCAATGCAACTCAATCCAACCGTTTTTGTTCTTCTATTACCAGCATAACATTCTGCCCTATGTGTTCTTACTCTTGTTCGTATCTGGTTCTTCTGCCTCCCACTCACAAGCTGTACTTCTTAAAATTAGAAACAGGATTCTAAACCCAAGTTTAGTGACATTTTAGAAGGGCTAAATGGCAAGTTCATTGGACCAAACAGTCCTTGCTCTGACTGCTGTTATAGAGTTAGGCAGTGATTATCCCTAATTCATCCTCATTTTTCAGACAACAGTAAAGGTTCTATGAAGAAAAGTGTTTATGGTGAAGGCCTGAGTAGCTGAGTTTTGTAGCTGGTTACGTTTGCTCACAGATCAGCTGAAGTGATATTGTTAAGGACTTGCAAGGAGAAAATAAGACAGCACCCCTCAGCCCAAAGAGAAGTCCTACATCTGACAATTCACTTGCATTGAAATAATTCCTCAAATTTTAATGCTCATCCTGTGCTCAGGGATATTGCACAAGTTTTTCATGGTTATTCACACATGGAGTTTCTTCTCAATTTCAGTTGTACAGCCTAAATATTTTGGCAGTGCCTGGTGGAGGCTTTTGAAACCTTGGATAGTAGGTCAGCCTGTCTCATGGAGTGCTGTAGGTCTGAGGGTGAGATAGGCCAGAACTGAGGATTGCCCTTTGATTCAGGTGGCAGCTGCTTCTGATTAAGAAATACCAGAAAATATCTAAAGACTGGAAAAGGAGGTTAGAATCTACTATTGCTCCTCACTATAACACATCAGCACTCATGTGCTGGGCTACCTCCAAATGTACGTTGTGGTAGCTTGAAACATCTCCTAGGAAAAAGGGGAAGAGATCAGTAAGCTGAGCTGGGCAGCAGGGCTCAGTCTCACTATGTCAAGTTCTGAAAAGGTGCAGTATGAACAAAGCCTCTAAAAATTCTGCAGTGTCAACTTTAACCATAATTTCTAAGTCTCTAGATGCATTTGAGTATGAGATTCATAGATTCATTGGACACTGTGTACATCATAAGAATAATTAGAGGTCTGTAATCATTAAGCAGGACAGTAGACTTAATTCACTGATGAGTGTTACGCATCATTATGAAAGCAGAAAAGCAATCTCTTACTAAAAAGAGGGACAGCCAGCTGACATTTTAGTGCTCCTTCAACTAGCTAAAATATCACTGCCAATTTTATGTTGTTTGCAGAATATATATATTTAATGAATAACTTTGCTTTCCAAGCCAGAATACTGGCAAAGCATGATTATATGTTATTCTAAAAATAAATATATAAAATACTTGTGATCTGTCTTGACTGTCACTTTGTATTACTGCAAACCTGACTGCTCTATTCACATATTGTGTCAGTGACGTCATCCTCACTCACTCTTTTATGAAAATAGATTATTTTGCTTACACAGTCTTGCACTTTTCAATGATAAAAGATTTCATTGTAACTAAACTTCAGCCATACATTTCTCCTGAGAAACCTCGTGATGAAAATAAATAACCAATCGGTGACTTGAGATAAAAAGCTCTGAGCCATCAGTGAAGGCTTACTTCCATATGGCCAGGATAACCTGTGTTTCTCTGCTATATGTGGCCACAGACCCATTTATCCTGTGGCTTCAGTCTGTGATTCGAACCTTTCAGATAAGAAAACTGAGGCTTGTTTCTTAGATATGGGGATATCATCCTGGCTTCACTGGCAATAATCAGTCTTGAAGCATTATATTACAGGGATAGTACTGGTACATAAAACCTTGGAACTCCTCAGACTTTAATATACCAGAGTTATGATTGCTTTTGTAGAAACAAATCCAACTCATTTTAAGAGTTGTCCTCAGATAAGAACTGCAAGAGGAAGAAGGCAATTTTCAAACAAAGGAAATAAAGATATCCCAGACTTTCTCTTCACTGACCTCATGTCTCATTTTGGTGCTTGAATTCTGTGCACAGTTGAAGAAAAAGTACGAAAGTGCTTAGCAAACTGTGGCTGGTAAGGGTGTAAGATTACAGTGTAGGTCTGATACATACAATGCACATCCCAGAAACTGAACTCACTCTCTCTTGCAGCTCTTACATGGCTGGAATGATTATCAAAAGACAAAAAGCTGTAAAGAAAAAAACTCTCTTGTCATAATTTGCTTTAAGAATGAATAGGAAAGAACTGAGAATTTTAAAAATATCTTCAGAAAGAACTGGAACATAAGAATTTGGGGCAATAATTCATGTTCTTCGCAAACAACTCATATCTTTTTTCTTTAAGTCCTCCTAGCTTCAGAGACTTACATTTGCGAATTGCAGGTCTTTTCTCATGGCTACATTCACATTAGGAGAAAGATATGACAAAGAGTGGCCTAAAGAGGCAGTTCCTTAACTTCAGTGAACTGCTGTCATTCCATCAGCTTTTCCAATTGGATCATACCAGTGGAGAATCTTGATGTAAATGTCTTAAGCCTGGCTCATCTCTCCCACTCTCTCAATGTTCATAGAACTTGTCTGACTGCAAGATAAATACTCCATTTTAAACGAACAGCCTCTTCTATGTGGCTGGATTTAGAGCTACATGGCTACTGCTGAGCTGCTGTAACCTCTAACATTTGTGTCTCAGGTTCTCTCAGGAATGGTAGTTCTCTAAGTCATTTCCTCAGCAACTTATTGAAACCCACCTGGTTTAGACTATACCTTGAGCTCAATTTTCTTTTGTTACATTAATACATATCTGAATTAAGACACTGAAGGACTGTTGGTTTTTCTTTATTCAAGAAAGATGTTACTAGAGCAGAATGAATAATTCATAAGAGGGGATATATTCAATTTATTTTTATGCATTGCATTCATCTGCGAACAGCCTGCAAGTTGGGTTGGGTTTATTAATTATTTAAAACTGTTTTCAGAACAAAGGGAGGAAACTGGGGGAAAATGCAAACAGGTCTGGTACTTGAAAAGAGTAAATAAATTATTTGGTTTGGATCACATGTCATTGCATCTGTTTTCCCATTGGTTACATGTAATTTCTGGAGCAGTTTCCCAAAAACACCCTGTGCATGAATGGACTTATATGCATCCGTGGTAGCACTCATGAACTCAGTGTAAAAGAAATGGCTAGTATTCACATGAGATTTATTTCTCAAATGTTAACTCCCCCAAATATTTGTATTATTATTATTATTATTATTTTGTTTTTTCTTTCAGCATGGCAAGCAGTATCAGTTTAAATATATATATATGTATGTATATATATATATAAACATATTTTTATATAAATATGTATATATATATATATTTGTTTTCCCCCAAGAACATAGAAAGAGAAACAAATGAGGAAAATATTGAAACTTTCTGACAGAGCATGTTGGTCTTGGTAGCTTTAAATAGAATTGATGGAGGAGTTGAAAGATTCATGGTGTAATGACTACAGTTTTTTTATTACCCTTGGGTTTTGCACTGCTGTTTTGTCTAATTATTTTTCATCTAATCTCATTAGGTACCAATAAGAGAGAAATGCCAATAAGATTGTATGCATCTTTCATTAACTAGTCATTCCAACACTCCTCTCAAGTCTTTAAGCAATGCAAGAGTGAAAGAAAATATATGGGCTTACTGAATCTTATTTATTTATTTATTTTATTGGGTAGCTGTTACATTCATGACTCAGTTGCAAATTAAGTTATTAGAGTAATAATAGGGAAGTGTTTTTAAATAACTAAATAAATTACAATTTAATTGCATTTATTGAGAGAATTGGAATGAGTTTAAATGAACACAGGTGTCCTATTCACAACCTCAGTGTCTGAAAAGATGACATGCAGATAAGATATGATCACACAAAATATCACATCTCAAAAGCACTACAGCTCAGGAACTTGTGTCTGGATTGCACAGAGCATTCTTTATACTGGTTTTTGATCACACTTTAGGAATGTACGAGATTTCAGTATTTTGGACGCTGGAAAGGAAAAGAGGGAATGCAGCAGCATAGCTCTGTGGTTCGGACAAGATACATTATCTACTTTGGAGATTTATTTCATTGGCATAGGCTAGCAGGTGGTTAACAGATACAAATAATTCTTTGAGATCCATAACTGCTCTTTACACATAGTTTGGTGTCCTAAACATCTAGAGTCAGGGTAATTCCTCCTCTGTCCTTTCTACTCGGTCTCTTGTTGGCACTGTTACAGAGTTCTGTGTGTCTCGAGAGTGAGGGCACCCCAGAGAATCCTACGTCCCTGTGGCTATGAAAATGAGATACTGCAGATGTTGTCATGGATGTTTTCAGGTTTTCAGTGTTTCCAAAACTCCCATAATTTAAATTGGCTCAAAATTGCACAGGATGGATGCTGCAGAGGTTAAATACGGAGAATGAGTTTCTTCTGTTTCTTTCAGAATGTCTCTGATGCAATTTTCTGAAATTCTTTCAGTACTTAGGTTGATTAGAATTTATTTATTTTTTATCACATTGTCAAATTCTAAGTTTCAAGAGTGTGGAACTATCAAGAAATCAATGGCACTTACAAGCTCAAGAGCCAGAGTATGTGAAAAAGATGGAATTATTAGAGGCATTGACTGCTGAAACAGGAAGAGTAATAATTAATCTAAAATAGCCTACTGACCTTACTATTGCTAGTACAATTTTTTAAATTTTAAGTGACATTTTACATTTACTTGCAGGTATAGAGCATATTATAGTCTAACTGCAAGGAGTAAGTTAAATGTGGAGTAATTTTCTCTTGGAAAACGGTTTATCAGCCTTTTGGAAGTTGACTGAAAAATATCTGACTTTTACAGCATTCTTGAAGGGGTTTTTAAATGACTTTCTGTGGTTTCATGCACAAGTCTGAACCTCTGGATTGAATTTATTTTATGTATCTCTAATTCATTACAGAAATCCACTACTGATTAAAATACTGGTGGTGGATCTGTAACTATGGAAGAATAACTTTTAATTGTGGAACTAGCCTGATAGTCAGGAAGCTCAGATACGAATGTAGCAACTGTGATTGGGAAATAGTTCAGTAGAGAAAACAGGAGGGACAAATGTACTATTAGAATGAAATGGCAGGCACGAAAGAATTATTTTAGAGTGTTGCCAGAGGTTTTGTGCTGTGATGACTTTTGCAATCTCCAGGATTTTATTTTTTCTTTTCTTTTCTTTTTTTTTTTTTTTAATGAAAAGAGGGAAAGCTAAGTTGTAAGAAAGAATAAAACCAAAGCCAAAGCAAAAGAACAAACAAAACCCCTGGTAATGCAGAAGAAGGTCCTTTCAACAGAGATTCTTTGCTGGCAACAAATTTGCTCATGATATAACTATCATGGAGACTGCCTAAAATATCAGAAGTAGGTCTAATAGACCTTAGTAAGGTTACCACCAAAAATGGAAGTATGTGCATTGACTTTTTACCTATTTTTTCCTTGGTTCTGTCAAAAATAAATAATAATAAAAAAAGAGTATACTGTTTTTGAAGAAGCCATTATCACAGTATAAAAGTACACTCCGACTTCTAGGATAGAGACCAGCAATAGCTCAGACCAGGCTGTGAAATGAGGGCTCCCAGCAAGGTACGGGAAGTAATAAAATTGGTACAGGAACCAAGTCAAACTAGTCTCCTCCAGTAGGAGAAGATACACTTGGAGGGCTCAGGATAACAATGAAGTACATGTACCTTGTGGCATCTGCCTAGTGAACAAATTGTACCAGTCAGCTCAGGTGTAGATATGAAATATAAGCTTTTATTCAATGATAAAATGTAGAAGAAATCCAATTATAATGGTACAGGTTTTAAGACATACACTTAGAAAAAGTAATCCTCACTGTAATTTAGGCTATAATAGCTTGTTTTGGGAGAATACTTGCTGCTGTCTTTCTAATCACAGAGCAAACAGCAACGCTTTTGTAAACTGTAATTGGAAAGAGACATGCTAATTAAATGGTTTACATTTACCACTGTGGAAACAATTATTAATTGTAATTAAGTCTTATAAAATATTATGCTAGAAGTAGTGATGAACTTTTTGTATTCGGCATTTGCATATGTCTTGGCTCTTGGGACCAGTTGTATCTTGCAGCCCCAGCTTTCAAGAAGTGTTACACTGGTAGATCTTAATTTGATTATATTTTATGTAGTCTGCATCCCTATGTACAGAGTTTGGCAGCCCTCAGCATGCTACTTTCAAGTTTCCCCGTGTTTAATGACTAATTAGTTTTAAGAATACTTGATTTAATTTAAATTGTTACTGCCACTGTGATAGTTGCATTAGGAACATTATCTTTCCCAGCAATGTACAAGAGCATATTCAATACTTTATAAACATTGAGATTTCCTATACAAAAACTTTTAATCTGGTGTACGTTCATTTTACAATTCTTATAAGTATGCTTAAAAACTTGTTTTGTCCTATCAACCCTCTTCATGATAATATTGAAAATTAATCTTGCATTGGTGAGAGTTAATATGTCACTCTGATGCATATTTTTGTGTGAGTATGTAGTCAGTATGTGCAACTGCCTTTCTTGCAGTTATTCATGGCATTGACTTGTTTGCAAACTTGCGACAGTAATAATAAATGAATAGGATGCTATCTGGACAAAAGGTTTTTCTACTTTTATCCACATATTGACACTAAAGACTGCAAATCCTTTGGGTGAATCAAACACTGACCTGAATTTTTATTGTTTGAATTTATTTAGCCATCATTTCACTTCTACTAACTGTGAAATAAACACGTACTAAAATCCTAAAAGTTTGGTGATTCATTTGTTTTTGTACAGTGCTTTGAAGATAAAATCTTGAGTGAGTGGACTAGCTGTGGTCATGTATCTAAGTGAAAGATTAACCCAGACAGGTCAGAACTGCCTAGATTTTAATCTGAGAACAAGAACTCTTGCCCAGAGTTTCTGCTGCTCAAATAATGTCTGATGAGAATGGGGAAAACCTCTCGCTGTATCTAATCTCAATCCCAAAGTGGTGGGGCCGTGAGAGACCAACAGAGAAACTGCTGTGATCTTCATTGTAACTCCTACAGTGTGCTTCCTCAGCTGATGCTGCTGAAAAGCAAATTATCTAGCACTTGGCCTTCTTGTAACTGTTTTTAAAGTTATAAAGTTTTTGCTAAAAAGACATTAGTTTTTGCTACTGCTTTGTAAAGAACAATCAAATAAATAACAAAATCAAGTTTCTAGTTTGAAAACACTCAAGACAAGGAAGGGTAAGTAGTGAAATGCCATGAAGTGTTCCTCTTGTCTTCTCACTGCTTTTGCTTGAAGTACACATAAACCTAGCTGTCTGCATGCAAATATAGGCTTGGTTATATATATATATTCATAGGGTATGGATACTTGTTAAGTGTCCATAACAAATTAGGTTGCTCAGAACCCTGCCCAGCCTGATATCAAATGTCTCCAGGGATGTGGCTTCCACTGTCTCTCTGGGTAACCTGTTACAGTCCTAACCACCCTTACTGTAAAAAAATTCTTTCTTGTATTCAATTTGAATCTCCTTTCTTTCAGTTTGAAATCATTTCTCCTTGTCCTGTCACCGCAGACCTTGCTAAAGAGTCTGTCGCCTTCCTTCTAATAGCCTCCCTTTTAGATACTGAAAGGCCACTGTCAAATCACCTTGCAACCTTCTCTTCTCCAGGCTATACGGTCTCATCTCTCTCAGCCTGTCCTTGCAGGAGAGGTGTTCCATCCCTTTGATCATTTTTTGGTAGCCCTTCTCTGGACATGCTCCAGTGGTCCATGTCTCTTCTGTACTGAGGACTCCACATCTGGATGCAGTACTCCAGGTGAGGTCTCAGGAGGGCAGGATCGCTTCAACTGCTGGACACATTTCTTTTGATGCAGCCCAGGATACAATTGGCATTCTGGCCTCTGAGGGCACACTGCTGGCTCACGTCCTTCTTGTCATCCACAAATACTCTCAAGTCCTTTTTGGCAGGGCTGTACTCAATCCTTTTGTCCCCCACCTTGTGCTGATATTGAGGATTGTGTTGACCCAGGTGCAAGACCTTGCACTTGGATTTGTTGAACCCCTCGAGTTTCTCCTGGGCCCACAGTCTGAGCCTGTCTAAGTCTCCCTGAATGGCAACCTGTCCCTTGAGTTTGTTGACCACACCACACAGCGTGGTGTCATCTGCAAACTTGCTGAGGGTGCTCTCTATGCTCTCTATCCCAGTCTGTGCAATTGATAAAAATAATAAAGAGTCCAAGTACTGACCTTTGAGGAACACCACTTGTCACTGATCTCCATCTGGACATTGAGCCATTGACTGCCACTCTCTTGGTATGATCTCAAAACCAGTTCCTTGCCTTTTCTGGTTGAGGTACCTACAGAAGTCTTTCTTATTCTTATTTGCACCCCTTCCCAAATCCAGTTCCATATGGGCCTTGACCTCCTGACCCCATCCCTACATAGCATAGCAGCATTCCTGTGCTCCTCCCAGGTTCCCTGACCTCTGCTTTCGCTGCCTGTATGTTTTCTTGCTATCTAGTTTGATCATCAGTCCTGGTTCAAACAAACTTGTCTTCTTGTCTTCAAGTTGTTTTTGTTTGTTTGTTTGTTTTTGTTTGTTTTGTTTTGTTTTTCTCCTGAGAAAAGAAATGTGGAGAAATGTGTCTAGAAAAAGAATGTAATTGTAGTCTAGTTGTAGCACTAACATATCTTGGTAAAAAGGGTTGTATACCAGTGGTAATACATTCCTTTTAAATAATTCATGTAGCTCTAGCTTCACAGCTTAGCACCAAAATGCATAACAATGCTGTTCAGAGTGTGCAATGTCTTCTTCACCACTAGATTTGCACAGGGCTTCATTTAGAAATGAAAGAAACAAACAAAAAAAAAAAAAAAAAAAGAAAAGAAAAAATTACACTGAAATTCAGCTCTGAATCACTCCACTTCCTCCAATTCCATGCTATAGATTTGTTTTCTCCATTAAAATGATTGCTTGTTGTCTTCAGCTGGACTCTCTCCTTTCATTCAAGACATATTAAATCATAAATTTAGTTAATAAAAAGAACTTGAACTTTCAGAGTCCCCAGGCATTTTTTCCTTCTCTCTTCTAGAAGAGATGCCAAATTTTAAAAGGAACTTAAAGGTTTTGATATGTCACTCGTGGTAAATTGCTGGAAATATAAATCAAGGAGATTTATTTTTGCACATGTAATGGAGATACAGTAAGCGACTTCTTGTTTTAGAAATCTTTATATAGTGCAGACGTTTTCTCACTCTATTTGTAGTGATGGAGTGGAAGATGAATGAAATAATGTTGGATAAATGACTCTGATGTTATCTGACTAGTACTACCATTATCTCTCCTGGAGCTGTCATAAATATTCTATTACATAAGACAGATACTGCTCTGGTTGCTGACTAGAAGACTGGGACTGAATGACGATACTGGCTAAAACTAACCTTCCTATGTAAGAAACCACAATTTCAAGTTGCTTTGTTAAAATATGCTATTTCTGGCAATGGTTATTTCTGTAAAAGTGTCATGCAACATTGTTCAAAAAATAAATCTTAAACCTTGTGATGATAACATCGATATTTTAAACCACACACAACAGTTGCAAACCACGTATCTTCCTCTTAGTAACGCTGAGCATTTCATTTGAAATTAAAATACATTTCATATGCGTGGATTGAAACTGCTTATTTAAAGCTTATGTGGAAAGGGCTGTTCATTGCCTTTGCCTACAATACTGTGCACAAGTGGATCTGAACTTGTAGTCCAACTTTAGAAGCACGAATGTACTCCTTTTTCCCTGTGGTTTTGTGTTTTTGCTTTTTTTTTTCTGCTTTCCAGTATGTACCATTACACTCACACAACCAGCTGATGAGATTGTTAGTGTTTCTCTCTGTCCAGCTGCAGGAAAGAACAAGGAAAGCATTTCACCCCTTCTGTGTCTTTCTTAAATTTCTGCTGTCCCTATGAGCATCACTTGGTCATGCATTACAGCAACCCATGCCATGGTTGGAGACTTCTTGCAGATCTAATTAAGAAACTAGGAGCAGTTCTGTTCACCTAAAACTCGTTGACAAATAGGGAGGCCTTTCTCAAGGCCACATGCCTTTTAGACTACATGCCTTAATTATGTAGCAGCAATTAGTGGTATCTGGTCAGTTTGTGTTTAAAAAAGCAGTATTTTGCAGTGAATATACTTCAGCTATTAAAATACATGTCTAGATAATACATGAAGGACTGAAGGGAGCCTGGCAAAAAGCAAAGTCAGGACCATGAACTTCAGGAGAGCAAGCTTTGTCTGTTTAAGGGATTTCTGAATGAGATCCCCTGGGAAACAGTTCTTAGGGACAAAGGAGCAGCACAGAAATGGCAGCTCTTAAGAATGCCTTTCTAAAAGCACAAGAACTCTCCATCTCCTGACACAAGAAATCAAGCAGAGGAGGCAGAAATCAGCATGATGGAGCAAGGACCTGCTGGTTAAACTGAGGAAAAAGAGAAAAATATATAGGCAGTGGAAACAGGGAGGGATTGCCTGAGATGAATACAGGGCTCCTGCCCTGATGTGCAGGGATGGGATCAGGAAATCCAAGGCACTGATGGAACTGAATTTGATGAGGTATATGAAAAATAGCAAGAAGGAATTCCGCAGGTACATTGATCAGAGGAGACAGGCAAGGTAGAGTGCACCCTCTCTGATAGGGAGAGCTGTCTTTAAAAGACATGGAGAATGCTGAGGTACTCAGTGAGATCTTTGACTCAGTCTTTACTGGCAGTCAGGCTTTCCACATCTCTCACATCCCTGAACTTCTAGGCGGGGATCAGAGGAGCAAAATCCCTCCTACTGTAAGAGCAGAGGAAGACTGAGACCACTTCATGAGGCTGAATATGTACAAGTCTATGGGGTCAGACAGCAAGCATCCTGAAGGAGCTGACTGATGTAGCTCCCAGGCTACTTTCCATCATATTTGGTAATTTATGGCTATCAGATGGAGTCATGCGTGATGGGAAAAATGGAATCATCACTCCTGTTTTTGAGAATTGGAGAAAGGAAAACCCTGGGGAAACACAGGCCAGTGAGAATTACCTCTGTGCCCAGGAAGATCATGGCACAGATCCTCCTGGAAGAGATGCAAAGGCACATGCTAGATGAAGAGGTGATCCAAGGCACTCAGCATGGCATCACCAAGGGCAGATCGTGGGCAATCTAGTAGCTTTCTACAATGCAGTGATGGCACTTGTGCACAAAGGAAAAGTAACTGATGCCATCTACCATGACTTCTGCAAGGTCTTTCATGTGATCCTATGCCGCATTCTTGTCTCTAAATTGATGAAATATGGATTTGAAGGCTGTTCTATCTGATCTTGTCCAATCTAACAATTACTAACAAGGCTGATGTTGATGCTCAGAAGGAGATGTCTAAGGAAAAAGATAAGTGCAACATTTTGGATCAGAAACTGTATGGCCACTCACAGATAGGATGAGCAAGGGTCACTGTAAAGATACACCATCAGTCATGCTGTTGAGCATGACAATATCTCATTGTACTGTGTCCATCCCCACAGAGAAGAGTTCCTGTGATATTTTAAAATATACAATCTTACGCACAAAAAAAAGAAAAAAAAGGCATAAAATTATTTTTTTTCCTAGCAAGCTCATAATGTGGAATAACTGCCTTGGACTTCTAGATGGCAAAAAATGTTAGTCTATGACTAATAACTCTTCTGTTATCAGTAGTGTTCCTCCGTAGTACTTTTTCAGAGGCTATTCATAACATTCTGTAGATGACATGAGTTTTGCTTTGTGGACAAACTACTATGGTGAAAAGTATGGATAGATATACTATCTACAAATGCTGAATGTCTGAAATGTTGTAGCATCACAATATCCTTTTTTTTTTTTTTTTTTTTTTTTTTTTTTTTTTTTTTTTTTGTAATATCACAAATCTTTGTGTTTTAAGTGAAGGACCATGACATATGTATTAACTCATTATGAAAAATAGCCATTGATTTTTCAGTCCACTCTTCTGCTCATCTGCAGTTAATGAACCATCTTGATTTTTAATTGATTGTTTGATGTTATTTGTTCATTAATTATAAGTTTTTAGTGTTTATGTATTCTAGTAAAAACAACTACAATGTGTAAACTGTTGTTTGTGTTATGTTGTAGTTCTGCTTATTTTTTAACAGAAGACTAATGCTCTTCAACCAAGAGCCCAATTTGTTGAAATAAAGAAATCATCAATTTTTGTAATTGCAGCATTGTCTTTCATTGTTAAACTGATTTCTGCAGCCTTTGAGACTTGCATATACTCTTATGGAACACTAGTAATTGCTAAAATACTCATAAATCACAAATAATGGCCTCTCAGAAAGGGAGGCTGAAAGTTGTCTCTTTCATTTGTGAGCCAAGAGATTTATAGCTGGCATCTGTCCAGCACAAGAACAGAACGCATAAGCAGGGAAGAAGTGATTGCAGACTTTCAAGACCATTGGCATATTCAACGTATGCATCATTAGAGATGAATTAATTCATCAGTGGCTTAAGAGTGATAATTATTGCTGTTTTATTTTTGTTTGAGTATCTGACTGGAGACAGGCAATATAAGTTAGTTATTATGTGAATAAATAATCACTAGTCATAAAACCATTTGAAGATCATGTTTTTTGCTTTTTGCTGGTCACTTTGTGAATGTCTTTTCCTTCGGTAAATACTTAGTGAGTAATTCATGGTTCTGAAAATATTTCAAATGGATCAGAGGGAAGAAATATTTGTGGTGGCAAATGTATGATCTCTTCCTGAGATGTGGGATTCTGAACACAAGAGAAAAGGAAATAGTAATATATGCTCCAGGTCTCATACACAGGGAAAAATCAACTGTGCAATGCAAGAGTCTGCAGTTCTTTTTGGACTATAGCTTGAGTTATACATAGAGCAAGATTAATTTACATATCCAAGAAGATGAGTGTGAAACCATAGGAAGATGAGAGAGGAAATATTCTAGCTTCCCTTTGATACCACATGAGAGCAAGCTGTTTTTCATATCACAGTTCAGAAAAGTGCTCAAAACTCAGTGTAGTGCTGTGACCAATCTTCTGGAAGACCACTACTGACTCTCAGAAATAGCCACCGCACTAGAGTTCAGCTTAGTCCAGGTAAGAAACTCAGGATCAGTATACTTCAGTATTCATGACTGAAGGAACCAGAAACCTCTCCACAGAGCTGAAAGGAAGAAAGGAGGAAAGGAACAGAGAAAGTAATAGTAGACAAATAAATCAAAGAGAAATCCATCCCAAGTTACAACTCCATGAAACTGGGAGAACAACCCAGGGCCATATCACACATTTTCCCTTAGCTACTGAGACAGGACTGGGATCCATATAGAGTTCTCTGTTTTTTCATATCAAAGTAACTGTGGAAATGGAATTTACCTTTCACTAGTCAGAATGTGGTGAACTACAGCTTTGGATCTGCACTGTTTCTGCACTGCATTTCAGTCAGTCAAGCTAGTTTGGAGATGTCTGCAAATTTTGTGGGAAAAGCTATAGCTTTGTCATGGTGCAGACTGCTTTCCTTTTCTCTCAATGAAGCATTTGATCATGTCTTAGCAGAGATAGGCACATTTAAGAAACAGTTTAATCTTTTTCTATTTCTCAGAAGGTGTTATTTCATATATTCTACCCTTCTCTTTTGAATACTTCTGCATCTAAATATTTATTCATAACAGATGAAAATGGCCCAATATATACACTTAGCAGTTCCTTCTCCTTACTGCTTTTGAGATTGATTATCAGTTGCTTACAATAAAATAACTTGGAATAGGTGATCCATCAATCTTGCTGTAACATAATTATTTCTATGAGGCTAACAATACAACTTTAAAATCTTGCTAGTATGATTTGACTGGGGAATTGGTGCAGAAAATTTCACTCCGTATAAAAGAGGAACTTCTGTTTCCTGGTGTTTCTCCTTGAGCTCCCAGTTTCCTCTCAGAAATAAAGAGGAAATTTATTGTCTACAGCGGGTGAGTGGTAGTGGTGCCTCCTACTCCTGTGCTAAAGGCAGTCTGAAGAAAGAGGACATGCAGTTCTTCATTGTGAGGTATCCGTAAGGATTTCATTGACTTTGTTTCCAGAGTTTGAAGTTCAAGTGCAATGATATTTGCTTCAAGACTTGAAACCAGTTCCTGGTCTGCATGGAAAATAGGCAAGCTTAAACTTGACTGTGCTTCTCAGATCAGGCTCAGATACCTACAAATATTTTGAAAACTAAGTCATTTCCTTATTTTTGTGGCTTGTCACAGGTCTTCTATAGATGCAACAGATATTTAGTGAGTGTTATAACAGAGATATTAAAATAATAATACATCTTGCAAAGAAATTATCTTGATTTTGTCTGGTCTGAGGATACCCAATGAACTGAAAATTTTCACTCTTTAGATATATATTTTAATCTTTCCCTTTTAGTTCCTTTTTAATAGAAATCAAAGAAGTTATCAGCACGATTTCTTGCACTTCAGGGAGCAAAATGTCCAAACTAAATTTTCCCTTTAAGTCTTCTGGTAGCTTTCTTCTCCAATCCATGTCTAACAGCATCAAAGATCAGAGTGACGTATATCTCTGACAACCTGACAGTCTACACTTTACTTGTCATGTATGAGGCTGACTCAAACTCACCAAGAATCACGTAGAATATTTTACAGTCTTTGCAACAAATAGCAATGAATTAAATTAGCTAGAACAAATAAGGTGACAAATGGCAATGATGAATGACAGAAGAGATGAAAAAACTACAGTTTCAGAACTGACAAAGGCCTTGGTGAGAATCAATTAGAGTAACAGCATTTTCAATGAGGTTTCTTTCTAATTTCAGATTTTTTATTAGCAGGCTCAGTTTTAGCAATGAGTATAAAGGAGAAATGGATGAGATGACATTTTATTTTGTGTTACATTTTAGGTAGTTATCAACATCTGAGAATCAGTATGCTACATTCTGAATACGATGAATGCAACTGATTCAGCAATCCAGATCATTGCTGACATGGATAGATCCCTCTTCCTTACGTAGAAAAATGAAGTTGTTCAGATAAATATATGTACACTGTCCAGAAAGTATCTGTTTTCACTTGTATTTAACATTTTAATTTTACACCTAAGGGGGAGAGGAAGAAAGTTTAGATCACAGTTTAACAGCATTGTTCTGATAGCACTCTCACTGGCTGCTGTTCAAAATCAATAATAACAGCTGAAGGATTTTATTTGACTGGGGAAATTGACAGGAAATCTAGAATCTTTTTTAGAATAATTGTTCATGTGGACACTCTCTGAATTATTGTCCATTTTCCAGTGAAGATAACCTATTTTGCTGAGTTTTCCTGAGTCCAAGGAAGTTAACACAAAGCTAGAAGAAGTTAGATCTAAGTGTAACTTATGTGCTATACACAATTTATAAGTATTTACACAGTTATCAGAAACTCAGTGTTCTGTGTCTGAAATAGTTTCTTTAGTTGAGTGGAGAAGGTCAGAGACGGTACCTCTGTTTATCCTTCAGTTTACTTCTGCGTTTCTCAGCACAAAGAGTTTGTTCATCACCTTGCTTTGCTTTGCCCTACCTGCCCTCCACTGGCGCACAGAAGTAGAGAATGAAGTACCCTCCTGCCCTCAAAGGAAACTATTTAAGGTTTCTGACTCAGGGCTACTTGATTCAAAGCCAGAGACTGATTTCTCCAAAGTTCCAAAAGTTGTGAGGCTTTCCTTTATTAAAATTCTGTAAAATGACATTAATTTTGTTTTGTTTTCATACATGGCCTAGCTTCAGCCTAATAACTTAGTTATAGCAACTTGTCATTTATAACAACTCCTGCAGCAAAAATCATTTATTTCAGCAATAATTGGCTCTGTGAGAATTAACATGCAGTATAAGAGTATTCTGTTTGGTTTTCTTTTCCCAGTGAATGATACATTAAATATCTAAGTGTTCATTTTTTTTCTTCTTTATTTTCTTACTTTTTCAATATTTATAAAGGACTCTACACATGAACTTTCTTTTTTCTATAGAAGTATTGCAGAAGAGCAAATGAGGAAAATTTTATTTGTCTTCATAACGCTGATGCAGCAATTGCCCAAGCCATTTCTGGGAACATATCTCCAAAATAGAAAACATTCCTTCAGATCTCACAGGAGTTTGCTCTAGTGAGGCTAGCTGGCTTTTAAAGTTTCTTTCAGACATGGCAACTTTCTGTGTGGTGACTCATTTGGTTTTTAATAGATGTTGCATAACACTGGTTTTCATTGTGCTTGTTTTGTTTTTCACCATATGGAGTTTCTCAATAAGAATATACTTTAGAAGAAGGATCTGATGCAAATGCACTGTTCCTTTCCTCTCCGGTTTTTGATTTTCAGAAAAGTGGATAAAAGCAAGTTATTATTCACATGCAGAATGAGTAACAGGCTAAGGGCAATAGAACTGTCAGACTTTAATTTTATATGCTTTTCCGTGGGAGATTTTGGTACACTTGGGCATTTCAAAGGATAGTAAATCCAGTTAATTCCAAAAATCACAAGGCTAAAAATAGGGGAAAAAAATGTAAACCATACAAGGTTCTCCCTTACGTCACCAGTACAAGTGAAAAGATCTCTGGGTACTCAATGTTACTAAAAAATGAGAAACTGGGTTCTAGACCTTAAGACCGAAGGACTGTGATTTAGATGCAGACTGGTCAACTTTTCTGTAATAGCAGCCTAAATTTGGCTCAATATTTTGTTACTATTTGCATTTGCATTGAAACGAAAAAGAAAGTAAAGGGAAGGGAAAGGAAGGGAAGGGAAGAGAAGGGAAAGGAAGGGAAGGTAAGTGGAAAGGGAGGGGGAAAGAAGGGAAAGGGGAAGGGGAAGGGGAAGGAAAGGAAACAGGCTTGTAGAGAAGGAGAGTAAGCACAGGGAAGCAACCATATATTCAAGTTGACTCCTGTATTCAAAGCCACATTGAATTCTTATGACACATCCATCGCTGCATTTTCATACCACATATATACAACACTTTAAGTCACCTTTGTTTTGCTGTCATCCAAAGTCCCCTCATTCCTGTTCTACCATTGTATACACCACTGTGAGCATATCCTTCTTCTCCTTGTGATCAGACTCACTTTTTAATTTTATTTTTTCTAATCAGAAAAGGGAATTTGTTTCAGAAATTGTTTTAGAAATCAAGATTATTATTTTTTTTAATGATTGTTTGATTCTTGATTACAGAAGTCTTTAGTAGAATTACAACTATGAATGCATGATTTGTTAAAAGGAAACAAACACAATTATATTTATAGCTTAATTCATTAGATGATTCACCTGTTTGAGCTTTGAAAGTACAGAGCAGTGAAATGAGGTCATGAAAGCAAAACCAGACACAGATTTATAAAGAAAGGACTTAGTCTTAGCTCAAATAAAAAGAAAAAATAATAACTTTAAAAGAAAATAAATAAAATAGTCAAAAGTACTTGTTTTGTTCTAAAAATATTGTATTGAGTAGGTATAACATATTAATTTGCTTTATTAAAGCAAAATGCTCTAAGACTCTTTAAGTTTCTCATGCCACAATTAATTAAATAGATCTTTTACTTTAGTTTTCCTTTGCCATCTTAATATGAATGTTCACAGCCTTTTATTCTGCTCATTGTCACCTTAGCTGAGCTTTCATTGCTCTTGAGAAAAGAACAGGGAGTTGCCTGATCATAGTTTCAGCAAAGTCCATTAAAGTGTACAACTTCTATTCCTTTTATTATGAAGTCTCTCTTGTTTTCCCCTGTGCTAAATGTAATAAACAGGTGCATTGGCTCAGTTAGCATATTTGCTACTTGCCCTCAGACTGTTCTTAGCAAAGGTGCATAATGGTACATTATTTTCTATCCAACAGTGTATTTGGAATTCTCTAATATCCCAATTAAATTGCTAGCAGGTGGAATTCTGCTTCTTTAGGAGAAACAACATTTTACTTTTTCATGTGAAGGCAATTTCCCAGCTTTGCCCATGAGTAAGCCTAATGTGAGGGATGCAATACAAAGCTGTCATAAATGATTTGGTATTTTAAGATTTTGTCTATTGTCAGAATCCTACAATAAATATGTCTTTACAGCATACGGGACATCATTGCAATTTGGTTTAGCAAGATATGGTTTATGAATCTCTACTATGGACAGCAGATATTTTGCATTTAGTTTAATTTAAAACAGTGAAAATACAAAATATGACAACTTAACAAAATGCTAAGAAAACTTCATGGGAATTCTGAGGCTCAACCTTCTCTCACATCAACATAAAAAAAAAATTTAAAAACTTGCTCCTTACCTAAGTAGCATGTAATCTGAGGATACATAGATAGGGAGAAGTCACATAAAAATGAAAAGATTATTTAAATTCCATGAAAGAAGTTTAGCTGCTTCTGGGATGCCAGCTGTATGTTTCCTTGGTACTTTATTCAGATCATTAATGGAATAGTACTTTGGGAATGAACTGATACCCAGAACAGGCACTTTAGAAAAACTAAAGAAACTGAAACTGATTATTTTACTGAAGAGCAGTCAGGAAGAGTACCTGAACAGCCTTCTAGTTTTTGTCACTTACAAGAAATTCTATTTCTAGGAATGAGCATTTCTTTCATCTAACACAGAATGGCATAATAAGAGACTATTGATGGAAAGATCTTCAGACTGCAAATGTGAATAACTCTTAGTATAGACAGTAGTCAACACTGGGCAGTGCAGTTTAAAGGCAATTAAAAATTGTTTTATTTGTTTCCCCTCAGGTTTAATTTGAAAAGTAGCAAGCAGCTTTCTGTGCTTTGAGTATACTTTATCAAGCCAGTAACGTGTTGTTCCCTTTGGAGTCTAAAATGAATGCACTGCTGAATCACAGACAAAAAAACCACACATTTAAGGTTTTACAGAGCAGTAGTGTTATTGTAAAAAAATAAAAATAAAAATAGTTCTAATGGGAGTTTGGGAAAACTTATGCATTTTCTCCTTAAAAGCAAAGACAAAACATCACGCTGCATTTCTGTATTGCATGTGCAGGTTACATAAGAGCTAAAAAAAAACCCATAACCCTGAAATATTGTGAAACTGTGATGACTGAGAGATTGCTTAAATTTAAACTAAATGTATTGATTTGTGAGGAAGTGAATCACACACACTTGGATGCCCCTTTTCTACCCTTCAACATTGTTTGATTATTTTGCTAATTCTAGAATGCTGCACTCATTCTCAGCAGATGACTATTCACTATCAATACAGATTTGTTTTCCTACCTGCTGGGCATTTGTTTCCCTAGTCATCTCTTTTTTCAAATCTTCTAAACAGCTTTTTGTTCCTTATCTATTTTCAGCTGCTGATGCCAAACATGTCATAAACTGGAGTTTTCCATCAGAGGATTGAATTTACAAGGCAAGATCCACTGTAACTGCTCATCACTACCCCAGTGCAGCCTTTGGTTACCACCCAGCCACTGTTGAGTAATTAGCTATACCTGTCATGATGGAAGTTGATGAGCTTAGTCCTGATGAGCATGAAGACTTCTTTCTCCCAAGTTCAAACTCACAACCAGTCTTTCCAGCACTATTACAGCCTCTCTATAAAGGGTAGGCTACAGCTTTCCCTGAGGTGGAGGTGAGAAGCCTTCATCACAGGGTATACTCCCTCAGATACATGCAACAACATATTCTCTCTGCAATTCCTTGTATTGGTTTTCTTGACCTCTATCAGCACAGACTGTTCCAGGCCCCTACCCTACATGCCTATGAAAACTTTGAGTGCTGAAAGAATATCTGACCATTCATAAAAGACCTACTTCTCCTAATCTTTGCGGTTTTTTGTTTGTTTGTTTGTTTGTTTTTTGTTTTCTTTTCCATTGACTTTCCACTCCCACTCTGAAGAATCGTGGACTGTTACAATAACAACCGTAGAAAACTCCCAGATTTTCAAGCAGAAGAATACTTACTTCCTTGTTAAGCATACCAGGCTTTTAGTCAGGATTTTCAAATTTGAGCTAGGTTAACCACTTCTCATTCATATATTTTTTCTATTATGAAAGATTATGGTCTGAAGAGAGAGAGCTTATTCTCAGATTGTAACACAAAGGATCTCACATACTTTGGATAGTTAATAAATAATTATATGCTATTGCTGCCTTTTGGATCACCCCAAAGGAGGTAAAAACTAACTTCATAACCCAAATAAATAAAAGCGGGTGTCTATATTCCATGTTTCTCACTCATCTGCTTTGCAATTTGCTATACAGTTATAACTGTATACTTGCAATTACAAAGAAGCAACTTCTAAAAACTGAATTTCTAAAGAGGAGATTGAGTCTGGGACTCTAAATTGGAATAGTCTTTATAAACACACTTTTCTCCTGTTCCAAACTGAAATTCACATCATGGTGTCTAGGAATTAATCCTTTGTGAAATTTTTGCTACCAGTGGAAGCTGTACAGTCAAATCAGGGACACAGTTATCTTGGGGAGGTCTACAGTCTTTATCAAAGAGGGAAATTTCTGCTACTGAAAGTATTCATGCCAAATCAAGCTGAATATATTATCACCCTCATGGAGTTAGGAAGCAGCTTGCTGAAATCCATTGCAAACCAAACTAAAGTCGATCTGGCATGTAATCAGCTCACCCAGGGGCAATGCAAAACAGATCTGTGTCTTGCAAGCAAAATCTATCCTGGTGCTAACATTTATGTTTTAATATAAAACTGTGACATTACATAGTTTTTATACTCCCTTGATTTGAGTTTATAGCTCAATAGAGGATAATTCTCCTTTGATGGATCATGCCCTTTGGTTTTCTCAGGTATGAAAATGGAACCTATTTTTTAAAAGCACACATAGTTTCTAGAGTGTCTTAATTTAAAAGCTGTGTATCAAATTGAATCAGTTTATTATCATTTCTGTATATCTAAAACTTATCTACAAAGTATATATGCGTTTAGGATCTTGTCTGATATAAAATATTTTGAACTGTCTCTCAATTATAGGAATGTTGTTGTCATTCTTTGACAATCAGATTAAAGGAAAAAAAAATGGGACAAGACACTCATGGTTGATCTTACAAGGGTATAAATAAATGGATTATTTGAATATTCTAATTTCCCTCTTTTTTCTGTACAATCCAAAATATGTATTTTCTTAACGGCCTATTCAGTCATTTTTTCCTAGCCTCTGTTTTGTGTAGGAAAAAAGGGGTGGGAAGGGGATTAATAATATAAAAGAAAAAACAGTGCAGACTGTCATTTGTGGTTCTTCCAAAACTCTGTCTTTTCAATTCCACTGTCTCAATGAAAGCCTTTTTGGAATCATGGGACAATAAGCCTCAAGTTTCTCCTACTTCTTTCAGCTTTATTATGGCACAATCAGGTTAACAGCAAAAGAATGTTGAAACTTAATGCTAAGAAGTTGGAAATGTGAGTGTGCTACAGCTCCTGTGACTAAACTAGATCCAGTTTCAAGGAAATGTATCATACACTAAAATCACATATATCATATATATACATATAAGGGAGGATGATGGATGATAAGGGAGAAGGATTCAGAGTGGAGTTAGAAGAGCTGTAATCTGAATTTAAGCACTACTTTGCTGATTAGTACCTTGGGTTTCTGGCTAAGATTATATCTTGGAGTGACTTCTCATACTCTCCTGTGAGAGAAAATTTCTTTCTCCAGTTTTGAATTCATTTCCATTTAATGTGATTAAATGTCTTTAGTTTTTTTCCTCTTTCTCTTTCTCTTTCTCTTTCTCTTTCTCTTTCTCTTTCTCTTTCTCTTTCTCTTTCTCTTTCTCTTTCTCTTTCTCTTTCTCTTTCTCTTTCTCTTTCTCTTTCTCTTTCTCTTTCTCTTTCTCTTTCTCTTTCCCTTTCCCTTTCCCTTTCCCTTTCCCTTTCCCTTTCCCTTTCCCTTTCCCTTTCCCTTTCCCTTTCCCTATCCCTTTCCCTTTCCCTTTCCCTTTCCCTTTCCCTTTCCCTTTCCCTTTCCCTTTCCCTTTCTCCTTCTCTTCCTCTTCCTCTTCCTCTTTCTACAGGTGCAGGATTACTTCCCTAGTCCTGCTCACCACTCTATTTCCAATACAAGCCAGGATGCCATTGGCCTTCTTTGCTACCTGGGCACACTTCTGGCTCATATTCAGCTGACTGTTCATTAGCACACCAAGGTCCCTTTCCATCAGGCAGCTTTCCAGCCACACCTCCCCAAGCCTGTAGGGTTGCCTGGGGTTGTTGTGACCAAAATGCAGGACTCAACACTTGACCCTATTGAAACTCATACAGTTAATCTTGGCCATACAGTCTATCCAGGTCCCTCTGTAGTCCTCGACTCCCCTCAGGCAGATCAACACTCTCCTAACTTGATGTTGTCTGCAAACTTACTGAAGGTGCTCTCAGTCCCATCGTCAAGATTGTTAACAAAGATGTTAAATAGAAGCAGCCCCAATACTGAGCCCTGGGGGATGCCGCTCGTGACCAGCCGCCACCTGGATTTAACTCCATTGACCACAACTCTTTGGGCCCAGCCATCCAGCCAGTGCTTCACCCAGAGGAGCATATGCCCATCCAGACCATGGGCATCCAACTTCTTCACAAGAATGCTATGGGGGACAGTGTCAAAGGACATACTGAAGTCCAGGTAGACCACATCGACAGCCTTACCCTCATCTACCAAGGGGGTCACCTTTTCATAGAATGAAATCAGGTTTGTCAAACAGGATCTACCATTTGCAAACACATTTTGTCTGGGCCCCTGCTTGATCTTTAACTGATCTGTGATGGCTCCCAAGATTATCCATTCTATAACCTTCCCCAGCACCAAAGTGAAAGTGATAGGTCTGTAGCTACCAGGATCATCTTTCCAGCCCCTTCTGAAGATGGGTGTCATATTTGCCAGTCTCCAGTCTCCTGGGACATCCCCGGTTAGCCAAGACTGCTGAAGAATGATGGAGAGTGGCTTGGCAACCACATCCGCCAACACCCTCAGCACTCTAGGGTGCATGTTTTGAGAGTTAATGCGAGTAGGATTTATGAAATTTAAAAAGCAAAATTTTCTTTTGAACAGCAGTAGGTGAGATGATTAGGCAGATTGTTTGAAGACAAATTTACTTGCTCCTGTAATGATACTCAGTGTCTGACTCTTTTACATTGTACACTCTGTTTTGTTTTCAGCACCAGATGAAATGCAAGTCAATAACTATGCCAACACATAGGTGATACTTACACAAGGAATGCTAAAATACAAGGTTAATATACTGGCACTGAGATCCACTGGCATGGGTTGGCTCACGTCAAACAAATCACATCAACCTCCATAACAGCAGCACAGAAACTGCAGATTGAGAATGATTCCTGGACCATACTGACTGCTAAGCCATGCCTGAGATTTGTTCATGTTGATTGTTAGTTCAGAACATGACAAAGCTGATAATAACAAACAGAAACAAAGTAGTGAAATGGTTTGACTGATTTTAATGATTTCCAGCATTTTTTTTTCTTAATATATATAATAATATTTATATTATGCTGGGTCTAAAGTTTGCTGAAGATATATATATATATTTCAGATTGCATGGCCTCTGAGTTGGCGTTAGCTTTCTAACATGAGCATGAAATTGAAACTTTGATGTTTAAATTAAATAATGCTGCTCCTGATCTACATTATTATATAAATAGAGAAACATTTCAGAAGTAGTAAGCTATGCCTTCTGCTCACACTGTGATTATATACTGATAAATATTAGGGCAGGAATGAATCTTGAGAGTTTATCTCATTCTTCTCTTGGCTGATGGGGGAGAAACAATAGCTAAACACCTCAAGTGATAGAGCTACTGGTATTCTCAAGTACTTAATCCAGTATCTAAATACACTCATTATTGGAAAATATTTCCTAATATAAGATCTAAATCTCATTTTCTTCACATTCAGGCCTTTTTTCTCATTTTATCTGAAGAAACACAGTGAAAGGAAATCTCTAAATAGACTTTCACACTTAATCTCCTCATTTTATTATTTATTTACTCACGTATAGTACATGAGTATACTCATGAAGTGAACTGTTCATACAGTAGGCTTATATTTTACTTACTGAGCTGCTATTCATTTCAGATAATTTCTCTAATTTTTGAATTCCTTGAAAAGCTTGTAAACTCCTCTCATCTAGGAGAAACTTCCTGCTAATTTGTTAAGCATAATTCTAAATCTTTCTTATGAGGCCAACATAAATGTAACATGCAGCTATAGTTAGAGTAGATCCTTTGGAAATCCACCCAATATACTTTTCTGGTTAGGTAATGACACCCATTTGTTGACTGTTCTTTGGATGCATTCTTCAGTGAACTTAGTGTATATTTCATTGTAGTTTCTTCTAGATCATGTTTTCTTATCCAAACATTATGTGTTCAGCACTCTAATTTCCTGAAGATGAGGATGGAGTTGGGACACAGAGGGCAGTAGCTATTGTTGGGAAGTAGTGGTCCAATAGCACCTATAAGGAGCTAAGGTGGCAAAGATGGGGCTTGTGTCCCAAAACTAGATGCCTCCTTCATTATTTGAAGTGATGATGTGGGCTGGATTACTGATACAAGAGAAAAGATTTTTTAGAGCTTGAGAAGACTTCTTGAATAGGTATGAGGACAGAAGGAGGTGAGGAAACTGAAGGAAGAAAACACTTGAGATGCTAGAATATTTGTGGGACCCTCAAGGAGGACTTCACTAGGAATGAGAGTTCTCTAAAGGCAGTACTGAAGGACTATGGGAGTGGGAAGAGGAAGACATCTGCATTAACAGACTCCCAGAGCAGGACACTTTCCAATCCTCTCCCACACAATCTCCCTGAAAACCTGAGGATGGCCTTTCTCTTCATTACTTCAGTCCACTGCTTAAGTGTGCAGAATCCCTTTGCCCATGTCTCCTGTCCAATATTTCACCCTCCCCTCCCCTGTAAAAATATCTCTTACTGAACATTCCTTCCCAGCAGCCCTTCAGTATCATCAAAATATTGATTCACACTGACCTTTTCTTTAACCACTTTGCCCTCATCCATGAAGATAAAACATTTCAGTTTGTCTACAGTTCTGAGCTGCTTTCATCTACCTTTGAATAGCATGAAGAGCCATGATCACTTCAGAACTGGTGAATGTCTTTGGACTGTAAGTCAGGAAGGAGCAGCCTGGCACCAAGTGAGCTGCAGAAATAGAGACCTTCCTGAGAACAGCTTCAACACTAAAATAAATGCAGCTACACTGACAGAATTGCAACAATACCCCAATGGCTGCTGAATTCAGACTAATAGACAAACATGTTTTCTTCTTTTTCTTCAGTTTAATTTTTTCTTTTTTTAGTATTCTCAGTGGCACTGAGGAAAAAAATGTCTTTACTCTCTGAAGCAACTTTTTCTTAATTATAGATTTTATTTTTTTAGCCTGTTTGTCTTCACCTTAAAAGTCCCCTTAAATTCTTTCTCCTCGTAAATACGTATTTAAATAGCAATAGCTAGCAACATTCCAGACAGAATTAAGAATTTTCTTCTAAGCTCCTTAGACCCTTTTTTTTTTTTTTTGGTGAACATTCAAACTAGGAAGAAATTAGAATAACAAAATGAACAGTTACGGACATTTCTCACCGTGGAAGAAATACAGAGGGAATAAACAATAAATGCTGAAAAAATTATAGAACTACAGGATGGTTTGGGTTGGAAGGGACCTCAGAGCCCACTCAGTCCCATCCTGTGCCATGGGCAGAGCTGCCCCCAGCAGCTCAGCTGCCCAGGGTCCCATCCAGCCTGGCCTTGAATGACTCCAGGGATGGGGCACCACAGCTTCTCTGGGCAGCTGTGCCAGCACCTCGCCTCTCTCTGAGTGAAAAATCTCCTCCTAATATCTAATCTCAATCTCCTATCTTTTAGTTTAAAACTATTCCCCTTTCTCCTATAACTATCTGTCTGTGTTTGTTATGAAACCACAGAAAGCCTGCTGAGCTGCTGCCTTTTTTATTTCTCACAGAATAAATGTAAAAAATACTGCCAGTTTTAGAACACACAACACATTCCTGGCATGAGGAGATCTGCTTTTTATCCTCCCTCCCCCCCCCCCCCCCCCCCCCCCCAGTAAAGTTGTATTATTTGTATCTTGTATCTTCATGTATTTATTGTTTACTTGATTCTGCCTGTGACTGATTCACAAACAGATGGACATAGTGAATTCCTGGAGAAGTCCTGCAGTTTGACTGGATTGTTTATTTGCAGATTTTGGCTAAGTCTGGGGAAACATATCAAGGGGAACAGTCTAAGGTCAAAATTTAGATGCAGGTGATTTCATAAGCTTTCATCTCTAGTGCTGACTTTCCATATGGGTGTGCATTTATTCCCATGTTTGCTCAAATGGCCTGAGTCATTTTACATTTATTAGTAATAACCTCTCTTTCAACAGCTACACTACACGTGATATGTTTGTTTTCTATTTGAGAAATACTGCCCAACTTTTCTAATAAACACGGAAATTCTACACAGTTGATTACTGTAAATCATAATCTCTGCTGCACAAGGATGCTAATGTATATGAGGTTACAACTTAAAGCCTTTATTTAGACAAATCACCCCAACTTTGGGCCAGATCATGGGACAAATTGAGTGGAATACATTAGACAGTACAATCAAACCATATTGCATCTTTCAGCAGCCTGTATACAAATAACTAAGCCTGTTAGGAGATCAAAAAAGGCTAGAGAGACTTTGTGTACAGAAAAGACAGTTATAGGTTCATTCCTTTTCCATCACAGAAATGTTGTTTACCTGAGGACTGCTGCTAGTAACACCACACACCTGATGGGTGAGATTTTCTGTTCTGGTTTCTCCGCACATGCATTCTGGCATGTGGATTCATGCTGTGTATGAACGTGCTTGCTGAATCCCTTTTACATCACTAGCCCAAACAAACCTTACTCCCATGGAGCTCTGCATATTGCTGCCAACTAAATTACAATGAGAAATTAGATGGTTCTGCATTGATTTTCCAACTACTAGCTAACTTAAAAATAGGAAACATTAAGATTTAGTACACTACATAACATTACAAGATAACTTTTTTGTCTTTCACATCCTCTTGGGAGCAAAAGAGAAGGTATGAGTACTTGGTTGAAGACAGATAATAACTTACTATGACAATTTTCATATAATCTCTTCATTCTATAGATTTTGTGCATAGGTGTCCAACATGCTAGTTTTGCTTTTGTGACCCTGTTTATTTTTTTATTTTAGTAAAAAATAAAACTATTCTTTTTAACTTATATACATTAACTCTTTTGTATCTTATACATACACCCAAGAAACTTCCCCTTCATTCAGTGTGGCCCAAACAAGCCAAAAGATTGGAAACCCATGCTATCATGCTATAAAATTTTCAAGTCAGTAAATAATGCAATCAGTTGTACTGAAATAATCCGGATGATAGCCTTTATATTTGAAAAAGTGCCTGCTGAGAAGTGTAATTTTGTCATGCACATCTTTTAAAATATTTAGTTTCTAAGTGAAGAATGGTTCTAATCTTGGATGTTGGATATGAAGCCTACTGCTTTAAAAGAGAAGTCTGATGGAATGAGACTCTGCATGTGGGACAGTAGACAAATGTTCCTTTACAGCTTTCCATATGGAGATGATCATATGATTCATTTTCCTAAGTCCAGTCAGTAATAAAAAACTTAAAGAACAGTAAAGTATTTTATTGCAAAATACTATTTTACCATTAGTATCTGTTATTTGCACTGTTACTGGCCCTCAAACTAGAAGTCTCCTGCAAGGTAGCATACAGCTAATTGACAATCCCATTTCCAAATAAGGTGAAGGCATGAAATCAGCATGTGAAAGAAGCTTCAGTGCTGATGTGAATGCAGCTTTTAAGGAAGACAAAAGCAAGTAAAAACGGTCATTGTAGATTCAGTGGTTGTCACTTTAGCAGTATGATTTACTTTCCTAGGGCTGTGAGAATAACACAACAGCATCTGTTACAATGTCTTCAAGCTTGTGAGAAATCAAAGATAATTTTCTCTTAAATCGGGAGGACATGGGCATGTAAAAAAAATTATCACATGACACTAGAAGATCATAAAAAAAAAAAAGTTATATATTTGTAAGATGAGAAATATATGATTAAGGAGTAATTACACTTGGTGTAAGTTATGGAAACTTTGTGCTGCCCTTTACCTTTCCAAGAAGCACCTTCCATGAAATGGGTACATCTTCTTTTAAAGTACCCTGTATCCTGCTTTGTAAAAGCTTAGTTTCATCTACACTGAGAATATCATGTACGCACAGACAGAAAACGGTCTTCTACTCATTTCAGTTCATGCTGTTCCTACTGTTTTACTGTTACTAACAACTTAGTGCACAACATAATACAGATTAAGTAGAAATATATGCTTTTTTTGTTTTGTTTTGTTTTTTTGTTTTGTTTTGTTTTGTTTTTTTCCTTTCAAAAATCTTCATAGAATCATAGAATGGCCTGGATTGAAAAGGACCACAATGATCATCTAGTTTCAACCCCCCCACCAAAGGCAGGGTTGCCAACAACTGGACCAGGATGCCCAGAGTCACATCCAGCCTGGCCTTGAATGCCTCCAGGAATGAGGCATTCTTGACAAGGTCTTGATATTAACATGGTAATAATTTGCATTTCCATGCCAAGGTCTGTAACAGAATCTCAGAGATACCTGCCAAAGAGTGTACCCTCAGCAAGTTTGCAGATGACACCCAGCCATGTGGTACAGTTGTCACAAAGGATGGGATGTCATTCAGAGAGACCTAGACAGACTCAAACTGTGGGTCCAGGAGAAACTCATGAAGTGCAAGGTCTTGCACCTGGGTTAAGGCAATTCCTAGTATCAATACTTACATCCAGGCTGAGGGATGTAAGGATGCAGCACAGCCCTGCTGAAAAAGATCTGGGTGTATGGCGAATGGCAAACTGGACACCAGGCAGCAGCGTGCCCTCACAGCACAGAAAGCCAACTTAATCCTGGAAGCATGGCCAGAAGGTTGAGGGAGGTGATCTGCTCCTCTACACAGCACTAGTGAGAGCTCACCTGGAGCAACATGTCCAGATGTGAAGTCCTCAGTACAGGAGAGACATGGGCCTGTTGGAGCGTGTACAGAGGAGGGCCACAAAAATGATCCAAGAGATGGAACACCTCTCCTATGAGAATAGGCTGAGAAAGCTGGGGGTGTTCAGCCTAGAGAAGAGAAGGCTCGAGGGAGACATAAGAGTGGCCTTCCAGTATCTGAAATGGGGTTACAAGAAGGAAGGGGGCAGACTTTTTGCAGGGTCTGTGGTGATAGGACAAAGGGAAATGTTTTCAAAATGAAAGAGATTTAGATAGGATATAAGGAAGGATGTTTTTACAGTAAGGGTGGTGAGGTACTGTAACAGGTTACCCATGGTAACAATCCATGTACATGCTGATGGACTGAATGTTTTGTTGCCAGATTTCATGAGGCATGACTGCATATTTGAAGACTGCCTCCAAGAAATTAGCTGCTAGAGCTGAGTCCAGTAGCGGTGGCACCTGCAATGCCCAGTCAGTATAGCCTGGGCTGATCTGTCCTTTCACTCAAGGACCCCTTCAACTGAAGACTGACATCAAACTTTTATCCCAAGCAAGAGCAGTGTTTCTCTACAAGAAATATTTGCAGCCTTAATGTTAGTTGCATGTGGCTGCAAATTTCCCATAGATTACAAGCAACACAAAGCAAAAACCATTCTTTTATCTAAAAGAAGTTGAAAGAAGAAAGGCTTTAGGGCAACAAAAGGAACATACACTGACTCTCTCTTCCCAAGTTCAATGCCATTTGTTATGTTTTCAACTGTTTTCATTCTCTTTATACTTCTAAGAGAGAAGGATAGAAAAAGAGCTATTATATTGATTTTGCATTTTTACACCTGACTGATAACAAGTTCACATATTGACCTGTGGTCTGTGAAATTTTTCATGAGTTGATTAGTGGAATAAAAACAAAAGTAAAGAAAAAGAGAAATAAAATTCACTGAAATGCAATACATGCATTTAGAAAAAATACAGTTCCAATTTAGCTCTCTTTCAAACCATCGAACCTCTGTATGTTGTTTGAAGTTTGACTGACCCTGATTGTATAACAATCACATAAAGATCAAAGGCAAATAGTTACAAAAATCCTTGAGGAAAACATGAGATTGTTCAGTTGATATGGTTTGCAAGATTAAAAAACAGGGAGATAAGTATTAAGATTTCAGATCAGAATGAAAAAAAAATATCAGGGAGAAAATGCTGTTAATAAATGGAAACCTTTCAATACAATAGGCTTTATGAAAACAAAAAGAGATCGAGAAATGAACAGCTTTTTAGGGATGCATTCAGCAAATAGAGATTACACAATGACAAAATATAATGATGACTGCACTGCAGAAGCCTGAGAAAATTCATTCAGTTCTGAAGAAACAAATCAGTTTTTACATGAACTTGAGAAACTGAGCAAGAAACCTCAGCCTCCTAGTTCTTTCGAAGGAGACTGGGATATAGTTGGCTTTCTGGGCTATAGTCTCACAGTGGTGGCTCACATTCAGGTTTTTTTTTTTTCCATTGGTACCATGAAGCCCATTTCTGCAGGGCTGCTCACAGTACACTCATTCTCTGGCCTGTATTCATTTATAGGACTGCTGCAACCCAGTTGCAGGACCTTGCACATGGCCTTGTTGAACTTCATGAGGTTCACATGGACCTAACTCTCAAGCCTGTCCAGGATAGCATCCCTTCCCTCCAGTGTGTTGTGTTATGTCCCTTCCCAAAATTCAGCCTGTTGTAACTCCTGAACCCAAGAGCCACTTAAATTTCTACCTCATGGTAACTCTCTGTGCCTAGTTTCAATGCAGAAGAAAGATTTTCTGTTTCTCTGAAGAACTTATGCACTTTGCTACCTTGCAATAAAGGATTTAAACTCCTTTACAGAACAGACAACTGAAACACTGGGAACTATGACTCAAAACACATGCCAGGTGCAGGGATCTAAAATATGTGGGAGGATGGCTCTGCTGCAGGGTAGATATTGTGGGAGAAGCTGTCAGGCAGGGGACTGTAAAGAGATGGTAACAACACCAGAGAAGCTGACAGCCAAGGTAAGCAGCAAGTCAGGGAAAGATTATAATATGATCTGAGAAGACACTAGAGACAGGGGAGTGTTACCAGGGAAGAGGCTTGGAGCTGTCTGAATCCAACAGCGTGAGGGGAGAAGGGGTTATCTCCATTGCCCATACAGAAACAGTCCTCAGAGACAGCAAACATCTGGACCCCCAGTGCTGCTGGTGTGACTGTTCCAATAATCACCTCAGGGCCCAGCTGCAGCACTTCATCCTAGAGAAGATCAAATACGGCATTTCAGCTCGTCAGGCTTCAATTGAAGCACTTTTCTGAACAGTTATGCTAGTAGGTCCACAAGATACTAACCTCAAGCAAAGTGATGGTGACAGACAGCTGGAAGTGAACTGAGGCCAACAGCTTCTTTGGCTCTGCTGCAGCAAGATCATGATGCATGACCTCAGCCTCAGTGTGTTGATTAGCAGCTCAGGTCAAAAAGAGTAACTTCCTTTAGAGACATTTTCATCATTATTTTGGTTAATGTGTTAATTTTTGAGAAACAGGAATAGCAGATTTTTCTTGTAGTTGTTCACGCAGAAAGAGGTGAGCATCATTTTTTTTTTTTTTCCCAGTGACTACAGTATTTGAAAAGAAGCTTCATTTTTCTTTCTTAAGAAGATCCAGAAGAAATTCTTGAGAATTGTCCTGTTGTTTTTCTAGATTGGCCTTGAATTTTCTGAAAATTCACCATCATCTTTAGAAATACAGCAGTAGATGGTTAATTGCCTGTCACCAAATCTGTCTGTGCTTCTTTCAGAAATAGTCCTGGCTGGCAGAGGTACGGACACAGCTATTCTAGTTTGCAAGAGTAGTTTGTGCAGAATCCACCTCAGTTGACATCTGCAGATATGCATGACTGGGAAGAGACAGGGAAGAGAGCACTGCTGGTTCTGGGATTGCTGCCTCCCCACCATGGCCTGCTGTATGACCATCCTACTGGTTATGTGACCCAGACAAAATAAAATGTTTGTGGCAGAAGAAATCTATTTCAGCACTCATGGTCCTTCCTTGCTCACAGTGAGAAATTATCATTTGTCTGGAAGGACTGGAACCTCTGGGAGGTACACCCCACAAGAATAAGCTGAATGGAAAGGCTGTTTATGGAGACATAAGAGCTATGTGAATCTAATGGGAATTTTGACATTTTTGGTGAAAGGCTGTAACTCTGGCTACTCTTCTCAACCCAGGGGAAGGTGATGGCCTTACCACATTGTTGCTGTACTCCTATTTTATCAAGGGATCTTTCACTCTCTCTTTAAGTAAGTGGAAACAGGGCAATTAGTTCCTTTTCTCCCCAACTCCCCAGGAATGCTATGTTATGTTTTGGTTCAGTGACCATACTGTCATTCTGCCAAATTGCACATCCCTACCACTTGTGCTTCAGTTTCCTTTTGGAATGAGCACATCTCCCTCTGCAGCCTCCTTCTACTCCTTTCATGTCCCTTTCTTCATCATTGCATGATACTGAGCCTGCAGTGACTCTGAGAGTTGCTTTGTGAAGCTGGAATTAACCTTGCAGCTGAGTATGTCACTGCCTGAGAAGGACAGAGGGCTTAGGCAAGCTGGTCTTCTAAGCCTGTGCTGTGAAAAAGCCTGGCAGCCTGTGATTTCTGAATGAGTTTCTTTCAATTTTGGTGGAGCACTTTCTCCCAGTGAGTTTTTTTCAGCTTTCTTCCACAGCCATCAGAAACAAAACTTGTATTTTTGTTTGAAAAATAACATCGAAAAAAAGAGGCAGAGCAAGACAGGTACATTGGAAACCTGGCTTTTCTGTAGGAGTTAGGCTGTTTGTCCTTATTAGAAGAATAGTGTTGGTTCTAGTCTTAAATATTAGTGTTATTTGTTCGGCTGGGACTTACTGGCATCTGGACCACTTGTCTCTACTTCATGTCAATGAAGAGTAATACAAATTACTGAAGTGTGAGTCATCTTGTCCTTCAATAGATTTTAAATACAGATCAGATGAATCATTTTTTTCTTGTTACCTGCTTCTCTGTCACTGACAATAAGCCAGTATTAACAGAGTGGCTCTGATATAACAATATATGTTGTAGATGTATGAAGAAGACACGTTAAAAGAAATGTATCTCCAGAATTTGTGGAAGACCAACTGTATCAACACAAATTGGTTTCTGAGTGAAATGAAAGCTATAGCTATGTAATGTGCAAGTTGAGGTTAGTTCTCCAAGACAGTCCACATGATCATGTTCCTACAGCCATGCATTTTTCTCTGTGTGGACGGCTTCCTGCTGCATTACAGAAGAAAAAGAGAGTACTGAACCTGAGGATTTTAATTAAATATATGTCATTTTTTTTTTTTCCAGAGAAAAACAAACAAACAAACAAACAAAAATCCCACAATCAAACAAACAACAACAACAATAATAATAATAATAAAACAATAAAAAAACAACCTGTCATACCTATTCTACTTAACTGGAAAATTCCTGACCAGTTCTAATTTGGGCCTTTGCAACCATGTAGAGCAGTAACATTAGTTATCCTCTGAAATTAATAATAAGAAATACCAGCTAAAAGATAGCAAATGGCCAATATGTGTTAATATGGATGAGATAATGATGTTCTGGTTGCCTTTTGTAGAAGTATCTACAATTCTTCATGGTCTGTGTAAGGAAGTTAGGTGTTTAACTTTGGCCCTCTAATTTGTATGCAACATAGATGTCTATTATAACTTTAAATTGTTGGACTTGGAACACCCGTGTGGTACTGAATCAATGTAAGAAAGTATGTTATGGGTTTAATTATGCAGTAACAAATTACTTAGTAATGCTAATGTGCACATGCATGCTCAAAAAATCTAATTAATCTGACCTGCAGGTTTCACCGTCATTTATTATTAAACATTTGAGAATACAGGAGAATTTTTGATGTACTGATCAAATGCAGCCCTTTAAAAATGAAAATACAGACTACATGAACTTAACACTAAAATTTTCATTGGTATTATGATCTTAAATTAACATTCCTAAACAAACTGACAAAATCATTTGAGATTCTCTAAACATCACAATTCTACTATTAACTATTTTTGCTATCAATTAAGACATCCATCTTTTAATCCTATTTATTCATTAGCACTTTGGAATTAGAATTACTGTACTCTTCCACATTATTTTTTTGCAATGCTCTTCATAAAATTTATTCTTTGCTCAGACCTTCTGTAAGAAAATCAGAAATATTTGGTAGCTCATGTTGAATATCTGGCAACTTGGAGGATAGCCTTTCATGAGATTTTCCAGGCTGCGAAGAAGTTTGGGAAGTCACCTGTTTCACATCTTGCTCAAAGCAGTGTCAGGAGGGAATTTAGTGTTTCAGCCACAGTACTCAGGGCTTTGTTGAGCCTTTAATGTCTCTGTAGCAAAAAGTCTACAAACTTCTGGATATACTGTCCCAATGCTAGGCTCTCCTTGTGTACAGCCTTGAAAACCTTGTTTCCTTGGACTCAGTTGGAACCTCCCATCTTTTAGTGCCTTGCTCTGCTATCAGGAACCTCCATAAAGTGACTCTGTATTCTTGCTGACTTTTCAGCAGGTATGGATAGACTGCCTTGTCTCTAGCTTGGAGCAAGCCCTGATCACACAGCCTTTGCTCACAGGACAAGTGCTCCAGCCCTAGTCATCTTGCTGGCCCCTATTCACTTTTGGACCAAACACTGAACCAGACTTTGGGAGCAGTATGACCACCAGATAAAGTTAAATAGTAATTTTTCTTAATGAACTGTCTGTGATTTTATTAATAAAGGCACTGTGTTAGCAAACATTGATGACTCAGATTACACTGATGTTGTACCAGACTATTCTACTGCACCTCAAGAATTTGCAAACAGTTTTTTAAGACAGAGGTACCATCTTTGTGTAGATGATCTTGCACAACATATGTACTTATGAAAAAACATTTCAAACCAATCTGAAAATGTCTGAAAATGTTTTTTGTAAGTTGAGTGATGCTTTGAATGCTCTGGGCAGAGATACATGCAAACCTGCTGCACACCTGGTTCACTGTCCAACTCACACGGTAGGGAAGACTAGTAAATCAAATGGTTTGGGGAATTTGCTGGTCTAACTATAAGCAAATCTATCATATAGCACTCATATCAAAAGTGCATGTTTATTAGTGAAGTACAAGATTACTTTATCTCCCAATTTTTTGGCTGAAAGTTAAAATATAATCATTAAAACCTCTCTTAAATAAAATTGAGAATTTTCCATACAGCCGTTCTTAGAAACTGCTTGGGAGACCTTGTGTAAAAGTAACCCAAACAGTTCTGACAGAGCTGTAATTACCTGATCTGCAGCACAGTATTCTTCCTCAGCAGTTCCCTGCTGTCAAGCCATGGGGCCCAGATGACTGGGACTGCAGCCAGCCTGGTGTCACTGAATTCCTCCATATTCCTGCTTTCAAGGAAACAATATAGAGATAGTTAAATCAGCCCAGTGCAGATCTTATTAGCTGAGCTTTGTGCCATTGCTTCTAGGATTTCTCCCCTAGAAGGTATTAAAAGTGTTTCCTTTTCACAGTTTTTTTAGTACTTATTTTTATTCTCTGCATAGGTGAATTTCCCTATATATATCAGAGCAGGTTGCATGGGGCCCTGGGCAATCTGATCTAGTACTTGATCTAGTGGTTGGCAACCCTGCTGCTGGCAGGGGAATTGGAGCTTGATGATTCTTGAGGTCCCTTTCAACCCAAGCCATTCCAAGATTCTATGATATATTGGCAATATAACAAAGCTGCCAATTTTGCTTGCTCTATAGTTCCCAGTGGGATTAGTTGTCCCCTTTTTCAACCTTAGCCATAGTCTAAAGATCTTTCTAAATTTTTCACATCTCCTTGAACTTCAGCTAGGCATAGTCCTGCCTCCTGAAAGCCTTCCTCAGAATTTTTTTCAGTTCTTTAATTCCCCAAACTTATATTCAGTTTTCCTAAAGGAGGAGACAATGTTTCCTTAATTTCATGTTGAGTAAGATGCCCTCCACACAGTGTTTTCTCTGTGTTTACTATTCTTTTACACACTCCATGTTCCAACCATTTACTCTTCATATTTGTGATGTTTCCACCAGTACTGCAGTTCCATTTTGTTATTGGACTCAGAATTGATGTCCCATCATTTTTAGATTTATGATCCTAAGTCTTTGGCCACAGACTTGTTCATTGCTACAGTCATCCTCTGTGCCCATGCTTCATGTGTTGGGCCAGGGCTTGTAAACTCTGTCAAGTGTGGTCCAAAGGGAAGCATGCCTCTCCTTCTTGGCTCATGATATTTGCTGCACTTCAGTTTCATCTATTGGAGGATTCCAGTTTGTCTCTTCATGGTCTTTTTGCCTCTTTCTTTCTACTTTCACAGTCTGTCTCATACGTCTACTTCAGATGAAAGCTTCATTCTTCATTAGGTAACGTTATTTACACTGCAAACTAGTACTACTTTCTTAAGGGAAAACCCTCAATCCTAGAGTATTTTATCTATTTTGCTTTAGGTTCATCCCATATTTGTATATTTTCTACATACCTACCTTTTCACTGGAACCTTGTGTTTTCAGATGTAGAATGAAAGACTATTTAGATTTTCTCTAGCAGTCTTTCACATTCTAGACTTCTGTTATATAAGGTATTTTACTATTTGTCTTCTGATCTTACTATTGTTTTACTTAATTTTAAATTTGTGGTACTGTTTTTCTTTTGAAATCACTAGATGTAATATTATGGTAGAAAGCTAGCATTTTCTTAGTTATCATCATGATGAAATCATAATTTCCATTTTTGAACACTAGTGGTAGAAGGTGGCTTTTTTGAGAACCAATCAAGCAACAGATCCAAACGTAGATGATTCTGTTTTCTTTTTTGTTCACTGCTATCAGTTCTATCCATTTTTATTTTTTTTTTATTTTTTTATTTTTTAGCTTAATATCAAAACACAAAATAAGACCACTAGTAGATGGGATACCATTTCAGTGAAGTCAGCTATGACTTAAATCATCTTACAGCAAAACAGCTTGTACAAAAGATGGTGGATGTAAAAACAGGAGAAAGAACAACAAAGTTGGAGTAGAGTGCACACTGCCTTTATCTCCAGAATCCTCTGACATAAGGGGCTAATGGGGAAAGCTGCTAGCCTAAGGATCACATCTTGTCTGTCCTGGAAAGATGATTCAACATAACTGTGAGCATATTTGGTGAATACCCTTGCCTTTTGTACTCAGTCTTCAAGCACAGTTCTGATGAACACAAATCATTTTAAATGCTTTGTATCTCATGTGCATAGCTATCAGTAAGACTCACTAATGATTTCTTTTCATCAGGAGCTCTGCAACCCACTGTGGCCACACATACAAACACACACACACACACATACACAGATTCCTCATGCAGCCTCGATGTTGTTGAGGTGGGATAAAAAATATGAGGAAGGATAAGAAAATGGGAGGTTGAGACCTTGTTCTTGTTGAGCAATTGACCTATAGCTCCTTGATAGCAAAGCCTGTGCAAGTTAAAGTAATGTTTAATAAACTCCATCTCTCATGATATAAGAACAAGAAAAATAATCCATCAAAACCTGCAGCTTTGGAGCTGCGGCTTAACACAAAATCACACATGAAATATGTGTGGATGGGAGTCAAAACCTAATAAACACACATTAGCATTAATGGGAGGGAAAATGCAGTAGAGCCTTGCACAGGTTTTCCTGTCATTCTAGTAGCTTTTCAGAACAAAAGCAAGAGTTACTTCTAAAGGAGAAGATAAAAAGTTAATACTCATTGCAGATCTTGAAGTTCAAACTTCTGCTGCAATCTGCATTCCTCTTGGACCACTTAATTATTTCCATTTTGTCATTAAATCAGGAGAGATGTACATTGTTTCTATTTCTGTCTTCAGATTTTGACAGTTATTTGATCAGAAATGAGGTATGCGAATGTCAAAACACTTCCCTACAGAGCCATTTGTAACTATGCTTTACTAGAAAAATAATGAACTCATGTCCACATCTGCTTTACTTAATGAAGGTGTGTTAATTTAACTTTTCCATGTGAAAACATTCGATTTTATACATAGCATGAATTTAATACGCATCATGCAATCTGAGATGGTTAAATGTATCAATATATTTTCAGTATATATATATATATATATATATATATATATATATATATTCAGAACTTTTTTTTCTAATCTCACCTGAAGAAAAAAACACATCTAGGAATGTTGTGTTGTTTTTCTTTTTGGTGGTTTTATTTTTTTTCACTCTATAAGCACAAGTTAATTTTAAATACCTGGGGTTTGCCCAAAGAAATGTCATGTGCTAAGATGATGTTCTGATTTCTTGCAGAAGCATCTGTCTTATTAACTGCGCTGCATATGCTAATTTATGCAACATTTTACTAAGTTGATTTCATCAACGAAGCGTAGGAAAATAGTTACATATTTGGCTCCAGTGCATTTTTGTTTTTCAAAGAACTCTCACAGGCTTAGGGTTTATAATTATTCAGATGAATATAGACACAGGTAATCCTTAGCCAGGTTGAAGCCTCATTGTAGTATATATTGCATAAACATACGGTGTGTGTCAGCCCGTGTCCCAGAGCATTCACAGTTTGAAAACACAAGCTGTAACAGGTGGATGACAAACAAGAAGAGGAGGTGAAGTAACTCTTACAGCAGAATGCTTTACTGCTACCAATTAGCTGTGCAACTCAAAGACCACCAGTGACAGCAATGATAAAAAGCTTCAAGGAAGACATAAAAAATACTATCTCCTTTAGTTTCAGGTTTCTAATAATACATACAAAACTGCTGTCAGTGATATTTTACAAAAAATGTCCTCTTATTTATTTATTTATTTGTTTAGAATAATGAGACAATATGATCTATCCTGCTTAGTTACCAGTGTTTGAAAGATTGTCAAGAGCATAAAGCTTATCTAGAGCGTGGACTGTAAAATAAAAGTAAAATATTAGTTTAATAACACTAGACCAACAACTTAATATGCTTATAATTTTCAAAGACCCTAAGCAGTAAGCATCAAGAGCTGTTATTAAATTCTTTTTTCTTATTTTAAAATTACTTTACAATTCCCAACAGGGAATTTAAAGGTTTGCTGTTACATTCCATCTGAAGAAAATCATGGGTGACAGTATATGTAAAAAACATAAAAGTTAGCACAACTAGGGATATTAAATCTGTTAATATCTTGTTTTCCTTCAATTTGCTACTTGACTTCCTAACACCTATGGAGTTTGTATTTTCAGTAAAGCATAACTTCCTGTCAGCTGAAAAATCCTACCTTAGTAACAGATTTTTTGAGGTTCAAGGGTGTTTTTGTTGTTATTTAGTGGAGTTTTTTTTCTCCTTAATATATTACATGCAACTCAAGTTAATGATAGTACTTCAACAGTTGCTAAAGACCTCCTAATCTGTTATGATGCCTTTTGACAAGCCACTTGCAGTAGATACCAAGAAACAGCTACCACTTAAACTGGGGGTACAAACCTAAAGTACACCTACCACACTGATTTTGCTTTGCTGCAGCAATACCAGATTGCATAAATGCCACTCTCAGATTCAGATGCAAAGGAGCTAAGCAGGATTCTCTCTGAAATATTTTAAGTCCAAATAAAGGAATCCCCTGCTAGAAACAGCAGAAGTCATCCTTTGAATGAAGGAATACTGGAAACTAGTAGTTTCCAGGCATGGTTTCTGTAATAGAATATGATTGTAATCCTGTCCAAATATTTTTCTTATTCATATATTTTTTTAATATAACAGTGTGCCATTTTCATTTAGTTTTGTAGTTACCTCTTTGTACCTTTTCTAAAAAGTCACTAATACAGTCATGGAACAGGACCAGCTTTATATGCTGTTAAGCTTTTGGTAAAATTATTATATATATTATATATTATTATATTAGTGAAATTTAATGGCAGATTTTCTCTGACTTTACCCCCTATGTGATATCCTTCAAGGTATTTCCTCAAGGGTCCTCAGAAGATCATTGCTTTTCTAACCTAAACTTTGAGATGCTCAGAATTCTAGATTTCCAGCATCACTGATTTCCTAGATTAACTTCTGTTCTTCCCCAACTTGCCAGCAAGATGTTACAGTTGTGCACTTTAGAAGTCAACCTGTCAGTTCTTCTCCCAAGATTGTTGCTGGTTTCCTTATAAGAAAGGCTTTCTCTTTGTGCAGTTTTCAAAGTAATATTAAGCAAAGGAGTCTATCAAAGCTACAGTGAAGAGTGAATTTTTCCCTTACTTCTCTCCTTTGTATTGCTTCAAGGATCAATAGCTCTTGGTGTAACATAAGACAGCCTTAAAGGGTTATCTGAGATATGACTGAGGCCACTTTCTAGCAACTGTAATTCTGTCTACTTAATGGTGTGGGCTTTCAGTCATGCTGTCGTACTTGCAAGATTTTGCACACTGGAATTGCCAGCCTTATTCCAAACTTTGTTGACTGCAAAGGCTTCTGAAATTTCCTCTAATTACCCTGCTTATGTTAATACTAATCATAATTTCAAAACAGTGGTACTCTCATTTCCAGTAAGAAAGTAATTCTTCTATGAGTAAATAAGTTTCTAAGGTAAACTTTAACACCTTTTTGTTTAACAGGGATAAAATTGGTGGTAACAAAAAAAAAAAAAAAAAAAAAAAAAAAGACCAACAAGTGGCTATACATTTCTTCACATCATGTTTTTCTTTGACCTATTTTATCTTTGCTCTAATACAGTAATAGATATATACATATCTTTTAATCCAATATACTTGTTTTGCTGGGATTCTTTTGAATTCTTTTTAAATGAACTTCTATTTCTATTTCCTGGTATGATTTCTGGAATATTTATGGTCATTAAAAGTGTCTCCAAAAATTAAAATATGCATAAATATTCTGTAGGCAGTTCTCAAATATTATTGAAGAATACCTTCTGAAAGTGAAAAAGTCCTCAGGTTTTTTTGGTGTGTGTGTATCGCTAAAGATACAGAGATAATCAGTGCTAGACAGAAAAATAGGCTCCTCAGCTTCAGGATGAATCACTTACCGTGCATCTTGCTCGTAGATCTTTCATCACAAGTTTAATAGATTTTCAGGACTTCTTATTTTCTTCCTGGGAGTCTATATTTATCCCTGCATAAATCTTATGCCTTGTTAAAACCCATCCTCTTATTTCAAACCCTGTGATGAAAGTAAACTACTAAACTTTTCCCAAAACTGGGCTGAGCTCATAAAATCTATTCTAAATTACAATGATGATCAGCACACATGGAAAAGGATACATCAGCGGCAAAACACTCCTTGCAAACGCTCACTAGAATTTGTAGGAAAATTAAAATGTTTCAGATTTGGAATAACCATAAATCTGGATCAGTGGATGCTTTGGTCTGGGAAGCTGAACTGAGGTCATAGCGAAAACTTTGGAGGATTTAAACAAAAATCCCCATTCTCCCCAGACTTCTACAGTTCACTTTGAAACTAAATAAAAAATATAAGCTGTCATAATGTACTGATATATACGTGTTTTTCTTGATTTTTTTGACAACCAGAAATTAAGCCTCTTTAAAAGAAAAATTAAAATTTTAGGAAAAAAAAAAAAAAAGAAAAGAAAGAAAAAGAAAAGAAAAAAAGTCCAATGGGAAATGTATGAGAAATGCTGAAATAAAATTAAACATAAAATAAAAACGAACAACTCTATGCTTTTTACATTGCCCTCTCCATATTTTTAGTTGTTTATTTGCTGACATCAATTGCCATTTTCTTGTGGTGTTACTTTTCCTGAATAATGTTTTAATTTCACATGTATGCAAATTTCCCATTCTCTGGAAACGAGCATGCTGCTGCTTTTCTTTCTTTCAAAACAAATGTGGATGTCAAACGGTGCTTTGAAATGCTGTTGTGCAAGAAGGAAATGCAGGTTGTGCTTCCCCTTTTATTCCACTGCTTGCTTGATGGTACAAATGCATCCAGGACAGAGAAATTGGAGTTGTGTCTTTGGAGAGCTGTACTGACAGGTGAACAGAAATATCAGAAGACCTGATGAATGGGGAGTAGTCCACAAGGAAGCCATTATTCCAGCAAAATTTTGTGTGCTCTGGGGTTTGTGAAAGTTAGACTTACAGAGGACGTTATGGAGGCTTTACAGGTGTTAACAGGTGATCTTAGAAATGTACGGTCTTGGGTGAAGGCAAACAAACTTTTGGAGAAATGGCAAAGTGACCCAGATCAGGTTGTCATGAAAGTTTCTGAAGATCTCCCAGGAGGAGACTCCAGAGTATCCCTGAGTAACCTCTGCCGGTGCACAACTGCCTGAAGCTTTATTCAGAAAAAACCCACAATAAGTATGTTTCTCTGCATCCAATTATTTATTTGTTTTCAAATCTGAGTTCATATTTGGGCCTTTTTTAGTTGTGTACATCCTCTTTCTGGAGTGAACTTCCAGGTTCCAGTACAGTAACCTTAAGTGTTACTCATTTTGGTATTTGAAGTTTCCTATAATAAGATTAATGCAAGGGATGAAAGGGACGATATAGGAGGTATTTTCTCAGTTAAAAAGTTAATTTTCTCTCTGCTTCTTGAACCACTTTAAGATACACACCGGATAATTTTGTCTGCAGAGTTTGTCATTAAACACATTTTCTATTACTGTCGTGGGGTAGTCCTTTATTTCTCACTGTGTTAGACACTTGACAGGTGAGTGACAAGCACCTCTGCACAGCTTACACTGGCAGCTGGCAAAACAGGGAGGAGATAGGGAAGCAGAGACATGAGGAGCTAAGGTGATTTCCTAGAGAAACTAAAAATGTTTCTAAAAACACAAGAGATCAAACACGGACCAAAGTAGAGTGTACAGATCCTGTATTGGGGCTGAACAGTTTGCACTGTGTCACTGTCCCTGAAGGTGTTCAAGAAACATTTAGATGTTGTACTGAGGGACATGGATTAGTGGGGAAATACTGGTGATAAGTGAATGGTTGGACTGGATGATCTTAGAAGTCTTTTCCAGCCTTGGTGATTCCATGACACACTCCGTGTGTTTGCCATAACTCCAGGAATGAAAAACTTGTCAGGATAGTGGCTCATGGGAAAAAAAAAATGTGGCAGGTGAAAAATGTGAGACCACATGGTAACCACAATATCTCTTTAGATCTAGACTTTCCCTGTATTTTAGGGCTTTCTGCAAAAATGGGATTCCTGATTTCCTGAATCCTAGTTCGGCAGTTTGTGTATTGCACTGAACTGACATGTACACAGTAACAATAACTCCAAAGTTTTTAAAAGTATCCTACTCTACAACACAGCACAAACTTAGCTCTAGTTGGGTTTTCAGCACCTTCCTGAATGTTGTGTTTGTGTTTAATAGTGTTTTCATTTGTGACTACAGTAAAACCCACAAACTTCATCAGAAAAAACCTTGTTTTATCACAGGCAATTGGGAAATGAGTAGAAGTTACCTTGAGGTAACTCAGAGTATAAACCTGTTTCTAAATTTAAGCTATTCTTTCCCATTATGCTCTTACATCCTGCAATGTTGTTCTCTTCTCCTAAAATGTCCTCTGTTGAGAAAGAAAATACACTAGTAATTATCTGTGTTTCTTCTCTCATATGCTGCTAATCTGCACCACATAAATGGAAAATAAATTGCACAGGATAATATGATCAATAGGAAGAAATAACTTAAAAGCTGATGTGATAAATAATAAACGATAAATAATTCCATTAAGGCAATCAAACAGTTTATGATGCCACCATATCTGAGAGCCAACATTGATTTCAAGTAACTAACATTGTACAGAGCTACCATGCAGCTGTCTTCTTAATGAAGATGGTTTGTCATTGAGGAGGAGGAGGAGGAGGTTGTAGATGAGAGGAAGAGCAGAGCTATGTTGTAGTACATTACACTGTAACTGTTTGTTTAATTATCAGTTCATGTAGCATAAGTATGGTAAGAATAGATGCCCCCTATTCATTTAACTGCTTCCCATCCCATTTTGGATGACTGCTACATATCTCCACAGCTCATTGCCTGGGCCTCCTTGCACACTTTCCCTTTTATCTCCTCTGAGTCACGATCAGATTTTCTATCCTTTAGATACAACTTATTGGCAGATGGTTTTGGCTGAATTTAGACTGGCACAGATGCCTTCATGCTTACTGCCACTCACAGAAAAAAAAAAAAAAAAAAAAAAAAAGGAGAAAAAAATAGCCACAATGAAAATCCATGTTCATTTCCTTCACTCATGCTGTGTGTTATCTTTGCTATATGTATGTTTTACCTGAAATAAATAAAAAAAAATAAATAAATAATTTAAAAAAAAAAAAAAAATAATAATAATAAAAAAAAAAGAATGGTAATGGCAATGAGACTTATACTGGTAGTTAACAACAATAGGCATATTGTTCTGCTTTCAGAAAAGACTAGATCACAGATAATTTTGAAGTCTCATTTAGAGTGAAACAAATTTTGAAACTGAGCTAAAGCTAATAATCATTCCCAGAAGTCTATTGTACATCTGATAACCTTGCTGTGGGGTAGACTACTGTTCATTCCTACTTCCTTTAATGCTTTTCTAGAATTTTCTTCTACTTAGCTCTTAAAATTTAACTCATAAAATGTAGAGAGAGAAAAGTCTCACCCAATACAGGTGTTTAGATAAAAGTTCCAGAAAAGAATCAGCAGTTCCAAAGCTTCCATTTTGCAGGAAGAAAAAAGCCCACATAGTGTAACTATTGTTTCACAACAGAGTTTTACATTTCAAATTGTGCCACAATTACAGTAGATTTAAAACTGAAGTCATAATTTGAGCACAATCTACAGAAATACAAAAATAGATTTAAAAACCAATAAATTCCTCACTGAAAGTCATTCACAGAAAATGAAGAGAAAATATAACTCTAACACAAACTCTGAGGCACATAATGTGTTTGAAGTCTACCTGCTCACCCTCCTGCTTGGTTTTCATACATGGAAGCCTGAAAGATCTTTCTTCCCAGTTAGGATCTGCAAGTTTCATTGTAAAACTCGACGCAGCTACTCTCTTACACTGCTAAGGACAAAATATCTGAAAGGAGACATTTTCTTTTCCACAGGTGCAGAATCTAACCATTGGCCATACTGACAACTTTTTTTCCCCCCAAAAAATCCAGTAATCTTCAAGAAGCACACAGATAGCAGCTCTCTTTCTGAATTAGCTCCAAAAGTGCTAGAAGTCCAAAACCTCTCAGCTATGGAAGAACCTGCTACATGCAATGTCCACTTAAATTTTACCAGTGTATATATATATGTATACATAACTAAATAAACAAACTTGTGTTTCTGCACCTACAGAAGAGGTAAGAGTTAAAATTGAAACAGGAAGATGGTGCAGCATGGGTCACTAGAGACAAACAGAGACCTAAAATGTATTTTATTCTGCTGGTTCACATTTAATTTGCCTTTGAGTAAGGTTCATTTCATGTCAGACATCTAAATCTAATTTGAGCAAGAGCTGAATAGTTCAGGAACTTGTCATTTCTGTTAAAATTTTGAGTTAGAATTCAAAAAAATGTAGAAAGATTATTTTTGTGGTCCTGGTTTAAAAAGAGTAAATGGAGATCAGAAATGTGCAGCTTCTGGAACCTATGGAGTGCAATCAGAATTGCCACTGCGCTGTGGAAATGGGATCAATACACTGCCTATCTAACAGAACTTCTGCCATAGGCTTAGCTGAAAGAATGGTTCATCTCTGGTATGAGAAGAAACCCAATCAACAAAACACGTTGTGGATGACACGTATATGAAAAGTAGTAGTTGCACATTTTAAACAGTTTTCTACTCTAAAATGTTTAAGTCACTTTCAAGCTTAATCCTATTGTTTGCCATGATAACGTCTGAGTTATTTCCCAGTGAAACCAGTAGTTTTAGGTAGGTCTACATGATTTTAATGATCCAAGTCCCTGGAGACATTCAAAGTCATGCTGGACAAGGCTCTCGGCATTTATGTAGCTGTAGGTGTCCCTGTTCGTAGCAGGTCTTTAAGGGTCACTTCCAGCCTAAATAATCCATGATTCTATGAATTTTATTGAGCAGCTGACTTTCCCTCCCTGTTCATAATGAAAATTTTGCTGTTTCATTCATTATCAACAGGGCCATATCTTTAAGAGTATGTCTTTTACCAAGACTGTACACGAAGGACCTTTTTTCCACAGTAAAATTCATCATCAAACTGTTAATGCAGAGATAACTAAGACTAGAAAAACAGCAGTGACAACAACAATAATAACCTGACAGATTTAAATATCAAACACATGCATTTTGGAGGGGACTGTTAAATTATTAGCAGAGCTATCCTACAGGGAAGTGGAAGAAGTGATTGTAGAAGTGGTGATTTAGAAGAACACTTCAGTATTTCACTTTTTTTTTTTTTTTTTTTTTTTTTTTTTTAAAGTAATTTTCCATAGACATTGTTTGTCCAGCTGTAAGAGATTTTCAGCAGACTGGAGCTGTATGTCTGATGTAGCTGAGACCATAGGATATTCTGAGTGCTTCTATTTCTGGTGGAGCCGTTATTCCCTCACTGCTACGTGTATTATCAAAGGCTGCAAGTTTGTTTCTTCAAAAGTTCTGATTGTTTTAAAGTCACTGTGTCTGCCTGCAGGACCAGCACCTGTAAGATGTATGATGATACACCTCAACTGCTTTTGTGACAATTGCATTATTTGAACTATCTCTATGGTAAACAGAAAAACTAGAGATATGTCTTTCAGGCAGATGTATGGTTACGTGTGATAGGCTGCTGCGTCACTTGGGGTTTTAGTGTGAGGTAAGAGGCAATTCATCTTCCTTTTACCTTGACACTCTAAACGATGTTCATGTTTAGAAAGTGGCATTGCTTGGAAATATTCCTGTATCCATCTGGAAGCATGTGATTCCCCAACCATCCACCAGCCATCAATACTGCCTACTAAACCATGTTCCTAATTACCACATCTACCCTTTTCATAAACACCTCCAGTGATGGGATGGTGACTCTATCGCCTCTCTGGCCAGCCTGTTCCAAAGCCTAACCACTCTTTCTGAGAAAAAATTTCTCCTAATATCCAAACTGAACCCTGGCACAACTTCAAGCCATTCTCTCTTGTCCTCTTTGCATTACCTAGGAGAAGAGGCTAACTCCCACCCCCCAACAACCTCTTTTCATGCACTTGTAGAGAGCAATAAGGTCTCTCCTAAGCCTCCTCTTCTCCAGACTGAACAGTCCCAGTTCCCTCAGCTGCTCCCCATAAGACTCGTGGTCCAGATCCTTCACAGATTCATTGCTCTTCTCTAAAAACATTCCAGGGCCTCGATGTCTTTCTTGTAGAGAGGGGCCCAAAACTGAACACTGCACTTAGGTGCAGCCACACCAAGAGCACAGCCAAGAGGGATGATTACTTCCCTGTTCCTGCTGGCTACACTATTTCTGATGCAAGTCAGGATGCTATTGGTCTTCTTGGCCACCTGGGCACACTGCTGGCTCATTTTCAGACAAGAGTCAATCAACACCCCCATATCCTTTTCCCCCACAGCTTTCCAGCCACTCTGTCTCAAGCTCCAAGATGCCAGTCTGCAAATATGCTTTACTAGGAAGGTTTATCAGACATGCATTTCTTCCCCCACCCCAAGAAATGCACTTAGCATAAGAATTGTCTTGTCAGATCTGTAGAGTTCTCCTAATTGCTCAAGTTCTATGTTTTGTCACTACTTTGTCCCTTTTTCTTCATTAAGTATGTTCATGCAAGTAGTGAAGTTCAAAGGTCCATCAGTGAGTATAATGCTGGATTTCAGCTCACTTATTGCTTATGCTTTGTATCCCTATCATTCCTCCTTGATTATAAACAAAATTCTCAAGGAAGAACGGTACCTTTGTGCAGAATGTAAGGTCCTGAGGCTTCCTGAGGAGGAATATGCTTCCTCTTCAGGATGACTTCCTCTTAGAGTCAATCTGTTCTCCCCTGTAAGGTGCATAATCTACTCTTACCGCACCTCCTTTTTTTTTTTTTTTTTTTTTTTCTATTTGTTTATTACTGTATTTACTACACTTACACTTTCAAAATTAAAATCATTAATAAAAATGTTAGCACAGAAGATTACTGAGAAAGTTCATGGAAACTCAGTGACAGATCTTTATCAAAACAACAAGCAATCCAAAACTTTCTTATGGCCTAAATTTAACGTATTTGTTCCTATTTCATCATTATTTCTTACTTATATTCCTAACTGTACATACTTAAGGCAGAATGCAAAAAAAATGCTATCAAAAGAAAATATTATTGGAAGTGGATGTTAAGTTGTTGAAAATACATCATTTCAGTCTCCTCTGCATCAGTCAAATACCTCCTGCTTATCAGTTCTCAATTTTTAAGTGGATTAAGAGGATGGAAAGAAAAAGTCTGAAAATTTATTAATTTATTTATTAATTTTATTTTTATTTGGAGATGTACACAAAGCACTATGAAAATTTACTCAGTTTTAACTTTATCACTAAATAAAATCGATTGGTAAGGCATTTTAGAAAGGAAAAGCTTTCATGCTGCTATTTGTTGCTTGGCAACTTTAAAAAACAACTAAAAGAAAAAAATAAAACAGTCTTGTAAACCCAAAGGCAATGATGCAAATCTTTATTTTACCACTCAGTGACTTTTTTAACCATTGAAAAAGTTTTGAAAACTGGCAAGGTGGCAAAAGCAAGAAAGTGAAAAGGAAAAGCTAATGAGCAACCCCCCTAGATACCAGTCAGTTTATTGCAGTTGGACACAAAAGGGAAGTAAGGGGAGACCGTCAGCATTTCTGTGAATTTTATCCCAATTTTTTCAACCAGATGTAACCACGAGTCTCTGAAGATTTCAAACAGGGTACTTTGGATTAGAAATTGCATTATAATTGGAGTAGAAAACTGTGAGAAGTATCAACACACAGAAAACAACTTAAGGATTTAAACAGCAATATGCATTGTACCCTTTGTATTGCCATGGAGGCAGCCATTTGTGAATTTAAAATCAAAAGTATGTCTGAATGAAACATCTGCCTAAAATTGCTGAAAGGAACACATCGCATTGTGGTAATTTTCATCCAAATTCATGATTAGGTCATCATCAACTGGAATTTTAAATGGATTTAAGCAGCTGAGATACACATTTTTCATAGCATTACACTGTTATGTATTAATGAAAATACTTCGGAGCACTGAAAATGCTGTACTATCCCACACATAATGAAGTTATATGAATTTGATCCAGTCATAAAGTTTATGAAATTTTTACACCTCATTACCTCAATATGTACAGCATTGCCAAGAGCATATTTTTATCACTAATACGTGATTTAATTTTCTGGAGGAGTACTGCACATAAGTTAAAGATATTGTTCACATTGTAGCGACAGCAGCAAAAATTCATAAGTTTGGAAATGCTGGAGTTAAATCAGTCTATCTGATCTTAACATAGCCCTTCACTCTGAACACATTTCCTCCCTTACCTCCCAGTTTCTACACAAATACAGGCCCAATCCTGCATCCAGAACTCTCTTTTACTTCAGAGTCCCATGTCATGCAGTAAATGGGGTGGGTAAGATGCAGAGTGCAATCATGTAATTTCAACAGGATGGCAGCCCACAGACCATGGCAGAAGAGGACTGATTCTCAGAAATTAGAAAGAATTTCTTCTCAGAAAGCTTGATGAGGCAGTGATAAAGGGAGGTGGTGCAGTCACTGACCCTACAGGTGTTCAAGAAACATGTGGATGTGGCTGGCACTGAGGGATGTGGTCAGTGGACTTGGTGGGGAAGGGCTGATGGAATAGATGATCCTATTGGTTCTGTCCAGTCTTAATGATTTTATGGTTCTTACCCCATCCCCAGCATACCCCAACACTGCTCAGATCTGGGGAATGTCCTGTGTAGCCCACAAATAATGTTTTTGTGGAGTTTTCAGCTGCAAGAATCTAAGCTTTCTCTCTGCTACATGCAGAATAGAATTTATTTATTTATTTTTAAAGTCTATTTCAGGTAAGATTCTTGTAGAAATTAAAAGCAATATATCTAGTGAAAAGTCACTTCCTTGTTATGTACTAAGCACAAACTCCTAGGTAAATGTTTTGGAGAAAATGCAATCTGCCCTCTTTGTGCTGGAATTTAGTAGCTCTCTTGTAGCCTTCTCAATTTTTTTTCTTTATTTTTTTTTTCCTTTATTTATTTTTTCCCGAAAGAACTAAAATATTCAGCTGTAACCATAAATCTGTGTGTGTGTGAAAAGTTTTTTAGAAATAGATGCCTACACTGGAAAATTTCAGCTAAAGCATTTCAAGTATTATAAAGTTATCAACAAATGAAAACAATCTCTGACACAGAGACCATGAAACACTCTTCTGTAAATGCAATTTTTCCAGTCTGCTTATTGTGCTGTGTAATGTGGAAAGTGCTGCTGTCATGTTTTAATACTGAGGATAAATAAAACCCTGTTAGGAACAAAAACAATAATTTAAACTCTAACTCGAGAAGTTTAGCCTGACATATATTTCTTGTTAATTAAACTGTGAAAATAGTTGATTTTTCAGTGTGAAATTTGAAAGGAAGCAGGTTGATGAAAGCATAATTACTGCAACATGAACACCTGAAAAAAATATTTGCTTGACATGTAATGATCCTTTTGATGTTAATTGAAACTTTCATTTGCTGGTACTTGTAAAACACCAACATAGTAATAGCAATACCACCTCAAATGCAGACGTACTTAGATGCCTTCAACGAGGAAATAAGTGCTGTATGGTAGTATTTCAGGAACTTAACACAAAGAAGACACTGTTTTTATCTGCTTCTTGTTTTTAAGCCAGCTTGAGCCATATTCCCCACTAATTCTGAACTGGCTTCAGATAAAAACTGCTAAACTATGGGCTTTCCAAGGTACCAAGGCTATGAACATACCCCACTACTTTTCACTGCCTTTTGGGTAGAGATCTAGAATGCCACAACAGTACCTTGTTTTCCCTGGAAGAAATGGCAGGGAGATGCCCCAGAAGCAGGCATGGCCAGGCTCCCAAACTATTTATCCATGGGACACACAAGGTGTGTTGAGATACAGCTTCCTGTAACTGAGCACCATCACTTCCTGCTATAGCCATGATCAGTATTCACCGGAGGTGGAACTAGAATTCAGGTATCTCTGGACTGTGCCGTGGTCCTAGCAGGTAGCTACTGCAAGAATGATTGATATCAAACTCCATTAGGAATAACTGAATATCTCAATCTTGAAAGTCTTCTAACCTGATATGTAAAATATTCCTGAAAAAGCAAAAACATGCTATGAGGAAAAGGCATCTCACCCTGACCTAGAGGAATGCCCTGACACCCTGGTTCTTTCAAGGGAATAGGAATGCTGCGCCAGCAGGGGGGTAAATTTGTCTTGTGCTCTCTTTCGAGTTTTTTCCTAAGTATTAATTGGATCTGATGATAACTTTTGTATATTTTAAGAGAAACAGAAAATCATTTTTGCAAACAATTTATTATTCTCAAATTAAATTAATCGATCTCTAGTAGAAGAAAACATGGCGACTAGTAAACCAAGCACCTTGGATATAGCCTTTAGTAAGACGGTGCATCTCAATCAATACTTGATGTGTGAGTGTTCATTCCTTTCCTCTTCTGGGAGATCTTATCTACTTCCATTTCACACCCATGGTCTTTCACACCTTTTATCATTTCAAGGCCTTTGGCCTTTTTGAGTTCTTTTGATTCTCTTCATTCTTCTGCTTCATTAGTTGCTTCCATCCAGCAATATCCCTGAGAAAACTGAGACTAAGAAAGCAATATGTGCCTGTGGTATTCTGTTGTGTGAGTTGTAATGGGTTTGCGTGCTTCTTTCCATGAAACTTACAGTATTCACCGGTTGTATTATTTGGGGGCTTTATTGCAACTGTAGGTATGTATTTCTGCTTTTGTCCTGTGAAACAAATTGATATTTGTTCTGGACAAGCCTTTTTTGACAGTAACAAGATGATAAATTCAGTGCCTGTATGGGACTTTCTCAGGTTCCTTCTGACATCCCAGCTGTCAGTCTCCAAGTTCCCCTCAGATGAAGCAGTGTCTTCTTGCTCATTACAGATTTCTACACAGAAAGGGTTTCTTCTTATGTTTTTGACACTCTTTAAAGACTGCAAATGGAAATGCAATGCCAAGTGACTGAATGATTTCCTTCACACCATGTTGCAAATATTTAAGAGACACTTCTTGACACAAAACAGTGCAAGCTTTGAAAGATAAGAAGCCCATAATCCAATTGTGAAAAACAAATAGCAAAATCTGAAGGTTTTATTTTTTTTTCCTTTTCTTTCTTTTTCCAGTAATATTACTTTAAAAACACATTTTAGTGAATTATGAATGAGGCATGTTCTCATTGAGAATGCAGAGCAAGTCACATTGTAGTGTATGCATCGCTCAGCCCAACTAGTACAAATCCAGGTTCCTTGGACATGAGCAATTAATAACACTGGGAAAACAACTAAAGCAATTTGGATTCATTCAACAGTCATAAGCTATCTCTTTGTCATTTCCCTTATTTTTTATTTGCACATCATATGGATTTGGACCTTATTACTGCCTTGCTTTTCAAGAACACTACTCTCCTGACATGGCACAATTTACTCTGTAAACTGTAATTGGAAGATATCAAAGCAGTGTTTAGTTAGCATTCAGTTACGTCTCAAAGAATTCTGCTGCTACAGGAACATCTACCGCAACCATTGACAGATTTTCTGTAGAGAGAAGTAGAGAGGCTGACTACTGCATCCTGGACAACTCCTGAATGAGCATACGTACAAAAGAGAGAGTAACTTTGGAAAATATGTCTGGGTGCCACGAAACTGGGTGATCACACCAAGGATGAAACAGACCACTTTTATGACTGTGGAAAAGTCTCCTTAGAATTTTTCTGCAGACAGCCAAAATTCACTTTGTAAGCCACTGTTTAGATGAAGCTCTCTAAATAAATGTATGTTTCCAATCAGCAAGGCCATGGCAGGTTTGGCACCTGCTATCAACCAAAGAAGGCACCTGGGTAGGGCAGCAGAGTAGTGGAGAAAGCAAAATTCCATTAGTGTTGGACAGTAGTGAATTACTAGAAAACTGGGACTTGTGTGTGTTGTCTGTTCACAGGGGACTCCTTGGATTGGCAAGAAGGCTTTAGGCCACAGTTATTGCTCGAGGGTGGAAAGCTGCTCCATCTATCTATTGAATGACATCAAAGGCTGCAGAGCTGACTTTTAGGCACTCACTGCCTGGCTTTACAACCCTTTGCCCCATATGTTGCAGTGTCCCATTAAACTTCTAAGTGCCACTGTGGATGCCTGTGTGGCCCTTAGTAAAAACAAGTTTCGTGTTCTCAATATCATTTAGCTCCTTTCATCCCTCAGTTCTCTTCTGAATACTTGTTCCTAATAACTTCAGGGTTTGGCCTCTCACCAAAGTCCTTCCTTCTCCATTATGTGCATTTCTGTGTTGAACACAGCTTGGTCAGCTCTGGACAACATACCCAACATTGAAATATGCATAAAATCAATAATAATTACCACTGTATTCTTTCAGCGCTTTTAAAAATGTATCCCAACATCATCATTCACTTACTCTCAGGAAGTTGTCTGACAGCCATTTTCATTACTGAAGGAATTTCTAAGATGGATAAGGCAAATTATCTAAATTCTGTGAAGCTCAAAATCCCCATTTGGAGAGATGATTTCCATAAGCATATGTTAGTGTGCAGATATGTCCATAAAACCAGTAGTCTAAAATATATAGTACCAAAAAATATGTAAAATTTTCTGAAATAGTCAAAGCACTGATAGGAGAATACAGCTGAGCATTTTAGCTCCTTTGCATATGCACATTTTAATATATTTTAGGAGAAAATGTACTTAAATTATGTTTCCGGATAGCTCTTTTTTTTATTTTTCCTTTGTAAAACGTCACTATGCTTAAGTAGCTTCATAGCGGCTGCAGAGTAAATATTGATTTCAAAGCAAGAGGATGAATTGTTGGGCACTTCTTTATAAGCCTGGAAGATCTGAAGTGCAATTTCAGAACCTCTCTGAGCCTCACGTAGTGATGCCTGTGTTTGTGTTTGTCTGTTCCAGCTTGGCTTAAGGGATTTACTGTGGCCTATCTGCTTCAACAATTCACTCCTATCCTAGAATTTCTAATATCTTGAGTTAAAGCTCTGTCTCCTGACAATTATCATGACATCCCATTGCCTCATCCAGAAATTGTGAAAGCTGATGATCCAAATAGAAAGGAGAAGCAAAAAGTGAATGTGGGTTTTCCCTGGTGGATTCTCCAGTGATTATTAAGAATGTGAATATTTTTACTCTGCTACAAAGCCTGACAGCTGGTTTGGCTCTCAAGCTGCCAGAGTCTTTTTTTTTTTTAAACTCCAGTTTTGTTTTTCAGAAGCTTTGTCAGAAACACTTAGTTCTCCAACTGGTATTCTAGCAGGTTCCACATACCTCTCTGGTGACCAACTCTGAATTTTAAGGAAAAATTAGAAAATAATATTTTCTTTTATGAACCTATTGGGACAAGGAAAGTACGTTGTCTAAGTGATCATTACCAACCAAAGACATTCAAAACAGTGAAAAAGAAGAATGGACTGATATAGTATTTGTGGAAATATTCAAACAACAATACAGCAGCAGAAGCTCAAACTAAAAATGTATTGATAGGCTTACTACTGAGCTATAGCTATTACAGATGGCATTAGTGGCAGGTTTTGCCCTGGTTTACATCCTCATCAAAGTATCAAACTAACTTTTGAAGGTTAATTTGAAATTTTCAGAGAATTACTATGTCTGGCTGAGGCCAGATGGGACATCTGGATCCATCTTCTTCAATCCCTGCTCAAGCAGGGCCACCAGAGCAGGGTGCCCAGCACCATGTCCAAGTGGCTTTTGAATATCTTCAAGGACGGACAATTTACAGCCTTTCTGTGCAGCTTATACTCCATCACTTGCACTGCACAGAAGCACATCCCAGTGTTCAGAGAGAATCTCCTTTGTTGCATTTTGTGCCCACTGACTCATGCCCTCGCACTGATCATCATTAAAAAGAGACATAGAAATGATCCATTCTCTTTGCACTCTTCCTTCAGGTATTATGTACATTGATAAAGTCTTTCTTGAGCCTTTCCATTTCCAGGCTGAAGAGTCCCAGCCCTCTCAGCCTTTCCTTATAGAAGAGGTGCTCCAGTTCCTTCATCTCCTGATGACCTTTTTTTGGACTCCCTTCAGTATGTCTATGTCCCTCTTGTTATGAGGAGCCCAGAAGTAGACTCAGTACTCCATGTGGTTTCATCAGTACTGAGGATATGGGAAGAGTAATCTCCCTCTATTTGCTGGCAACACTTTGCTTACGCAGCCAAAAATGCACTTAGCTGGCTTTGAAGCCAGTGCATGCTGCTGATTCATGTTCAACTTGGCATTCACCTGGATTCCCAGGTCCATTTTTGCAGAGCTGCTTTCCAGTTGGGTGGTCCTCAGCATGTTCTGGTGCCTGAGGCCGTTTATCCCCAGGTACAGGACTTGACACATTCTGTAATTGAAGAGCATGTTGTTCTTGTCAGCCCATTTCTCCAGCCAGTGGAGGTTCATTTGGGATAGAAGCACAGTCCTCTGCCACATTAGCCACACCTTTCAGTTCTGAGTCACCAGCAAACAAACTGGGGATGCACTCTGCCCCATCATCCAGATCATTAACAAAGACACTGAACAGTACTGGGGTAACCATCTTCCACCCTTTAGGCTCAGCCATCTGGAGAGTTTTTGGCCTACCTCACTGTCCATCCAGTCCATACTTCATCAGCTTCTTGATGACTAACTTACGGGAGACAGTATTGGAAGACTTAAGGCTGATTATTTTGTCTGCTGATCTCCATTTTTTATCACTTCCTTTGGCTGTTACTTAATTTTCTCCTCCTTTTTGATGCTACTAAAAAGCTGATGCAGACATTTAACAGATGAAAATAGTTACACTCTGCAATAAGCTAAGGTTTAGATCTGCAGCAAACAGAACTCCTGCATTTTCTTACAGTTGCTAGTTAATTAAAATGGGGGTTTCTACAGATTAAATGTTAGAAACAATAGTGCAGCATAAGATATCTTGTCCTTTGCATTTTCATTTAACATTCAACATATTCTGTACTGTATTTTAAATACGTACATTAATTAAGCATATTTCTCATGGGCTACTGGAGGAAGTAAAGAAATGGAAGTACTAGGAATGGAGAAGGGGACATTTCACCTATTACAACGCTCCCATACTTGATAGCCTAATAAGCATGACTTGTATACGCCTTGCTAAAACAACCACGGTGACACTGGTAAAGATTGATCCTTAGTTAATCAGAAATTGGAAGTTCCCACTTGTTTATACTATGGTTTGAGTGAGTTTGCAAATTCTTCTCGTCAGGGGTTTATACCCTGCAACAGGAAGAAAGTTCTTCTGCTTTGCAAGAAGGGAGTGTACAGGGCCTTGCCTGTAATGAAATATAAAAAAAACAAAAACAAAAACAAAAACACAAAAAACAAACAAACAAACAAAACACACTTTTCACTGGTGAGATTTTTGTAAAACCAAAAGGAAATTCAGGATAGAAGCATTTTTTCTTCTGTAAACAGAATGCTGCTTTGCTGTTTATGTTTGTTTGTAAGAGCTGCAGGAAAAATTTAAGTATATATTGTCCCAGGAGATGCCAAAGAACTAAGAGAGAAGGGAAGAAAAAAAAAGAAAATGAGTATAAAATGCCAAGCATTTTGTCGGGAAGTTATCTTTTCAATCTGTAAACAGGAGAGAAGAAAGCCATCCTAAATGAAGCAAGATGGATCCAACAACTGTTTGCCTCTCACTTGAGCAAACAGAATTTTCTTTGTGTATACATACAAGTATACATGCATCTTTAATTTCAGTATACTGTGAATGGTTAAGAATAATTTATATATATGTATATATAATTTATTCTGCAGCTGTACATGAACTATTTGCTCTTACATCATTTTATACCACCTATATGTGTCAAAGGTTGACAAACTTTCCTAAATGCTTATGCAACAAGGAAAATAAAGTAAAAATATTGCTCATGACCACTAAGATCTCCTTTTGGGGAAGTGTGTTGTTAAAGGAACAACTGAAATAAATAAGACATGAATAAAAGTGCTTTGGACCTATAACTCCTTCACTGAACTGGAGTCTTGATTCTTATTTTATAACATCATTTATATGAATGGTGCTGAAAAAGTCATGAGCCTAAATCCAATAAAGAGTGAAATGGTGCTGTAAACTGTTAGCAACGTAATATAAACAACAGTAACTTACAACTCCCCTTTGCTTCCTTTTCTGTATTGACAGTATTGTTGATTTTATTAAGCATGCTGTAAGTGATAAGGTAATTTCAGTACATTGAAGAAACACAAATACAGTCCTTTCCTTTAAGAGCTTACAATCTAGCATCTTGTCCCTACTGAACCACTGGAGCCCTGCTGCATCCTGGGCAAATCCTGGTAGTTCACTTCCCTGGGGAATGGGGCAGTATGGACTGCAAATATGGGAGCTGTAGAAATCTCCTTTGAACACATATATGAAAGATGAGGAGTGGTTTCAAAGCAGAAAGTGAGCATACTTGAAAGGACAAGGAAACTCTGACAAACAGCACTGAAAGAACTTTCAGGAAGGTGTGAGGATGAGGCAAAGAAAACAGTAAAAACAAATGATGCTGCAGAGGAATACAGTCAGAAAGCATGATGGCAGAGTTCAGATATCAGAAATATTATTCAGAAAGCACCCACCACTAAAAGGAGAGTTATATGTGCACACATGTACGTCCTCTCAACTCTGTATTTCTGGAGAAACATTTGCATTGTCTCCTCTTAAGTTTGCTTATCTAATTAGAAATTATAGGCAGGAGATAGTTTAGCTTTTCTAAAAACACAGCAAAGAAAGTAGTGTCATTTTTTCTCATTAAAAAGAGTCTTTTCTTTTGAGAAGCAGCAGACCTCCTGTGCTTTCAGGGCAAGAAATTTGTTACTCTCATGCATTACTGCAACTCTATTTAAAAAAAAAATAATAATAAAAATCTGTTCACCTTCAATCTACATAGAAAAATCTATGAGGCAGCTCTCATCCTGCAAAGACTAGTGCCAGGACTGAGAAGTGAGGTGTCATTTCACACTGTCCCAGATACTGGACACAGTGTGGGGGGAAGGTGGGAGGGTGTGTGCAACAAGCTAGTTTTAAAGACTTAGGGAGAAAAAAGGATATATGGATCCATGGACAAGGGGACTTCCAGAAAGCAGCAGAGGACTTAGGATTTAAGGGTTTGCCTGGGCTATGAAAACCATGACCTTCGAGTAACCAGACAGGAACTGATAAGCTGAGCAGATGAGTCTAACACCAAAAGAGACTTGAATGTTGCCACTCCAAACAGCAGAAGAGGTATCAAGACAAAATTTACCTTCTAAGAAACAAAGACAAAGGGAAAAGACCAGCATGGGATGAACCACATGGGTCATGGGCTAAAAGGGGATTAAAAGGCTAGCTTTGGACTAGAGGAGTCTGACAATGAATAGGAGCACAGCTTTAAATACCTGAGAGAAGATGTGGCTAAAAAAAATAAAAAAATAAAAAAAATAAAAATCCTTGTTTTCTTATTTTTTTCATGTTTTCAATTTTAGATTTAAGTTGATAACTTCCCAATCTTGTCCTTGACACTTCTGTTTTGTTTCGTTTTGTTTTGTTTGGAGCTTGCTTTTTTAATACATTTCCTCCTGCAAATTGGAATAGTGCTGTGAGCAGCATTAGTTTAGATCCTAAGCTGCTCTGCTGAAGGAACGATTCAAACTAAGGAAATAATCTGTTAGCCAACGTATTAAAATATTAAAATATTTCTGCATTTTTAATGTTAATGTGTTGACAGTGGTCACTACTGTTTTGATGGCAGAGATGTATCAGGAGAAGAACACTTGTAATTAAAAAAAAATAATAATAAAAAATAAAAAAAAAAAATGGGTCTACGTTCAGAACCCCGAATGTACTTAGATGTTCAGCAGCCACAGTTATGCACATTTGGCTTTGTTAACTCCAAATTTAGTTCTGGAGGAAGAGCTCGTGATCCCTGTTGTTCTGTGCACATGCAGTACTAAACTACTTTATGATTCTGGTCTCACTTGAAGTTAGATTTTTTTATTTTTTTTTTCCATCCAAATGTCAGAGCAATTAAGTAAGATTTCTTAAGCTTATGATACACAACAGAGATGAACCCACAAAATTTTCATTTCTGGAAGTCCCTAAGCCCCAGTAAATGTCACAGATATAAGACTTCTGTGGGTATCTTCTCTGATAAGTCTCTGCAAAAAAACATCTCCCATGCTCTATACCCTAAAGGACTAGACTAAACAAAACATTCTGGCAAACCTTTAATGAGGAGAAGGCATCCTGGACATACTGTACAAGTCCAACTTTTCTTTGCCTGTTTCTAAGTGAAGCCCAATGGAGGAAACTCAGCTTTTCTCTCTCTCACGAACAAGAACCAAGCCCTCTAGTGGCCCCAGAGAGCATAGCTCAAATTGCCAATTCACCGGCACAGCTCATTAAACATGGCAGAAAACCAACGAAAGCAAGCAAGCTAACTAACCCGGTATCTGATTACAGCTACAACCGGGGACAGAAGTGATTTGCAGAGAGCTCTTCTGCTTCAGAATCTGGCAGATTCTTGTATTGCAATTACAGCTCTTCTACTATCCCCTCTCTCCTTTTTTTGTATTTCCCATCAAGACAAGCAAGAGTACAGCTGCAGAGCTTTCCCTCTCTGTTTGGCTTACAAAGAAACAAAGCTGCTTCTGATGGGTTCTCAATGATAACAGGCAAAGTATTTGTGGACCAATAGTCAGTATGTATAAAAAAAATAATAATAATTAAAAAAAAAAAAAATGAAAGAGGAACACACCCCTACTGGTGAAGGCTGTGTAGCAGTCCTCCTCAAGAAGCAGCCCAGGTCATAGAATTACCCTCCCTTCAATGTCTAGCCCTCCTATGAGCGCAGCATGGCTCCACCCTAGGTCCACCCATTCTGGGCACACAGGGAGCAGAGGTGCAAACAATGTGCCTGTATTTCCTGGGCCAGGCACAACCCTTTACCAGGTGTTCCATCACCAGTTCAAGCCCTGACCAAACAGCTCCCATACACTATCAAAACTGCCCCAAAGCTTGCAACTGAGAGAGTGGTTATCAATACTCAGCTACAACTTCCAGAAACCCTGGAGGTTGCTAAAGAGGCCCTTCAGCGAGCTGAGAAAGGGTAAAGGATAAGGGAAAATACGCTATTGCTTAACCCAAAGTGGGTCCAGTTGGGTTTTCCCACCCTTCTCTAATTTCAAAAGGAATTCTGTAATTGAAAACACTTGTAATCTCATTCTAGTAGCTCTCTGTAGGTATTCAAAGGTGTGCATTTGGCTCTAAAAATATTAATCGTAAGACTGATGCAAAATGTGTGAACATCTATTTGCATAAATATGGGTAGCAGAACTCATCTGTGGTGAACTGAAAATTACAGTGTAGGAAGTTCTGAGCAGAGAGATAACTGTGTGACTCAGGTGATCAGAGCTACCACTTGGATAGAAATCCTGAATAAAGCTAGTTGTGTTATTGTTGTTTTTTGTTTGTTTCTTAATGAAACAACTTTCTTCTGTGCAGGCTACAGGCTGATATGTTTACAGAACTCACTTGGTGAATAATGTTTAATAACTAATATGAGATGAGGGAAAAGTGCTAATTCAGAAAGAACTTGTTTGTTTGTTTGCTCATTTCCTGCCTGCTGTCAGTTTGTTCAGCATTATTAGGTAAGGCTTACATATTCAGGTAGAAGGCCCAGCTAAATGCTGAAAAGTACAAAGATTTGCTACAAGGGAGGGGGCTGGAATGCCCAATGAATAAATTTCCCTTGCTACAAATGGCAGAGTCTGATGTCTCTTACACTAGGGGAAATCAGAAATAACTTCACTGAGGCAGGGGAATGACAGTGATGTCTGACTGGAGCAAGAGTAGTGAAGTGTTTACTCAGTGACACCAAAAATTATTCAGAAAGTATTTTGCATGAAGAGTATCTTTCTACTTGCAGGTTATATACATATACACATATATGTGTTACCATTTAGTTTTATTTCAGTTCCTCAAATAAGGATACAAATTTAATTTGGATGCTTTCCAAGTTTGCGAGCTATAGCTTTAGAATGAATTTCACTGCAACTATGTTCTGTTTAACTATTATTTAATTAAACAGCCCCTTCCTACTGTCCTCATTAGTCATTCATGCCATTGAATCCTTCCTTCTCCTTTTACAAGGCTGAACAAAGAGAAACTGTGTAGGACAGATGGTTTGAAAACAGATAAACGTTTTAATTTAGAATTGATACTGGGCTTCTTTAAAGCCTCACTTTTGCTTGGTTCAGTGTCAAGGAGTTCACTTGACAACAACACTCATATCAAACCACTGTCCACAAAATAGTAGAATAATATATTTCAGTATAACTGCTATCTTCTATGTTGTATATGCTTGTCCTGAATGGTCCCTGGGAAAGCAGCAGCAATGACCCAAAATTGTTACTAGGAGGGGAACAGCAACTGCTAAAAGAAAAAAAAGGAGGTATCTCAGCACCCTCATCTGCCACTGCTTGTCACTGTTACTTTGATAATCTAAGATGATGGTAGTAGGCTAGTTTCACATAGGTGAATGTCTTGCCTCTTTCTCTTTCCAGAATTGTAAATCCAAAAAGTATGGAAAGCTCTGGACTTATTCTAAGTGTATCCACACATCTACTCAAGAGACACAGACTTGGCCGTGCAGCCCAGCTCCTCAACTCTGCACTAGGGATGTTTCATCAATCAGATATTTCTTTTAGCAGGACCCCACAAGAATAACATCAAATGAACCCTGTATTGCATTTTATCTCTCGGAAATCATTTATTTGTTAGAACTAGAAGTCATGACACCCAAGTGTCTACTTTGCAGTGTTCTGATATTATTCCTCTCAGTGACATAATATTCCCTCATGAGTCAGAAACATTGGAACTAGACATGAGGTATCAAGCTATCCTTCTTTGCCCCAGCAAATTCTTAATTATGTCATCAATGTGTTGCATTAGTGATAACAAGTTTTCTTCAACCAAAAAAGTATTTTATGGCATGGTAATTAGGGCAGATTTTTCAGTTTGAAAGAGATTCTCTAAAGCAAATTATAACACCAAATTTATCCATGTTTGTTCCAATGGAATGCCCTACAAGCTAGCAAACATGCTGGTTTGAAGTGCCTGGTAGTACCTGACCATCTGGGCTTAGGCACCCAGCAACAGATAAAAGTGGTTTGTGGAAATTTTCTGCAACAATGCCTTCCTCTAGATGAGTTAAATACTGAAAGGTATGCATGGTGCTGCACGGGTACCCCTCAGCTACCTCCATGCTGACTTCTAGGGGCACGCAACACAAACCAGTGCATGTAGAGATGCTTGCTTTGTATGTGCAGCAAAGCTGTGCAGGACTTACTGATGCTATGCTCTGTGAACACAGTGTTTCTAAATTAAGGATCAAATTGAGATTGAGATCCTCTGAAATCCTTATATGTTTGGTTGAAGTGAGTCTTTGCCTTAGCAGCCCTCCAGATGTCCATCTCAGCTTCTGGCTGGGTGGGAGACCCGTAATGAAGGAAGAAGTATGAAAGTTATAGATTTCTACAGATATTTGTTCTAAAAAATAATTAGTTACATTAAACTGAAAGTTAAAACAGGTACACAAGCCACTATGCCTTGTCAATTACATCTAAGCAAACAGCTTTGTTTTGAGCAGAGAGATATAATTAGACAAATCAATACAGAGGTTCTATGTTATTGTTTTCTTGGTATATGCTGTTATTCAATGTCACTGTCGTGTCATATAGATAAAATGTAAAATTAAAATGAAATCAATGTCAGTTCATTTTTTATTGCATGAAAAGAAATTGAAATTTAGAAGAAGTGGGTGTCTTGAAAATAAGGAGGATGAATATAAAAATGTGTGTCTGCTTATGAAGCAGAGAAATCATTTTTGAATTAGATTTCTTCCATACCATACTGCAGAAGAGATGGAGAAAGCAATTTGATTATTTAACTGTATTTTAATGTAGATATTTTTGAGGATGGATTAGGGACTTTTTGTTGATGGGGAGGAGTAGTGCCAGAAAAATTATCCTAATATTGACTCACCTGTGGTACCGGAGACACTTGTGTCACCTGTGGTACCAGTGACATTCAAAGCATGGCATCTCTAATTATATCAGTGTCTTTTCTGAATATTTTTGAGATATAGAGAACTGGAAGCAGTAGAAATTAGGCAATGTGGCAGGGACTCTGAGTTGCTAATCAGTGTTACTGTGGAGCTGTGAAGTACCCAATGGTACCTCAAAGACTACTTTCAAGAGTGCTATAATAGTATGAAGAGGGGAATTACCTGATGTGAACACAACCAGTTAATAGTTAAAGTACATAGAGTACAAACTTCTGTAAGACTTATGACAATGAGAACTGAATATTTTGTAGGTAACATTTCTGTATTGATGTACATGATTTCCCAGAGCATCCTTCTCCTCTGCAAATCAGATATAGCTTTACTCATGCTGGAAACTGAAGCGTGATTCTATGAAACTAAAATCTTGGCCTCTAAATCAGTGACCAATCTAGCCATCTCAGTCTGAGACACAGATTTCAAGGACAGAAAGCAGGAGGACTCTCTTTCCTTCTCTCCCTCCATCTCCCCTTCTTTTTTTCTGTCCTGAGACAAGAAACCATGTCTTCACCCTGGAAAGCAGAAGGAAGAAAGAGGCCTTGTAGCCTCCTAGTCCCTCCCAAACCATTTTGAAGTGTGGCTGCATACTATACATGACCCAATACATCATATCTCCCTGCCAGCTCTAAGTAATATATATTTTTTTCTCCTGATGCACCACTAAAGAAGGAACACAGGCTGATACACACCAAGCTTCTGCACAGGTTCCAAAGGATAAAAAAAAAAAAAATTTGCAGGGGAAGAAAAAGGACTATAAATAAGAGTTCCCAGTTATCAAATGTCAGATGGCAATGTTCCATTTGTTGTTTTTACATCTGACACTGCAAAGACTGGGAAGCATGGGAGAAAACATATAACCTATCAAGCAGTACAAGCAGTGAAGCATACAAGGTGCATGCTTCACTGTTTCATCACTTGTTTTCACTCCACAAACTTCATGAAAATAGGTGAGGTATAATAGGAACAGGCCAACAGGAAATGTAGCATATATTAATTTATTCTTTGATACTTAAATTCAGCTGGTATTACTTAATTTTGATGGGTCAACTCCGTGCCAAAAGTTAAGCACATGTGTGGGACCATAGGTTTTTTTAGACTACCTCTCCAGCAGCCTCCTTGAAACATCAAATCATTCACTTGGGCATGTTGATTTGTGAAAAAATAACTTTCTAGAACTTTAGAAAGCAAAATTTTCAGACAAAGGATGTGAAATTTCTCATTTACTATTTAGTTTTTGCATATAATCCATACTACAGCAGACTCTAGCCTTGCAGAGAACTGTATAATTAGCTTTTTTTCCCCCTCCATTAGGAAATTGTTAGGTTGCCAAAGAAAACATATTTTGAATGTATCTTTTATCACGTGGTTCAAAGATCACGTATATCTGTGCCTATAATGAGGAACTCACGTGCTAATGTTCTATAATGGTCCAAACTTTACAACTGTAAAAACCTTTGATGTATCACTAATTGGTTTTAGCACCATAGATTAGGCGCTGAAATCAGTAGGCAAGAAATTGCAAGTAGTAGGTGGAGAAGGAATAATTCTGATTCTTACCATATGCTTTGAGAAATGTAAATCATTACAGCATAAGTAGAAAAAGAAGTCAGAACTTGTTGCTTTTATTTTTTAAGAGTGTTATAGATTATCTGTATGATCCAAGAATATGCTTTATTCTGCATCATTAAAAATCTCTATTTCACAGTTTTTATTTTTGTAGAAACAACACCCATCTTGCCTGCAATGTACTGTGCATTCTCACACCTAATATATGGTGAAGAATATAGTAACAGGGGAAATACATTTGAATAATGTGTGAAAAGTGCCAAACATTTAATCCATTTCAGACACTATATTGCAAAATAGCAAACTGTAACTAGAGGCTTTATTTATGCCATGCAGAAAAAGGAAAAGGGGGCAAATGATGTGAGACATGATATCATAATGGTGGTTCATGTTTAATCTTTGATAGCTTCTTAGCTATTAGGATTTATTATTCTAACAATAATGAAAATCACTGTTGCTATTGCATGAGGATTATTGCCAAGCTGGAAGGAAAGAACTCTATTCTGGAATGGCTATAGGGCTGGTCTGTCTACTCAGAGGATGCTACAGAGGCATGCTCCAGCATATATGATTGTTGCTTTCAAATATGCTCAAACATTCAGGGTTTGATTGGTCTTAAAGGGAAACTGAGTGATTAGAATTAGTCTACACAAACATGCACACAAACACCTCTATCAGTGTGCTTTGTTCTTGCTACCCATTTATCTCCAAACTTCACAACTTTGTCTTTACAACTGAGATACCTTAAATCATTTATCTCAATACACTTTAATAACAACAATAAATAATAATAATAACAAAGGATATTAAAAAAAAAAAAAAAAAAAGACAATTCAAGAGTCTTTCTGCTCAATTGCCTGGGATGGATTTGTTTAAACCAACAAAAAAATCTGAATACGTACTTTACGTACTTTCTCTTCACAAATTAATTAATCTTTTTTTCAAGGTTTGCTTTGCTTCCTTGTGTGAACATGTGGAAATTGAAACATATGGTGTTTTAACTTTATATATATATATATATATATATATATATATATATATATATATATATATAATTATAATGATGTTGGGTTTGTTTCTTACATATCAGTAGCAATCCAAGAAGCATTCACAGTGGCATGAGAACTCCTACCATTCACCCCAAGGATTTCCTCTTTAATGGAAGTAGGGGATGAAAGTGATTGCAAACCTACATTAAGCCAAGGTGATGACCCCTTTGTATTGCTTGACCATTAGTGTAAATGAAAATTTATCCACCATTTACAATTGACACTTCTGTTCAGAAGTGTCACTCATGGCATCCCGCTTAGTTCTTAGTAGAAGTCACTATTTTTAATTATACTTTGAAGGAGCAAGGAGGTAACACTAAATGCATTAGATTTCTCTTAAGAGTGACTCATAGGGTATCCTTTGATGGTGGGGCAACAGTGATATCTGTCCTTTTGGCCTTAATTCAGATGCTCCCTACTGACTTTGATAGTGTCCTGAAAGTGCTGGCTCCTTTGTTGCTTTTCCTCTCCGGTGTAGTGCACTAATTTAATGTGAGACCTTCATACATTTTTCAGATATATTCTTCCCAGCTGCTCATCTTACTTTTATCTCAGCAATGGACTGCTGCAGTCTTACATCAAACAAATCATTGAAGCTGGTTTTCATCTTTGTTAATCTCTGTGCATTTACTCATTTAAAAACAAATCTTCACCTAAGTCAATTTTCTTTATCATTACACTCCTTGCATTTGCATGTTTAAAAATAATGCCTTTCCTTGCCAGTCCACTTAAGTTAAATGCTCACTTATCAGACAAAAAAAGTATTTGCACCTGAGACAAAGTCGCTATTGTTGGAAAGATGCTGGTAAGTACTGCACACAAAGATGAAGGCAGGAGATTACAGACCACTTGTCCTTCAGCATTGAGTTTCTCATGATACGCTGCTATATGAACAGGACATCAGATCACTATTCTAGTTTATAGAGAATGGTGGAAGTTGATGGAAAATAGCTATTGTTTCACACCAAGATTTTATACTCCCACGTCACAAGTACCTTAAAAAAAATGCAGTGTAAACAACGGAAGTTTAAACCTAGAATTGTGGTTGGTGGGTAAATGAAGCATGGTAGAGACAATTTGTTTCTATTGGAGGCAGAATGGGTTTGTATTTATTCTGTTGGACTTCAACAGAAATCCCACAAGTAAACATAAGCAGGGAAGATATTAAATATGATTTTGCTAGTGGAACAAATTCCATATAAAAAAGAGTTGAGTTTAGTTCCTATAAAATACCAGTGTGATGTAAATTGCCAGTCCATAGTTACTATCGTAGTGATGAAAATTATACTACTGTGCCTGCTGTCTTAAAAATAAAACTTGTCTGAGTATGGAGGGAGGGATAGAGAAAGGAGAGATTTCCCAAAATAGAGTGTGCAAAGTGATTCCCAATTTCTCTTTTAGAAGTGTCGTTGATTACATGGAAATGGTATCAGATAAATTTCGCTAATCTCAACTTACTTGATGTTTGTCCCCAAGTGTGCTGTGCTCACAGATTCATCAAATCCTCAACATTCTATGGACACATCTTTGTATTATGAATCAGAACAGAAGTTGTAGGAAAAAAAAATTATCTGCCATCCTTTGCCATTATTGAATATAATCACAAGCAAAATGGTAACAAATTTGCTGAGCAGTGAAAAAAAAAGAAAAAGGCCTTTGACTTGCTACTAGTTGAGGACAAAGCACCAATTACAATGGGAACAGAAGATATCTGATTTTCTTTGAAATTGGGAAGGCAATGGAAAATGGAACCTCAGCCACCATCAGGCTATTTTGAGAGTGCACCTAAGCTGATTGACTTCCTTCAATTGCCAACTGCAGCTTGTTCTTAAGTTGGCATCTCCTCAGCATGATCTCATTGAATATCACAGCTCACAGGGAATCTAAATCCTCGGTAGGGCTGTGCAGTGTTGTACTTTGCTCATCCCAGCTCTGAAGGAAAGAAACACTTTTATGTATTACTGATTTCATATCTTCCTATCAGTTTATTAACTGTTTTTAGTGGGTTTTTTTGTTTTGTTTGTTTGTGTTTTTTTTGTTTGGTTGTTTGTTTGTTTTCCCCAGTGTCAAGACATGTTGCTGTTTCTGGGGTTTGCTCAGTAGAAACTGCTGTAATCCCCATCACTGACTGGAAACACATCCCCTGAATGGTACATTCTATTGCACAGGTTGTGGTAAACTAATTAGTCTATCATTGATAATGTAAGAATGGAAGTAATTAACTTATAGCTATCGTCTGTCTTAGAATTCCTAGAAGAGCTAATAGAGTTTTTTTATTTGTGAATTCTTCTTTTTTTTTTCTTTTTTCTTTTTTTATTTTTTTTTTCCCCCAGTGGAAGAAGAAATGGATTGTGTGAGTTAATTGTTGACTCATCATTGAGCTCACTTCTTTTCTTTTTGTTCACTGAAGTAGAAAGATTGGACAAAGTCCTAAAACAAAGAGCAGAGTTCTCATTCCATCATATGTAAGATGTAAATTATATCTATAAAGGGTGGACAGTACAAAAAAAAATAAATCATTTTTAATAGTTCATGAGGGTTCAAAACATTTTTGAAGTATTAGCATTGCTTGATTTACCTGGAGAGTGAGACAAATATAGAAATTCTGGTTTTGGTTTCTGAAAAGTAATGTTAATTTTTTTAATGCTTCATCTCTTGTTTTTCTTTTCTTATTTGCTACATTTTCTTTGGTGATCATTAGAGAAACAAATAAACTAACAAACAAACAAAAAAATGAAAATACAGGAATTTAATCTGAATTGCCTACTAAAGAAAATCGAAGAACTTTTATTAATAAAGTTTATTAGTATCTTGTATTATGGGGAGGAAGAGCCTCAGACTCACTTTGTTTCTGAGTACAGCATTCTGAATATGTTATTGAGATTATTTATTAAAAACTGTAGTGAGAGACATCAGAGAGTAGTACATACTTGCCCAATGGTGGCTTGAAACCACGCAGCATTACAAAAACTAACAATAAATATGAAGCAGATGCAAGGAACTCAAGTGCAAGAAATGTTACACTCTTTTTGCAATTGGACAGTCTCTAATCCACAAAAGCACCGTGACTACTAACTCCAGATTTTAAAAGGATCTATATCTTTGCTTATCTAGGTTAAGTGACTACATTTCCATTTAAGTCAATGAGATCTTAAGAGAGTCAATATTAAAACATCAATAATCTTTTATAAATCCAGTGAAGGTTGAAGGCATTCGTGCTCTTAATTTTTATTGATAAATGGAAAAGTTGAATTAGGAATACATCATTTTTTTCTGCTTAAATTGCATGAGATTCAGATTTTGTCTTTGTATCTTGGATCCTAGTGGTGAATCTTGGATACACTGGTGGTGAATGGAGTTAAATTCAGCTGGTGGGTGGTCACAAGTGGTGTTCCCCAGGATCAATATTGGGGCCCATCCTGTTTGATATCTGTATTGATGATTTGGATTAGAGGATTGAGTGCACCCTCAGGAAGTCTGCAGACAACACCAAGTTGGTGATCTGCCTGAGGGCAAGAAGGCCCTACAGAGGGATCTGGACAGTCTTGATCAATGGACTGAGGCTAAGTTCAACAGGACCAATTGTTGGGCTGTGAACTTTGGTCACAACTCCATACAGTGCTACAGGCCTGGAACAGAGTGGCTGAAAAACCATGTGGAGGAAAAGGAGTTGCGGGTGTTAGTTGACACTTGGCTGAACATTTGCCAGCAGGGCGCTCAGGTGGCATCCTGGCTTGTATCAGAAAAGGTGTAGACAGCAGGAGCAGGGAGGTGATCTTCACACTTTACTAAACTCTGGAGAGGTTGCACCTTTTTTACTGCACTCAGTTTTGGGCCCCTCAATACAAGAAAGACACTGAGATCCTGAAGCGTGTCCAGAAAAGGGCAACAAATCTAAAGTGATCTTTGTGTGTTTTCCATGGTATACCCATTGATACTTTCTCCTATTTTTCTACATTTAATGTTAAGAACAGAATTTACCTAAATGATGAATTTTGTGTTTGTACATGGAAATTATTCTGCTTTTCTGAACTCTTATTATAAGATATCTTTCTAGGAAGATGCTTATTGGCATGCCATTACTATGTTCTAGCTCTCATAGAAATGCTTTCTTCCCAGGGAAGAAAAAACTTTTTTTACACGCCTGTCACTACAAGATATTGCAGCATGAAACAGAAGTCCAGGCTGTTTTTCAGCAGTGTAAGTGAAAATGGGAAAAAAAAATTTACATCATTAAAATATTCTTAGGAGTAAACAAGGATTCATTAGCTACTCAAATGACCAGCCAAGGAAAGGCATTTTAATGGTTAGGGCATTAATCTATGGATCTGTTTTCCACTCCACCACAGACATCCCTTGTAACCGGAAAAAACAGTTTGTCTCTCTGCATCTCAGTTCTGCATCTATCAGTGGTTTTCTAGGCGTTTCCTGACCTCGTGTGGGTTTTATCAAGATAAATATATTAAGCTATTGAGACATCAACAAGATGTCTCCTGTCTACAGTTCTTATCTCCTAAGAAACTGCAACTAATAAAGTGATGCTAGTGGAAGGATATAGTTACAGCCAAATGAGAAGGAAGAACTACAAAGAAATACACATCTTCTACATCTTTTTTTTTCTTTATTTTTCCCCTGCATTTAACCTATTTTCAGTAATTATTTTATTAATTACAGGAAAAGGAATCTCAACACAGACTGTAAAAGTTTGCAGTGATACAAATCAGGCTCTCCAGCAGCTTTTGGAAGGTTTGTCATTTCTGAATTGTAACAGGCATTGGAACAATTCCACCATGAGATTGTTCTCAAGTTACATGATAACTTGATATTCTCTCAATTTATAACAGAAATAATACATATGGGATGACAGTGATTAGAGTTTTTATGATAATAGTGTATCCATGGTATCAGTGACTCTCCTTAAGTTTTACATAAGCCTTTCCTGCTTCCTGGCATAGAAGAAAAGAGTTTTGATATGACCTGGTATCTTCCAATAGATTGTTTTAGTACAGGAGTTATCTGTTACATTGTGCTTGAGTGTTGACCAGAAAAGCATATGCCACAGAGCACGCAAAGACATAGGATGGCATTCCTGGACAGATCTTGTTGAATGTTTCTCCAAAATACTGAGGGAAGAAAAAAAAAAGGATCAGTCAGCCTTGCAGGAAGAGAAACAAGTTGACAGAAGGGAAAAACAGAAAGCTGATGTGTCCTGTAAGGAAAGCATTATGAATCTTGTATAATGCTGCTTCTTTCTTAGAAAGAAGGAGGAACGGGAATATAATAAGAAATAATCATCAAGAGCGACCTAGGCTCCTGGTGTCCAAAACTGTGGTGTGGTGCTGGTTTGTGGAACCTCTTGAGTTCCTCATTTCAGACCTTATGAAGTAAGAAGATATTATTTTTTCTTTGTATGGAACAAAATTTCAGAGTACTCTGGGAAAACTCAGAATACTGGATACTCAATTAATTTTGCCCGTGTTTCCAGGGTATTTAAAGTTGGCCAGGACACCCAAACTTGTAGTGTACATCTTGCAAAAGTTCAACATGATATTAAAAAGTCAACATTATTTAAAAGGCTAGTTCTTCACTCATTCTGTCCTGGTAGGCAAAGAACTACATGAATGCAACGGCTGAGTGTTACAGTCTGCTCCTGGAGCAAAAAGCAGATCTGAGAGTGGGATACTCATTTCTCCAAATATCAGTCCTATACAAAGAGCAAACACAGGACAGCTTATGTGTAGTTTCCACATCACAAGTGACCTGACCAAAGTACAGAGGAAAGTGCAAAGTGATCCACAGGCTGTAGAAGCTGTACATCCCACAGACCCTGCTTCGCAATTGTCACAAAGCTAGAGAGTGTTGTGATATTCTGTGTTTATTATGGATAACTAGGCACTGGTACAATATTGGATGTCTAGCCAAAGCCAAAAATTAATTAATTAAATAACAGACAGACTAAGCAGAGCAAAATATATAACCTCAGTAAGCCATTCCACAGGGCCCTGCCAAATAGCCTTAGTGTTAACCAATTAAATCTGCTTTCACCATTCTCTGAAGGACCTAAGTGTTTAAGGTTATAGACACTTTTCAGAGACTTGTAAATAAATTAAGAGACATGTAAATCTTTGGAAAAGCAAATGTGGATGAAGTCACTCTTTATATTGATATCAGGGACCTTACCCATGTGAAAGCTGTGATCTGTAAGAACCAGAAAGCTTATTATAAAAGTAAAGTATTCTCAGTGTGATTTCTTATTCCTGAAATAATATTGAGACTCAAGAAGGCAACAATGATATGTTTCCTTGCACTCTGGAGGTGAAAGCAGGTTGACTTTTTCCCACACTCTTTTGCAAATTAAACTTTGCCACACATAATACTCCTGTTCCCTCAGCTAAACAAAGAGGGGAAAAAAAAGATGAAAAGAGTAAGGGAACATCTGCATTTATTTGGCAAGTTTGAATACTGAGAATTTTAGACTAAGAGAAAGGTAGTAAGGCATCTTACCTTTCTACTAGCTGTGCTCTCAGGATGTTTCAAAAATATCCCAGAGCTTAAAATATGACTGTGCTGATTAAACAAGGTTGGGCTGAAAGATGTTCTGATGAAGAAATAAAATGGATTTTGTGTTGAGTAAATAAGTAAATTCCTGACAGTGAAATTGTACTATAATGTTTCTATAGGTTTGACTACTAGAGAATCCCACCTTTTCCACCATGTCTGCACAGAAAATTAAATGGTAGAAAGCTAAACTCATGAGATTAAGTATTCTAGCAGGATGATAGAGAAATTGTTCATAAAAAGAAGAAAAGAAAAAAAAAAAAGAGTAACAAATCCAGTGTTCTCAGAGGTGGTCCATGGGGAATTAGACACTACATCTTCAGACACAGAATTCACCATTAATTCCAAAAAGTTGGAACGGGTTGGTTTGTTGGAAAATGTTGCACTGACGTGGACTGTGAGGTCCTACTGACATTACAAATGTTGTACAACAGTGTGCATTGCTGAATGAAGATCAAAATAATGTATGTGATGGGTGGACAGCTGAGGGGTCTGGGCTTTTGCACAAAGCTTGCCTTTAGTCAAGAGGCATGGGAACTGGGAAAATGGTCTGCTGATCAAGGGAGAAGGACAGAAAAATGAGCAGAAGAAAGATGAGTAGGGACAGAAATTACAGCATGTTCCAGTTAAAAATAAGCTTTCTTTTGGTTAAGGGGATCAGACAATATAAACAGGGTTTCTATGGAGTGTATTTTGGAGAGGTTGTGTAAACAACACAAACTGCTTTACTGCCTTAGAGCTTTCTTTAAAAAACTAATTCATAGTATTCCAAATAGTTTTTCTTCACTGTACTCACAAGATCTGTGTAGATATATTATACGTTTGAATATTTGATTCACTTATATTGTAACTTTCTTTCAAAAAATGACGGAAAAAATTGTCTAGTATCACAGTGTTTTACATTCAGTAGCTCAGAGCTTTACTTACACAACAGTTTGCTAAAGGTCCTGATCAGCTTGGACTCCTGCTTGCACTGCAGACAAGAATTAAGTTAGCCTTATGGAAGAAAGGGATGATAGTAGAAATGTACATGAATTTGTTCTGGAATCTTCTTATCCATTACAGAGTCCTTTAGCACGCTCCAGACAGAACTGAGCTCTTTATGACTCTCAAAGTATATGGCTTGCATGTCCTACTTCAAAGAAACAGATTTCAAGAAAAAGAAAAGCTAATAATATTTTTCTAACCCTATTTTATGTGCACTGGTGTCGTTTTAGTATATGAAAGTACTGTAACACTAGGTAGCTGAAAAGAAAAAAATATATTTCTTAAAAATAAAACAATATTTTAAGGGATAGACAGCTTATGTCTCCTGGAAGTCAAGAAACAATACTGATGGTTGGAAAAGATCCAATTGCAAATACTAACATAAAGTAAAAATAAAACTAAGGAGGATATTAATATTACACAACAATTCATTCTGTGAATTTCACTTATTTCTTTACTTGAGGGATATCCCTTTTGTCACTGCTACAGCATTCTTAGAAGCACTCTAATTTACGAATATCATTAATAAAAATAACTTTACAGTTACATTTCATTAAGAGGGTACACTAGTCAGTGCATTCTACAAATGCTTATGGATTTGTCTCTTTGGACTGCTCATTTATAGTACTTTTTGAGCATTCAGTACTCAAAATGCAATAGCTATTTGTAATTGGCTGGATAAGTCACATGGCAGTATTTTTTCTTATGGCTCAGTGAATGTGCTGCTGTACATACCGGTGCTTGTAAATGTAAAACTTTATCACTATGTGAATATTAGAGCATGTTGTACTGATATTCTCTTCCTGTAAGAAGCTGTGGCAACGAAACTGTTTCATGAATATTTGCAGAAGGGGAACAGACAAAAGAGGCAGTATGTTGGAGGTAAATAATTTGATCATTTGTGGTAATACAGACTAAATGTTTTGCAGGATTTGCTCAGCTTTGCTTAAGAACATCTTTTCTGAAAACGAATGGAGAGCTCCTGTTACACCCCTGTCCTTGCTTCTAGGGAGAAGTGCAGAATCATGTTGGCAAGTCTGACCCTAGCAAACTCAGCTAGCTCTCCAGGTGACATTAGGCTGCAGGAAAATGTCAAGAATGGTAGCACATGAGGAAAGTAAGAGGTGGAACAGAAAGCCTTAGAGTTGCTGCAAATATATTCCCTGAAATAGTAATTTCCTTCTCAAGCTGGCACATTCTGCAATCATATTACTTTGAATATTTGATCTCTATTCCCTTATTGTTGACCTCACTTCCCACAGCTATCTGTAGTCCACTCTGCCTGCAATTTATAAAAGAAATAGAGATATGAAGCAAAATCACATACTTGTAAGTAAGCTCAGGTTTGGACTCTATGTGTTATTGCAACAGTACCCCTACATCTATGCTGTACTTGAAATTCTCAAGGCTGAACACTTGTCAAGCCCATGAGAAAATCCATTCAGTTGTCAAGACCAGGAGAAAATCCATTCAGTTATCTGATATTTCTAACACTGATCTTTGGAAAGCAGGTGGGCTTTTGTACCTGGGCAAACTCTGCACAACAGTTCACCCATGACATCCAGTGATACAGAGGGAGTGCAGGGAGATGTGCAGAGCTCCCTGCCATGGGCCCATGTTGGAGGGTCTCCTGAGGGGTTGGACAAGACTTTACTATCAGGACCTCAGCCAGTTTACCTGAGCTTGATTTGCAGTAACAGTTTATGTTCTGGTATCCTGACAGTGTTCATTTCTCTCACAGCAAAGCCTCTTCTCTAAATAAAATAAAATAAAAAAAACAGTGGTTTAACTGTTGAGTGGCATCTCACGGGGGATGAAGCGGCTATAGGAAATCCTCACGGGCAGCATGGCATGTCTTTTCAGGCAGGCTGTGTATAAATGTCAGGATTTTTCTGCCTGGTGGAAGTTACTTGGCCTCGACAGTTCAGTGAGTTTCTAAACTGTGATGGCTATCAGCTCTTCAAAGGTGCTGCACAGCCCCAGGTTCACAAACCACTGTCTACTTGTACTGGCAGCAACCATGAGGAAGAACACATCTTCTGGAGACAGAAGAAAAACAGCCTAAACAAAGTGCTTTACAGGAAACTATTGACTCAAGTGTTACAGCAGTAACAGTGTCCTCCAAACTCCCTACCCTTTCCAAGTGAAAGCCCTGCAAAATATGAGCTGGTATGTAAGACCTGCCTCTGTTCCTTTTCTCTGGCAGGAGAATTAGATGGAAAATGAGATCTAGGAGGTGAGAGAACATAACTGGAAAAACGGACCCAGAGCCAAAAAGTGCATTTCATGAGCTATTCCTATTTCTACAGACACTCACTGTTGAAGTGTTTGTGAATCTGCTGTGTGCCTTCACTTCATCAGAGATCACTGGCTTGTGATCACTGACCAAAGCAAATCCTTTTGCTACTGTAGCCATCTAATTTGCACATATGCCTCATAATTTTGCGTTAATTACAGAAGTTACAGTTACTGATGAGGAAGCATATGGAATGTGCAAACATGGCGTTACACACATGGGGATAACATCATTGTCTGGAGAGTAATCCTCTGTTTTAGTACAATCTTACTTCAATGAAATAAATCACTCCACAGGCTGAGTATAATGCAGTCTAAAATAGAATGGTCCTCACTGTTTTTAATCTGAATTGAATATGCCCTTGTTGTCCTCTTTGCCAAAGCTATCAAGAGCTTAATATCCTTTTCGTGCATGGCTATTTCAAATCACCTTTTCTCAAACATAGAATTTTACCAAAAGGTATGTTGGATCATACTTGAACTTGCAAACATATTATTCAAAAGATTTACTTTGTTTCCTGGTAATAGATTTCATTAAAATTTTACAAATTGAAATGCAACATCCTTCTCATTGATCCTGGAACTAAAGTTTCTGCTTGAGAAAAATACCCCAGGAATGGTCTCTGCTGCCTTCCTGGCCTGTACTACTTCTTTCTCATTCCCTCTTCTTGTTATTTCAGAGTTCTGTGAGTAATGGCTACATCTGTCTCCGAATCCACATTGCTTCTGCTCTGCATTCAGAGAGAATGCTTTACCAGCTGCAATTGCACCACAATCTCCACTGCAAACCTTGACCCCTCTGGTCATTTCTGCTCCACTGTTGACAAAGATGATGTTTCTGTGCTCTCCACCTGCCCTATCCCTCACCCACTTTCATCTTGCTAGTGAGAGTTTGTAATAAGAGCATGACATCTGCCTGAAAAGCTGCTGTGATTTTTTACTTGGTGTTACTCATAAGGGTGGTGAGCCAACTTCGGGAGATTAGTGAAGAAATGCTTTAATTTACTTCCCCTTTCTAAAATGATCTGATTTTTTAATTTCCTTGTCCTCTGTTCTGCTTAGAAATTCTCCAGGGTTACACCAATTTCCAGGCACACCCAACACAAGGTCCACAGCCCCACATGTGGCCTGGACCAGCCTATCCCAACTATACTTTGGAAGTCATGGATTTTCTAGGACAGCATGGTCTTACCCATAGCATTTGGCAAGAGAAGATATGGAGAAAATACATGGTTATGGAAAAGGAATGCAAAATATCCACTGCCATAAGTCAGTGAAGAACGTGGTACAACTCTTCAGGGTTTTCATGGGTGTTTTTACAGTGGTTGCAAAACACCTGCTTAACCTGCAAGTTGAAGTACCCAAGTCTTTGTGAGGTGAAAAATACCTGTATCTTCACATTTTCAAAAACACCCCAATCTTACACTGGCAGCGCTACTGAGAACAATATTAATTTAAAGAAGGGGGCTGCAAATACCTACCTCTGTCTTTTTGTTGTTGCTTCAGTATTCATGTGTTCTAACTGGAATCTCAAACTTTGGTTTTGACCTGTGGCTTTCAGAGTTGCAGAGACAGCATGGTTGGCTGGCAGCACAGGAATAACAAGCTGTTCTTACAGAGCACTTTCCATCTTATCTGAGTGCAGAAGAGCACAGATGTCTCAGAAAATGAGCCCTGCCCTGTGGTTTTAACAGCAGTAAGTCAGAATTGTAGAGATGCAGAGTTCTGGTTGACAAGGGGGCGAGGTTGAACCCAGACATGGTTTTTGGCAGCCTGAGGGCTGGGGGGCAGTTATGTTTAGATGTTTGATTATTTAAGATCTGTAATTTTGCCTCAAGTGAAAATGTCAAGAGGGACTCTTCTCAAATCTTTTATTTCAGTTTGCCATGAAGGCAGAGTATAAAATTCCAGTCTGGGTAAGCTATTGGAGGTGGAAGGAGGGATGGGAGGGCAGTGGCCTGTCTGCCAGTCTTGGGGATAAGCAGCCCATCAGCTTCCCTGCAGGCATCAGATTATGAACTTATTATCCATGGTGTGGCTGACAACATTCATTTTTTCCATTAATGTTCCATTTTCCAAGGTTTCTGATTTGCAAAAACATGCCTAAGCCCAAAAGCTTCATCACTAAGATAGCTGAGCCTTGGTGCTTGCTTTTGTTGAATGCCTGTTTTGGCATGGTTCACATCTTGAGAAGAGTTTCTGATCTGTGTGGTCCTCATCAGCTCAGTGTAATTCTTCCAACTGGATTTCTTTCATGAATCATTGGTAAATTTTCTGTTTCAGTGTTTCAAGAAAATAAGTAATTTCAGTAACGTATAGGAAAGTAAGTGGAGATATATCTTGTCATCAATGGAATCTCATGTAGAGATAAAGAATCTGGAAGTAGCCAGAGTTTGGAAGATCCAGATGTTTTTGACGTATCCACAATGCCTCCAGGCTTTACTTAGAATTGATGTAAGCCACAGTAAATTAGGTAGCCTCCAGGCTTACTTACATTCTGAATTTAGTCCTATCACATTTTTCCTCTGAAGCAGTAATCAAGTCATCTATCAGGTTGCCAGCAATTGTCTATATATCATATATTAATCTCACTTTTCACATCTCCTATTCTTCTGCTTTAGTGGGAATTCAGTCACATATAAAGGCTTCTTAGTCACTATGTTCTGCAAATAACATAGCCCAAGAAAGAGTGAACTAATACGAAAAGCACAGTATCTAATTTAATGCTCTATGGGCTCATGGTCCTAAATTAGTGCTGTAGCTGGAATTTCTTACTCAAACAAACAAACAAACAAACAAACAAAACAATACAAAACAACAAACAAACAAACAAACAAAAAACTACCATGCAGAATTTGAGTTGTTTCCTGATCACCTGATCAGCAGCAGGCTTTAAATATACAGTGATAACAAATGGTTTATTTAGCTGTTGGTGACTACAGGAGAATTTGTAGGGGAGACAAACAGGCAGCCTACAGTGACATCTTTAAGAGAAGGCTGCTTTCATATAACAGCGAAAGCACAGACTTGTCTTCATGAGCAAGCAACAGGAACAAGTCTTGTGGAATATTTTATTCAAGACCCCTGCTTTTGTTCCAAGTTTCTTGCAGAGAACTGTGGCTTGTGTTGCCACAAGAGACTGTGGATTACACACAAAAGCAAAGCAGATTTGAAAGAGAAACCAGAACTTGCGTCATGCCGCCTCTCCTTACGTTTGTTTTCACACAGCCATCCATCAATACAAAAAAACATTTAATGATACAATGCATCAGTACAGGCCCATGCCATAGAAATTGTTCCAGCTTGTTTTCCTTGAAAATTAAGATGAATGAAAATGTTTTTTGAAGCACCACGTGTTTGTATCCTATAAATGGTCAGTGAGAAAAATCCCCAGTTGTGGCAAAAGAGATAAGTTTCTCAGCTGGTGTAGGGCCAGTTGAATGTTTTGTTCTCTGTCTACATGGTAGACATAAAGCATGTAGCATATTAGGAGAGAAAACTGAGAGGTGATAAGATATTTTATTTTCTGCATCTTTCAATGGATGGTCCTCCTGTGTAGGTGGAGGAGTCCCTGGTGTGTTTAATAAAAATGTGAAAGTTTAATAAAAATATGGAAAGTGTGTGATGCTGCTTGCTGGCACAATTATTTGAGGGCCTTTTTCTTATCAGTTTATCATAGAAAACGTAGCACTGATAGCAAAGAGAAAATTGTCTTGGCCAGCTGAAAAGGATTGTTTAACTGGTGACAGAATCTAAATTCACACAGTGATACAGAAGTAAGGTGAGATATGCTTTTTACATTTCTTTGCATAAAGCAAGGGAGTTCATCCAAGGCACATCATGTCTTTGGCCAGGGATGAGCTCTCTTGGTTTGATACAGGATCTGGTGTCCATGTAGGCAATGAGCATGTAGGCATTAAATGGAAGACCACTGCTTCTTGCCATAAGCTTACACTCCCTGGTGCTCCACACTTGGGCTGCTTCCAGCTCCTGTCTCCTGAGTCTATTTTCCTTCTCTCCAAATGCAAACAGTGACAAAGAAAGAGGTGTACTGTGGGTCGTGGCACACAACCAGGTTTGAGCATAGAATTAGGATGAGGAGAGTTTGCCCTGAAACTTACAAGCTTCTGCATTTAACATAGTGTGGTAGGAGTATATATTTTTATGGCCATTTGGGTATAGAATATATTTTATTTCCTGTAAGGTTAGGTTTTTGTTAATGATGAAATGATGGAAAAAAAAACTTTCAAAATTCTGAGACATTGGTTTCCATTAACCTAAGCTCTTGACATGTACTAAAGAGAAAAGTGTGATAAGAATGACATTTTCATTTCCGTTTGGAAATTTGTTTGTATGTTTGTTTCTAATATCTACCTTATTTGCAATACCTATGTCTTTCTCAATGCTTGATATAGCAGATAATTTTCTCATACAAGAAAATTGCAGGAAGATTGGGTGTAAGGGAGATGGTTATTTCTGTGAGGCTGTTTTATTGCTTCAGGGTCACTGTGTCTTTCGGATCATTAGGTTTATCTCATGTAAGAACTCCTTAAAATCAAAACAAAAGCAGAAGAGTCAGTCATCAGAAAAGGACAGGAAAAAGATCTGACTTTTAAAATAAGGAGAAACAAAAGTCTGAGTTTAGAGGAAATAAATCAATAAAAGTAATATTGCCTTATGTGTGAAGTTCAAGATTTCAACCTTTTGTCAGTTTTACTGTTTGTATTCACTTATGGAATTTTAAATTGAACTTATTTTTGTCCAGTCATTCTCTTTCTCGGGTTAGCTGATGAAATCTGCCTTTGAAATCCATAAGCCAAATAGACAAATCCCACAAGCACTGGCTGCATCATATGGCATGAGAGAACATGCTTAGGGATACAGGGTACACTTAAGGTACACTGTGATGCTGGACCTGAAGGCTCTGGGGATATCAGCTGTATGTCACACAGGCTTTACAGGTGGATGGAATGTGGAGTGACTTCCCAGGTCAATGGCACTTGTGAATTGAAGCTCCGTATACCTGTTTTCTAGGTAAATATTATGGAAGTGCAATCAAGTTTGAGTGAAGCAATGACAAACATTTTTTTTTGCACACTGTGCCTGCCACACAAGATTTGGACTCCTGCCACAAGAGGAAATTCCAGCAACATAAAATGGGACACTTCAGCGTGTGTAGTTCTGATGTGCCTGGCCATCAAATCCACGCTGTCCAATAAACCTAATTGTCCTTTTCCTCCACTTGGCTGGAGGAAGGGCCCTCTAGTTCTGGTTATTGTATTAATTACACATCTCTCGTGTATGAGAATTAGAAGGCTCATTGTCATCCTCAGAGATGAGACTGAACCATCTTCTCTGTCTGAAGAACTGCCTGATGGAAATGGGTGTTGCCATTTTCCTGAAAGGAACTTCTTGTGATTGTTTTCCCTTGCAACTCACATGCCTGTGACTGTAGAGCTGAGGTGGATTTTCCATCCCACTTTCTCATATCCTCTCCATGGTCACAAAGGTAAAACCACTGGATAGTATGTGGTGTGTGCCTGCTATATCCTCTCTCTTGAGCAGAGGAGGAATGCTTACTTCTAATAGTTGAGATACTGGTTTGTACAGATGATAAGGTAGACATATTGTCTTTGAACTGCTGAAACTCCTGGGTCAGTTTCTCCACAGCTGAAAAACATGCCCATAGGGAGGAAGAGAGACTATTTCCATATTGCCAAAGTAAGCCATTTATCTGCTTCATCTGTTGTTGGTCTTTTGCTGTCTTTCCATTTCATTCCTGCCAGGGTGCAGGCATATGATGACGGTGCATTTTGTACAACTCTCCACCTAATTAGATGTGTACATACAGTGTAATCTGAACCTTGGGATTAGGTATTTTGATCCAAGTTAACTCCATATATCATCTCTACCACAGCTAGTTCCCTCAGGTACTGGATACATTTCTCCACAGTAGTCCATTTTCTTGGGTTAAATACCTGGTCTTCCTTGAAGAGATATCTTTCCCTTACAACTGACAAGAGTTGTTGCTATAGAGTGAAAGACTGTTTCCTTTTTCCAATTGCTTTGTCAATGCCACTTTTTCTCAAAAAGATACCCCAGGTGCCTGCCTTCTAAGTCTAAGCTACTGGCTTCACCATCCCAGGGCTA